>NC_060147.1:95594308-96207804 GCF_021461385.2 Schistocerca piceifrons | reverse complement strand
GTTGAAGAGGAATGGAGACAGTCTGTCACCTTGCCTTACACCTGTTTTTATTTTGAATGTCTTACAAATATCATGCTGAAGCTTTGGTGTCTGTGAATGTCTCACGAATAAGGTTTGCTAATTTAGATTTAACGCCAGATTCTTCATTCACTTTATCTACTGTTTCTCTATCAGCTGAATTAAATGCCTTTTTAAAATCGATTGTTGTTACAACTATGTCTTTAGAGTTTGAATTTTTGTGATGGATTATGGACTTTAGGTTGAAAAACTGTACTGAGCAAGATCTGGCCTTCCTAAATCCACTCTGAAATTCTCCCAAATGGCTATCAATTGTTGCTTCTACCTTGTTCAGTAACATTGTTGAAAATATTTTATAACCCACTGGCAGCAGAGATATACTTCTGTAGTTATTTACATCGTGCTTATGATCTTTCTTGTGCAAAGGATGCATAAGAGACAGTTTCCAGTCTTCTGGCTCCAGCTGCTAGAGGCTGTGATCATGTGTATGTGAGTTGCATTTGTGTCACAGAGAGAGAGAGAGAGAGAGAGAGAGAGAGAGAGAGAGAGTCTAAGCTGTCTAATTGGACAAAGGCCTTGTTGGCTGAAAGCTATTTGTGTGACAGTCATTTTGTTGTGACTTTCTGCAACTCAGCATCTCCACTATATGATGAGTAGCAATTATCCTCCTCATTATAAATATAACATTCCACCCTGGATTTTCCATTGTCTAATACAATAATCTCTGTTTCTTTAGAAGTTTCTTTACAGTGTCTGTATACCATGGAGGTTCCCTCCCATTATAGACTGTTCTACTGAGTATATATTTTTACAGTGCATGATCAACTATTCTTTTAAATCTGAGCCATGTTTGTGATGTTGAACCTGTCTTTGTCATATGTAATCAATTTTTGCTGTCTCTTTTGGTTTTTATTAGGAGAGCTTCATTTTAATTTCAGTCAGGTAATGACCAGATGCAAATTCCCTTTTTCTTGTTACTTTCACATTCACATAGTATTATATTTGGAGTTATCCATGTTTTTGCTTTCCTTGACAATTTTTTGGAGGAGGTTGACATTAACTTCAACTGAAATGTTTTCCAAAGATTAATGAGACTTGTGCTTTGTTTGTTCATTCTTTTATTGGCTGGGTATTCTCCTACTATTTTCCAAAAAGTTTTTCCCCTCTCTATTTGTGCATTAAAATCCCCCAGTAGTATCACAACATTTGACTTTTGAATTTTTGATATTTTGTCTTCCAAAAGTGCCCAGAATACTTCTACTTTACTTGGATTTTTCTTATTGTCATCATTAATTGGAGTAAGGCAATTAACAAAAGTATACTGTTTATTTTTGCATTTCAGTGTGAGAACAGAGAGTCTTTCTGAACTGGATTTGAATTCTGTAACATTCTCTACTAAATTTTTATGAATCTAAAAGTCAGTACGAAGTACTGGCATGCCTTTCATAATTTTTATTGGTGGTTTACCCTTAAAAATTCTGTGGTTTTTCATTTCTGTAACATTTCATTTAAAAATCTTGTTTCTTGTACTACTAAAACTTGTATTTCATACTTTCTAAGAGTGAAAGTTCTTTCTGTCTGCCAATTTTTTGAGTGAGTTGACATTCAAGGTACCTGCAAAGAATTTCCTTTTGAAATTGAGTTTGAAAGGATACTAAGGATGCTCTGACTCATCCTTCCTGCAGATGTTGGGTCTTCCCAGAATCTTAGGTCCTGATGCATTACATAAAGCATATTATTATTATTATTATTATTATTATTATTATTATTTCTTTCTTGTCTCAGACGTTATGTCTGGTTAAAAATGGAAGGTGACGCGGACCTTGATCAAGCGTGACTTCCTTTTAACTGTACGGTATATGTTACATTGCATTTAGGAACTTTCGGGTAATTGAACAAGTGTCAATAATTACAGATTTCTGTAGTTGTATATGTAAGTTTGGATGTAGCTGTATTGCATTGATGTACTGGTGGATATTGTGTGGTATGACTCCTGTAGTTGATAGTATAATTGGTATAATGTCAACTTTATCCTGATGCCACATGTCCTTGACTTCCTCAGCCAGTTGGATGTATTTTCAAATTTTTTCTCCTGTTTTCTTTTGTGTATTTGTTGTATTGGGTATGGATATTTCGATTAGTTGTGTTAATTTCTTCTTTTTATTGGTGAGTATGATGTCAGGTTTGTTATGTGGTGTTGTTTTATCTGTTATAATGGTTCTGTTCCAGTATAATTTGTATTCATCGTTCTCTAGTACATTTTGTGGTGCATACTTGTATGTGGGAACATGTTGTTTTATAAGTTTATATTGTAAGGCAAGCTGTTGATGTATTATTTTTGCTACATTGTCATGTCTTCTGGGGTATTCTGTATTTGCTAGTATTGTACATCCGCTTGTGATGTGATCTACTGTTTCTATTTGTTGTTTGCAAAGTCTGCATTTATCTGTTGTGGTATTGGGATCTTTAATAATATGCTTGCTGTAATATCTGGTGTTTATTGTTTGATCCTGTATTGTAATCATGAATCCTTCCGTCTCACTGTATATATTGCCTTTTCTTAGCCATGTGTTGGATGCGTCTTGATCGATGTGTGGCTGGTGTAGTCGATGTATTTATATGAGTGATTGCTTTGTTTATTTTGCTAGTTTCTGCTCGTTCTATAAAGAAGTTTCTTAAATTGTCTACCTGTCCATAATATAGGTTTTTTATGTCAATAAATCCCCTTCCTCCTTCCTTTCTGCTTAATGTGAATCTTTCAGTTGCTGAATGTATGTGATGTATTCTATATTTGTGGCATTGTGATCGTGTAAGTGTATTGAGTGCTTCTAGGTCTGTGTTACTCCATTTCACTCCTCCAAATGAGTAGGTCAATATTGATATAGCATAAGTATTTATAGCTTTTGTCTTGTTTGTTGCTGTCAATTCTGTTTTCAGTATTTTTGTTAGTCTTTGTCTATATTTTTCTTTTAGTTCTTCTTTAATATTTGTATAATCTATTCCTATTTTTTGTCTGTATCCTAGATATTTATAGGCATTTGTTTTTTCCATTGCTTCTATGCAGTCGCTGTGGTTATCCAATATGTAATCTTCTTGTTTAGTGTGTTTTCCCTTGACTATGCTATTTTTCTTACATTTGTCTGTTCCAAAAACCATATTTATATCATTGCTGAATACTTCTGTTATCTTTAGTAATTGGTTGAGTTGTTGATTTGTTGCTGCCAGTAGTTTTAGATCATCCATGTATAGCAGATGTGTGATTTTGTGTGGGTATGTTCCAGTAATATTGTATCCATAATTTGTATTATTTAGCATGTTGGATAGTGGGTTCAGAGCAAGGCAGAACCAGAAAGGACTTAATGAGTCTCCTTGGTATATTCCACGCTTAATCTGTATTGGCTGTGATGTGATGTTATTTGAATTTGTTTGGATATTAAGTGTGGTTTTCCAATTTTTCATTACTATGTTTAGGAACTGTATCAATATTTCCAATATTTGTAGTAACCATGAGTGGGGTACACTATCAAAAGCTTTTGGTAATCAATGTATGCATAGTGTAGTGACCTTTGTTTAGTTTTAGCTTGATATGTCACCTCTGCATCTATTATCAGTTGCTCTTTACATCCTTGTGCTCCTTTGCAACAGCCTTTTTGTTCTTCATTTATAATTTTGTTCTGTGTTGTATGTGTCATTAATTTCTGTGTAATGACTGAAGTTAATATTTTGTATATTGTTGGTAGGCATGTTATGGGGCGATATTTTGCTGGGTTTGCTGTGTCTGCTTGGTCTTTAGGTTTCAGATAAGTTATTCCCTGTGTAAGTGTATCAGGGAATGTGTATGGGTCTGCAATGTAACTGTAAAATAATTTAGTTAGATGTGAATGTGTTGAGGTGAATTTCTTTAGCCAGAAATTTGCTATTTTATCTTATCCAGGGGCATTCCAATTGTGAGTAGAATTATTATTATTATTATTATTATTATTATTATTATTCAGTCAACTCCAGCCCAACTGGGGTCAGGGTTGCATGAGGTGGAGCAGGCAAGAGGAGCAAGGAGATGGGAAAGGATGAAGGGATGGGTGACTGACAGATGGGAGGGAAAATCAGTAAAAGAAATAAGATTTCTGAATTTTTTATACATTGTCTGTGTGATATTAAGTTGGTGATATAAATTGGATTGTCAGAATCAATGTTTTTGATGTATCATATTGTCAATATATTTATAAGAGTGAGTCTTATTTTAAAAATGTTGTACTTTTGAGACATAAGTATGGTATTATCTAAATGATTCTATTAAAAATCTGTGACAATCACAGCTTTTGCTTTATTTGTATAAGTAGAAACTTAAACAGTTTCATCATTTTTTTAAATAAAGGAAATTTATAGAGCCAGTTAATTACATGGAACTTAATTAATTCAGGTTCTGAGAGAAAATAGTTCTTCTGTATTGTAAACAGTATTGGGAAATCATCAACATAACGTATATTATATCTTGATTTACATTAACAGCGCTGTATTTAAGGCAGTCAGTTCAAAAATTTGCCAAATGACCTATTTCTTTTATCATTGGCAGTGTTTCCAACATTTGAAAATAGACTCCCAGTTGCTACAGAAGTTGTAAAACCATTCGAATACTATTCTTTAAACAGCTCTAAGAATGCACTCTGGGAATGACAACTGGATTTAACAAGTGTGGGGGGAGGGGGGCTATTTCTGCTAACTCAAGGTTTCCTGCACAGGGCCTCATTCATGTTCAGTACAAGCGACTTGTGATGTAATCATATGTCTGACAAATCTGTGTAATAACTTCAAGTTGAACAAATATATTTCAAGGACGATGCAATACATGAAAGTCACAGGTCAAGTAAAAAGAGTAAGACGTGTGTACACTTTAACAGTCAAATCATAACTCAGTCCAAGTCTAGCGGTCGCTGGCTAGCTGGCTGCTTACGTGGCGCGGCTGCTGCATGGCTGGCAGACAGCGCCGTAATTGCACGGCGGCACTTTGAAAGATCGGCAAGTCACAACACTTTTCCCCTCTTTGAATTTTTTGCACAGGTCTTGATGGAGGTGGCCTGTAGATTGCTAATGTCCATAGGTGTTGTTTGACCAGCCGTAAAGTCTTGAGGAGGAGGCTTCCTGTACGGACGGAAATGTCCTTGATGATAACGGGTCGAGATGACAGGAGATGTGGGGGTCGAATCTGCTGGGGCCCCGTGCACCAATCTGCCCATTACGGCAAGTCCAGTTGTTATAACAGGAGTCATGGGTGATGTGTCCGCGTCCGTAGGAGAAGGAGGCGAGTAGAGTTGCTCTGACAGAGGATGGTCATCTGGTTCCTGCAAGGGCACGTCTCCTGGTGGCGTCAGTTCTTGTGCTGGCACCGATATGATGGTGAGAGGACTCTGCTGTGAGTAATGAGAGATTCCAGGATCCCGAGCGTCAGGTAGAGCCAAAGGTGGTGTAGCGGCATCCGGAACAGGCGTTTCCAGCACACGAGGCCGAAGCTGGTCTGAATGACGCACTGCAACACCCGTTTCCGTCTGGATTTCATACAAGCATTGGCCACGGTGTTATAAGATGCGGCCAGGACTCCATTTTGGCCGCCTGCCATATCCCCGTACCCATACAATGTTGTTGGCGGCCAAATGAAGGCATCCGCGGCCGTAAGGTGGAAGGCCGCAGAAGATGAAGTAGCGTGTGGGGCTGTCGGCCATGTAAGAGCTCAGCCGGGCTGTGGTCGCCCATGGGGGTGAAACGGTAAGAAGCCAGAAATTGGAAAAGCGCATCATCAGCAGAAGAAGTCAGGAATTTCCTCATCTGAGCCTCAAATGTGCGGACCAGTCGTTCAGCCTCACCGTTTGACTGTGGATGGAATGGAGGGGCCGTGACATGCATGACGCCGTGACGGGGACAAAAATCCGCAAAATCAGAAGAGGCAAATTGCGGACCATTATCAGTAACAAGAGTAGAGGGAAAGCCTTCCAAAGAGAAAATGCGAGCTAGAGCATTGGCGGTTGCGGCGGTGGTAGGCGATGTGCAACGGACAATGAAATGGAAGTTAGAGTAGGCGTCAATACTGAGAAGCCAATAAGTACCTAAAAAAGGTCCCACAAAGTCAGCATGAACATGCTCCCACAGTTTCTCAGGCAAAGGCCACGGTGACAAAGATGACTTCGGGGCGGCAGCCTGTGACGCACAAGGGCTGCAGGCAGCGACCACATGTGCGATTTCAGAGTCAATGCCGGGCCAGTACACATGACAGCACACCAGAGATTTTGTGCAAGAGACACCCTAGTACCCTTGGTGAAGGAGGCGCAAGACCGAAGCATGCAAAGATGCAGGTACCACAACACACGGCGAAGCATTGTCAGTGGAAAGGATAATACCATCCCCAGCCGTGAGGTGGTAACGCAAAGCGTAGTAGTTCCACAATGGATCAGAAGTCTTAGCAGATGGACGATCTGGCCAACCCTTCTGAATACAGCATAAAACCCGGGAGAGGGTAGGGTCAGAACCCGTAGCAGCCACCAGCCGGTCCCCGGTGATGGGAAACCCATCCACAACGTGCTGCTTGGCAACATCCAGGTGGAAACACAAAAGTTCATCCCTATTGAATGCCAGATCAGGACCTATGGGAAGGCGAGACAGTGCATCAGCATTCGCATGTTGAGCCGTCGGCCGGAAATGAATCTCATAATTGAAACGAGACAAGTAAAGAGCCCAACGCTGGAGGCGGTGTGCAGCCTTGTTGGGAAGTGACGTTGATGGATGAAACAAGGGGGTTTGTGAACCGTAACAAGATGCAATTTGGATCCATAGAGAAAAACACCAAATTTATGAAGAGCATAAATAATGGCCAAAGGTTCTTTTTCAATTTGAGAATACTTTTGTTGGGCATCCGTGAGCGTTTTGGAGGCATAAGCAATGGGTTGTTCAGAACCGTCAGAAAAACAGTGCGCAAGGACTGCACCGACCCCATATTGAGAGGCGTCCGTGGCAAGAACAAGATGTTGGCCAGGTCGATATGCAGCCAGGCACGGGGACTGTTTCAGCATAGACTTCAGTTTCTGGAAAGCCGCATCACATGATGCAGACCAGTGAAAAGGCGTGTGATAGTATGCTATTTTCCCCAAGAAGGCCTGCAGTTCCTTAACAGAAGTAGGGCGAGGAAGGGCATCGATCGCAGTGACAGTTTGCTAAAGTGGACGAATACCATCCCGAGAGAGTTGAAACCCCAAGTATGTGATAGATGCCTGAAAAAATTTTGATTTCTGAAGATTACACGTAAGACCAGCAGTCTGTAAGACATGAAAAAGTGTGCAGAGATTTTGAAGATGTTCGTCAGTGGTGGAGCCAGTGGCAACAATGTCGTCCTGGTAATTTGTACACCCAGGGACAGTGAGCAATAATTGTTCCAAGAATTGCTGAAAGAGAGCAGGGGCGCTGGCAACCCCAAACGGCAATCGTTGGTATTGATAGAGGCCAAAAGGTGTGTTAAGGACCAGAAACTGCCGGGAAGCAGTGTCGAGAGGAAGTTGGTGATAAGCTTCTGACAGGTCAAGTTTAGAAAAATACTGGCCTCCAGCAAGTTTAGTGAACAACTCTTCAGGTCGAGGCATAGGGTAAGTGTCGATAAGGCAGTGAGCATTTACAGTGGCTTTGAAATTGCCACAGAGGTGAATATCATCATTTGGCTTAGCAACAACAATGACAGGAGAGGACCACTCACTGGAATTGACAGGAAGCAAGACCCCTGAAGCAGTGAGATGATCCAGCTCCCGTTTGACCTGATCACGAAGGGCCACAGGAATGGGCCGAGCCCAAAAAACTTAGGCCGAGCAGTGGGTTTGAGCGTGATATGAGCTTCAAAGTCGTTTTCACAGCCTAATCCAGGAGAAAAAAGGGACAAAAATGTCGTCGACAAGGAATCCACTTGAGCATAAGGAATAGCATCAGAGACGATATTGACAGAGTCATCTATGGAGAACCCAAAAACGTGAAAGGCATCGAAACCAAATAGATTCTCTGTGTTTCTATAGTCGACCACAAATATGGGAACAGTGCGAATGACAGATTTGTAAGATACCTCAGCATCAAATTGTCCCAGGAGAGAAATCTTCTGTTTATTGTAAGTCCGTAATTGCCTAGTGACAGGTGACAGGATTGGAGAACCCAACTGAAGATACGTCTGAGAATTGATGATAGTGGCAGCAGAACCATTATCCACCTGCATGCCAAAATCTTGACCAAGTATTTGGACAACGAGGAATAACTTCCCTGAAAGGGAAGAAGTGCAATTGACAGACAACACAGAATCAGAATCAGCGTCATGTTCATGAACATCATGTATGCGGTCGGATTTGCAAACGGATGACACATGACCCTTTTTTTTTTTGCATTTGTGACACACGGCCCAACACTGTGGACAATTTTCTCGTGAATGTTTCGTAAAACACCGCGGACATGAAGGAAGTTGCCGTGGGTTTTGCTGCAGTTTCTTAGAGGTTTGTTTACGGTTAGATCGAGGCTGCGCTTGGGAGCGTATTGTGGCCACGTTGGCCGGCAGGGACACGCCACACGCTTCGTCAACATCACACAGAGGTTGTATTTCCCCGACGTCGCCCCATGCCTCTATTTGCGCTCCAGCGGCGCGAGGAATTTCAATAGACTTAGCGATGGATAGGACTTCATCTATAGAGTCTGATTTGCCAACTGAAAGGCACGTTGCCTAACTTCTTTGTCGGGTGCCGATCAGATAATAGCATCCCATACCATGGAATCGGCATAGGATTCTTTGTGAATGTCAGTAACAAATTGACACTTTCGACTGAGGCCATGAAGTTCAGCGGCCCAAGCGCGATAGGACTGATGTGGCTGTTTTTGACAGCGATAAAAGGCAACACAAGAGGCTACCACATGCGTATGCTTTTGAAAATAGACGGACAGAAATGAGCACATTTCAGCAAAGGACAAAGACGCAGGATCTTTCAAAGCAGCCAATTGTGACAACTACCGATACATTTGAGGTGAAATCCATGAAAGGAACAGAGACTTACATGTTTGTTCGTCCGCGACATGAAATGCCAAGAAGTGCTGTCGAAGATGTTTTTCGTAATCAGACCAATCTTCCGCTGTCTCATCATAAGGAGGAAACGCAGGTAGAAACAATGACGAGAGACACCCCACATTTGATGCCAAGACAAAATCATGAATCGCATTTGTGAGAAGCATTTGCTGTTCTATGAGACCTTGCAATAGTTGCTCTAAAGTAGCCACGGAAACACGTGGGTCAATGATGAAAAAAAAAATTCACTACCTCGTCGCCAATTGTTATAACTTCAAGTTGAATATTTCTGTTATAAGTTCAAGTTGAACAAATATATTTCAAGGATGATGCAATACATGAAAGTCACAGATCAAGTAAACAGAGTAAGACGTGTGTCACTTTAACAGTCAAATCAAAAACTGAGTCCGAGTCTAGCGGCCGCTGGCTGGCTGGCCGATTAGGTGGCGCGGCTGCTGCATGGCTGGCAGACAGCGCTGCATGTAGTGGACGTGCGTAACTGCGCGGCGGCACTTTGAAAGATCGGCGAGTCACAAAACTCTGTTATTGTGTCCATTTCAGTCTGTGACTTTTATGATGATACCTTTCCTGACAGCGCAGAAGCAAGAGTTTTAATTTATTGTAGAGCTCTCAATGATAAAAAAGGTTATTTTTGAACCATGGGTCCAAAAACATATACATCTAGCAAGTGAGAACTTCTCCCCACTGTACTTAAACCTGCTATGAAGTTCCTTCAGAACAATAGCTTCCAGCTTGGTGTTCAAACTGAATTGTGTAGGTTATACCAATACTGATTGGCAGAAACAATCTAATCATGGAATTATCATCTTTGTATATCATCAGTTTCTGCTGATAATTTTCCTGTCAAACATTACAATTATGGTAAGTTCTGTTACTTACTAGTCCCCACTTCACAGCAGCCAGCACATCTAGAAATACAAACAATACTGACAGTCTTTGCCAAAACTAAAACTCATTCAATTATGCAGAATGTCAAGGTCCAATGTGCCCTCTCAAGAGAATTTTTTTATTTGTAGAAAGACAGAGATTACTTACAACCAGTTCCCAGCACAAGCACATAAAAAGTTCAATTAACAAAGCTCAATATATCTTGGAAATGTATCAATGTCGTCAATGTATTGACAGTATAATATCGATGTGTAAATACCTGCTGTTGCCATTTCTAGGCAGAAAGGGAGGATGGGCACGTTCCACTTGTTGCTTCACTCTAAGATTGAGAGAAGGTGAAGTGGGACGCATGTGGACATGATAGAAGTGGGTTTGGGTCAGGGGTGTAATGAAAATTGAGACCAAAAGAGTTGGAGGAAAGAATGTTTTCCGTCTCATAGTTCAGAGAAAATGGGAGGGGGGTTCAAATAGCATGTGGCATAGGGTGTGGAAGCAGCCAATGAAGCAGCATGTTCTACTACTCGATTGTCAGCTATACTCACAACCACGGTTTGGTGGCAGCCATTCATTTGAGTGGACAGCTGGTTGGTGGTTATGTCCACATAAAATGCTGTGCAGTAGTTAGCGTAGAGCTGGAATATGATATGGCTGTTTTCACAGGTGGTCCTGCCTCTGATACGGTAGGTGGTGGTGTGACAAAGCAAGCTGGGATAATTTTTATTCCCCTCTTGTTTTACTATCTGCCTCCTTAAATTTGTTTTTTCACTTTTTACAATTTACTATTAACACACATGAATATAATCTGCATTTTCGTAAAAGAGAAAGGTGGGCCCTCAGGTCTAAAGGATTTAACATCATATCTAATTTTGTGCTTAGCTGTATGTATGTATTTGATTTTCTAATTAATTTTGGTTATTCCTAGTTAGTAGATTTCATTATAGGGCAAAATCAGTAATTGTCTTGTAACTTAAATTTTATTGTTGACATATAAACAAATATAAATTCCATAATAATTGTAAACATTTGGAAGACGAAATGATAGCAGTCTTTAAGTATCTATTTGGCTTTATTTGAAAACATGTTGGCAAAACCAGTCCTTCATTATGTTCAAAGTAATTAACAGTTTTATCAAAAGTGTTGTTTGCATAATTATATCTTTTAATTTCATGATTTAAACAAATAATTCGGCCTGAACCTCGTAGTAGAAAAAACTATTAAAAAGACGCAATTTTTCGATATGTTCAGTTAATTTAATGAGTTAAATTTTAATTGTAATTTCTGTAAATTCAACTTCAACTTCAAACAATGTGTAGTTTCAGCACCTATTATTGTTATAATATATAAGGGCCCGATTTTTGGTCACGAGATAGTACACGGCTGAGTTTCAGACGAGAAACCCATGCTGGTTACTACAACAACAATGCTTTAATTTAACTGTGAAATAAGTGTTAAACAATTAAGCCACATGTAAAACCCAATGACAGTGACTGCTCCATATGTACCTGATTATTCTTCAATAGCTGTGAACTATTGTAGCAGTATGTGGAGTTTCACCTGCTAACTATTAATGAGGCTTATCGAAGGTTACAAAATAGTGCACTGTCCATATAACTGTATTATTGTGGGATTATGAACAGTGAAATTAAAGTACTGTGACACACAACTATGCACCTGTCGGCTGCATAATTTACAGTAGTCAGTGTTGGAATCCACAACCCATATTTTTCAGCCAGTGTAGCAATGCAGTACATTGAGACTGAGGATAACAATCAACAAACGAAGAATTAAAAGCAGGTGGAACTGCCACAGTGGGGCTGGAATAAGATGTATCAGGTGGGTGCCCAGTTGCAATGTGGTCTTTCACAGTTATATGTGCCATGTGGATACAAAAGGTTAAGGGAATGTGTGGTATCAGATTGGACCATGTATTTCATAGATCCAGCAGGTAACAGAACATGACGTTGCAAGACGTGACAAGGAAGTAATTTACATAATTGGCCATTAAACACAGCAAACTCAACATTATGATAATAGCAGTCATTATCCATTAATTCAGCCTGTTCATAAACGTTTTTATTTCTTTTTGTACATTCATGTATCTTCAGAGAATAATGAAACATCAAACAAATATTTATAAGGGACAGCCAAATTAAACTGAGACAGATGCGAAAAAATATGTAAACTGTTTTCCGTTTCAAAATTAATCACAATAGCTGTTACTATATTTATCCCACTGCAAGCCAAAATGGTCAATTTCTTTATGAAAAAGTGTTTATGGGTGCCTACAGAACTTAGACTGTAACCACACATGCAACTCTTTGTCTGAAGCAAGTCAGCAGCCATGAACATCTTTCTTCAGGGCTCCAAAAATATGTAAATTGTAAGGGCTTCCCAGCAGAACTACAGAAGCATGCTTGATACAACATTGGTGACGTGTGGGTGGGCATCCTCCATACAATCCCGATTTCTCCCTATACGATGTCAAATTTTTGGAGTCATGAAGAAAGACATTCATGGCCATTGATTTGCTTGCTTACATTTTGCTTCATCTGTCTTATTTTCATTTGACTGCTCCTAATATTTCAATTATATTTGAATAAATATTTACTGCCTACTGTGAATTTATAATACTGCAGAGTGAAATGAAGACTTTTTTTAGTCCAACCTACTTTACTGTCTTTTCAAAAAGGGATAAAAATTTAAGATCAAAAGTGTATGTCCACCATCACTCAAAAGTTATGTTCATAATACAGTTTATCTTTTAATGAAAGAGAGCTTTATAACTACATATATGAAGTAACATATGTACTGTTGCTTGCCTGAGTGCTCAGAAGAGGAATAAAAGTTTATAAGCTGAGATACCATGTAGTAGTCCATCTTTATGAAGCTATGTACTGCTCAATGTGCCCATTCAATGGTGACAATAACGTGTTACCAACTTCTCATTTTGGGGTCTGGATCTACACAGAGAACATACATGAACTCACAAAATTGGAACTGCTAAAACTAAACAAGAGAAATTAGCCTGTTGGAAATTTTTTGTGACCTTGCCAAGGCCATCAATTCTATAGATGATAAACTTTTACATGGGAAACTAAAACATTGTGGCATCCCCTTACATGGGTGGTGTCATAATAACTAAAAACATAGGTTCACATTAACAAATTATGCTACAGGAATAAAACTAAATTTAGAGTAGGGACACATTAAACATAGTGCCTCAAAACATCCATTACCTGATGCACTTATGTTTTTGATCATCATGAACTCTTTAAAAATGTTATGTTTGCAGATAATACAAGTATACTGATAATACACCCAAACACATCTCTACCATACACAACCAGAAACAAGTAATGGAACCGGTTAACAATTGGTCAACAGCAAATAACTTTATCCTTCATTTCAAAAACATAACTCGTAGTATGTAATTTCAAACAAATTACTTATATCTATCATAAGCAGAGATCAAGAAACACATACTAACTGAAATGCTGTGTGTAGGCTTCCTAGTCATTTAGATAGAAAACAAACTGAAGTGACACCACCACATTATGAAAAACCAAGATTTAGGGGTTATTGGGTCAACCAAAAGCTGCAGTACCACTTTGGCTCTACCGAAAACTATGTTATCGCTTTCACTTGGGTAACATCTAGTACGATTTTAGTAATAAAGAATGGAATGTATGGCTTTTAAATAGTATGAACACACCAAAGCATTTTGAAAATTATATATTTCCTACATTTTTGTACAACTTATAAAATAATTTTATGACTTGTTATGTGAAAACACGAAATTACAGGAAACTGGCCATCCTATGAACTTTATTTTAAGGGAACTTAAAAGTTATTTAGTGAAGAACTGGTATCTTTATAAGTTGTAATTTGGTTTTATTTCATTTCATTTATACAATTTATATAAATGACACTCATACTTATCAAAAACAGCTGCTCTTGAAACAAAAATTTAATTTGGTCAGACATAAACAAACACATTAACAAAGACGAATTTGAAAGCTATAAATTTTATTTCAAGACTATATGAAATTACTTTTGTGACTATTTTGCCTCTCAGATTTTTCTAATTGTGGCAAAGTACATTATTATCCAAATTTTGACTAATTGTAACATTGGATATCATAATAGTTTTTGACAAAGAAACTTCTAGAACATTCTAAAAGTCAAGCTAAGTTATGTATATGTTCAAATGCATGTTAAAGACTTGGTACTGGCTCAATTATGTTTCAGCATTTGCACAAGAGACATCACACTTAGTATATTTTTTTGTTATAAAAAACTGTATATGAATTATTTTCATTGGTGCCAAATAATGAATGTTATATTGTGACTGTAATTTTGTTGGAAGAAAAGGAAATGTGATCATTCAATTTACATCTGAAAATTAAACTGTGCAATAAATTTAGGAAAGAATAACAAGAAAACTGTGTCTTCACTTGCCACAAAAATACAAGGACCTATTCATACCTAAATTAGACAACAATTACCACAGTCTTTCTCAGGCATGATGAGAATTTACTTTTATTGTACATTTTATTTAATCAAATATCAAATGAGTCTCTCTCTCATTACACAACAAAAAAACCCAAGAACAGAATGATGACAAAATTATGTAAAGGATAGACTGCTACACACCATATAGTAGAAATGTTGAGTCACAGACAGGCACAACAAAAGACTGCTTTCAGCCAAAAGCTTACTTGTTTATCAGTCTTTTGATGCACCTGTCTGCCACTCAACATTTCCCCTATCTGGTGAGGAGCAATCTATCCTTTTCATATTACTGTCTCTTCTCATTATGTGTAGTTGCAGCAAAATAGCAGAAAAAAAACTTTAGTTAATACAGTGCATAACATTCTGAACAAAGTGTATAAATATTATGTAGTTAGAGAAGAGCATCATTTCAAAATAAGTAATTTAACAAAACAGGTGAGTTCTGCCTGCTTTGCACTTGGAAATCTCTCTCTCTGTGCTTTCTTGTGAATGTGACTGCTGGCATATTTTGAAAACTTTCACTTCACACATTCCCATGATATTGGCTTCTGGGAACTGTCTTTATGGTCAAAGTATTTACTCGACAGGAGAATTGAATAAGAATAGTGTAGAAAGTTTATAACTGTACAGCTTGCAAAAGAAACTTCAGTAATCTTGGAATTATGATACTCATATGCTAATAAATTTACTACATAATAGTATTTCTGGTACATAATGAGACTGAATTTGGGATTAATTGTGTAATTCACAACCACAATGCTAGAAGTCAAAATAGTTTTCTTAGGGACTCTATACCCCCACCTATGGTTCAGAATAAAGTTTTCTGTTCTGGTGTAAAAGCATATATAACAGTTCCCCAGTAGATCTAACAAGGAAAATTTAAAATCAGCATAGGTTTCTTTCTATAACTTATCAGAACATCTGGTCTTGGGGATGTAAATTCCAGTCAACATACATGTTCATAATAAATAAGTCTGAACTTTTCTGGAATGTAATTAGCTAGTAGTGCTCTGTGTAAAGTTTGATAAATACTGAGTAACAGGAAGAGCAGTGGCCCAAAGTAACCTAGAAGTAATTCCTGCAATTATCAACATGAGTAGATTAGTGCTAGTCATAGTTATTAGTATACGTTATAGAAGTAGCGTCTAAAGGCTGCTTTTGCCATGTAAGATGTAACTGAGGCTTGCATTTTCATAGCTAAGGGTGTCTGGTTTAGTTCTAAGCCAAAATAATGTTATGGAGACTATGGAATTTCTCCATATCATTGCAATATATTATACTAAGGAGCCATGCAATACAATATTAATTATACAATGTCATCACCTGTATCCTGTGTGGAGTGCAAAGATGACTTTCTAATATGGGGGCAAAAACTGTAAGAACCAATCTCTATGAACAAAAAATTATTGTGTATCTTAATAGCTACATCATCTCTCTCTCTCTCTCTCTCTCATTATACATTCACATCATAAATAAATTTATATGTATGTTTTAGCAGTTCTGTAGTAAAGGATCGCTTTGTGATGACTACAGGTATAATAAACAGTTGTTAATAAGCTGTATATCAGTCACATAATTTATATATTTTAACCATTTTATATGTAAAATAAACTGTTTAAGTTTTATTTACTTTATTTATAGCATTCCTAATTTCTTTTCATAAACCTAACCAGGACTCCATGAGTAGCTGACATTCCATCAGGACTACAGATATCCTTTAGAGAGCCAGCAGTGACAAAACTGTTCCACATGGTGTGCAATATGTATGAGATAAGCAAAATATCCTCAGATTGCATCAAGAATGTAATAACTACAGTTCCAAAGAAAGCAGCTGCTGACAGGTGTGAATGTTACCAAATCATCATTTTAATAAATCATGGTTGCAAAATACTGACACTGAGAGTGTGGCTCAGTTTTGTTTAGATAAAAAATGCCCTTATGGTCACAACTGAAAGTGTAAACAACAGAGAAATGGAGAATCCTTTGTTGATAGTGACAAGCAGTATTTGAGTATAGTGGCATTTACTGAGTAAAGTCCTGCATGTCAGACTATTTAAATAAGCTTTGTTAAATGTGTGTTATTTAAAGTTCAGCTGTGTGTTTAATTTCCCATAGGTTTTGCAAGTTCATACAGAGCGGATTGGGAAATGACTGCTCTGCATTATTAGCACCTGTGATGGCTCCTTGATTTCTGATGTTACATACAGACTCTTTTGATCAAAATATGTTACTTACATCTATCAACTGAATAGCAGGACGCAGGGGCTCAGGAATGTATTCTATTTTTACCAGGTGAGTTCTGTATTTATTTGCTCATCAACCAACCTCTTTCCTCAGCTATTATTTAGTTCGATGCTGATGAACGTGTTACCAGCTGGAGGAGCAGATCAAGCACTTGAGTTTTACAAATTGCAGTGTCGCTGAGCTCAGAGACTCATCTGACAAAACAGATGTGTGCGAGTGTGAGTGGTATTGTGCATGTCTGTAGCTTTGCCAGCCAGCACAGGAGAGAGACGTTTTTTAATATAGAAACATTGGAATTGTACCTTCACCTTACTTATAGAACCAGTTTCAGATTTGTAAAAGGGTGGAATGTTATAAACAGGTGTAAAATAAATGGTATTTCTTTTAATTACAAAAAAACAAACAAGCTCCATTCAGTATTATACAACCTCTAAACATGAAGAAACAGAAGAAAAACTGAGTGGCCAGTAGATAGCTAGTATAGATACTACAAAATACCATACTTTATATACTGCTAACAAACAAAACTGGTCAAACTGTGCCATGGATCTTTGCAAAAGACTATGTTCTGCAACTTATACTTCATACAATGTTTGCTATTATGCAAATATAGAAACTACGAGTATTAAATCAGCTTATTACAGAAATTTTAATGACATTATGGCAAATGGAATCTTCGTCTGGAGAAACTGGCCACTGGCTAGAAAGGAGGACATTTGCTTTGAGCATGCATATCAGAATACGGTACAGATGAATGTCCATTTTAGCAGTGTAGGCTTTTTAGTGCCTTCCCTTTACAATTTAAGAGCTAGTGGGCGATGAGCTCTCATAAAAAATCTTAACACTTCCTATTGCACGGGATGTTCTACAATACAAAGAAGTTTATGACTCATAATGGATATTACCTGTCACACCCAGAGACTTTCCCAATCCTTTCCTGTGCACTTTTATTTATGATTTTAATGATATTTAAGTATTTTATTTTTCTGTAATAGAATGTAAGTTGTACAGACCTTAACATGAAATTAATTAGTACTATTTACATAATACAGTAGAGTGTGTTGTAATAACCATAACAAACTAACTTGTTCCATATCCTGTGATATATTCAAAACATGGATCATCAAAACATAGAATAAATAAATAAATTGTGCTCCCATTATATCAGAAGCTGGCTTTACATCTATGACATCATCGATTGCTTTGAAGTAACAGTGGTCACTTCTGCAATTAAACAAAGGTGCCACAAAGCAATACAAAAACTATCCAAGGACACTCCATTCATTGGAATCTTTGCCTCATGTTCTCTCTCTGTGTTACATATGACACAAATAATGTTTGGTATAAAATCTATTCCAGCAGCCATCAAGGGAACAGGGTGCAACCAACTGCAGATTGTAGTGCACCTTGGAGCAAATGATGCCTGTCATCTTGGCTCAGAGGTCACACCAGGGTCATTCCACCAACTGGTAGAGAAGGTTGAAAAGACCAGCCTTGTGCATGGAGTTTCAGTGAATATCACAATTTGCAGCATTGTCCCCAGAAATAATTGTGGCCCTCTGGTACTGAGTCGAGTGGAAGGACTGAACAGGAGAGTTTGAAGGGTCTGTGGCAAGTTAGCTGCGACTTCCTTGACTTGTGCCATAGGGTCAATTATGTAGGGTCCCCTTAAATGGGTAAGGTGTGAACTACACATCAAGGCTGATATTCAGGTAGTTGACTATTCATGGTGTCCACACAAGGGTTTTTTTAGATTAGGTGACTCTCCATTCACTCCAGATAACAACAGCTATAGGAAACACAGAAGTATCATGTACAATCAAAATAAGTGCCTCCCACAGATGAGAGTATTAAAACTCTAATGGTTAACTGCAAAAGGATTCCTGAAAAGCAGTGAGGCTCACATAATACTAGGTACAGAAAGCTTGTTGAAACCTAAAATAGGCAACAGTAAGATTTTTGGGGAAAATTTAACTGTCTATCAAAAGGACAGGGAAACAGAGGTAGTGTGTTTGTCACAGTAGACAAGAAACTCAAATCCATAGAGATATAAATTGAAGCTACATGTGATATCATTTGGGCAAGACTCAGTATCAAGGGTGGGCATAAAATAATTAGATCCTTCTGTCACCCACTAGGGTCATCTCTTGATGTACCAAAAAACTCTAGAGCAAACCTCAGTCCACTTGTATGAAGTTCCCCAATCATACTGCAATCATTGGTGGAGACTTTAATCACCCAACAATTAATTGGGAAAATTACAGTTTTGTTAGCGGTGGGCATCATTGAGACATCATGTGAAACAGTACCAAATGCCTTCTCCAAAAATTACCTCGAACAGATAGTTAGGAACCTCACACATGATGGAAACACTGGATCTAATGGCAACAAACAGACCTGACTTGTTTGAGGATGTCCACATCGAAACTGATTATCAGTGATCATGACATGGTTGTGGCAACAATGATTACCAAAATGGAAAGGACAACTAAACCAAGCATGCATATATTTTTCAGTTAACTAGATAAAAAATGAGTAGTCTCATACCTCAATGAGGAAACAGAAACTTTCAGCAGGAGCATGGAGAGGAGCTATGACTCAAGCTTAAAAGAATAGCTGACCACGCACTGGATAGTTATGTACCCATTAGAGCAGTCCATAACAGAAGGAAACCTTCTTGGTATACAGTCGCTGCAAAGAAATTTCCAAACAAACAGAGATTACTGCATAATAGGTGTAAAACAAAGCATAGGGCTATAGATAGTAAAAAGCTGAATCAAGAATGTTCACCTGTCAGAGCAATACGTAGTGCCTTCAATGGCTGCCGTACCAGAATATGGTCAAATGATCTTTCACAAGCCCAAAGAAATTCTGGTCATGTGTAAAAGCTGTTAGTGGTATCAGAGTTAGTGTCCAGTCCCCAGCAAATGAGGCAAGAACTGAAATTGAGGGCAGCGAAGCAAAAGCGCAAATGTTTAACTCTGGTTCTAGAAGTTCCTTTACAAAGGAAAACCCAGGAGAATTGTCCCAATTTAATCCTTGCACCTCTGAAAAGATGAATGAAAGAAGTATTAGTGTCAGTGGTGTCAAGAAACAGCTGAAATAGTTTAAACTGAACAAAGTTCCTGGGTCTGATGAAATCCCTATCAGATTCTACACTGTTGCCACAAAGTTAACCCCTCCTCTAACAATAATCTATCATAGATCCCTCAAATAAAACACCATGCCCCAGTCGTGGAAAACACACAGCTCACATCTGTCTACAAGAAAGGTAGTAGAAGTGATCCACAAAACTAGCATCCAATATCCTTGACATCCATTTGTTGTAGAATTTTAGAACATATTCTGAGCTCAAACATAGTGAGGAATCTTGAACAGAATGACCTCCTCCATGGCAGTCTGCATGGATTCCAAAAGCATCAATCAAGTCAAACCCAACTCACACTTTTCTCACATGACATTCTGAAAGCTTTGGATCAAGACAATCAGGTAGAAAGGCATATTACCCATTACCACACCTACACTCATTGTCAAAAGTACAGTCATATTGGGTATCAAGTGAAATTTGTGACTGGACTGAGGACGTTTAGGTAGGCTGGATGCAGAACGTTACCTTGGATGGAGAATCATCGTCAGGTGTAGAAGTAACATTGGGTGTGCCCCAGGGAAGTGTCATGAAACCTCTGCGGTTCATGTTGTGCATTAATGACCTTATTTTTTTTTTTTTTTTGGTCGTCAGTCTACTGACTGGTTTGATGCGGCCCGCCACAAATTCCTTTCCTGTGCTAACCTCTTCATCTCAGAGTAGCACTTGCAACCTACGTCCTCAATTATTTGCTTGACGTATTCCAATCTCTGTCTTCCTCTACAGTTTTTGCCCTCTACAGCTCCCTCTAGTACCATGGAAGTCATTCCCTCATGTCTTAGCAGATGTCCTATCATCCTGTCCCTTCTCCTTATCAGTGTTTTCCACATATTCCTTTCCTCTCCGATTCTGCATAGAACCTCCTCATTCCTTACCTTATCAGTCCACCTAATTTTCAACATTCGTCTATAGCACCACATCTCAAATGCTTCGATTCTCTTCTGTTCCGGTTTTCCCACAGTCCTTGTTTCACTACCATACAATGCTGTACTCCAGGCGTACATCCTCAGAAATTTCTTCCTCAAATTAAGGCCGGTATTTGATTTTAGTAGACTTCTCTTGGCCAGAAATGCCTTTTTTGCCATAGCGAGTCTGCTTTTGATGTCCTCCTTGCTCCGTCCATCATTGGTTATTTTACTGCCTAGGTAGCAGAATTCCTTAACTTCATTGACTTCGTGACCATCAATCCTGATGTTAAGTTTCTCGCTGTTCTTATTTCTACTACTTCTCATTACCTTCGTCTTTCTCCGATTTACTCTCAAACCATACTGTGTACTCATTAGACTGTTCATTCCATTCAGCAGATCATTTAATTCTTCTTCACTTTCACTCAGGATAACAATGTCATCAGCAAATCATATCATTGATAGCCTTTCACCTTGTATTTTAATTCCACTCCTGAACCTTTCTTTTATTTCCATCATTGCTTCCTCGATGTACAGATTGAAGAGTAGGGGCAAAAGGCTACAGCCTTGTCTTACACCCTTCTTAATACGAGCACTTCGTTCTTGATCGTCCACTCTTATTATTCCCTCTTGGTTGTTGTACATATTGTATATGACCCGTCTCTCCCTATGGCTTACCCCTACTTTTTTCAGAATCTCGAACAGCTTGCACCATTTTATATTGTCGAACGCTTTTTCCAGGTCGTCAAATCCTATGAAAGTGTCTTGATTTTTCTTTAGCCTTGCTTCCATTATTAGCCGTAACGTCAGAATTGCCTCTCTTGTCCCTTTACTTTTCCTAAAGCCAAACTGATCGTCACCTAGCGCATTCTCAATTTTCTTTTCCATTCTTCTGTATATTATTCTTGTGAGCAGCTTCGATGCATGAGCTGTTAAGCTGATTGTGCGATAATTCTCGCACTTGTCAGCTCTTGCCGTCTTCGGAATTGTGTGGATGATGCTTTTCCGAAAGTCAGATGGTATATCGCCAGACTCATATATTCTACACACCAATGTGAATAGTCGTTTTGTTGCCACTTCCCCCAATGATTTTAGAAATTCTGATGGAATGTTATCTATCCCTTCTGCCTTATTTGACCGTAAGTCCTCCAAAGCTCTTTTAAATTCCGATTCTAATACTGGATCCCCTATCTCTTCTAAATCGTCTCCTGTTTCTTCTTCTATCACATCAGACAAATCTTCACCCTCATAGAGGCTTTCGATGTATTCTTTCCACCTATCTGCTCTCTCCTCTGCATTTAAGAGTGGAATTCCCGTTACACTCTTATTGTTACCACCGTTGCTTTTAATGTCACCAAAAGTTGTTTTGACTTTCCTGAGTCTGAGTCTGTCCTTCCGACAATAATATCTTTTTCGATGTCTTCACATTTTTCCTGCAGCCATTTCGTCTTAGCTTCCCTGCACTTCCTATTTATTTCATTCCTCAGCGACTTGTATTTCTGTATTCCTGATTTTCCCGGAACATGTTTGTACTTTCTCCTTTCATCAATCAACTGAAGTATTTCTTCTGTTACCCATGGTTTCTTCGCGACTACCTTCTTTGTACCTATGTTTTCCTTCCCAACTTCTGTGATGGCCCTTTTTAGAGATGTCCATTCCTCTTCAACTGTACTGCCTACTGCGCTATTCCTTATTGCTGTATCTATAGCGTTAGAGAACTTCAAACGTATCTCATCATTCCTTAGTACTTCCGTATCCCACTTCTTTGCGTATTGATTCTTCCTGACTAATGTCTTGAACTTCAGCCTACTCTTCATCACTACTATATTGTGATCTGAGTCTATATCTGCTCCTGAGTACGCCTTACAGTGCAGTATCTGATTTCGGAATCTCTGTCTGACCATGATGTAATCTAATTGAAACCTTCCCATATCTCCCGGCCTTTTCCAAGTATACCTCCTCCTCTTGTGATTCTTGAACAGGATATTCGCTATTACTAGCTGAAACTTGTTACAGAACTCAATTAGTCTTTCTCCTCTTTCATTCCTTGTCCCAAGTCCATATTCTCCTGTAACCTTTTCTTCTATTCCTCCCCCTACAACTGCATTCCAGTCGCCCATGACTATTAGATTTTCGTCCCCCTTTACATACTGCATTACCCTTTCAATATCCTCATACACTTTCTCTATCTGTTCATCTTCAGCTTGCGACGTCGGCATGTATACCTGAACTATCGTTGTCGGTGTTGGTCTGCTGTCGATTCTTATTAGAACAACCCGGTCACTGACCTGTTCACAGTAACACACCCTCTGTCCTATCTTCTTATTCATAACGAATCCTACACCTGTTATACCATTTTCTGCTGCTGTTGCTATTACCCGATACTCATCTGACCAGAAATCCTTGTCTTCCTTCCACTTCACTTCACTGACCCCTATTATATCTACACTCCTGGAAATTGAAATAAGAACACCGTGAATTCATTGTCCCAGGAAGGGGAAACTTTATTGACACATTCCTGGGGTCAGATACATCACATGATCACACTGACAGAACCACAGGCACATAGACACAGGCAACAGAGCATGCACAATGTCGGCACTAGTACAGTGTATATCCACCTTTCGCAGCAATGCAGGCTGCTATTCTCCCATGGAGACGATCGTAGAGATGCTGGATGTAGTCCTGTGGAACGGCTTGTCATGCCATTTCCACCTGGCGCCTCAGTTGGACCAGCGTTCGTGCTGGACGTGCAGACCGCGTGAGACGACGCTTCATCCAATCCGAAACATGCTCAATGGGGGACAGATCCGGAGATCTTGCTGGCCAGGGTAGTTGACTTACACCTTCTAGAGCACGTTGGGTGGCACGGGATACATGCGGACGTGCATTGTCCTGTTGGAACAGCAAGTTCCCTTGCCGGTCTAGGAATGGTAGAACGATGGGTTCGATGACGGTTTGGATGTACCGTGCACTATTCAGTGTCCCCTCGACGATCACCAGTGGTGTACGGCCAGTGTAGGAGATCGCTCCCCACACCATGATGCCGGGTGTTGGCCCTGTGTGCCCCGGTCGTATGCAGTCCTGATTGTGGCGCTCACCTGCACAGCGCCAAACACGCATACGACCATCACTGGCACCAAGGCAGAAGCGACTCTCATCGCTGAAGACGACACGTCTCCATTCGTCCCTTCATTCACGCCTGTCGCGACACCACTGGAGGCGGGCTGCACGATGTTGGGGCGTGAGCGGAAGACGGCCTAACGGTGTGCGGGACCGTAGCCCAGCTTCATGGAGACGGTTGCGAATGGTCCTCGCCGATACCCCAGGAGCAACAGTGTCCCTAATTTGCTGGGAAGTGGCGGTGCGGTCCCCTAAGGCACTGCGTAGGATCCTACGGTCTTGGCGTGCATCCGTGCGTCGCTGCGGTCCGGTCCCAGGTCGACGGGCACGTGCACCTTCCGCCGACCACTGGCGACAACATCGATGTACTGTGGAGACCTCACACCCCACGTGTTGAGCAATTCGGCGGTACGTCCACACGGCCTCCCGCATGCCCACTATACGCCCTCGCTCAAAGTCCGTCAACTGCACATACGGTTCACGTCCACGCTGTCGCGGCATGCTACCAGTGTTAAAGACTGCGATGGAGCTCCGTATGCCACGGCAAACTGGCTGACACTGACGGCGGCGGTGCACAAATGCTGCGCAGCTAGCGCCATTCGACGGCCAACACCGCGGTTCCTGGTGTGTCCGCTGTGCCGTGCGTGTGATCATTGCTTGTACAGCCCTCTCGCAGTGTCCGGAGCAAGTATGGTGGGTCTGACACACCGGTGTCAATGTGTTCTTTTTTCCATTTCCAGGAGTGTAGGTCGAGCCTTTGCATTTCCCGTTTCAGATTTTCTAGTTTCCCTACCACGTAGTTTCCCCGACTCGTAGAACATTATCCTTTCGTAGATTATTCAATCTTTTTCTCATGGTAACCTCCCCCTTGGCAGTCCCCTCCCGGAGATCCGAATGAGGGACTATTCTTGAATCTTTTGCCAATGGAGAGATCATCATGACACTTCTTCAATTACAGGCCACATGTCCTGTGGATACACGTTACGTGTCTTTAATGCAGTGGTTTCCATTGCCTTCTGCATTCTCATGTCGTTGATCATTGCTGATTCTTCCGTCTTTAGGGGCAAGAGAGTGCCCTGAACCTCTATCCGCTCCTCCGCCCTCTTTGACAAGGCCGTTGGCAGAATGAGGCTGACTTCTTATGCCGGAAGTCTTCGGCCGCCAATGCTGATTATTTATCAAAATTTAGGCAGTGGCGGAGATCGAACCCGGGACCGAAGACGTTTTGATTATGAATCAAAGACGCTACCCCTAGACCACGGGTACCAATGACCTTATAGACAATATTAATAATAACCACAGATTTTTTGCACACGGTTCAGTTATCTGTAATAAAGGATTGTCTGAAAGAAGCTGTATAAATATTCATTCAGATATTAATAAGTTGTCAAATTGGTGCAAAGACTGGCAAATTGCTTTTATGTACAGAAATACAAAATGCAAAATGCAAAATGAAAAAACGTGGTATCCTATGACTATAATGTCAATGAGTCACTGTTGGAATTAGGCAATTCATACAAATATCTGTGTGTAATACTTTGTTGGGATGTGAAAGAGAATGGTTACACAGGCTCAGTTGTGCATAAAACAGGTTACTTCAGTTTACTGGCAGAATCCTGGGGAAATGCAAACAGTCTATAAAGGAGATTGCTTACAAATCACTTGTGCGGCCAGCTCTAGTACATTTCTCAAATGTGTGGGACCCATACCAAACAGGACTAACAGGGGATACTGAAAGCATACAGAGAAGGGCAGCACAACTGGTCATATTTGTTTGATCTGTGGGAAAGTGTTACAGAGATACTGGAGAAACTGAACTGGCAGGGTCTTGAAGATAGTCATAAACTGCCCCAAGAAAGTCTACTACTGAAGTTTCAAGAACCAGCTTTGAGTGATGAATCTAGGAATATACAACAACCCCCTATGTATCGGTCACATAGGGATTGTGAGGATAAGATTAGAATAATTATCGGATCTACAGAGGCATTCAAATAATCGTTCTTCCTGTGCTCCATATGTGAATGGATTGGGAAGAAACCCTAACAATGGGTTCAATACGACACACCAATTGCCATACACTTCACAGTGGTCTGCAGAGTATAGATGTAGATGCAGATCTGTGGATGTATCAGCATTTCTCTTAAATTTATTTGTGGGTATAAAATACAACACTTATTACACCAAGTGGTGTAGCAGCGCAAAAGCCCTTAATTTTTCTTATTGTCACCCTGCCTGCCTTTCAGTCAAGTTTGTAAAATATGTATACAGTAACCTCTTGTTGTTAAATGTAGTCATAAAAGATTATCCCATATGACTACTGGAGCTACATAGGAGTTTTTCTGTTCAAAACAAATTAAAGTGTAGTTCTAAATTAACAGACCTATATAAATTGGTATTTTATTTTAAATATAATATTATAGGAATAATAGAGTGCATTTTTTATCATGTAGAGGAAACACCGAGTCTCAGACGCCTGCCTCTGATTCATTGTCTCTTCTATGTGCTGAGTAGCAATCTTGCCTAACCTTTTCGTAATACTGTTGTTATCCCATCCTGGATTCTCCACGGTATTTTATTGTGAGCTGTTATTAATCAGAAGATCATAGAACTTTCTTTACTGTGCAACCTTTAATTTCTATTCTTAAAACTATAATCGAATTGCTTGTACAGAATTTTTTAGTCTTTCCTGTTAAATACTAAGTAAATGGTCCAACTATGAGAAGTTCATACTCTTCCCTGGGCTGCACCCAGCACGACTGACTTTAGGCTCTCAGCTTATGTGCTTGTGCCATTAGAAAAAACGTACATACCACTGTATCTTAGTAATTGCACATGTTATTTTTGCTAGCTAGTTTATTATTTCACTAACAGATTAAACAACGCACCGGTACCTAATTTTTCTGGAAACCAAACCTTGTGTCCCATCAATAAACATTTAGTTTAATACCAGTGGTAACAGAATATGATTATGTGACTTTCAGTTTTCTAGTTTCCTCTCTTAATTAAGCTTGGAAAGTACCAAAGAATAGACCAAATTCGGATTTTGAAGGATTCGCGATTGGGTGTTTTCTATGCGTGCTGCAGTTTGTCCGTTCTATGAATGATGGAAAGTGAACACGACAAATGGCGGGCGGGTTGTCTGTAGTCAACCAGAAAGCTCCTTCGTAATTTCCAATGATTCGTTAATGAAGTCAGCGGTAAAAATCTAAGAACACATCCACTGGTGTCCCTCCATATTCGTACAAGTGTGTTCTCAGCGCTTGCCATGTGGTATGATGGTAACAAATGAAGATGTCACAGTTGTTTGTGTTGCGCAGCCAGTGGGCAGCAGGCAGAAAACGTGTTTCGAAGTAATACATTCGGAAGAAAGGGTGAAACATTGCTGTAAACGAGGATTATAAATTTAATTACTCCTACTTTGGGTCGCAGATATTTAAACTGTGCTAGTATCTGCAAACAAAGGGCTCCGTCGCAACCCATAATTTATTCGAAAAAGCGGTGAAACATTTCAAACATTTCTCGGCTCTGTGTTTTTACACAATCGATCCGCGCGACCACACTGAGTAAGTGGATTAATGTGTTTTTGTGTTTTTTCTTTTCTTTTTTTTTTTTTTTTTAATATAATCATGGGAGAAGGTAGGTGGATCATTGTTTTTTAATTACTCCACGAGAGTGGGTAGGTGGCTGAATGTTTATAACTATAGCGAATGTACGACTCTCTTATTAATAGTCGTAACCGAATTAAAAAACATTGATCCACGTACTCTAAGTGCGGGCATTTGCTGTACTTCCAGATGATTCCATCCACACAAACGTTTGTCTCTAAATAATTTCACCACTACACTGCATATATTTTCGTGTCAGCAATTAATCCACGAGACTTGCACCAGCGGACGTCAACGCGCATTAAAAAATCACTTAAATTAGTTCATTGTTTAGCATTCGCTGACAGAAACACAAAATATTCGTCGAAACTCACTCACACATCGAAAACCAACAAAGACGACGAGTTCAATTTCAGCGCTAGCAATACATTGCCTTTGTTCTCATCTCTCATTGGTTATGTCAAAGAATTAGCCCACTGACTACTCGAATACAGCCATTGCAACTGATAGAATCGTTGATGTGAGCAGTATTGACGGCCTCAAAAATATTCTGAGCATCGTCGTATTAATAAAGGAAGCGATGCCGTAGTGAGTGCTCTACTGGTCTCCCTAAAGTGGTGAATATAGTGACTACCCTACCTAGCCCTATTAAAAAGTGTGAGAAGACTAGTTGACAAATGGAATCTGAGGAATGATACCCACAAAGACGAAATGAGACCATAAATAGTGCAGACTGACGCCGTGTGGTTGGTTCATGCAGCTCTGGATAGTGAATGATGTCAAATGGTCAGCACTCTCAGTACATCTATATCTATATGTAGACGTAGATTGCACTCTGTGTATAGGGCTGCCAGACGTCCGAATTTTCCCGGGTTTTTTCCAGTTTTCAGGCTGTCTGGACGCGTCCTGAGAGTGTCTTTATACAACTGTCTGGCTAAATCCGACCCTTTTTTGTGACTGGAGGAATTCGATTTATTTGGAATAAACAGGTTTTAATAAATTGTAGTAAAAATTCAATAACAGAGGATTGGCATGTAGGTAGTTTCCTTCGTTTTATATAAAAAAATCCAATGGCAAACACGCTTGGACATTCAGCTACACACGTATCATCCACACTTGTTTGTCGAAACCAATGAACATCGGGTCCTTTGCTGAGTGTTTTGCCTCCGTGGCGAGAATTGAAAAATGCCGCCTCCTCTTTTTTTTACTACCATCGGTTTCCCCGACGTCCCCCTCCCCTCCATAACTACCAATATCTAACGGCACAACATTGAAAATCCCCATTATACTTTTAATCATTAAACTTAGGTTGACCAGACGCCCTCATTTTCTGTGGACAATTCTCAGTTTTCATGCTTTGTCTCCAAGTCCTTTAAAACTGTTTGGGGATAATATATGTTGCCAATTTTTTATTTTTTGTCCTCAGTTTTTGAAAGTTCCCAAAATAATTGAAATAGGAAGAATGTGCTCAACATTGTAACCTAGAACTCAGTTGAATATACTAGTGCGCACAAATTTGACACCAATTACTCATTTTACTTAATTGCAAGAAAAGGGACTAAAAAAAGTCTGGAACTATTAGCATGAGACCCAACATCAATGTTATTAATAACATCTGTTTCAATGTTTAAATTGCGAATGTTTCTTGATGCAAAAAGCTTAATCGCTATACTTATGAAAACGTAACAGTCGCCGAAGTGCAGTATGCAACATAGAGATTGTAGTATGCACTTATTTGTAAATTATGCTCAGACAACAGCTTACAAACCCATGGCATACAATTTCTACCATTATGTCCCTTTCGATAAAAAGAGTCATGACATTCTCTTCCCGGTTATTATTTGCATATATGTCAAATTTTCATGAAACGACAGCTAATTTGTTTGAGAAAAGGCAGTGTAGTTATTTTCTCGTGCTGCGAGTCTCAGTCAGAAACAGACTTTCAGACAGACACCAACTCATGTTTGTTTGTGTGTAGGATGAATTGCACTTGTCTTTTACTCCTTTTAGTTATGCTGAAAGAGAAGTACAAAACCTAGCTTGTGAGCACGTGGTCGATCATTCACAGATATAATAGCAGAACTAAAAACATCAACAGAACACTCAATACAACTGACACTTGGCAAATGATCTGCAGAGCCAAAGCAAAAACAGGGACTAAGGGAGGTCTGATATCAAGTCGCAACAGACAGCAAGTCAGTGCATGTGGCTCGCTCCAGTGCTCGACAAAGTTGAATCGTCATGTTTGTTTCTGTTTCGTACTGAGCAGTGGCTGCTTTAGTTTTGAAGTAGGTGGAGGCTATGTGATCACTTCTGTCAAGGTAAGTAAAGACTTATTTAGTAACTGACCTGCATGCTTTAGAGGAAAAGTCCAGTACCTTAATTTTTGCTTTTTTCCACTTTCCTCATTTGCTCTATTTTTTCGCTGTTTAATTTCAAATCAATTTTTTCCACCCTTTGCCGACCCTAAAATTACTAGTCTTGTCTAATGGTATAAACGGCCCTTTTATATGTGATGCCTTAATATGTTCCCACATCAGCGTGCCACTTGTTTTTTCTCTGCATCCAAAAGTCTTACCACAAACACACCCATCATTTACTTCCTGATCTTTTCTGCTTGGTTGTAATTGCACACCTAAGTGGAATACGCCTGTCATTATAGAGTTTGTACTATAGACTAAGCATTTTGCGTCCTTACTTCAACGTCTGCCTGCTGCCCAGGGGAAAATAAGCATTAATGTTTTGGTCTTGCCACATGTACTTCAAGGTACAACCCAACGTAAAAATATAGAATTGTAATAGCTATAATTATTAGCCTGCAAATGATAAAAATTCTGTGGGGTAATAGGCTACTGTTCACTACACCGTCCTCAGTCACTAGTTACAATGTCTGCATTTCCTTGTGTCACACTCTGTATATATGTATAATGACTTGTAAGAGGCCAGCAAAGTTCAAGTACCACCAAACCACATAATCACACAAGTAAAAAGTGTATTAAGTTAATTACCAGAATATATCACCGCAAGGCAGATATAATTACTTCACGGGTTTCAATAATAATTCTGCTAACTGTGTTTGCTGATATTACAGAACTAAACTACAAACTTTCGAATGACGTGCCTGTCGCCAGAGATCTCAAATTTACGCCTAAGCCCTCGTCAGCTCTGACTCTCACTCTCATTAACGTATTATGCTTCTCTGTTTTATGGCCTAAGATGCAGGACTCATCCGAAAACAGTTTATGAAATCTTTCGGATCCTTGGTAATAATTTTTGTCAGAAAATTAACATACGACAAGTAACTCCTTTTTTCAGCCAGTATTGCACCCATTTTCCCTATTTCGTCGTTTCCTGTTGTTCACCAGCTACATCTAAATACAACTGTGATTCACGCCTTCTTTTGGGTGTCCGAAATCTTAACCTTGCGGAACTGTATTGCCAGCTGACAGTATTATCGATGTTGTGCGAGTCACTGCAATATATTGAAGGTTTGGCAAACTAGTATTCTCAATAAATTAATCACTCGCCCGAAAAACATAACTAACAAAATGCAAATTTTACAAGAGAACAAAAAAAACTTTTTAATGCATACCTATTTGGGACCCTTGATGTACATGAGGTAAAAAGCCATACTGCGTATTTTTGTAACATTCATCACACAATTTCTTGCTTAGCGTTTTATCCATCCTCAGCTACTGTATTTGCATTGCTTGTGTTATCCTTGAAAAACTAGAACTATTTTAATTTTCGTGGACGAATGACATTGTAGTGCAGTTACAAAGTTGTACTGCTGAAATACATTGGTTTTTATGCGTCATTTACTGCACAAATAGAAAGCTTACTCTGAGAAAATACAACAACACTTTTACAGTTTACGGATCTTCCTAAATTAGAAGTTATGTTAAACCATACTATTGCCGATAAAAAAAAATTGGTGATGCATGTTTTCTGTGCTCATCTGTCACTGTCCGGCATTTTGAGCCATATTACAATAAAAGACTAGTTTCAGAAAATAATGTTGTTCTTACTGCAGTTCCAGGTTCTTTTCGTCCATTTTCTCCTGCAGTTTCTACTGATCCAGTCTATCCACTAGTTATTTCATTCCTCCCTGTCCTCACGACCAAGAACTCCAGTCTGAATCATTTGTGTCTCCTGAAGTGCTGCACCCATACCCTCAGTGGTCCCTGAGAAAGAGATGTGGTTTGTCGGAATGAAAGGAGAATCTCTTATTCTTACAAATTCACCTGTGACAGCCTGTGCCAGAGAGTCAACGAAAAATAAAATGAAGAAAACCTGCTCCATAAAAACCGAGTTTATCGTCAGATGTAAGAGAGATTCAGGTTGTTGCTGTTGTGGAGTTGCTTCGTTCTGACATTCAAGCAACTTTCTGGAAGTGGCACATAGCCTCCAGTTGATTTTCGATTCCACTTTCACAGCGGTTTGAAGTTAAAATCAGATTTATTTAGTGCATTTCCACTTATTTCACTAACTAGACCAGTTAACCATACCAGCTAGGTTAAATTCTCACTTAATGAATGAGTTAATTATTTCAGATTTCATAATAATTGAAAGTAATACAGACCCATTTAACGTCTCATTGTATAGAATATATGTAACCCAGACTTTCTATAAAATTTAATACACGAGAATTAAATAGAAAGTGCTTCAGACCAATTTAAAAAAAAATGTGGACCATTTAATCTAACTCTCCCGACACCAAATGCAAAGACGCATCGCTGACACAGCTTATTCATATCGTAATTTTTAGTTTTTCGCGAAAGCATGCTCTCGCGCCGTGCCTTGCGATTGTTGGAGCAGCGTCACCGGAAGTAACGGTCTTGAAATGAGGAGATAAAAGTAGATACTAAAAAGCCCGTCCTCCATACTACTATCTCACTGTTATTCGCGCATATATATATATATATATATATATATATATATATATATATATATATTTGAAATAGGGCACCACGCACAGTTAATAACGAATTCAGGCATGTTAACTTCACGCCAACAATACTGTTAGCAATAAGCACCGCTATAACCGATTACATTATTTACGTTTTCAAACCTTTCAGTCATACCATTCCAATAACTCAAGACGGTTGACACCATTTGACACATTTTACCATCCTCATTCCTGTTTTTATCCGCCGAAGCAATACGGCGAAGGCCATTTAATTTTTTTTACCTCCATTTTTGTATGGTGTTTTTTTAGCCCTTTTTCCACGTGCCTGTTTTTAGCTGTCTCCTATTCCGTCCATTGGGACTGACGTATAGTCGTTTCCCCCGTCTCTGTGTTCGTGTTCCATAGTTTTGACTTGGGCGCGTATGACCCCAGTTGTTTTTTGCGCTCTAAAATAAAACAAAAGCAAAACATTCCTCTATAATGCATTGACACCACAGCTTTGCAAGCATGTTAGTCATGTTACCCGAATTTTTCGCATAATTTTGCCTCTGAAAATATACAGTAGATGCCATGTGAACAGCTTTACTTTCTTGGAATGAATAACGAAGGGGCTACTACAGACTTATTTTAATAACTTTGGAGGAAAATAAATGACAGACATTTTATTTTCAGCATTGACTAGAATGAGTCGTTACGCTATAATGTAAGCTCGTCTAGCTTCTCCCTCTCAAGCATTGTGGGGGTTATCATTGCCCGACACGTATTACGAAAAGGTAAACGGAGGCTTTGAGTAATATCCCAGTAAGGAATAAACTTCGAGGAATTTGACTCAGCACTTCGAGCTAGTAAGAGAAACCTCTCTGGGTTGAGTAATTAATTAATATCTCAAGAAATAAAGAGTTAATCGAGTGATGGACCAAAATTTGCCAACATAAAAATTACTTAGTAGGATTAGAAACTATTGTGACAAAAAACAGGGGATTTGCTCTTTTATTTGCCTTTTAGCAGTAGAGGAATAGATTTTTTTGTACAAAGCGGGAAATCTCCTGCAAAAACAATAGATCTGACAACACTGTGTTCGATCTTTCTAGCGTATCAAGAAATGTTCGAGATCGTTCAAAGAGGAGTATCTTTTGCTCAGCCCTACTGAATACTACCTTTTTTTCGGCATAGTACAGATATATATCTCAAAGATATTTTTGAAGAGAGCGCAAATCTTGAAAATGGAGTCCTCAGGTGCACTTCCCAGTGCCAAAACTGGCTGAAAGGGATCCTACCAGTACTATTTTCTGCTTCGTTTTGTAATGCTGACGATTTTTCTTGTTCAAATACTGCACCTTCATAGGCAGCTATCATTTGATGTTGGTGACTGGAAATACTCAGCTGGTATTGGTAGGTGCTGATGAATATCCTCCAATTGTAATTATTATTTGTGGAGTAGAGTTTGTGTGTGGTGGTTCTGACCTGTGAATTTGAGTGTATTTTAACTGAATACTACGCCGACTGTGATGGTTACTCTACCGCTGCCTAACCTGGTTTCTGGGAATATGACAACTCCTTGTGTGATTCGTGTGAAACATATTCAAGATTCATGTTTAACTGAACTTAGGTATCGCAATCTCCACTTGAACTACAGAGTTGAAATGTATTTTCGAACACTGGCTTTGGTTTCTATGTAATTACTGTTTTTTAGTTCGTACTGTGCCTCTCTCTGTCTATTCGTTTTCTTTACTACGCATAGTTGAAGTTCTTTTCATAATCGTTTCGATATAATCCTGATATATACATTGATAATTGGGTATCGCGATTTCGACTTGGGCTGTACAGTTAAAGCATGTCGTCTGCTGCTACTGTAGCTTCGATTTCTTCTATATCTACATAGATGCTCCACAAGCCAACGTATGGTGCGCGGCGGAGGGTATCTTGTACCAGTAGTAGTCATTCCCTTTCCTGTTAACCTCGCCAATAGAGCAAGGGAAAAGACTGTCTATATGGCTCCACATGAGACCAAATTTCTCGTATCTTATCTTCATGGTTCTTAAGCGAAAGTCATGTTGGCAGCAATCGAATTGTTCTGCAGTCAGCATCAAATACCGGTTCTCTAAATTTTCTCACTAGTGTTCTACGCGAATAATCTCATCTTCCTTCCAGGGGATACCACTTCTATTCACGAATCATCTTCGTTAATAATTTCGTGTTGATGGAACCCAGCCCGCATCTGAATTGCTTAGATTTCGTGTGGTGGAGATCCCGAACATTGTACCAGTACTCAAAAATGGGTCGCACTGGTGTTCTATATGTAGTCATCTTTACAGACGAACCATACTTACCTATAATTCTCCCAGTAAACCAAAGACAATGAGGCATTTGTCCTGCTTGCTGCCAGGATCTGGTGTTTTGGCTTTCTTCGCAATTCTATCCGATCTAGTGCCTGATCGGGGAGCAGTCCTGAGGTCTTGGGATCTTCGTGTTTAGTGTCAAGCCATCGCTGCCTGTCTCGTCCGACTAGCCATTTCTGTCAAAATGAAGCTAGTCTTTGTCACTGTTGTTGCATCTGCTCTAAAGAACATGGCTGTACTGCCATAGACGACTTCCTCTCATCTTATCTACTGTTCATATAAATTAAGAATGTTTGAGACATGATGGTGCACTGTTAATCCAGATGTCCACCAGAGCTCTTTGTTTCCCTGACAGGAAGGTTAGTTGACATATGTCTGTATACATTCAAATATATACAATAAAACAGTGTGTTTGCAGTCTTGCTTTTCAAGATTACCTCGAATTACATAGAACATCCAGCAGCACGTTTCCCCCTTAATGTCATATGTTCATAAAATTTTCTAACAATTCTGTGCAAAGTGTACAGCACTCACCACGTTCTTTTCGAGACAGATGTGGCTCTTTTCATGCATTTTGTGTCTTTTTAAAAAGGAAAGCCACAGTACAACAATCTTCTCCAAGACAGAGGCGTCGTGGATCCAGCCCACTACAGGAGGTCAAAATCTAACCTACTTCATACACAGAATAGATTCTAACGTACACTAACCTAACTTCTCGTTAACCCCGCTTGAAACTGACAAAGGAGATAGAATATTCTGTGGCCAATCTGTCGGTCGATGTTATCGGGCGACCTCTGGTGATTGCATCTGGTGACCTTTTTGGAGCCACTGTGAACGCAGTCTAAAGGTGCGACCACACGATGCCTTTTTTGTGTTCAACTTTGCGCATGCGCTTAAATTTTTATCAGCGCAAATACGCATGCGCATTTGTGCATGCGTAATTTTCGGACCGATGATCTCTCTGTTTGGTCCCCTCCCTCAAATCAGCCAGTCAGCCATGTGTAATTTCGTGGCAATTGAGGCCATGCGTGAAGTGCATTGCTACCCGCCTTCGGTGGGAATCTTTGCGTCTTTTAGCAGACGGCAGCCAGCTGACGCCCGTGTTTGGTTGTGTAAAGTGTTGAGGCTGTGCTGTGAAGCAAACTACGCGCAATAATTTCTGTTGACTCCAAAGAAAGCATGCTTAAGTTTATAGACGATTACAGACAGACCGTTCTTTATGTCGATCCGAACATGGAAGCGCTGCATGCCATACTGACCGGCCAGATTAGTGCCAGAAAAAACAACTCTATTCTTCAATGTAATGCACAATGTCAGTATTATTATTTTAACACATCTACGAAAAACCGTCACGACGGACTCCAACGAACAACCTGGTAGTAAAATGGTTCAAATGGCTCTGAGCACTATGGGACTTAACATCTGTGGTCATCAGTCCCCTAGAACTTAGAACTACTTAAACCTAACTAACCTAAGGACATCACACACATCCATGCCCGAGGCAGGATTCGAACCTGCGACCGTAGCAGTCGCGCGGTTCCGGACTGCGGCGCCTAGAACCGCTAGACCACCGCGGCCGGCAAACCTGGTAGTAGAATACAGTTTGGTCTCGCATAGGTTACTGATGAATAATATCAAGACTTGGCAGCTAAACAAAATTCCGGTGAAAGAGAAACTGTAGTCAGGCATCAGGAAACTTGATTGTAAGATGTATGCTACTAATTACACAGTTACAAGTGCTGGATGATTTTGGAAATATTATGGTACAGATACCTGCAAGTATTTTATATTAGTTATTTAACCAAATGCATTGTTTGACACAACATCATCCTAAACCTCTATGTAAGCATGACACATATTAATGTTGCTAATATTCAAGGAATTTTAATGGGACGCAAAGTGAAATACCACAAAAGCATGAATATGACATGTGTTTCAATTTGCCAGTTTGTAAACACTTGACAATTGATGACAAAACAACTGATTTTTAGCAAGAATAAACTTCCTCAGAGTCATCGAAAATGTGATAGTCTGCAGCAATTGTCCGACCAAAGCACGATCAAAATACGTTACACTGACGATGAACAACGCACTGTTGGTTTTTTGGCACTGACGCACGACACGAAGCAAGATGCATCCCTGCAGTAGTTTTATGTCCACTCAACGATAAACCAGTTCCACAACTACTGACATAACCACTGTATATTCTCGGCCGGAACTCCACTGTAGATTTGGTTTGCACACTTGCTCAGATTCCTGCAAAAAGAGGAGAAATCCAAAGTTTTTCTTTTGTCAAAATAAAAATAACATCTGCGTCAGAAGGAAGGAAATAAACTTAGTTTCGTTTATCATAACCGACGTTTTTGGAAACCCTACAACTGCGTCATTCAAATTTTAAATAATGAAATAAACACCTTACTTACTCGCAGAATATATCCTTGGGATCCAGAAACAGGCGGAAAAATGCAGCGATATTCTTCTCAAATATAGGTAATAGTTGTTGTGTAGTAATTATACAGAGCACAGTCAATGTATGCACTGTAGAATACGCAAGGAGACAGCATCAAGTTCCTGGAACAAGAATGGTACTGTAACAAAAGTCTGTCCAAACTAAGGCGTTACTTTTTACACAAGTAATGAGACGAGCAGTGTGTACTGGAAGCATACCAGGCGCAGTAGATTTCGCTGCTGCCATCTTTGGACTCTAGGAGCAGGAACAGAATTGCAGCCATGATCTTCGCAAATCAAGAAACTGCTTGTTATACAAGCGGTGGGTTATGCGAGCAATCAACCTCGGACACCTGAAACAGAAGCTCTGCTGTAACAATATTCTGTCCAAATTACGGTAATTACATGTTACACCAGTAATGAGATAAGAACTGTGTATTGTAAGCGTACCATGTGTTGTAGGCATCCTGAGGCACTTTAGTTATGAAGAGTACTGTCCAAAATAAGATATTACCCGTTTCACAAAACATGAGATAAACACTTAATTGTGTGGCACTTCCCTTCACTTCCACTCATGCGAGCAGACACATCAAACTCCTGAACAGAAGTAGCACTGCAGTCATTTTCTGTCCAAATGAATATACTGCTTGCTGTGCAAGTCATAAAGTAAACACCGTTATCACGAGACCACCATACACTGCAAGTTCAGCGAGCAAACAACTCAGAATCCTGAAGCTGGAGGAGCACAGCATTCACTTTCTGTCCAAATGAAGATATAACTTCTTAAAAAACAAGTAATGAGATAACTATTGTATATCGTAAGCATGTCATGCACTGTAGGTTTCGTTGCACTCATGCCTTGGCTCGAGAAACGGGAGTAGAACAGCAGCGATATTTTTCCCAAATCAGGAAATTACTTCTTACACAAGTAATGCGGTATACCACAATCAGTGAAATACACTGTGGGTTATGCGAGCATAGAGCCTCAGACACTTGTAAATTTTGCGGGCAGACAACTCAGACTCCGGAAGCTGGAGGAGTACTGCAGCCATGTTCTGTCCAAATGATTATCTTACTTGCTAAACAAGTATTGACATTAGCACTGTATTCTGTAAGACGGCAGAGCATTGTAGATTTGGGTGGCGAGTTTCTCAGACTCCTATAACAGGAGGAGTACTGCAGCCATGTTCTGTCCAAACGACTTTCTTACTTGCTAAACAAGTATTGACATTAGCACTGTATTCTGTAAGACGGCAGAGCATTGTCGATTTGGGTGGCGAGTTTCTCAGACTCCTATAACAGGAGGAGTACTGCAGCCATGTTCTGTCCAAATGATTATCTTACTTGCTAAACAATCACTGAGATTAGCACTGTATTTTGTAAGACGGCAGAGCATTGTCGATTTGGGTGGCGAGTTTCTCAGACTCCTATAACAGGAGGAGTACTGCAGCCATGTTCTGTCCAAATGACTTTCTTACTTGCTAAATAAGAAATGAGAAGAGCACTGTATTTTGTAAGACGGCAGAGCACTGTCGATTTGGGTGGCGAGTTTCTCAGACTCCTATAACAGGAGGAGTACTGCAGCCATGTTCTGTCCAAATGACTTTCTTACTTGCTAAATAAGAAATGAGAAGAGCACTGTATTTTGTAAGACGGCAGAGCATTGTCGATTTGGGTGGCGAGTTTCTCAGACTCCTTATAACAGGAGGAGTACTCCAGCCAATGTCTGTCAAAAGCACGATAACGCCAGACCAGTACACAAAGACACGCTGTCGGCACACTTTCTCAGATCGGCGGTAGGCTGTGGTGAATCAGCTGCAAATCCCCAACAGCGGACCACAGACACGGAAGGAGCCCGCAAACTAGCAGAGAAACGCCACACAGGCAGACCGCGGCGATGCGCCACCGCGACTCGGTCGCAGGCGGGTCGGTATACCACCACAGCTCCTGATCTCTCTCCAGCGTTTCCTCCAGCTGCTGGAGATGCAGCTGTCGTCGCTGCTCCTCCTCCTGCTCCTGCTCCTGCTGGCCAAGTTCCTCTGCCGCCTGCTGCTGCTGTTCTGTCTGCAGAGGCTGCTGCAGCCCGTCCTCGAGCTGTTTCTCCTCTTTCTCGTCCTTTTCCAGCTTTATTAGGAGTTTCTGATACAGCTCCTCCTCCATCTGCTCGTATATCTCGCCCACCACCTCAGAGTAATCATCCTGGCCTCGCCTCTGCAGGAGCTGACACTGCTCTTTCTCCAGCTGCTTATCCTGATCCAGCTTACATTCCAGCTGGGGACGCATTCCGGAGCAGTCCACTCCACAACAGCGTATCAGCGTCTCTGTAGCTGCATCCAGTTTCTCCAGCAGTGCATCTATACGCCTGCACTGGCTGTTCGCAGCCTCCAGCTGCAGCTGCTGCAGTCTCATCGTGTTAATGATCTCACCACCAGCTCCGCCTTCCAGCCCAAGGCGTCTACTCGGCTCAACCTCTCGCAAGACACCCACCATAGTTCGTTCTGCTTCGCTAATCGGCAGACCTCGCTAGCAATGTCGCTTCCAACACCACGCCACGAAACAGTTGAAAGGACGCGACGTATGTGCAGAAACCTAGCAACGGAACCAATGAGTAAGAGAGGCCTCCCATTGTTATTGCACGCTGAGGCAACAAAAAGTTGTTCTTTGTCGCATTCGTCAAAAAATATCATAGAAGTTAACATAAGATAATCTTTCCGTCATTACTTCTAAAAATATCGTAATTGAGTAAACAGCATAAAATATATTGGTGTCCCGAGTGTCCTTTTATGGAACTGCTGTAGTTAGCTTTTTTCTTCAATCCACTAAATGACGATTAAAGGGAAGGAGAAATGAATGAAAATGGACGAAAGTGGAAACAGAAAACATAATACCGATTTTAATGATAGCCATTATTTCCTAGCATCCAAAATCGTGACATTTGTATTTGAGAGTGTCCAGGCGATAAGATGGTTAACCGAAATCTTGAATATTACTGCTTTCGGAATACAGTTAGAATGTTCCACGGCGTTTGTTATGATTGTTATTGAAGTAGAAACAACTTTTAACTCTGTCTCGCTGAAAATAGCGAAGCCGACGACCTGTATTAAGACAGTTGTCCTAACTTCAACAGTTCTGATAGTTAATTTCAGTGCTTCGATTCATTTTAACTATATCATGTATACTTTTTTATTTTTCAACGTGCACCATTCTCTTTCTTTCTGATAGCCACAAAGAGCGCTCTGAACGATATTATTTTACGATCATAACTGTCCATGACCACATACGTCACTGCTTTGCCTCTTATTCCTTGTAAGGTACACTGGATGGAGTCCATTTCAAGATATTCAGTAGACCAGCCCACGAGATGTTTCGATATCTCCTATCGGAATTTTTGCTTCAGTTTTGGTGACTGGCAAGTAAACACGTCTTCCACTGCTGTGTGCTACACGTAGCTGCAGCTCTACTGCACAAGCCACCTTACGGGTTATGGCGGGGGGTACTTCTGGTATGGACCACAGCCGTCTCCTCCACTGCTCTTTCGTAATGGTGTCTGGGAAGAGCAGCTGTCAGTCAACTGTATGAACCCCAACTTACCTGGTTTTGTGGTCGTTCTCATGTTGTGGACGTCTGTGAGAGGGAGTAATGTGGCGCTTTTTTAACATACTGCGATCGCCTCAGATTTTGAACAGTAAATCTCTCCATGGACTCCAACGTCTTTCGTGTTTGGAGTTTGACTTGCATCTCCCTAGCGTTTTAAGTAGATCATTTGAACGATTCTTTTATCGAAATAATTTGGAAAGAGGCATATTACAAGTTATGTATACTTGCTCACATTCTGAAACACAATTTTTTAGTCCTACTCATGCAGATACATTTAAAAACTATCTTCAACAAGCTACTAGTTTTTAAATAATAATTCGTCGATAGAATAGAATGATTTGTCGAGTAGTAATGATTTTAGGTCAGGTTTAAAACTTGCTTTGCTGTCCGTCAGTGTTATTCGGCAAATAATCAAAAATGTTTGTTGCTTCTTATTGAACTCCTTTTTGAGCCACTGGTAGCTTTAATAGTGGGTAATAAAGGTCACCTTTTCCTCTATTGTACGTGTCAGCATCAATATTCTTTTCAAGTAGTGATGGATTATTTACGACGAATTGTTGGATCTATGTGAACAAAGCATTCTTCCGGTGTATATATTATATTGCTGAGTGCATTAGACCTCTGTCGAATGATGTGGTATGGTTATTGGTTGGCAACGAGATCTTGTCCATAGCCATTGCTTAAAATCTTTTCACGTGTCAGCAAAAAACGAGTTATATTTTGTCCCTAAAGCTTTTTTCCACGTGATTTCGCTGAGCTAAGCAAAGAATCCAACTGATTACAGACCCAGCACTGAATTAAAGTGAAATAATGAATTTCACGGCGACATGTATTTGCGCAAAAGTTCACATAATTTCATATGAAGTTGCATTATTTATAGGGTGAATAAAAGTGACTGTGGTCGCACGAATTATGCAAGCTGGAAATTTGCCGTTGAGGTGTATTTGTATTTGGGTGACCTATAGGACGTCATAAATGGTACATTGAAACCTACAGAATCAAGTTTTTCTGCTAAGGATCGGAAGGCCAAATTAAAATTCATCCATTTGGTTGATCCAGTAAATTATGTTCATATAGAAAAGGCTGCGTCAGGAAAGGAGGTATAGGACAAAGCGGAAAACGCATTTGAAGATGGAGGTGTAACTAGAAAAGTAGGATTGAATAAAACGTTCTCGGTTTTCAAGCCGCGTCAATTCGAATAAAATCCTCGAGCTTTCGATACCCATCTCCGCCATCGTCGTCAGGAGTCCACTGACTGCCGTGGCTGCTACGGTTTCTCACATGTGGCATGATGACATGTGGGATCCTTACCAGGTAGGATTGACGGAAGACATCGAATAAGTGCAAAGAAGGGCAGCCCGTTTCGTGTTATCGCGCAATAGGCGTGAGAGTGTTACTGATATGATACGCGAGTTGGGGTGGCAGTCACTGAAACAAAGGCGGTTTTCTTTGCGGCGAGATCTATTTACGAAATTTCATTCACCAACTTTCTCTTCCGAATGCGAAAATATTTTGTTGACACGCACCTACGCAGGGAGAAATGATCATCATAATAAAACAAGAGAAATCAGAGTTCGAACAGAAAGATTTAGGTGTTCCTTTTCCCCACGCTCCATTCGAGAGTGGAATGGTAGAGAAGAAGTATGAAAATGGTTCGATGAACCCTCTGCCAGGCACTTATGAGTGAATTGCAGAGTAACCACGTAGATGTAGATGCGACCAGATAGATACAATGTGGCGCGCGAGCGAAAGTCGACCCGGGCAACTAGCGGAGCTATTGCCCATGGCAGCACCGGTGACGTCAGCTGACGTCAGGGGCAGGCGCCACGTTTGAAACTGCCGGTCCCGCGTCGCGCATCCGTCTTTCCTTTCTTTCGACGCCCAACGCCCGCCCCAATGCCCTGCTGAGTGTGTACCCCTTGTCTCTGTTGAAAATGTTGTTTAAACAGACCTCGGCCGCTTCCTTTATAACTTAGTCCCAATATGTTGATGTATGAGCCAACACTTTCTATTTTCGAACGGTATTTTATGTCCGTTTTATAGGCAATGCTCCGCTATGGCCGACTTCTCAAGCTCCCTTTGTTTTGTATGGCGCTAGTGCTCAGTACAACGCTCCAGTGATCCAGTCCGCCCCCAAGATACGAGATATGTGATAATGTGCTGCTATGCAGCAAGACTTACATAAAATGAAAACAAAAGTGCAACAGATGCTAATACCAATAAATCGTGACAGGCATTTTGTTGTATGCACAAATGAGTAACTGCAGACCATTAAAAAAGTTTTAATGCCCGGACACTGACAATTAGTAGTTGTAAAACTACTGTAAAAGCAAAAAATTAATATCTGAAGTCCTGCCTTATACTTACATCGTCCAGCTGCACCTGAGTGCTCAGTCCAGCAGTAGCACCTTCCAGCGTGTCCTTAATGGGGAAGTCTGTGTCAGAAAATCTGTAACACGGTACAAAAAGTACGCTACAGCAGCCTCGTCTCCAGTTGCTGGCAACAAATGCTGTACATAAATTATGGGACAGGAACATACTGGAGGGGACTCCATACAGTTTGATAAAATATAGTTCATTTATGAAGCACCTCAATAGAAAAATTATTGGATCGTAACCCCTTGGGGCAATAATTAAGTGACATTCTTATAGCTGCTCAAACCCACAGAATGTGCAGCTGAAGGATCTCATATCTGAGCAATGTCTACTAATGTGCACTTTGTCGAGCTGTTTTGGCCATGATGAAACTCTGAGACATATCAATGGGAGCTTTAAAATGGCACCTGCAGTGACTGATCTTGCACATGCTGATCGGTTACCAGTTAGAACCGTCAATAGGCGGAGTTCCAGTAGGTGTGGCTTACACTTAAACAGGATTGAAAGGGAAGATTGGTACTGATACTTACAGAAAGTCAGCATCAGATCGTGCATGATCAACTAACTGCTGTTATAGATAAGAGAAGTTGTCCTTTGTCTTAGGATAAAGACAGACAACATGCTCCTCAACCTGAAGAAAACTTTGGCAGCAGGCACTCGCGGGACAGATTACGACACACCAAAAAGCGCACCTACTGGATGTAACAGAGGGAAAGAAACCATTGGGACAATTAATACTGGACATTTCATAGATTTCACAATATTACACAAAACCGAGCAAGATGAACTCGCATTCGGGAGGACGACGGTTCAATCCCGCGTCCGGCCATCCTGATTTAGGTTTTCCGTGATTTCCCTAAATTGCTCCAGGCAAATGTCGGAATGGTTCCTTTCAAAGGGCACGGCCGACTTCCTTCCCCGTCCTTCCCTAATCCGATGAGACCGATGACCTCGCTGTCTGGTCTCCTTCCCCAAAACCGACCGACTGACCATTACACAAAAGCATGAAACATGTAAAAAACAATTTGAAATTGAGCTCTAACCCTTGAACTGTGCTATAGTTTATCACAAAGAGCAATGGTTCAGAGACACTAGAAATCCAACATCTAAAATTATCACTGCCTGAAGGATCAACACTTACTGTAGGATTGCTTCAAAGGGCAAAGAACTGTGCATTTATGTAAAAAAAGGAACACAGTTTAAATTGAGACACTATCCTAGCTTAGTTAGTGAAGAAAAACCTTTAAAATATCAGCTATTAAAAGAGCCTGACATCAACAAGAAAATAATTATTTTCCCCATGTGTAATGGAAGTGTGGATAGTGCTATTAATAGATTAGCAGAAGTCCAAGATAAAGTCTCAGAAAAAATTAACATAATTTTGTATGGAGACAAACATTAAAACAAGTAGCTGAAATTTATTTACACATTGTAACTCGAGCACAATGCAAATGTTGTCAAAGTGTATCAGAATGATCAAAGAAAAAAACTGAATATAGAGTGTTTCCACCGTGGCACTAATGAGCGCTTCTGTTCTAGAGTACTGTGAGACTGTTAAGACTCGTAAATGCTGAGCATACACCTTCTCTTATTGAAATCTTCTGAATTATTTCCATTAGGAACCAAAGAGTTGTCTGTCAAAGAAAAAAATGCACATATGCATCAGAAAATATCTGTGATATTTTAAAAGATAAAAGGAAAACCAAAGGAATCTGTTTTTAATTACAGTTGTTCTTTCCCCACATACAGTGCTCATACCTTATTTTCATTGTGCAAATATCTGACCAAAAAATAGAGAAAAATTTTTAAATAATTGATATTACATGAAATTTTTCAGCCTACCTTTTTGGAAGGTTAGTCCAGTGTTCCCTGACATAATCAAAAGCTATAGCACGAGCCACAGGGTTTCTCGGAACAGCCCTCCAGATTGTTAACGCATCCTGAACGCTCATGATCTTGCCTTCTAGAGGGGCATTTAGCAACCTGCGTGCAAAAGGAAACAAATTACCTTTTCTATTCAAAATTGAAATAACAAAAGAATATTAATAACATTTTTGATGGATGAGAAGCATCTATCAACCAGTTGCCAATGCAGGAACACTTTGAGGAAGGCTTATTGACACAGAAAGCAAATATCCTTAGGGCCACAAAGAGAAAGAAATTATTATCACAACTGTTTAAAAGAATCATTGAGCTACTACAACAATTTTTTGATTAGAACTGATAAATGTCATACCACATATTTCTGGTTTAAGAAGTTTGCCACCTGTGTCTGAAAATTGTATATTACAGTCATTTCCACGCCTTTTTTCACTGAAAAACCTATATCACGTGCAAGAAAAGATAAAAATCGGTAAGAGAAAGAACAGAAGTACCAGCTGGCTTTGAAACACCTTCACAGAATACCTCGATCACAAACTGCGTTGCATGCTGAACTGTGCCTAGCAAGCACTGCTCTGGCTCAGCAGGCCACCAGTCAACGCCTCTTGTCACTGAATGGTCCACTGCAATTTCTGGGATTAGGATGTTTGTGGGACACATCCGTCAAATTCCTTATTTGTATACTGACATTCTCTGGAACGCACTGCCACACTTGCTTCACAAGACTTTAATGTGAGACACACATTTAGTCATGTCATGTTCCAGATGTAAATATGTAAGGAAAGTTCTGACAGAACATACGGTATCAGATGCATTGGGACTTTATGTAGAATCAGCAGCAACAAGTGGAAATACCTGATGAACCGGGACTCGAACCCAAGATCTCCTGTTTACAAGGCAGTTACATTAACCACTGCACCATGTAACCACACTGTTTTAGCAAATGTGCTGATATCTCGACACACTGCCCGACCAACACACACTCTCGCCTACATATCACAGCTGCGGATTCATATAATTGCTTCACCTCGATGGGCAATGAAAATTGGCAGGCGTGGAGGGTATAGTTGGGGTCTATGGGTAGTTGGTGCTAGGTGGGAATGTGGGAAGGTCAGAAAATGTGCTGGGATTGTCTGTGCATTTACAATGAACATTGTATCCAGGTGGTGCAGTGGTTAATTTAACTGCCTAGTAAGCAGGAGATGCTGCAAGTATGGCACACATTTTCACTCATCCCCATTCACTCCGCATAAAGTCACAATGCTGCTGATATTACTAGTCCTTCTCTTTCCTTTCATTTCTCCCCCCTCCACTTTATATAAGTGGTCTACTACTTGTGTGCACAGTCAAAGAAGACCACCACAGCTTGCCGATATTCCTGTCCACACAAACCCATTTGCACTTGGTGCAGTCCCCACAGAGTACATCCAGTTTTACAATTGCAGAGTGATTGTAGTAGACTTTGAAGAACATGTTCTTGTTATACTGTAGTTGTGTTCATCTTAACTCATCTATCGAAAAGAGAAAACACCCTTTTCTGTGCTAGAAGAGAGGGAAAAAGATTTCAGAAAATAAAGGTCTAAGAGATCTCTACTTCAAGAAATAGAATATTCCCAAATTCCATGAGGTGGAACACAGCACAACATGTAGTTATGGACTATAAGTTCAGCAGCCTAGTTGGTATGACTGCTCAGTAATGTGCCAAAGTGGAGAAGGGAGAGAGGTTCATGGGGGGAAAAGGCTTATTTTGGTTTAATCTGAGGTTGCTAATTCAACAAGTTTACCAGGATATTTGCAAATGTTTTCAACAGTTTATCAGAACTCTAACATGCTTTATCGAATTGTTATTATGGCTGTCAACTTTAAAAAACAGAAAGCAAAAAATAACACAATAAATCCACTAATATGGTGAGGTGTTTTATGTAAGCAGGCAGTGCTATATGTGATGTAAGTCGAACAAAGCATCTTTTTATTTTTGTTGATAACCAACTTAAGCACAAGTTTAACATCAAAAATGGTAATTTTAGAATCTTGCCTCCTCTCATATAAATTTCTGTGGATGCCCATGCAGTCATGGGTTTCTGCCACATATTTCAGTTTCTCACAGATTGAAGTGTTCTTTGTAAAACCATATTGCAAGAGTAGTGTATTGTAAACAGGCATATGTCATTGCAGATGTTGGTTCTATTTTCTTCGACCAACACCAGTGTAGTGAAGTAAATATTGAGCAACTGACAGAAGATAAACAGCAGCTTTTTAATATAACTGAGGAGGCAACAAGTTTTTTTCCCAAACCAGCAGCTTTCCCTCTGATTTACCAGCTTACATGTAGCTGGGGCACACACATACATTAATAGGCAGTAAACTGATAGCTTATTGCTAATTCATTATAGATGCATGAGACAAAAGAAACACTGTGTCTGCTAAGTTTCTGAATTTGCCTAAAGCATTTGACACAATCACCCACACTACACTTATTGAAAAACTTGAAAGCTATGGTATTCGTGGACATGCAGCCAAGTGGATAAAATCATACATCAGAACAGAAAGCAGTATGTGGAAACAGAAACTGAATGCAGATCTGAAATAAGAAATATTAGGTAACACTGGAAAGAAATGCATTTATGTCAATAAATAACAACAGACAGTGGCTTATACAACATGACCTAATTTTAAATCTAAAAAAGACAAAGTTCATGGTGTTCACAAATAGAGAAAAGGAAGAAGATGTAGATATATTCATAGATGAAACAAGACTGGAAGAAGTTACCATTATTAAATTTTTGGGGATTACAGCTGACAATAAGCTCCAGTGGAGTCAACATATAGATAACGTTTGCTGTAAATTAAGCACTGCAATATTTGTTATGCACATTATGCCAACAAGTAGCTTCTATGGACAGTGTACCATACTCTATTTGAGCCATACCAACAATATGGAATTACTGTTGGGGGAAATCCCAGCAGCAAAAATACAAACAGAATATTTACATTGCAAGCAAAAGCTGTTATGACTATCTTGAACAAGAAACAAAGAGATTCATGCAGAACTGTTTTCCATAGTCTAAATATACTGACATTTCCATCTCTATACATTTACAAAACAATAACATCATTAATAAAAGGAAATGCACTACTAAAAAGAAACACAGACATTTATACATATGAGACAAGAAATAAAGGCCAGCTGGGTCGTATACAACACTAACTGAGAGTTACTGAAAAAGGTCCTTGATACTTGGGTGTCAAACTCTTAAAGTGCCTTACAAAGAGTTTGCAGGACAACGTGAGCAAACAGACATTCCAAAAACTTTTAAAGGATTATTTAATGGAAAAAGAATTTTATAGTGTAGTGTGTATCAATGAATTAAAAATGCTACTACTACTGTTATAGAGGTACTGTAATTAACTGAACATATTGTGATATGTAAATAACATGAGAACATGAATACTGAGAGAAAAGCGTAAATATGAGTATAATGTAGCATGAAAATAATTTCCAGGACCTACAAATTAGGTGAAAAATGTATGCAACATGATTATAAGTATTGCCACTTTCATGTATTAAATTGTAATAAATAGGATAAATACTATGAGAAAATAGGTTTAAGTTCACTTATACTATATTACAATTACACACTTTGCACAAAATGTAATCAAATTGGACCGAATAAAAATCAATCAATCAATGCAGTGTACAGGCTCTGTTTCTAAGTTTTGCTTCACTTTTGTTGATGTATACCAAGCCTTGTTTCATGTTACTGATGGTTCTATTTCTTGATGAGCTCAGTGTAACATAATGACTGAATTAGTGGACAGCTAACATAAGGGTGTCTCTAATTCTGTCATTTCCATGGGGCATTTCTTTGTATAACATCTATTAAAAACATTTTAGTATTTATTCTACTAGATCTTTTGAAATTTTACACAATCCTGTAAGCCAACCGTTATTCTTTCTGTAGTAAACAAACAACAATATTGCCAATATGCATTTACTGAATAGCTCTTATCAAACTGTGCATCATAGTACTATACATTAGTGTCTTTTCATTTGCATGATGGTAATTACCAAATGTATCTACAGCAACTGTATTGATAAGAGCCCTATACTTAATACATTTTTCCCACAGCTTACACTGGTCTTCTTTAGCAAGATTAAGCAAATTACTAATCAGTGTCACTGCTAGTACACTTTTGTGTGTGTGTGTGGGGAGGGGGTGGAGGTGGGGGGGGGGGGGGGGGAGGGGGCACGTGCGTGGATGCGTGGATGTGTGTATGTGTACACTTCTTATTAGATGATGAGCTTCTACATCTACATCTACATTTATACTCCGCTAGCCACCCAACGGTGTGTGGCGGAGGGCACTTTACGTGCCACTGTCATTTCCTCCCTTTTCTGTTCCAGTCGCGTATGGTTCGCGGGAAGAACGACTGTCTGAAAGCCTCCGTGCGCGCTCGAATCTCTCTAATTTTACATTCGTGATCTCCTCGGAAGGTATAAGTAGGGGGAAGCAATATATTCGATACCTCATCCAGAAACGCACCCTCTCGAAACCTGGCGAGCAAGCTACACCGCGATGCAGAGCGCCTCTCTTGCAGAGTCTGCCACTTGAGTTTGCTAAACATCTTCGTAACGCTATCACGCTTACCAAATAACCCTGTGACGAAACGCGCCGCTCTTCTTTGGATCTTCTCTATCTCCTCCGTCAACCCAATCTGGTACGGATCCCACACTGATGAGCAATACTCAAGTGTAGGTCGAACGAGTGTTTTGTAAGCCACCTCCTTTGTTGATGGACTACATTTTCTAAGGACTCTCCCAATGAATCTCAACCTGGTACCCGCCTTACCAACAATTAATTTTATATGTTCATTCCACTTCAAATCGTTCCACACGCATACTCCCAGATATTTTACAGAAGTAACTGCTACCAGTGTTTGTTCCCCTATCATATAATCATACAATAAAGGATCCTTCTTTCTATGTATTCGCAATACATTACATTTGTCTATGTTAAGGGTCAGTTGCCACTCCCTGCACCAAGTGCCTATCCGCTGCAGATCTTCCTGCATTTCGCTACAATTTTCTAATGCTGCAACTTCTCTGTATACTACAGCATCATCCGCGAAAAGCCGCATGGAACTTCGGACACTATCTACTAGGTCATTTATATATATTGTGAAAAGCAATGGTCCCATAACACTGCCCTGTGGCACGCCAGAGGTTACTTTAACGTCTGTAGACGTCTCTCCATTGATAACAACATGCTGTGTTCTGTTTGCTAAAAACTCTTCAATCCAGCCACACAGCTGGTCTGATATTCCGTAAGCTCTTACTTTGTTTATCAGGCGACAGTGCGGAACTGTATCGAACGCCTCCCGGAGGTCAAGAAAAATAGCATCTACCTGGGAGCCTGTATCTAATATTTTCTGGGTCTCATGAACAAATAAAGCGAGTTGGGTCTCACACGATCGCTGTTTCCGGAATCCATGTTGATTCCTGCAGAGTAGATTCTGGGTTTCCAAAAACGACATGATACTCGAGCAAAAAACATGTTCTAAAATTCTACAACAGATCGACGTCAGAGATATAGGTCTATAGTTTTGCGCATCTGCTCAACGACCCTTCTTGAAGACTCGGACTACCTGTGCTCTTTTCCAATCATTTGGAACCTTCCGTTCCTCTAGAGACTTGCGGTACACGGTTGTTAGAAGGGGGGCAAGTTCTTTCGCGTACTCTGTGTATAATCGTATTAGTATCCCGTCAGGTCCAGTGGACTTTCCTCTGTTGAGTGATTCCACTTGCTTTTCTATTCCTTGGACACTTATTTCGATGTCAGCCATTTTTTCGTTTGTGTGAGGGTTTAGAGGAGGAACTGCAGTGCGGTCTTCCTCTGTGAAACAGCTTTGGAAAAAGGTGTTTAGTATTTCAGCTTTACGCGTGTCATCCTCTGTTTCAATGCCATTATCATCCCGGAGTGTCTGGATATTCTGTTTCGAGCCACTTACTGATTTAACGTAAGACCAGAACTTCCTAGGATTTTCTGTCAAGTCGGTACATAGAATTTTACTTTCGAATTCACTGAACGCTTCACGCATAGCCCTCCTTACGCTAACTTTGACATCGTTTAGCTTCTGTTTGTCTGAGAGGTTTTGGCTGCGCTTAAACTTGGAGTGAAGCTCTCTTTGCTTTCGCAGTAGTTTCCTAACTTTGTTGTTGTACCACGGTGGGTTTTTCCCGTCCCTCACAGTTTTACTCGGCACGTACCTGTCTAAAACGCATTTCACGATTGCCTTGAACTTTTTCCATAAACACTGAACATTGTCAGTGTCGGAACAGAAATTTTCGTTTTGATCTGTTAGGTGGTCTGAAATCTGCCTTCTATTACTCTTGCTAAACAGATAAACCTTCCTCCTTTTTTTATATTCCTATTAACTTCCATATTCATGGATGCTGCAACGGCCTTATGATCACTGATTCCCTGTTCTGCACTTATAGAGTCGAAAAGTTCAGGTCTGTTTGTTATCAGTAGGTCCAAGATGTTATCTCCACGAGTCGGTTCTCTGTTTAATTGCTCGAGGTAATTTTCGGATAGTGCACTCAGTATAATGTCACTCGATGCTCTGTCCCTACCACCCGTCCTAAACATCTGAGTGTTCCAGTCTATATCTGGTAAATTGAAATCTCCACCTAAGACTATAACATGCTGAGAAAATTTATGTGAAATGTATTCCAAATTTTCTCTCAGTTGTTCTGCCACTAATGCTGCTGAGTCGGGAGGTTGGTAAAAGGAGCCAATTATTAACCTAGCATGGTTGTTGAGTGTAACCTCCACCCATAATAATTCACAGGAACTATCCACTTCTACTTCACTACAGGATAAACTACTACTAACAGCGACGAACACTCCACCACCGGTTGCATGCAATCTATCCTTTCTAAACACCGTCTGTACCTTTGTAAAAATTTCGGCAGAATTTATCCCTGGCTTCAGCCAGCTTTCTGTACCTATAACGATTTCAGCTTCGGTGCTTTCTATCAGCGCTTGAAGTTCCGGTACCCTTCATGGCATCCGGAAGGACCCTTTCCACATCTGGAATGACTCCCCCCGGTATGCACACGGAGTGCACATTGGTTTTCTTCCCCTCTCTTGCTTCCATATCCCTAAGAGGCCCCATTACGTGCCTGACGTTGGAGCTCGCAACTACCAGTAAGCCCACCCTCTGCGACCGCCCGGATCTTGCAGACTGAGGGGCAACCTCTGGAACAGGACAAGCAGCCATGTGAGGCCGAAGATCAGTATCAGCCTGAGACAGAGCCTGAAACCGGTTCGTCAGGCAAACTGGAGAGGCCTTCTGTTCAGCCCTCCGGATGTCTTTCGCCCCCTGCCACACCTTGAGACGATCTCCCACTCTACCACAGGTGAGGGATCAGCCTCAATGCGGGCAGTATCCCAGGCAGCCACAGTCGTAGTCCGATCGGTGGATGCGTGGGACGAGCTGGCCGTCCCCGAAAAACCCCCATCCGGACCCCACAGTGATGCCCATTGGCAACAGCCTCAAGCTGTGTGACCGAAGCCAACACTGCCTGAAGCTGGGAGCGAAGGGATGCCAACTCAGACTGCATCCGAACACAGCAGTTGCAGTCCCTATCCATGCTAAAAACTGTTGTGCAAAGAACGTCTGAACTAATCTACAGAGAGCGCAAAAAACGACACAAAATTTAAACGGTTATTAAAATACAAGATTGTCTAGTAAATGCAGTAATGCTGCTACTTGCGCACTGCTGACACACTGCTCGGCGGCGGAAGGAGACTACGCGATTTTACACTATTCAGGTACTAAAACGCGATGCTACAACTCTCAAATACTATAATACGCCCAAAATTTATGAATTAAACAATGCAAGTACCAAAAATACGCAAAGACATTAAGAATTAAACTGTGTAACAAATGAGTGAGCTAGGAGTATACGACTTGCTGCTGCAGCTGCTTATCCAACGGCGGCAGGGAGCACTGGCTGAAAAGCAAGATAAAGCTTGTGAGTACTGTTATCTGTTGTGTGTGTGTGTGTGTGTGTGTGTGTGTGTGTGTGTGTGTGTGTGTGTGTGTGCGCACCACGAATTAGTCCGCTATAGATGAGTGGTTGCCAATCTCTTAATTTATGCGTTGTTACAGCCAGAAATTTCCATTATTGTTACACTGTTGCAGTCTTCAGTCCAGAGACTGGTTTGATACAGCTGTTCATGATACTCTATCCTCTTCATCTCTGAATAACTTCTACAGCCCATATACTTCTGAATCTGCTTACTGTCTTCATCTCTTATCTCCCTCTACAATGTTCTGCCCCAAACACTTCCCTCCACTAGCAGACTGGTAACCCCTTGATGTCTCAGAATGTGTCCTATCAACTGATTCCATCTTTCCGTCTTTTAGTCAACTTGTGCCACAAATTTCTTTTCTCCAAATTTCTGTTCAGCACCTCCTCATTAGTTTTGTGAGCTACCCATCAGATCTTCAACATTCTTCTGTAGCACCACATTTCAAAAGCTTCTATTCTTTTCTTACCAAAACTGTTTATCGTGCATGTGTCACTTCCATACATGGCTACATTCTACACAAATACCTTCAGAAAAGAATTCCTAACACTTATGTCTATATTCGATGTTAACAAATTTCTCTTCCGGAGGAGTGCTTCACTTTCTATTGCAGTCTACGTTTTATATCCTCTCTACTTCCGCCATCACCAGTTACGTGGATGCTCAAATATCTAAACTCATCTACTACTTTAAGTATCTTATTTCCCAATCTCCTTCCCTCAGCATCACCTGATTTTATTCAACTACATTCCAATATCCTTATTTCACTTTTGTTGATGCTTATCTTACAGCCTCATTTAAAACTAAACTCCTCCCAGACAGGCCATGAAGGCCCAACGGTACCAACCGGCAGCCGTGTCATCCTAAGCCTGTACCTGTCACTGGATGCAGATATGGAGGGGCCTGTGGTCAGCACACCGCTCTCCCAGCCGTATGTCAGCTTCCGAGACCAGAGCCACTACTTCTCAATCAAGTAGCTCCTCAGTTTGCCTCACAAGGGCTGAGTGCATCCAGCTTGCCAACAGCGCTCAGCAGACCGGATGGTCACCCATCCCAGTGCTAGCCAGTCTGACAGCGCTTAACTTCGGTGATCTGACGGGAACCTGTGTTACCATTGCGGCAAGGCCGTTGGCAACCTCATTTCAAGACACAGTTCGTTTCATCACCTGCTTTCCCAGGTCCATTGCTGTCTGTGACAGAATTACAACATCACTCTTTGTCAAACCTCAGAGCTTGTATTTTTTCTCGTGAACTTGTGTTTCTTTTCCAAATTTCTCCACTGTTTCCTTTATTACTTGTTCAATGTTCAAATAGAATAACATGTGGCATAAGTTAAAACCCTGTCTCACTCCCCCCTAAACCACAGTCTCATTTTCATGCCCTTCAACTCTTATCGCTACCATCCAGTTTCTGTACAAGTTGTAAATAGCCTTTTGCTCCGTGTAATTTATCCCTACTACCGTCAGAATTTCAAAGAGCGTATACATGTCAACATTGTCAAAAGCTTCCTCTAAATCCACATTTACTATAAACGTATGTTTACCTTTGCTTAACATATCTTCAAGATAAGTTGTAGCATCAGGCTCAAACATCAAGCTTTCCTTCCATACTGTGTTGCTGCAAAAATGAGATCTGGAGAAATGCATGCAAAATACTGTATGTTATCCTTATCCAAATAAAACCTGTTTTATCCATACATACCATGAATCAAGATTCTTGACACTGTCAGTCGGGAGATACAGGATCTGTTGCAAATTTTTAATTATGTTAGGGGTTGCAAACCCATGAAGTTGAGAGCACACATGAAATCTTTATTTAGACTCATTACCAGTTTGAAGTTCAAGATGGTTTTGGCAGCAGGGAAATACTGGAGCTGCTTCTAAGTGTTACAATTAGTGAACCATTTTGTTTCAGGCTCGCAGTGACCAAAACCAGCAGAATCAAGGTATCAGCAGACAATATTTGCAGTCACAGTAGATAAAGTTTTGTGACCACTTCTGTAGCTGATACAAATGGATTCATGATGTTGGCATTTCAAATGATTGAGAGTCTTGCTGTTCCTGCAGTAAATTGGTACACAGCAATATCATAAGAGGGCATCTCAATCCAGACAATCTGCTGGTCAGATGCCTATAATTTCTATGCAAACACTGCATAAATGACACCCATATACTGAACTAATTTATGCTGACACTAGAGATCCTACAAACCACAAGTTATTTACCTGACAGAGAGTGTGAACTACTTTCCTCTTACCAAAAGTAGAGCGCAGTAGGAAATCTTCTGCTGATCACAGATAAATGAAGATGCATCGCACACCACAGCCAGTTACTGTTGCAGTTCCACAGTCCCAGTTGCGGTTCATCAGCTGCAAACAATTCCAATCTACAATTATCTCTATCGAAGCTATCAAAAACTGCTGCCATAATACCGAACCACTATTTATAAGTGATTGGAGACAATTAAATGCTGAGCATCTAGTGAACTTCAGATTCAAATACTAAACTTTATTACTGTCACAGACAGCAGTCCAAACAGAGCTCTAGCTAGAGATGACACAGTTCTTTTCAAAATGTTAGCATAGTTAGCATTAGGACTCCAGTGCCACACGCGTTGTAGCACTCAAAATAGAGTATTTCATTTTGTATCAAAGATGTTAATAAATGTTTACTGCATGTTTCATATTTTGTTGCCCATCCTATCCGTATTGTAGTAGAATTCCCTATGAGCACATACATTGCAAGCCAGCTATCTTGTACTGCAATGAATAACCAGTGGCAGGCGGTTCGCTTCCTGCTATTTATGCTGCTATGTGCTAGGCTTGCTTCATTCAGTACAACAGGTTGCTATTAGTTATTTTATACTGCTGTGCATTTTGATACACAAAAATGCTTCTTTTGCTCAATAGTTTCACAGTTTCCTCTGAGATCTTAGTTGTTTCAGCAATATGATTGACTGGGCGGGCACATTCCCAAATGCTGAAAATGTATCTTCTCTCTTCTGAGGTATGCATATGTTATTTCAAGAAGAACTCTTCCCTGGTTTTAATTTCCTCATTTTATACAGCTTTTGACGAAGCTCTCACATGGTACTGGAGGAATCCTCTCAAGTACAGTGCCAATATAACTGAGCAAGCAATAGCTTTTGTCACAGCAGTAATTATCTCTCTAATTTGCAGTTACATTTATCTGTCTAAACCACAAATAGGATTAAGCAGTATGATGGCAGATTGTTATTAATACACCATAAGTTTTTATGATTTTCTTGTATTTTGGTATTGCATACCTTGCCTCATTCCACATCTCTAAACGTTCTAACACTTAATAGTACCTAAGGAACATAATGAGTGAATAAATGACTGAAGTAGTGATCATGTGGAACTCGCATCTACTGACAAACCTGGCCAGTTTGGAGATGATTGTACATCATATTCAGGGTACAGCTCAGGTCTGCAGGATTCATACCAAGTATGACTAGCAGAATACAAGAAGTACATATGAAGCTTGCTTTCATCAAAGGGCAGTATAACAGAAATACTAATAATATCTCAGTTGCCAGACAAACAAAAAAAAAAAAGATGTTGGCTTAGGAAATTGTAACAAGCAATTTTCGGGGCAGAATCTTTGAAAATATTCACTCACCTACGTATTACTCATGTACAGAGGGCAAAGGTAAATTGAGACTAATAAGAGCAAGCATAAAAACATATTAAAAGTCTTTTTTCCACATTAGATAGATGCATGGAATGTCCTCCCAATAGAGGACATGAGAATAGGTACCCCGGTGATGAGAAGCAACTGAAAGAAGTGGAAGAAAAAGAAAGTTGCCAGTCTAGATGTAATACCAGTTTTGTTACACAGACCGTACTCTTCAGCGTAGCTTGCATTTATCGTGAACCTCTCACCAAGCGTAAAGACCCGAGTGACTGAACATAGCTAATTTCCTTGAGGCAGAAAAGCCTTGGTCCACAAATCAGCACAGATTTGGAAAGCATCACTTATGTGAAACTCAGCTTTCCCTTTTATTGTATGATATCCTGTGAACCATGGATGAAGGGCAAAATGCAAATTCTCAACCCACACATTTCCACAATGCTTTTGGCACAGTACCACACTCCAGACTTTTAATGAAGGTCCAAGCATACGGAATAGTTTCTCAGATATGTGAGTGTCTTTAAGCCTTTTTAAATAACAGAACACAGTAGAGGCAAGGGTATCATCAAGAGTGCCCCCGGGAATTGTGATAGTCCCCTCTTGTTCTCCATATACATAAATGACCTGACAGATAATGTGAGCATAACTCCGCAACTGTTTGCTGAAGACACTGTAGTGTTTGAGAAAGAGTCATCTTGGAGTAACTGCAAAAGAAACAGGATGACTTGGACAGAATTTCTATTTCATATGATGGATGGCAGTTTGCTCTAAATGAGGGTCTGCAGTCTTGTGAAATACTTTTGAACTCGTTTTCCGAAAACTGTCTTGAGTAGTTAGTTTGGCAGCCCACACGCAATGGAAGTATCTTGGACCTTGCAGCTACAAATACGCTGGACCTTATCTATGGTGTCACTACAGAGACGGGGATTAGTGGACATGATATCATCACAGCGACTATGGTTACGAAAGTTAATAAATCAGTCAAGAGGGCTAGGAGAGTGTTTCTGCTAGGAAGAGCGGATAAGCAGTTGTTAGCATCTCACTTAGACAATGAACACCAAACATTTAGTTCCAGGAGGGTGGCAACAGAGAAATTTATAGACAAAGTGGAAATAGATTTTAAATCGTGCTCTGGACTAGTATGTGCCTAGTAAGTGGATTACGGACCCAAAAGACCCGGCGTGGTTTAATAACGATATCTGGAAAGTGCTGAGGAAGCATAGGCTGTTGCACTCTCTGTTCAAAAGAGGATGCGCAAATAACGACAGGCAAAGATTAGCACAGATTCGTTGTGTCTATGAAAAGATCTATGTGGGAAGTATACAACAGCTACCACCGTCATACCTTCGTGGAGAACCCGAAACAATTCTGTTCCCATGTAAAATCTCTAAGTGGGTCTAAGGCTTCCATTCAGTCACTCGTTGAAACAGTCTGGTCTGGCAGCCGAAGACAGCAAGAGGAAGACCGAAGTTTCAGATTCCATGTTTAAGAAATCATTCACGCGGGAGAATCGTACAAACGTACCGTCGTTTTACCATCGCACAGAGTCCGATATGTATGACATAGTAATAAACTTCCTTAGCGTAAAAAAAGGTCAACGATTTCTGTCGGACGAGGACATACTGCTGGCAGTTAAAGTCTTCTTCGCACAGCAGGACAGATCATTTACCAAACGCGTGCCTCAATGCTCACGGTGGTTTTACCTGATTGCCACACCGGTTATGGGCTGTACAGCCTTCGAAAAGAAACATTTCGATCGCCCTTTGTAATTCTTGAACAGAGGGAAGGGTCCCTTTTTTTAAGGGATGGGGGTCGGGATCAAACTGACTAATGAACTGTGCCAGCAAACATTTTGTATCCTTTCTTGTTTAACGTTGACGTGAAGGCTACAGCGTCGGCGGCCAGTGCTATGCGCAGCGTACATGGAGGATGCTAAGTTCACCCAACCTGGATATGATGTGACGTCATTATGACGTAATACGCTTTAGTCGATTAACACACCTATCGACTTTTACGAACGTTCGAGATTCTAAACTGTCGTTAGCTAGTGGTTTGTTTTGATACGTGCGATTCTGAAAACCGCTCAGTGTGGCAGCGTATATGTATTTCGCCAAAATAAAAGAGCTGGATACTAATAGAAATATTCGTGACCGTGGCCTTGAAAACACCACGTAAAAAAGTGAAGTCTTCGTATGTCCCGACCAGATTATATTGTGTGATTGTTGAATTGAATGCTTACGCCGAAAATAATATTTATTTATTATCAACATTTTAGTATGGTTTCATACAATTGGTCTTGTCAGTACATATTAGATTGTAGCAGCATACTCTTGCCGACTTTTTTCTTAATTTATATAGCTGAAAGAGAACTCATGCAAGTTTGTTAGCTAAGTAATTTATATGTCCATCCCAAGATAGCCTTTTATCAACCATTAATTCCAAGTAATTTTACACTCGGACCGCAGACACAGGTACCTTAGTGTCCAGTAATGACTGATGTGTAGAATGACTGAATTTCGAACTTAAAAAGAAAAATATGAGGCATTGTTGAAGAAAAATCGTCAACCGGAGATGAAATACGAGGGGAAGTGGATTTCTCAATGTAATCTTAACCAAAGGTTAGTGTCTAGTACTGATTGACGTATGAAATGATTGAATGCAGTCTCAAAGCATTCCATGGTGGTATGATAGTGTCAAAGCATTCCATGGTGGTAAGGTTTCCTCTCATTAGCCTCTCGAATGCTGAACACATAATTACAGGCGAACAAACGAAAAACAACGCATAGGACACAATCACAGTACAATACACGATTTAAACGCAAGGAATGCAAAACGCATTTAGACGAATGGCGCAGAGCACAGCGCTACCCTGTCACAATCTCTCGAAAGTTCACAAAGGTCGAATAGTCTATATACGGTTTCTATCGTTTTCGATGTAGCGTGTATACGTCATAATGACGTCACATCGTATCCAAGTCCAGTGAACTTAGCATCCTCCAGCCTACATATTCCATCGGCTCTAGTTTGGACTTTGGACATGGGTCGTGGCCGACACACCAGCTAACGCTTCCTCTCCTAAAACGAGGAAAAAAGCATGAATTACACAGTTACTATGATCAGTCACACGTTATTAATAAGAGTAACATTTGTTGGAAAGAAATAGAATCTCGTATTTTAAAAAGAGCTCTGCAACTGTAGTGGATACCAAGATAAACAGTACAAACTAAAAAGAAAATTTCTAATCGCGTGAGCAGTATGTGGCTCAAATGGCGTTCTGTAACTGGTGTACTCTGGGGCCGGACGATTCTAAGTAAGCTAATGTCGATAGTATAGCGACCCATATCCGTCCAGTTCCACAATATAATGCTGAATGCTGGCGCACAACCATGAAAGTGCACCAACGACTTGTTCTCATGGACAGTGGGGTAACTAACGTTTTGGGGAGCCTGGCATATAAATTTTGGTGGCCTTGCATACTAATAAGCTTTCAGTGAAGAAATACGAAAATACTAGACATTCACATACCACAATTCAGGTTAAAGGTGAATAAACTCATCTGTTGATGTACTCCTTATTTTGTCCATCACATCATGCGTTTTCCTCCATCTCCAGGTAGCCAGCACTCTGCACAACATATTGTATTGAAAGCAGGGGAGTACCATTGTCAAAATCGTTTAATTTCCTGGCCTGTTTTGGTATAATTATAGTAGCAGTCGCGTGTAAACGACCTTATCGTCTTACTATCTCTAGACAAAGGACCCCGAGGATTGCTTTAACTGCTATTTGTAATATCAGTGCTGAAAGATGCATTTTGCTGACTATCTTGAACTTGAGAACAACATTTTGGTGGTGAATTTACGTCTATTGCTGGTGGTCCGTTTCCAAATTGTGCACCAACAGAATTTAGACCTGATTCACTTCCACATCTGGTATCGCCTCCTCTACGAAACTGCAGACTGGAAGGAACTTCCCCCGCTTTATTTTGCAGCTTTGGTCAACATTGCCACAATGTGGGTGACTGCAATACAGCCTATTAACACCCGCCATCACGAAAGTATAACAAATAACAAAAAATAACGAAGACCGAATAAGAAACACGTCTAATACCAACCGACACCAACCACGAAAACCGCGAACTAACGAAGCCACGACGAAACGAAAGTATGGTGGTGAGAGCATGGCTGTGTACAGTGTGTAAACTTTTAGACGGCAGACCTCCCCCTAGTCCTGAATCGGTAGAAGTCGGTAAACGTCGGGAGGCTTCGGTAGGCACGCAGTTTCGACTGCTGCCAACATTACGTAGCTGATTGTGTTGTACAAGGTAGCCATTGTCGTCTGCTTCGTTATTGTTTTGCGCTGTACTGTTCTGCGTGTTTTTATTGTGAAGTTGTGCTAAACATTATCAAAATGAGTGAAGAGGCAGTTGCTGGCCCATCTCGGCAGTTTTTTAGGAATACGCCCGTGGTTTTATATACTTTTTTTAACACGTTTGCGAAACGTGTTGCGAATAGTGTTAGTAGTGAAGAAATAATAGAACAAAACGTCATGCCTGACGCGGCACTTTTTCACGCATCTCGATGTTTACCACGTCATACCTCCTGAATTATATGTCGTAAAGAGACATAAATTTGCCGGTGCATTTACTGATATATGTGGATACTGTATGCGAAATTTGTTGCGATTAGGGTTAATAGTAATGAAATAATACATTAAAACGTCATGCCTACTGCGGCAGATTTACGGTATGTACTGAGAAAATGTAGTAAGCGACAACCCCTTTTCCTTTCATTATTTTGTGGGGGGTGTCAGCGAGAAAAATTTTCGTAAAGGTTTGAAATTGTATGTAACGTTTGTTGCTAGTCGCTAAGTGCTCTCACTGCCAAATAGTGGATGAATAAATCTGGGTATTTCCCCGCGGTGGCATCTCATTGTTTATGACGTCATATCTCCTCAAGAATGTGTCTTATTTCTATTTCTTTTCGGCTAGGAACCTTCGTGGGCGTACGGACAACAAATCACAAAAATTTCATCGCAATCGGATGAATGGTTTGGGAACGCACAGAGGGCAGACATAAATACATTCATTTATATATATAGAGATTGATAGTTACTTTATACTATATGACATGTTTAAGTATATTTAAATTTTATAATCAATAGTTTAACATTGCGGGGAATGAAATAAAATCAAAAAGAAATTGCGAACAGTGGGAATCGAACCTGGGTCCTCAACTTGACAAACCTTTACCTGATTAATTGCGCTACGCATGCTACGGTGATATATTTGTTGAACATTGTCCATTACCCGTTCTGGGGGTTCGGAGAACAACTCACCAAAGTTTCATTGCAATCGGATGAATGGTTTGTGAGCGCATAGTAGACAAACATACATACATTCATTTATATATATATATTAATGTATATGACGATTTCAGTTTCGTTTACGAACAACATTTAAAGCGAGTTTTACTTCCAAGCCCTTCGTCTGCTTTCGTGTAAGCATGACGCGCAGTTTGTAGTGCCAGCACTGCAACTGGTAGGCGTGTCTTGCCCCCCCCCCCCCCCCCCCCCCCCCGCTCACGGCTTCTCACCTCTCGCAAGCCAATGCTTGCTTCCTCCTCTCCCCGGACTCCCCTCACAACTCCGCCGGCTAACAGTTAACACACTGTACTGGGAGGGGTTGCCGGTGTCTCCACCAAAAGTCGAGAATATTTTGTATTGCAGAACAATATCTACTTCTGTCCTTGTCTTTGAATGCTTCAGTCTTGCTCTAACCTGTGTTTCCTACTCCTCTCACCGAAAGCGCTGCAGTCACGTGTCTGAGAGAAAAGAATATCGTTTCAGTTTTGTTCGCATGTTAGAGTGCATAACATGTAGCCACATGTGTTGTCATTTGCTCTGTACAGAAATGTTCCAGTGAACAAACGGAAAAACTACGTAATTTATAAATGCGATTCGTGTATACCAGAGCTATGCGACATCGAAATTAATGTAAACTAAGCAAACATCGCAATCTGAGAAAAAAGAAAACTGTAGATAAGCTGTCGCAATGAGCTCGGAAGCACGCTTGATCAACCATACAAAAAATTCCAGTGTTCGAACCAGTGCCAAATGGGTAGCAAAAATGTTGCTAGGAATAGTGGAAACGCACGTGTACTTTCATCCACCTGAAGCGGAAATTAGTATAAACAGTGATTTATGCTGGTGAACAAAAATATAAACTTGTATTTTTATTTCATACTTCCCTTTAGTGAAATATTTCAGTTCTATTAAAGCATATCACAATTCTCGTACCATAAGGCCAGTTGATCAGTAGTGAAATTTAACCAGCTACATTAAACTTCAGTAAGAGTTGTCAATATCTAAAAACTGAAGGATGATCGCATTTCGGTTACTTGCAAGAGAACGCATGCACGAAGTCCGATTTCTAATGTTCTTCCTAATTTGATTCCTTGTGTGGTGTATAATTAGTAGAGCTATACTCAACTTCCACTAGTACGTGTACTTCCATTTTGTGGCAATAGTGTGGCCCCTTTGTAAAAACTTCTCTCAAGGAAATGTGTTGCCGCAGACATTGCTGGGTTAGTGACCGGTAACGTCGTAGTATACGAGGCTGCAATTCGTGTGGCCCGTTATGTTGTCGGACAACGTAGTCTGGACATACTGACGGCACTACGCAATTTTTATGTCTTATATGATCATACCTCGGTCGCATGATGCTACGTCACTGGTCAAAACCTAGAACATAACAGGACACTTTTAGTGAGTAATGTATGCTGCGAAATAGAGAAGATATGAACCCTTTGTAACATGGTTCAAGTGAATATTATATACGCCACCGTATGTGAGCCGGAGGACTCTGTTTTAGTGCATTATTTGTTAGTTTTTCATAAATATTTTCTTATTTTGTAGGCTGCCATTTCTGTTCTCTTAGACGTTAGTATCTGAACTATTTTCTTTTATGTCACTATCATATCCTTCACTCCCCTATAGAAAGATGTAAGATCTCCCTTATTTATTATCTGTGTTACTTGCTCCCCTCTTATATTCTTATAACGTTTATGATATTAGCCCTTTTGCCACCACGCCGGTTTGAGAGTTATAGTTCCCTATCTCATCTACTGCCAAAAATTTGGTTGTAATGAGTGACAGATTTCTGTGCAGGTATTACAGTGCCAAGTTTGCTCTGGCTGTTTGTATGTTTTTTAAAATTTTACTGCCACTTGTGTTTTCATGATATCATGCTTGAAACTAATAGTGCATGCTGTCCATTTTTAAATGCTCGTAATTAGTGCATTTCGATTGGCAGAGCCCCTGTTCCACAAATGAGTTTCTACGTTCCACTATTTTCATACTTATTTTCGTTCTTTATGTCGATCCAACCATAGAAGCGCTACATGCCATACTGACACGCCAAATTAGTACCAGAACAAACCAAGGCATAAGTAGAATTGTATTTTTCAATCTAACGCAGAGTTTCAGTATTATTACTTCAATACATCTACGAACAACCGTGGTGACGAATCCCAACCAACTTCCTGACAGTATTCTACATTTTGGCCCTGCACAGGTTACCTAATGAACTACACCAAGCTTTGGCTGCTAAACAAAATTCTGGTGGAAAACAAGCTTTAAACTCAGGTATCAGGAAACTGGAAAGTAAGATGTATGCTACTAATTACACAGTTAGAAGTGCTGGATAATTTTGAAAATATTATAGTACAGATCGCTACAAAAATGTTACATTAGTTATTTAACCACACGAAATGTCTGACCCTTCCTAAATTTCTATATAAGTAAGACACATATTGATCTCAATAATGTTCAAGTAGTTTTAATAGCACACAAAGTTAAATACTAAAAAACTGATTTCTAGCAAGAATGAACTGAAAGACTCATGGAAGATGTGATTGTCCGTCCAAAGCACGATCAAAGTTCTGTAAACTGCCAATAAACAACGAGTTGTTGATATGTAGCACTGAATCAGGAATCAAGAGCACCACTGCAGTAGTTTTATGTCCAAACTACGATCAACCAGCTCCACAGCTGACGTAAGCACTGTATATTCTCAGCCAGCACTCCACTGTAGATATGGCTTGCACACTTGCACAGATTCCTGCAAAAGGAGGAGAAATTCAAAATTCTTCTTTTGATAAAATCAAAATAGCATAAGTGTCACAAGTAAAGAAATAAACTTAGTTTCGTTTTTCATAATCGACTTTTTGGAAAGTCTCTAACTGTGTCATTCAAAATTTAAATTGTGAAATAAACACTTTACTTACTCGCAGAATACATCCTTGTGACCCAGAAACAGGCGGAGAACTGCAGCGATATTCTCAAGTATAAATAGTGCTTGTTGTGTAGTAATTAGGCAGAGCACAGTCAGTGTAATGCGCCGTAGAATACGCAAGCAGACAGCATCAAGTTCCTGAAACAAGAGTGGTTCTGTAACAAAATTCTGTCCAAACTAAAATATTACTTGTTACACAAGTAAGGAGACGAGCTATGTATATGGAAGCGTACCAGTAGATTTCGCTGCAGTCACCCTTGCGCCCCGTAAACGGGAACAGAATTGCAGACACGTTCTTCACAAATCAAGAAACTGCTTGTTATATAAGTGGGATAATGCGAGCAAACAACCTCAGACACCTGAAACAGAAGGGGTTCTGTAACAATATTCCGTCCAAATTAACATAAGTACATGTAACACCAGCAATGAGATAAGAACTGTACATTGTAAGCGTACCATTCACTGTGGGCATCCTAAGGCACTTTAGTTATGTAGAGCACTGCACCAGTGTTCAGTCCAAAACAAGATATTACTTGTTGCACAAGTAATTAGGTAAACACTGTATTCTGTGGCACTTCCATTCATGAGAGCAAACACACTCGTAAAGCAGGTACAGTTATGCAGTCATTTTCTGTCGAAATGAAGATATTACTTGCTATGCAAATAATGACGAACACACTGTATATCACGAGAACACCATGCACTGCAAGTTGAGCGACCAAACAACTCACAATTCTGAAGCTGGAGGAGTACAGCAGTCATTTTCTGTCCAAATGTAGATACAACATGTTAAGTAATGAGATAAACATTGCATATTGTAAGCATCTCATGCAGTGTAGGTTTGGTTGCACTCATCCTTTGGCTCGAGAAACGGGAGTAAACAGCAGCGATATTCTTCCCAAATAACGACATTACTTGTTACACAAGTAATGTGGTATACCACAATCAGTGAAATACATTATTGATTATGCGAGCATAGAGCCTCAGACACTTGTAAATTTTGCGGGCAGACAACTCAGACTCCAGAAGCTGGAGGAGTACTGCAGCCATGTTCTATCCAAATGATTATCTTACTTGCTAAACAAGTATGGACATTAGCACTGTATTCTGTAAGGCGGCAGAGCATTGTAGATTTGGGTGGCGAGTTTCTCAGACTCCCATAACAGGAGGAGTACTGCAGCCATATTGTGTCCAAATGATTATCTTACTTGCTAAACAACTACTGAGATTAGCACTGTATTCTGTAAGACGGCAGAGCACTGTAGATTTGGGTGGCGAGTTTCTCAGACTCCTGCAACAGGAGGAGTACTGCAGCCATATTCTGTCCAAATGACTTTCTTACTTGCTAAACAACTACTGAGATTAGCACTGTATTTTGTAAGACGGCAGAGCACTGTAGATTTGGGTGGCGAGTTTCTCAGACTCCTTATAACAGGAGGAGTACTCCAGCCAATGTCTGTCAAAAGCACAATAACGCCAGACCCGTACACAAAGACACGCTGTCGGCACACTTTCTCAGATCGGCGGTGGGCTGTGGTGAATCAGCTGCAAATCCCCAACAGCGGACCACAGACACGGAAGGAGCCCGCAAACTACCAGAGAAACGCCACACAGGCAGACCGCGGCGATGCGCCACCGCGACTCGGTCGCAGGCGGGTCGGTATACCACCACAGCTCCATATCTCTCTCCATCGTTTCCTCGAGCTGCTGGAGATGCAGCTGTCGTCGCTGCTCCTCCTCCTGCTCCTGGTGCTGCTGGCCAGGTTCCTCTGCCGCCTGCTGCTGCTGTTCTGTCTGCAGAGGCTGCTGCAGTTCGTCCTCGAGGTGTTTCTCCTCTTTCTCGTCCTTTTCTAATTTGATTAGGAGTTTCTGATACAGCTCCTCCTCCATCTGCTCGTATATCTCGCCCACCACCTCAGAGTAATCACCCTGGCCTCGCCTCTGCAGGAGCTGACACTGCTCTTTCTCCGGCTGCTTATCCTGATCCAGCTCACGTTCCAGCTGGGGACGCATTCCGGAGCGCTCCACTCGACAACAGCGTATCAGCGTCTCTGTAGCTGTGTCCAGTTTCTCCAGCAGTGCGTCTACACGCCTGCACTGGCTGTTCGCAGCTTCCAGCTGCAGCTGTTGGAGTCTGATCGTGTCAATGATCCGCTCATCAGCCCCGCCTTCCAGCCCAAGGCGTCCACTCGGCTCAACCTCTCGCGAGACTCCTGCCATAGTACTCTCCGCTTCGCTAAACGTCAGACCTCGCTAGCAATGTCGCTTCCAACACCACGTAGCGAAACAGTTGAAAAGACGCGACGTAAGTGCAGAAACCTAGCAACGGAACCAGAGAGTAAGAGAGTCGACCCATTGTTGTGGCACGCTGACGCAACACAAAGTTGTTCTTATTTGCCAAAAATGTATTCGAAGTTAACTTAAGATAACCTTTCCGTTATTACTTTTAAAAATATCGTAATGGGATACATAGCATATAATATATTGGTGTCAGGAGCGTATTTTATGGAATTACTGACGATACCTTTTGTTTGCAATACAGTAAATGACGATTAAACGGAAGGAGAAGTGAATGAAAATTTCATTAGTGTTTAGCATAAAGGAAGGTAGCAACCATGACCTGTTCGGGAAAACGTCGCTACCAACTACATGAATTACCGTAGTGAAGTACTGACGGAACCGTACGAAAAAGGAAACAGAAACATAAGACTAGCTGTAAATGCTCGCTATTATTTCCTGCCATCCAAAATCATACCATGTGTATTTCACGAGTGAGCACGCGATTTAAAGTTAACGAAAATCTTGAATGTTACTGCTTTCGGAAGACAGTTACAATGTTTCAGGGTGTTTATTATTATTGCTGTTCAGGTGGAACTATCTTGACTCAGTTTCGCGGATAAAAGCAAGGCTGACGTCCCCTATTAAGACAGGTTTCTGAACTGCAGCTATACTGATAGTTAATCTCGGTGTTACGATAGATTTTAACGTAAATCAGCTATACTTTTTTCTATTTTTCAATATCCGCCGTTCTCATTCTTTCACATATGCACCAAGCGCACTCTCTACAATATTTTTTGAAGATCATAATTCTTCATGATGACATACTTCACTGCTTTGCTTCTTAATCCTTCTAAGGTACACTGGATATAGTCCATTTCCATTTACTCACGAGATGTTTCGATATCACCTATCCGAATTTTTGCTTCAGTATTGGTGAACAGCTGGTAAACAAGTCTCCCACCACCGCTGTTGTCTGCTGCAGCTGAGTTGCACAAGTCACCATACACCTTATGGCAGAGGGTGCTTCTGGTATGTAGCAGAGTCTTTTGCCACCTTTAACATTCGTAATGGTGTTTGGGAAGAACAGTCGTAACTAAATGTTAGCGTTTTTTCGGAATACCAGTTTTCAAAAAGAGCAGAAGAAGTAATTATTTTAGGTTAGAATCAGAACTTGCTTTCCTACCTGTCAGATATTTCATGTTATTAGACAAATGATCAAAAACTTTTGTTGCTGCATATTGAACTCTCTTCTGAGTCACTAACAACTTTATTAAAGGATAATAAAGATCATTCTTTCATCTACTGTTGTAGGTGTGGACATCACAAATCTTCTAAAATTGTGATGGATCATTTATGAATAATTTCACCAGCGAATATGTGTAGTATGAAGGTGCAGTTAAAATGCTCGACTCCTTGGAGAGGTACCTACATGATGATTGTGGATGAACAACCCATATTATTCTTATTTGAGGTGGCCTTTGCCTGCAGTCGTTATCGTAATGCAGAAATGGGATCGATTTATCTGAGGTACGAAAGAGCACGATCATAGGCTTTCTGTCCAAGGGTGGAAACAACGAAGTCTCTAAAATGTTCCTGTTAAGTATACCATGCATGACAAAATGGCGCTATCCAAAGCGGGCACCGAGGCAACTGTGGTGATCCAGGGACCATAAGTGTCAGAGGTGAACCAAGGCTGTGGAGATGTGTACGTGCGAGTAAACTTGCAACTACTGACCAACTGGTCACAGAGATGAACCAAGGAACTATCAATAGTGTTTCCTCGACAACCGTTCTGCGGACATTGCTGCGTATTGGGCTTCTACAGCAGGTGCCTGGATCATACACCCATTCATTACCGTCACAGGCTGGGATTCGCAAGCAAATACCGCAGCTGATTGTTCATTGAATAACAACAGGTGGACTTTTGAGATGTATCACTTCTTATACAGCGTCACCGTGAAAACGTCTGAAAGAAAAGTATCTGCAAGAGTCGCCGGAAGGGCCCAGGGCAGAGGTCAGAGTGTTATTTTCTAGAGAATGTTTTCGTGGCATTCACTGGGTGATCTCGTCATTCTGGAAGGCAAACTGTGTCAACACTAGTATTTATCTGTCCTTGGGGACTACGTCCACCCTTACATACAGGTTGTTTTTCATCGGCAAGGTGGCATCTACCAGCAGGATAATGCACCATTTCACACTGCTGGCAATGTATGTATGAGGTTGGAAGAGCACCATGATGAATATTCCGTACTCTCCCTTCCACCAAACTCGCTGTATTTAAAGCCACTCAGGCCTGTTTGCACCACGATTCCTCATCCGACAAACGTAGCGCAGCTGGCCGCGATAGTGGAGTAAGCGTAGCACCACATCCCTGTCGGTACGTTCTAGAACCTGATTGACTCTCCTGCTGCGACTCTCTCAGCGATCTGACATTCAAAAGATGTTTATTGAGGCCTTTGACAGGTGATCACATTAACGTGACTCGATAGTGTATAACGAACAGGAATTAAGCCCTGTGGACCCTCTCTGTGACTTCTCACCAGACCCTCAAATTTTTTAAGTTCCAATACTGTTCGAATTATTCAGCACAGCTTATTGGATTCTTATTTGTAAGTATGATTCAAACCAGTTGTGTGTAAAACCATCGATTCCATAAAACTCAAGTTTTCTACGACTATAACTATCTACACAATCAAACGCCTCGAAAACGTCACTAAAAATATTAACTCGCTTGCTCGCTTAATGAACCGATGACAAAACGGGCTGCCGTTCTTTAACTTCACTATGAATATTACCTGTAAGGATCGCAGATACACTAGCATATGTCCTGCTTATTAGCTTATTATTATTGAATTTGTCGAGAATTTTTGGTGCTGTTGTTATGCTCATGCTTTTCACTATTTTCTGTGAAAAGAGAATTATTCGCACGAAATGACTAAGAACATTACCGATAATGAATATACGTATTGTTAAGTAGTTGTCAGATTGCCTACTTTTCTAAAAAGCTCTCCGCAAGACATTGCAGAGATAACACGAAAATAATATAGTTATCATAATACTCTTCCGTGCTCCGAAAATACTATCCCTGAAAGTTCAGTTTTTCCAAAGAAGGATTCCATAACTGATTCGTAAACGAAAAAATGCGGAATAACCAGTTTCTTTAATTTTGGAATCGACGATAACAGTTGTAATGCGAACATCAAGCAACTGAACCAAGATCCTCCATTAGTTCTAGGCAGTGGGTTTTCCAGTTAACATTGTGATCTGTGACAAAACATAACTCTGTCGACTTTTGTACTTTATTGTTTTTGAAACCAACGTTTATAGCTTGTTTAGTCCTATGAGAAGAACCGAACTCTGTATGCTGTGTCTTGATAAAATTCGACGATAATACGTTTGCCTAGAATACTCTGTTGTGGATTTCGAATAATTCAGGGGTGTCTTTTCAGTAAAGGAACTTATAATAGCTTGTATTCCTATTCTTTTAGTATCTGGAAAAACTAACAAGCAGCATCTCCTCATATTCTGAGACTGGAAACTACAGATCATTTATGTTTTTCAAAAACAACAGAATACCCAATCGGACCTTGAGGTACACCATGTCTCACTGATTCAAATTCAGTGTTTATGCAAGAAGAAGAAGTAAAAGTTGTAGCCTTGGACCACGTATTTCCTTTAGCACTAGAACAGCTGACTTCAGATTCTGATAAAGAAGTCTCTGGTGTGTACCATCAAGACCATTATTCAAAAACATCAACTTTCGGACATGTTGTTCAGTAACTATTAAATTAAATTTATTTCCTCGACGTCTTTCCACAACGGATAGATCATTATTCGGGGGATACATGTTATACAAGTAATGTCATGTAAAAGTAATGGACGTATGAAGGAACGGCTGCGCGAATCGGTTTATTTGACTCACGAAAGCATACTTGCAAAATTCCCACAACCAGTATTAAGTGAAGAATCTACAGATATTCTTGAGGGCCCCTACCTATCGCCCCCATAGGGATGAACAATGCAAGGTTAGACTCATAGAATACACAGAGCCATCTATGCACTGTTCTTGCGTTTCATGTGCGACTGTAACGGAAAGTAACTCGGCACGTCATGCAGTGCTATATACCTACAGCTATACACTAAGGTCGTCTATAGAGTGTGTAAGTGGATGTCGAAACGGCTACGGAGAGAAGACGGAGCTCCGAAATACCGGTCGCGAAAACCGCTTCATCACAGAAATGGGCGACAAATTTGTTAATAAAGAGTTTATACGTAAGGAAAGAAGTAACGTTTGAATACTGCTTCCGAACGTATAAAACAAATTTTGAATTCCTATCCAGCTGTGTTTCTTCCTTTATACAACAATGAGATACACGGCAGATAGTTTGGCATGGCACCTCGCATTAAGTTACAAATAACACAAGAGACAACTGGCAAGTCGAAACACTATTGTTACCACTGTTGTATGCTTGATGCATTCCTTTAAAGACACAATTTGTAAATTTTTATATGAAATGTTGGCTGCTATTTGTATACCCTGAACGCACACCAGAAAGTAAGGTCCGCATTTCTGCTGTTCTGCTTTTTTTTTTTTTTTTTTTTTCCTTAGTCACGGTTCTGAGGCGTCACTAACGCTACAAATATAAATAAATATTCTTGTACAACATTTTTGTAACCAAACGTTGAGCCATTGTGCTGGACTAATCATCAGACAGTGACTGCGCTAATAGGAACATGATTGTATAAGAATCAGATTTTTTTAGGTAAAGAGTAGCGTTTGAAGTATGAAGACACATATAAATTTCCTATATCTACTTACTAGTAATATTTACGTTCAGTGACTAAAGAAAACATTTTTGATCATTGTATTGGCATCAAAATACCTTAAAAATGTTGGAATTTCTAGAATAATGAGAACTTCAGTAAGTCGATATCTCTCAATATATTGTGTTACAGTAAATAATATCGCGTTGTTTTAAATGTAGTCGTGGCCCAGCGATTCTAGGTGCTACAGTCTGGAACCGCGATACCGTTACGGTGGCAGGTTTGAATCCTGCCTCGGGCATGGATGTGTGTAATGTCCTTAGGTTGATTAGGTTTAAGTAGTTTTAAGTTCTAGGGGACTGATTACCTCAGGAGTTAAGTCCCATAGTGCTGAGAGCGGGCAAACATAGAACTAAAATGCATACCTCGTGAGCTGTGCGCACTTGTTCAGTACAAGATATGTGTTTCATAGTACTGAAGATGACGAAGTGCTAATAGCTCTTAGGGTATGCACTTTAGAATCCATGATTACTAGACGTTTTTTTGCTTCGAATGATCGTTCCTGTCACGTCCCCGAATATTCATCATTGCTCACAGCTGAAGGTAAAGCTCAATTTTTGTATATGATAGCAACTTATCCATTACAAATACAAAAGTTTCGAGAGGGTTTCTGCCGAGGATGCATTATGCATATAGGGACTGTTAGCAACAATGGTGGTGGGGAATGGCGCGTGAGGACAGAAAGTTAAACAGCTTTTAACTTTTATGACTAATGCCAGCTGATATGAATAAGTCAGTGAGTATCCGAAGTCGGTTGTGCCAGGATGATTCTACAGACCACATTACCGGTCAGTTCAGTGTTTGAGGGATGCATGTGCAAGTTTATGTTGCCTGTGGAAACATGTAAGTAAAAGACATTCCTTTCGCAAATGTTTTTCGTTATTCCGGTATATTTTTTATATTTTTCCAATAATATTACACTGTTGACCTACCTGTTGCACTCCATGTAAATATCACAGATTCATACGTCCCGCCAGTTCTCTGCTCTCTTCTTAAGCCTTCAGTCATATTTGCACGTCAGGGACTAGACGCAAGTGCTCGGTCTGTTCATCCACAGTGGCATACACATGATACATATTCCATACGGTTCCAGACTGTCACCTAGTGAACAATATACGAAATTATGAAATACAGGACCAACTTTGTGAATGGTTTCAGGATATACTATTAGACAGGACTCGAAAACCTCCGTCCTAAAGTGCTTGTTCAAGTAATTGCAATATGAACACTTTTTTCTTCTTTTCACTTTTATTTCCGGGGCCTAAAGACTCAGGACCTACACTATCGACTAATCCGCCAACCACCTTTCAGAATGCAGATGCAAATTCAAAACATTTCACATACCAGTACCTATAAATTTCAACAATAGCCCTCACTTGAAGTACCGGACGCTACCGACAGTGTACATTCATGCAAGTTATATATGCAAGTTTTAGCTAATACATATTGAGATACATAAAGTTATTTTCATATCGAGAATAATTACAATGTATCAAAAACGCTGTTAGGTTGTAGCGTGGCCGAAGTTGAAGAGAGTAATTAAAATAAACAAATTAAAAACCGAAAGCGAAAATCTTCTGTTGAGTGAAATACAGGAATGCAGCGAATGTCTGCTACCAAACTATTGGGCCACATGTGCATATGCATCGAAATCTTATAATGATGCAGTGCATTGCTTCTGTTCCCTGGCTGTGATGTCTGCCGTAATCAAGTTGCTGAGATCTGTTGTGGTCTAGTAAGCCTCTTTTCTTGATCAAGATTGAAATATACATTCGTTCAGTGTTATCTGATGGTCTACCTGCCTTCCCATGATAGTATATATGCCTTCCACCATGAGAACTTTTAACTCTACATGAAATTGAGGAATGGGAAGAAAAGGGGAAAGGGTGAGTGGGAAACTAGTGACTTCCAGTCGCACAGTGCATATCAGGCAGAACAGACACTATCAGTTTATACATATTTCTGTGATAGCGTAGCGGCTCCGTGGCATTTCCTTCAGTGCGGATGCACTAATATGGACCGAACTCCTATGGAAAATCAATTACTTGCTCCAAAAAGGAGTTAATGGACGATGGACGACGCATTGCAGGGTACGAGAAGTTGGATATTTCGGTCTGGTAGGGAGGGCGCCCGGATGACGTAAGTGGTTAAGGCAACTGCTCATGAGAAGCAGTATTACCGGGTTTGCGCCCCGGTCCAGCACAAATTTTCAACTTTCGCCATTACATTTCCTCAACTTCTTGTGCAGCTGAAGGTCCCTAGTTCCAGCCACCACACACGGAGTGGCCCCGTGGTTTGAGACACCATGTCACGGATTGCGCAGCTCCTCATGAGCGAGGTTTGAATCCTCCCTCGGGTATGGGTGAGTGTGTCGTTCTTAGAATGTGTTATTTTATGTTAGTTTAAATAGTGTGTAAGTCTAGCGACCAATGACTTCAGCAGTTTGGTCCCTTAGGATTTCACACACACCAGCCACACTTTTCCTCCCATTCCTCCATTTCACATGAAATGTGTACACCAATGGCGTCATTACATGTGCGACACAACAGACACTACTCGTATACACAGGGTTTCGGAAACTTCCATTACAGACTTCTAGGACTTGTAGATGGGAGTGAGTACACGATATTTTGAATACGCTTCAGGGAAAGAGAAAAGTCTGAGAGTTGCTTGTCCTGGTAAGCAATAGGATAGATAGGATGCCGTGTGCTACGTTAGTTAGTCACCTGATGTAATTCACTATCTGCTTTGCTGCGTGACCTACTCAGTTCCTGTGGGTCTCCGGTACAGTAAAAAAAGCACTCCGTCTTCAGGCCACAAATGGCCCATCGGGACCATCCGACCGCCGTGTCATCCTCAGCTGAGGATACGGATAGGAGGGGCGTGTGGTCAGCACGCCGCTCTCCCGGTCGTAATTATGGTTTTTTTTTTTACCGAAGCCTCTACTATTCGGTCGAGTAGCTCCTCAATTGGCATCACGAGGCTGAGTGCACCCCGATACAGTAAAAATAGTTCGGTATATTTTCGAAATAAACAGACATGCTCCTTTTGTATGGCGAAGCTCGAGGTAACATAAGAGCTGTCAGTCGGCTGTATCACGTCCGTTTTTCCGCAGCGTGGCACGCCATCGCACAATATTTTAGTTCAAGTTACGCAGCTGCTCTTAGAAACAGGTACTTTTACCGCGAGCAGGCAGGACTGTGGTGCTCCACGGCCTGATCTGAAGAAGACTCTGCATTGCACTGAGAAGTACCCGACAACGAGTAGTGGAACAATTGCGCTTGCAGTGGGTATTCGTGACAGTATCGTCTGCGACACTCTGCGTGAGCAACAATTACATCCGTACCACTTACGAAGGGTACACACTATCGGTCCAGCTGATTTTCCACCACGCGTTGCCTACAGCACGTGGTTCCCGCACCGCTGCATCGACACACCCCTCTTTTCACGTTGAGTACCGTTCGCAGATGAATGTGATTTCCTACAAAACGCGCTAGACCCGTTCTTGGAAGCTACGCCACTGAATGTCCGTCAGCAAATGTGATTTCGGCATTGTGGGAAGCACCTCACTTCTCACATACTTTGGTGACTTGTCAACACACGAGATGGTGATAGATGGATAGGCCGAGGTGATCCAACAGCGTGGTCTCTGAGATCGTCGGATTTAACTCCTATGAACTACTCCTTCCAGGTCCATGTGCAAAGTTTAATTTACGAGACTCCTCTAGAGGCAGAGGAAGATCTTCTGGCACAAGTTCTTGCCGCAGTACTAGAAAGAAGAGGCACGAGATGGGATAGAGAGTATGTACCAGAACATGCTTCGTAGGTACAATGTCTGTAACCACGTTGGTGGTCGCCATATAAAGGCGCTGGTGTAATGCATCAGTACTGGTCTGTATTTACAGTATGCTGGGTTCTTTTCTGTTTTGTAATACTGTAAACAAGTAATGTTTAAGTGTTAATGGAAACAAATGTGCTTAAGGGATAAATAGATGTTCGTTATGTTTTCTTTCGAGTTGTTACCACATAATAGTACTGCGTCAAACCTAATTAAATTCCTCAAGCAGAAGTGGATCAAGTCAACATCTGAATCGAAAAAAAAAAAAATTGTTCAAATGGCTCTGAGCACTATGGACTTGACATCTGAGGTCATCGGCACTCTAGACTTAGAATTACCTAAACGTAACTGACCTAAGGACAGTTCACACATCCATGCCTGAGGCATGCTCGTTACTATGTTGCTCTTGAACAACATCGATCTTTCGTATATTGCATCTTTACTGGTGACGGGAAATGGTGTTGTCGCTACGCTAACATAAGGAAAAGAAAGGAACGGTTGAGCCCAAACAAAGCGGCAACTCCTCGTACAAAGACCTCAGAAATACACAAAAGATAATGTTCTGCATGTGGTAAAGGACCTACTGTGTGGTGAAATACAAACCGCTTCGCCGAGGTGTAGCCATCACTGCGACACATTTATTCTCAACAACCGAGACGTCTTGCAGACGCAGTCAGACAACAACGACCAGCAAGATCGCGTGAAGTGATGCTATTCCACAATAACATCGACGCGCATTCTGCTAGACTGGCAAAAAACACTATACAGGTGTTGGGGGTGGAACTTGCGCCCTCAGATTTTCGGCTTTTCCTCTCTGTATTCAACAGCATTCACGGAACTTCCGTTCAAGATGAAATCCACTACGAACATGACTCAACGTGTTCTTCACCAAAAAACCACAGTCGCATAATCAAGAAGTTACCCCAGCGTTGGCAAAGTGATGTAAATAGAGAAAAGGAACATATTATTGATTACTAAAGTCTCTGTTATTTGTATCTGTTGTGTTAATTAAACTTATGGAAATACGCTATGGATCTATTCACCAACCCGACACTACAATGTATTGCCGTACAATGGCAGAAAGTGCGCGTTCGGTATATAAAAAATCTATGAGCACATAATGGTTATGTGGTGAAACTATATGATATTTCTATTATATAATACATGGATAAAATTCGTGAGTGATTAATTAGTGAGCCGGCCAGAGTGGCCGTGCGGTTCTAGGCGCTACAGTCTGGAACCGAGCGACCGCTACGGTCTCAGGTTCGAATCCTGCCTCGGGCATGGATGTGTGTGATGTCCTTAGGTTAGTTAGGTTTAAGTAGTTGTAAGTTCTAGGCGACTGATGACCTCAGAAATTAAGTCGCATAGTGCTTAGAGCCATTTGAACCATTTGATTAATTAGTGAAAGTAGTAGTTTCACAACAGATCACTCTACAAATGGCGAAAATGAATCGATTGTCGGCAGTATGTTCCGGCTCTAGTACTGGCAAATTCTGTTATCTTAAATCGTTGCATGGAGCATTTGGAAAAGAAAATAAAAAGGTTTCTGGTCACAGTATAATTTCAGATTGATTTTAGCTTTTAATGAAGGAAATCAACTACGTTACAGTGTCTTTTAGTGCACTTGCACGAAGCACGACTCCAAAATTTCGTATAGAATAACTTTAATATTTCATCATATTTAACTGATTTGCAATAAAACAGTGAAAATATTAGCTTTCAAGGTAGCTTTCAGAGCATTGTACGAGGAAATAGCATCAAACACATCAGACAAGAACAATGAAACTGTATGTATGAAGATGTGGTATAAACATAAAGGGCGCTCAAAACGAAACGAGCCGGAGGCATAGTTACAGAAACCAGTACCTGTATGGTAGCAGTACTGAACCTGGCGGTTGAGTCGCTTGTCCCACTCTGACAAGGCGGAGAATGGCTGCCTCATAAAATTCCCGGGGCTGCGATGTTAACCGGTTCCTCACGTACAGCTGGACGTCGTCGTCCGAGGTGAATCGTCTGCCCCTCAGAGCCTTTTTAAGGAGACGAAAAATGGCGTCATCACAGGGAGAGAGGTGCACACTGTATGGAGGGTGGCCGAGAACCTCCCATTTGATTTTGTGCAGGAGTGCCGCGACTGTATGGCCGTATGAGGCTTTGCATTGTCGTAGAGAATGACCCCATAGGTGAGATTGCTTGGCGAAGGGTGGTCAAGGTTTGCGAGTGACGCTGGGCATTCACTGTTGACCCGTGCTCGGGCGTCCAGCTGTCCGTGTGGAACTGGTTAACATCGCAGTCCCGGGAATTTTATGAGACAGCCATTGGCCGCCTTGTGTCACAGTTGGACTAGTGTCTCAACAACCAGGGTCAATACTTCTAAGATACCGGTACTGGTTACTGTAACTATGCTTCCGCCTCGTTTCTTTTTGACCGCGCCTTATATTACAGAGATGACAGGTAATCATGAGGTGTGACATATCAGAGTGTAACTTCTAGTTTCACTCGAACAAGTAATGCATCTCTATCTGAGTATCGAACTTTTTTTAGTATAGTTAGATCTGCTGCTCAACTAGTACTTGAAATTTACTTTTGTTGTCTGGAATTGGTTCAAGTATGGATTTTCATTTGTAAGTGTCTTACATGTCCCTGTGTTACTACTGCGCAAAACCCACTTCAAACACCAACATATATCCTATCTCCTCTCCTTATTGGATTCTAGGCTCAGTTCTAACGGCATAACCTGAATGCCAACACTAATGTATGTCCGAAAAATCTGAGTTGATGCCATCGTGAAAACCGAGCAAGAAGAGTTTTGACAAGTGTGTGTGGAAACGGCGCCATGGCCGAATCAGCCGTCACGCCAATTGCTGTGGTGTAACTGTTGTTGCATGCGGAATCAAAGCTTTACACGTTTTTGACCGGCAGCAGGATCTGCCCTCTGGAGATCCTGCCATTTCTCTGGCAGCTGCGCGACACTGGCGTACTGAAGACTGCTTGTGAAAAGTTGGCTGAGGAGTAACTGTCGTACTCAGCAGGGTAGTCCTTCGCTCAAAGCGGGAATTATCAACATTTTTCTGCTCACATAGGGTTGTCGGATGGCTCAGAAAACGTTCTGTACTTCTTTTATGACATTTACAATCCGAAGCATTGTCAAAGCTGAGATTAGGAAGAATCTGCCTAAACGACAAAGGTCAATTCACACTTGGCGGAAAGGAGAGTCGAAACATTCCACAATGCATTTCAAATGGTGACATCCACACACACCGTCCACAGAACAGAATAGGACGTCAATTTTAAGGGTTCTTGGGAAGAAAGTTTCGACACTGACGTTCATACAAGGAACGGTGTTAGCTTCTGTTAATATCGGAAGTAAACTAATTTTGCCATCCTCACTCATGTTATAGTACTATATTTCGTGATGTTACGCGCTTTTTAGACTTTATTATTTTGCTTTAGCTGAAAACTTGAGAAAAAAATCTCAGTTCGCTTGTACATAAGTTCCCTAATCATGCTGTAACCATTGGAAGAGACTTTAATCACCAACAATCAACTGGGATGATTATAGTTTCGCTAACGGTGGACGTAGCATGATATCCTGTGACACGTGCTGGGTGCCTTCTCTCATAAGTACCTGCAACAGATAGTTCGGAACTCCAACCAGGTTGCAAATACATTAGATCTAGTAACAACAAGCAGACCGGACTTCTTTGAGAAAGTCCATATCGAAACTGGCATCAGTGGCCATGAGACAGTTATAGCAAGAATGAATACCAAACTACAAACAGCAGTTAAGACAAGTGGAAAGATTTACATTTTCAGAAAACTATATACAGAAACAATAGTGTCATATCTCGATGATCAACTTGAAACTTTTGCCTGAGGGAAGAAGCATGTGGCGGAACTGTGGTTCAAGTTTAAAACAATAGTCGATCGTGCATTGGACAGATATGTACACAGTTGAACAGCTCATCATGGGATAGATCCTCCTTGGTGTACACTCACCATAAAGATACTTCAAAAGAAACGGAGACCATTGCATAATAGGTCTAAAAGAAAGTATAGAGCCACATATAGAGAGGGACATGCTGAATGAAATACGCTTGGCAGTCAACAGAGCAATGCTTGAAGCTTTCAATGACTACTGTAGCAGAATATTATCGACAGAAATTCTGATCATATATAAAGGCTGTTGGTGGCATCAAAGATAGTATCGAGTCACTTATGGACAAGACAGGAACAGAAACTTAGAATAGCCAAGCAAAAAAGGAAATGCTTAGCTCTGCTCTCAAGTGTTCTCTTGTAGAGGAAAACCCAGCAGTACTGCCAAAATTTAATTCTCGTACCACGGTAAAGATGGATGAAATAGATATTAGTATCAGTGGTGTTGAGAAACTGCTGAAAACGTTAAAATTGAACTAAGCTCCGGGGCCCAATGCAATTCCTATCAGATTCTTTATCAAACTGTGGCTAAGCTAGCCCCTCTGTCAACTATAATTTATTGATCCCTCGAGCAAAAAACAGTGCTGTGGAAGAGAGTAGATCTCAACTGTCTGTAACTTGGTACAAGTAAATTCTGCTACGCCATTGAAAATTTATGATGTGAGTTGGAGAAGTATGTTTTACCGCATTATTTGTTAGTTTTACAAAAATGCTTTTTTTTTGCACGCTTCCTATGAGTTTGAATCTCAACTGTTTCCTGCTATGTCACTATCATATCATTCACTTCTCATAGAAAGATGTAAAATCTCCTTTATTTATTTTCTGCGTTATTTACTCCCCTATTACACTCATATAAAGTTTATGACATTAGCCGTTTTGCTATCATGCGTGTTTGAGTGTTGTAGTTCCCTATCTTCATTCATCGCCAAAAATTTTCTTGTAGTGATTGAGAGATTGCTGTGCAAGTATTATAGTACCACATTTGGTCTGACTTTTTGTATGTTAAGACCTTACTGACACTCGTGTTTTCATGTTATCATGCTGGGAACTAATAATTCTTCCTACTTTTTTAACCCTCACAATTCTTGCATTTCGACTGGCAAACTCCCGTTGCACAAATTAACTTCTATATTACATCATTTTCATATTTTCTCAAACAGAAAATACCGTTCTTTATGTCTATCCAAACATGGAAGCGCTACGTTCCACATTGACTCTCCAAATCAGTACCAGAACAAACCAGGGTATATGCAGAAGTGTGTTTTTCAATGTAATGCAGAATTTCAGTATTATAATTTTAATACATCTACGAAAAACAAGGAGACGGATCCCAAACAACATCCTTATAGTAGAATACATTTTGGCCTTGTACAGCACAGAGATAAAGCATGCCAACCTTTGGCAGCTAAACAAAATTCTGGTGAAAAACAAGCTTCAGAGTCAGGCATCAGGAAACTGGATTGTAAAATGTATGCTACTAATTACACTTCAACAGGTGCTGCATCATTTTGAAAATATTATGGTGCATAACCTGAAAAAATATTGCATTTGTTATTTAACCAAATGCATTGCACAATACATCACACCGTTCTATATAAGTAAAACACACATTAATATTCAAGTCGTTTTAATAGCACACAACATGAAACACCACAAAAGATAATATCACATGTGTATCAATTTGTCAGTTTGTATGCACTGGACTGTTGACAACAGAGCAAGAATAAACTTCCTCAAACTTATGGAAGACATGATGGTCTAGCAGTAATTGTCCGTCCGAAGCACGATCAAAGTACTGAGTTTATTTTTAACGCTGACTCATGAAGCAAGAGTACCACTGCGGTAGTTTAATGTCCAGGCTACGACTACACCAGTTCCAGAAGTACTGACATAAACAGTGTATACTCTCAGCCAACACTTCACTGTAGATTTGGCTTGCAGTCTTGCTTCGATTCCTGCTAAATCAAAATAACATCTGTGTCACAATTAATGAAATAAACTTAATTTCGTTCATCATAATTGAGTTATTGGAAAGCCTCCAACGCTGTCATTCCAAATTTAAATAATAAAAAAAGCACTGTACTCACTCTCAGAATATATCCTCGAGATCCAAAAACAGTGGAGAAATGCAGCGATTATCTTCCAAAATTTATAAATACATAGCAATAAGAAAAAGCACAGGCAATGTAATGCATTGTAATTACTCGAGCAGACAGCATGAGCTTCCTGAAACAAGAATGATACTGTAACAAAAGTCTGTCCAAATTAAGATATAAGAGATATAATGAGATAAGCATCGTATATTGTAAGCGTACCATGCACTGTAGCTCTGCAGCCATCATTGCGACCCAGAAACACCAGTAGAACTGCAGCGATGTTCTTCCGAAATCGTGAAATTACTTGTTATGCAATTAAAGAGGTATTCCACAATCAGTATAATACACTGTGGATTTTGCGAGAATTCAGCCTCAGACACCTGAAACAGAAGCTATACTGTAGCAATACTCTGTCCAAATTAAGATAATTACATGTTACACCAGTAATGAGATAAGAACTGAAAAATTTATGCGTACCATTCACTGTAGGCATCCTTAGGCACATTAGTAATGAAGAGTATTCCACGAGTATTCTGTCCAAAACAGAATATTACTCGTTGCACAAGAAATGAGATCAACACTGTATTATGTGGCACTTCCCTACGCTTCCATTCATGTGAGCAGACACACCAGACTCCTGAAGCAGGAGTAGCACTGCAGTCATTTTCTGTCCAAATGAAGATATAACTTGTTAAACAAGTAATGAGATAACCATTGTATATTGTAAGCATGTCATGCACTGTAGGTTTGGTTGCACTCAGCAGAGAAATTCTTCCCAAATAAGGACATTCCTTGTTACACAAGTAACGTGGTATACCACAATCAGTGAAATACACTATGGATTATGCGAGCATAGAGCCTCAGACACCTGTAAATTTTGCGGGCAGACAACTCAGACTCCGGAAGCTGGAGGAGTACTGCGGCCAGATTCTGTCCAAATGATTATTTTACTTGCTACGCAACTACTGAGATTAGCACTGTATTCTGTAAGACGGCAGAGCACTGTAGATTTGGGTGGCGAGTTTCTCAGACTCCTATAACAGGAGGAGTACTGCAGCCATATTCTGTCCAAATGACTTTCTTACTTGCTAAACAACAACTGAGATTAACACTATATTCTGTAAGACGCCAGAGCACTGTAGATTTGGGTGGCGAGTTTCTCAGACTCCTTATAACAGGAGGAGTACTCCAGCCAATGTCTGTCAAAAGCACGATAACGCCAGACCCGTACACAAAGACACACTGTCGGCACACTTTCTCAGATCGGCGGTGGGCTGTGGTGAATCAGCTGCAAATCCCCAACAGCGGACCACAGACACGGAAGGAGCCCGCAAACTAGCAGAGAAACGCCACACAGGCAGACCGCGGCGATGCGCCACCGCGACTCGGTCGCAGGCGGGTCGGTATACCACCACAGCTCCATATCTCTCTCCAGCGTTTCCTCGAGCTGCTGGAGATGCAGCTGTCGTCGCTGCCCCTCCTCCTGCTCCTGGTGCTGCTGGCCAGGTTCCTCTGCCGCCTGCTGCTGCTGTTCTGTCTGCAGAGGCTGCTGCAGCTCGTCCTCGAGCTGTTTCTCCTCTTTCTCGTCCTTTTCTAATTTGATTAGGAGTTTCTGATACAGCTCCTCCTCCATCTGCTCGTATATCTCGCCCACCACCTCAGAGTAATCACCCTGGCCTCGCCTCTGCAGGAGCTGACACTGCTCTTTCTCCAGCTGCTTATCCTGATCCAGCTCACGTTCCAGCTGGGGACGCATTCCGGAGCGCTCCACTCCACAACAGCGTATCAGCGTCTCTGTAGCTGTGGCCAGTTTCTCCAGCAGTGCGTCTACACGCCTGCACTGGCTGTTCGCAGCTTCCAGCTGCAGCTGTTGGAGTCTGATCGTGTCCATGGTCCGCTCATCAGCCCCGCCTTCCAGCCGAAGGCTTCTACTGAGTGCAACCTCTCGCGAGACTCCTGCCATAGTACTCTCCGCTTCGCTAAACGTCAGACCTCGCTAGCAATGTCGCTTCCAACACCACGTAGCGAAACAGTTGAAAAGACGCGACGTTAAGTGCAGAAACCTAGCAACGGAACCAGAGAGTAAGAGAGTCGACCCATTCTTGTGGCACGCTGACGCAACACAAAGTTGTTCTTATTTGTCAAAAATGTATTCGAAGTTAACTTAAGATAACCTTTCCGTTATTATTTTCAGCAATCTAGTAATGGAATACATAGCATAAAATTTATTGTTATCAGGAGCATATTTTATGGAATTACTGACGTTACCTTTTGTCTCCCATAAGTCCAACCCCTCGTCCAAGTCGTGGGAGATGGGCAACGGCACAAAGTAGGGGATTGCCTTTAGGGGCGATGTACAGCGGGGACTTCGTGTGCCCCAGGACCGCTACGGTAGCTGAGAAGGCCCTATGGGAACCCTGAAACGTGACGGCTAACGGGGCTCTGGTGAAGCTGCGATAGGCCTAGCAAGCCAGTAGTGGATAAATCAACTGCTTTCAAAAAGGGAACATGCCTCGGATCACGGAACGGATTTAAAGGAAACGGACCAAGCAATGGAAAAGGATTACGAGATGGTTTACGGCTGGGCACCTTAAACGTAAGGACTCTAACTGGGAAGTTAGAAGAAATTGTAGAAATGATGGAAAGGAGGAAATTGGACATCTTGGGACTTGCTGAGACTAGGTGGAGAGGAGTTGGTGAAAAACCACTAAGTAAAGGATGTAAACTGTACTGGATAGGGAATGAGAGGGGAAGAAATGGAGTGGCAATAGTGGTCAGAGAGGGTCTGCAGGAGGAGGTGGAAGGTATCAATGATCGAATGATAAAAGCCAGAGTACGGGTGAAAGGAAAAAGCATTGAAATCATCCAAGCATATGCCCCACACGTGGGGTGTACAAAAAAGGAGAAGGAGGAATTTGAAGATGACATGCAAAAGCAGCTAAATGGAGGAAATCAGATTATAATAGGGGACCTCAATGCACATGTTGGCACAGACAGGAAAGGATTCGAGGAGATAATGGGACCAGAGGGCTGGGGGAACCGAAATAGAGAAGGAAAATTGTTGCTGGAATTCTGCAAGAGGAATGGGCTGGCGATCGCAAATTCGTGGTACAAGAAGAGGAGTAGTCACAAAATAACTTGGTACAGTGGGGACTGGTCCCAAACTTCAGTAGTAGACTATGTACTAGTGGATAGGCAGATGATGAGCAGCCTCACAGATGTTAAGGTCATACCATCTGAGGCCTTAGACAGCGACCATCGGCTGTTGGTAGCCACCCTAAGAGAGAAAAAAGATAGGAGGGCAACAGATATACAGGAGAAAAGGTTGAAGACATGGATGCTGAAAGAGGATGAACGGAGGACCCAGTACCAGACACTGATCAGGAAGAAGCTGCCAAAGGAAGATCAGAGAACAGTGGAAGAAGAATGGGGTGATTTTAAGAGGGCTCTAGTTGAGGCAGCTGAGACTGTGTGCGGAAGAACTAGCACAAAGAGGAGAAGTAGGGAAACCCCATGGTGGAACAACATATGTAAAGAGGCAGTACTTCGAAAGAACAAAGCCTTCAGAGAATGGTTCCAGACCCGGACAGAGGAAGCTAGGGTAAAATATAAGGAAAGCAAGAAAGCGGCACAGACCATAGTAAGGGCGGAGAAGAAGAAGTGGATGGAAAAATGGACAAGAATGTTAGAAGAGGACAGTGAAGGGAACAAAAAAGTACTTTACACCATGGTAAGAAATAAGAGGAATGACAGAAGCGAGTGCCTGAGGATCATGGATAATAATGGAAGAGTTGTGGAGGAAATGCATGAGCTCAAAAAGATTTGGAAGGAATACTTTGAAGATCTGTTGAATGCTGCCAAGCAGGTAACTAACAGCGATGGAGAGCCTAAGGCAGCAGACGATTATAATAGTGGGGAAATTGATGATCTAACTTGGAATGAAGTGGAAGAAGCCATAAAGAGGATGAAAGGGGGCAAGGCACCAGGTTGGGACGAAGTAACAGTGGATATGATACGAGCAGCAGGAGAAGTAGGAACCCAGTGGCTATACAGAGTGCTGAGGGTGGTGTGGAAGGAGAACAGAATTCCTGAGGATTGGAAGAAAGGAATTATAGTCCCGATCTTCAAGAAAGGGGATAAAAGGAGATGTGAGAACTACAGAGGAATCACCCTGCTATGCCACTGTGGAAAAATCTATGAAAAGATGCTGGAGAAGAGAATAAGAAGCAGTATTGAAAGTAGACTGCAAGAGGAGCAGTACGGTTTCAGACCGGGAAGATCAACAACGGACCTCATATTTGCGGTAAGGCAACTGCAGGAAAGGCACTATGAGTACGGGAAGGACTTAATCATGGCCTTTTTGGATATTGAGAAGGCGTATGATAGTATCTGTAGGGACAAGCTCTGGGATGTGCTGAACGCAAAAGGGATAGATGAAGAGATTACACGAAAAGTCAGAAAAATGTATGAGGGAAGTGAGAGTTGTGTGAAAGTGGGGAGGGAACGTACTGCATGGTTCAAGCTGGAAAATGGGCTGCGACAGGGAAGTGCACTTTCGCCTTTATTGTTTATTATTGTTATGGATGAAATCCTACAGCAAGTATCAGATGCAATTGGAGATCATAAAATGAAAGCAGTGCTTTTTGCCGATGACCTGATGTTATGGGGAAATTGCGTGAAGGAGGTGCAAGAGCAGTTAGATGCATGGAAGGCAACGGCGGCACAATATGGAATGCATTTCTCTGCAAAGAAAAGTGAAATAATCGTCACAACAAGGAAGAAGAATAGGCCAAATGTGGATATAACTTGTGGAGGGGAAAAACTACAAGTGGTAGAGAACTTCAAGTACCTGGGAAGCGTGATTGAAAGTAAGGGGGGAAACGCAATGGAAATAAATGAAAGATGCAGAAAAGCAGGGCAGTTCTACAAATGCATTAGGGGGCTTATTTGGAGCAAGGAGGTGCCACAGAAATCCAAGGGAATTATATACCGAACCTACTTTGTCCCCATATTGACATACGAAAGTGAGACATGGGTAATGCACAAAAGCGACAAAAGTAGAATACAGGCTAGTGAAATGAAGTTCCAGAGGAGCAGGTTGGGTGTAACAAGACGAGACAGATTGCGAAATTTGTATGTGAGGGAAAGACTAAAGGAGGAACCAGTATAGGACAGGATAGAAAAATCAAGACTGCAGTGGTATGGACACATGAAGAGAATGGATGAGGGAAGAATTCCAAAGAGGATGTTTGATCTGCAACTGGAGGGGAAGAGGCCCAGAGGAAGACCAAGAGATAGATGGGTGAAGGGAGTGAAGGAATGTGTGGTGAGAAGAGGAGAGAACTGGACGAAGGTGGAAGAGGGGGAATGGTGGAAAGACAGAACACGGTGGAGAGGCTTGTGTTCCCGACAGACCCAGCCAGTGGCTGGAAACTGTCCAAGATGATGATGATGATGACTGACGTTACCTTTTGTTTGTAATACACTGAATGACGATTAAACGGAAGGAGAAATAAATGAAAATGGCGCTATCCAAAGCGGGCACTGAGGCAACTGTGGTGATCCAGGAGCCATACGTGTCAGAGGTGAAGTAAGCCTGTGGAGATGTGTACGCGCGAGTAAACTTGCAACTACTGACCAACTGGTCGTCGAGATGAACCAGGGAACTACCAATAGTGTTTCCTCGACGACCGTTCTGCGGACATTGCTGCGTATTGGGCCTCTACAGCAGGCATGTAATGAGTTAGGACATTACCGGTAATGAAAACACGTATTGGAATGTAGTTGTCAAAATGCCCAGTTTTCTAAAGAGCTCTCCGCAAGACATTGCGGAGATAACACGAAATATAGTTATCATATTACCCTTCCGTGCTCCGAAAATACTACCCCTGAAATTTCAGTTTTTTCAAAAAATGATTCCATTATTCATTCGTAAAAGCAAATATGGGGAAATACCAGTATCTTTAATTTTGAAATCGACGATAATAGTTATAATGCATACATCAAGCAACTTAACCAAGATGCTCCATTATTTCTAGGCAGTGGGTTTTCCAGTTAACATTGTAATCTATGTCAAAACTTAACACTGTCGACTTTTGTACTTTATTGTTTGAGAAACCAACTTTTATAGCTTGCTTCGTCCTATGAGAAGAATTGATGTCTATATACTGTGCCTTGATAAAATTCGACGATAATACGTTTGCCTAGATCACTCTGTTATGGATTTCGAATAATTCATGGCTGTCTTTTCAGTAAAGGAACTAATAATAGCTTGTATACCTATACTTGCATTATCTTGAAAAACTAGCAAGCAGCATCTTCTCATATTCTGAGACTGGAAACTGAAAATCATTTATGTATTTCAGAAACAACAGAAGACTCAATCGTACCTTGTGGTACACCATGTCTCACTGATTCAAATTCAGTGTTTGATGCAAGAAGAAAAAGTAAAATTTGTAGCTTTTGACCATGTATTTCCTTTGGCACTGGAATAGCTGACTTCAGATCCTGATAAAGAAGTGGTTGATTTGTGCCTTCAAGACCATTATTCAAAAACATCAGGTTTCGGACATGCTGTTCGGTAACCAATTAAATTAAATTTATGTCTTTGACGTCTTTCCACACCAGATAGATCATTCCTCGGAGGATACATGTTATACAACTACTGCCATGTAAAAGTAATGGACGCATGAAGGAACGGCTGCACGAATGGTCGTAGGTTTGTTTGACTCACGAACGCATGCTTTCAAAGTTTCCACAACCAGTATTAAGTAAAGAATCTACAGTTATTCTTCAGGGCCCCTACCTGTCGCCCCATAGGGATCAAAAATGCAAGATTAGACTCTTCACAGCAGACACAGAGTGATCTACGCATTCTTCTTGCATTCCAGGTGCGACTGAAACGGAAAGAAACTAGGCACGTCATGCAATGCTAAATACCTGCTGCTATGCACTAAGGTGGTCTATAGAGTGTGAACATGGATGTAGAAACGTCTACGAAGAGAAGACGAGTTAAGAAATACTGGACGCGAAAACCGATTCATCATAGAAATGGGTGTCAAATTAGTTAATAAAACGTTTATAGGTAAGGGAAAAGAAGTAACGTTTGAATATTGCTTCCGGACGTATAAAACTAATTTTGAGTTCCTTTCCAGCTGTGTTTCTTCCTTTATACAACAGTGAGATATACGCCTGCTATTTTGGCATGCCGGCTCGCATTAAGTTGCAAATACAACAGAGACAACTGGCAAATGGAGACACTCTTGTTACCACCGTTGTATGCTTGTTGCATTCGTTAAAGACACAATTTCCAAGTTTTTACATGAAATATTAGCTGCTGTTTGTAACATCTTGAAGGTACACCAGAAAATAATGCCCTTATTTCTGCTGTTCTGATTTGCTATTGTTCTTAATCACGGTTTTGAGGGGTCACTAATGCTATAAATATAAATAAATATTCTTGTACAATTTTCTTGTAATTAAACGTTGTGACATTGTGCTGGACTAATCTCCAGACAGTGACTGCGCCAATACGAATACGGTTGTATAATAATCAGATTTTTTTGAGGTCAAGAGCAGCGTTTGAACTATGAAGACACGTACAAATTTCCTATATCTATTTTAAAATTCACTTCCTATATCCACTTGGTAGTAATATTTACGATCAGTGAGTAAAGCAAACATTTCTAATCATTGATTGGCATCAAAAAACCTTTAAAATGTTGGAATTTCTAGAATAATGTGAACACTCAGTAAGTCGATATCTCTCAATGTACTGTGTTACTGTAAATAAAGGTATTCAGTGTATAAAAATAAATGTTGTTGTCAAGAATGAGATTACTATGACATCTTTTGAGGACATTTTGACCACTTTATAAAGTATTTATTTATACATGGTATCCCAGGGGGAGTGGTCAATATCCAGGCATATGAAAGAACGATAATTCGAAGCAAAGGTGCTGTAAACATGGACTCTAAAATGCATGTCTTTAAGAGCTACGAGCACTTCATCTTCGATACTGTGAAACAAATCTTCTCTACTGCAAGCGCTTAGTTTTCCATATTTTTGGAGAAGAGGGATGTCCAAAACAAGAAAAAATTGTCTAGCAAACATAGAACAAAAATGGATACCTCGTGAGCTGTGCGCACTTGTTCAGTACAAGACACGTGTTTCATAGTATCGAAGATGACGAAGTGATTATAGCTCCTAAGGTATTCACTTTAGACACCATGTTTACAAGTAGTCTTTTGCTTCGAATCATCATTCCTATCACGTGCCTGAATATTCACCATTGCTCCTGGGACGCCCTTCACAGTTGATGCTAAAGTTTAATTTTTTGATTATGATACCAACTTATCACATACAAATGCAAAAGATTCAAGAGACGTTCTGCCGAAGATGCATGATCCATATAGGGGCTGTTTGCGACACTGGTGGTGGGGAATGGTGCATGAGGCCAGAAAGTTAAACAGCATTTAACTTTTATTACTCATGCCAGCTGATACGAATGAGTCAGTGACGTATCCGAAGTCGGCTGTGCCAGGATGATTCTACAGACCATGTAACTTGTCAGTTACGTGTTGGAGGGACGCATGTGCAAGTTTATGTTGCCTGTGGAAACATTGTTAAGTAAAAGACATTCCTTTCGCAAATGTTTTTCGTTATTCCTGTATATTTTTTATATTTCTCCAATAATATTACACTGTTGACCTACCTGTTGCACTCCATGTAAATATCACAGATTCAAACGTCCCGCCAGTTCTCTGCTCTCTTCTTAAGCCTCCGGTAATATTTGCACGTCGGGGACTAGACGCAAGTGCTCGCTCTGTTCATCCACAGTGGCATACACATGATACATATCCCATACGGTTCCAGACTGTCACCTAGTGGACAAAATACGAAATTATGAAATACAGGACCAACTCTGTGAATGCTTTCCGGACATCCTACTAGACAAGACTCAAAAAACTACGTCCTAACGCGCTTGTTCAAATAATTGCAATATGAACAGTTTTTTCTTCTTTCTTCTCTTATTTCCGGGACTTAAAAGCACAGGACCTACACTCTGACTAATCCGCCAATCAACTTTCAGAATGCAGATGCAAATTCAAAACATTTCAGATACCCGAACCTATACATTTCAAGAACAGCGCTCACTTGAAGTACCGGACGCTACCGACAGTGTACATTCACGCAAGTTATATATCCAAGTTTTAGCTAAAGCAATTGACATACATAAAATTATTTTCATGGGGAGGGTAATTACAATAGATCAAAAACACTGTTGGGTAGGAGCGTGGCCAAAGTTAAAGAGAGTAATAAAAGTAAAGAAATTAAGAAGCGAACGCGAAAACCTTCTGTTGAGTGAAATGCAGGATTTCAGCTAATGTCTGCTACCAAACTAATTGACCATATGTGTACATGCAGGCTCTGCGTGAGCAACAATTACATCCGTACCACTTACCAAGGGTACACGCTATGACTCCAGCTGATTTTCCAGTACCCGCTGCCTACAGCTCGTGGTTCCCGAACCGCTGCATCGACACACCCCTCTTTTTCACGTCGAGTACTGTTCGCAGATGAATGTAAGTTGACTGTGATTGGTGATAACTTGTGGAGAGGTGTTCTGGATGCCTATGTGATGGGGACATACCTCTTACCACTAAATCTAACTGGCCCTACATACTTGATCTTCCTACAAAACGCGCTGGACCCGTTCTTGGAAACTGTCCCAATTAATGTCTGTCAGGAAACGTGATTTCGGTATTATGGTGCACTTCGTCACGTCTCACGTGCTGTTTGGTGACATTTCAACAGACGAGATGGTGAAAGATGGATAGACCGTGGTGGTCCAACAGTGTAGTCGCCGCGATCGCCCGATTTAATTCCTACGGACTACTCTCGCTGGGTCAAATGCAAAGTTTAATTTACGAGACTCCCGCAGAGGCCGAAGAAGGTCTGCTGGCACAAGATCTGGCCGCAGTACTAGAAATAAGAGACACGAGATGGGGTGGAGAGTGTGTACCAGAACATGCTTCGTATGTACAGTGTCTGTAACAACGTTGGTGGTCGCCATATAGAGGCGCTGGTGTATTGCATCAGTACTGTTCTGTATGTACAGTAGTCTGGGTTCTTTTTCGTTTTGGAATACCGTACACAAGTAATGTTTAAGTGTTAAAACAAACTAATGTGCTTAAATGATAAATAGATGTTTCGTTACGTTTCTTTCCAGTTATTACCAGATAATCGAATTGCGCCAAACCTTATTAAATTCCTCAAGCAAAAGTGGGTGACTTCAACATCTGAATCGAAACAGTCGTAGAACAGAAACGGTACATTTCCAAACTTGGGTTCCCATTCCGAATATTGTGTACTCACTCCCCTCTACAAGTCGTAGAGATTTGTAACCGGCATTTCACGGACACACGGATACATATTTAAGAGTTTTTTTAAAAAAACGTTCACATGTGTGTGACTTCCTAAGGGACCAAACTGCTGAGGTCATCGGTTCCTAGACTTACACACTACTCGAACTAGCACAAACTAACTTGTGCTAAAAACAAAACACAAACACCCATTGTCGAGGGAGGTCTCGAACCTCCGGCGGGAGGGACACCGCAACCCATGACATGGCGGCTCTAACCACGCAGCCACTCTGCACGGCGAGACGTTTTGAAATGCTCAGATTTTGGCAGATGCCAAGAACCAGCTTTTCAGAAGGTAAAGCAGAATTCATATCGCAAGTAAATCACTGTGCTCATGGCAGGTGGTTTTGAAAGTGAGAGTAAATATATTCGGCAAAGCTTGGTAGTCAATCGCTGTTTTTTCCACTAGGCATTACACAGTGCACATTGTTTTGGGTTGTCACAAGAATTACTTTATTTAGTGTTGTTTACCAAAGCTTATGGTTCAAATGGCCCTGAGCACTATGGGACTTAACGTCTGAAGTCATCAGTCCCCTAGAACTTTGAACTACTTAAACCTAACTAACCTAAGGACATCACACATCCATGCCCAAGGCAGGATTCGAACCTGCGACCGCAGCGGTCATGCGGTTCCAAACAGAAGTGCCTAGAACCGCACGGCCGCACCGGCCCCAAAGCTTATGTTACTAGCTGTTATTACAAAGACGGTTCATGACGTCTTTTGCTCTATGATTCAGTATGTGGCAGTCTGCGCACATAGTGTATGAAAAACATACACTGTCTTCCCACAGCAACTGTGGGTATAATTTTACTTTCAATAGGAACATTCATCTTTTCATGTTGTCTAATGCAGTTCAGTGTCTTTATGGAAGTATGGTTCTACTCAAAGCCTGTTTATTGTGGAAAAAGTACATTCCCATAAAGTCCGTTAAGAGAGGCTACAAACCATGGTGTACTGCTGAAATGAGAGGTTATGTATATGATTTTGAGGGTTACCACAGCAAGAAAGTGGACAATGAGAATATTGCATTCAAATTAAGATTTGGACTCGGCAGCTGTGTTGTGTACAGTCCACTCCACGGATGTGGCTATACAGTAATGATGGACAGTTATTTTACATCTGTAGAGTTTTTCGAACACCTGAATGCAAATAACATATTTGCCTGCGAAACTGTTCGTCCTAATAGCAAGCATTTTCCATTGCTTCAGGGTGATAAACTACTCAAGAGAGGTGATTCTGATTTTCGCTCAAGTACTCAAACTATTGCATTCATCACACGACAGGACAACAAACACGTCCATCTATTATCAAATTATCATGGCACTGATTCTACTAACTAGCGTGGTTCAAATGGCTTTGAGCACTACGGGACTCAACTTCTGAGGTCATAGTCCCCTAGAACTTCGAACTACTTAAACCTAACTAACCTAAGGATCACACACATCCATGCCCGAGGCAGGATTCGAACCTGCGACCGTAGCGCTCTCGCGGTTGCAGACTGTAGCGCCTAGAACCGCTCGGCCATTCTGGCCGGCAACTAGCGTGGTAAAAATGGGGATGGGACATAGAAAGACATTGTAGAACCCTGTGCTTATCAGATAATACAATTTATCTATGTGTGCATTTAGTGGAGGCCAGTTATATGTGCTAATGCGCAACAGCACACTTTAAATATATCACTAAAATTATACCATTTCTCTTCTAATGTGAGTCGGAAATCGCGCTAAAATTACCTCATTTCTCTTTAAATATGAGCGGCAGATCACACTAAAACTACACCATTTCTTTTCAGATGCATGCTGGTGTGCAACTACAGTGGACTAAAAGATGATTTGTAGCACTCTGTCCACGATAAGTAGACACCAGTGTCGAGTTCAGAAATGATCAACCGCACTACAATCAGTTTCGAGAATGGACGCAGCTGTCTGTTTTCGAATGTGCATGTCCTGACGTGACGTTATTTCTTCCGACACTATGAGTCTTGTATTTCCCACGGCACCAGGTCAGTATTTTTCTCTGAAAGTGCATGTAAAGTACTGTCCAAATGTAGACTTTAGGGGTGTTTGAGGAAAAGTTGATGTAACGTTGCTGTGGCCCAGTGATCATGTGCTCCGACTAGCAATTCGTCGTGTGGGTTTAATTCCCACCCTTCTATCATTTAATTTTATTCCTCACAATTTCAAACACTGAATTATAAAATTTAAATATATATAAAAAGTTTTCGATTACTACCCTTGTAATTAAAAATGCTATGCCACCACTTTATAGCAGACTGGTAAATATTTCACTAGGCCGCACTGAGGGCAACAAAGGCAGATATTCTCCCCTCTCAATGTACCAGGAACAAAAAGTCGAACAAGTGGTGGCACAAATCGTTCTTTGCCATGCTTGAAATAGTATATGTCAATGCCTATGTTGTTTATACGATTCTTGACAGTGGGGCTACTAACACAAGGAAGATGCCCTATAAAGGAAGAGGATGTCCAGTGGCAAAACTACACAAGAAGACAAGAAGCAGTGTTATTTCTGTGTCCAGCGGCATAAGGAAGCTAAATCTCCGTGTTCATCGGCCTGTACATGCTCAGCAGAGTGGGGTGTGTGATATGTGATCAATTTTGAAAAATGCAATCTAAATCTCATGCAGTGCGTCTCTCCACAGCAATGAAAAACATAACTACAGAACTGTTTTCATGATTGCCATATCATGCAGCACAAATAAAACTATATTATCTTAATTTGTATTTCTTAGTATGTTCCTAAATTCCTGGGGATGCTTCTAGAACCAGCATGCATAATTTACACAGAAACGTTTTATTGGGGATTATTTCGGAATAAAATCAAAATTATGAATGAAAAATACAAATACAGCATTTTAGTAATTAACTCTCTATATATAAATATTTGAAGCACATATGCTGATGAAATGTATTCTGTTACCGATATAGGAATGTTCCTGTTTTTCTCTTCCTTGTTTCTGTTATTTTCAGCTGAAAAGAAAGAAGTCTATTTTTCTCGAAGTGAATTTTCATTTTACACGCAACTGAGAACACACTAAACACAACCAGCACACTTATTTACCATTGGGGGAGCTCATCATCAAGTAGTTTTTGTAATACATATATAAGTAACGAGTTGGCAGTTTCTCATTTTCGAAGAAGTAAAAGGCAGCAATAGTTTCCAAAATTACTGTGAATGTACCAACTGGAAATATAATGAGCTACTCCTATAATTCATCTGCTAGATTGGCTATCCACCCTTTACAATAATAAACAAACTTCTGAAACTAATTCCAGTGTTTCTAAAAATAAAATTCACCGTTGTTGATATACATAAATGAAATCTGTTGAATAAATACATATCTCTATTCAATGATGCGTGATTTCCGTGTTTTTTAATTCTGGAAAATGTCTTACTTTTGGGGTTGATGAACTACTTAAACCTAACTAACCTAAGGACATCACACACAGCCATGCCCGAGGCAGGATTCGAACCTGCGACCGTAGCAGCAGCGCGGTTCCGGACTGACGCGCCTAGAACAGCTCGGCCGCAACGGCCGGCGGTGAAGGAATACTAGGAAAAATAATTTGTAAAGTATTTTCAATAAGTTTCGCAATTATTCCTGCAAGCACATTAGTTTCACCTTCACCTAGTCCTGTACTCATGTAGATAGAACTTATTTATAAACAACTTCGTTTCGACGTAAAAATACTCGGTACTGGGGGAAAAAAAAAGAAAAATAAACCTCTAGTTCACTCTGACTTCGGCAGATGGTGTTGATATGTTTTGAAGGTCAAATTCGTAGCGTTTTCGGTTTGCATGTTGGTACTCCGGGTGCTATGGGTTTGTTTACCGACTTATATTTTATTTGTACTTCACTTTTGCTATTTGAGTTTACATGCTGTCAGTTTTTCATGTCAAGATAATTAGTGAGTGTTTGGACAGTAGAAAACAGAGTGCCTAATGAAGAAATCGGATCATCTCCGACATACTCTTGTGACTGAGTTTGATAGAGCGATGACAGTAGCGGAGGCAGCTAGAAACTTTGTTTGCGCCCTATAGGGAGATAATCCCACTGGACAGCACATGGCAAGAAAATAGTTTTCTCGTTTTAAGACTGCTTGTTTTGACATTGGTTACTCACCACGTTCAGAGAGCCCTTCGGTGTTGGGACATCATTTAAACGAAGTAATTCACAATGATCCACGTAACTATACTGGACAACTGACAGAAGTGATAAACTGTGATCACTCCACCATCGTATGAAATTTGCAAGCAATGGGGAGAGTTCTGTACGCTCTAAGCCAAAATCACAAAAATCAGTGGGGGGTCATATGTTGATCTCTCCTTGCTCGTTACTTACAATTGGCTCATGAACAACATCGATCATTCGTATATTGCATCTTCACTGGTGACAGGAAATGGTGTTGTCGTTGCGCTAATATAAGGAAAAGAAAGCAACGGTTGATCCCAAAGCAGCAACTCCTCCTACAAAGACCTCACAAATACACAAAAGATAATGTTACGCATGTGGTAAAAGAGCGACGGAGTGGCGAAATACAAACGGCCACGCCGAGCTGCAACCGCCACTGCGGCACATTTATTCTCAACGATCAAGACGTCTTGCAGACGCAATCCTGCAACAACGAACAGGAAGATCGCGTGAAGTGATGCTATTCCACAATAAAGCCCACGCGCATTCTGCTAAACTGATAAAAAACACTATACCGGCGTTGGGGTGGAACTTGCGCCCTCAGATTTTCGCCCTTTCCTTTCTATTTAACAGCATTCATAGAACTTCCGTTCAGGATGAAATCCATTGTGAACATGAGTCAACGCGTTCTTCGCCAAAAAACCACGTGCTTTCTACAGTCGCGGGAACAAAAAGTTACCCCAGCGTTGGCAAAGTGTTGTAAACAGTGAAAAGGAATATATTATTGATGACCAAACTCTCTGTTATGTGTATCTATTGTATTAATTAAACTTACGGAAATACGCTATGGACCTATTCACCAACCCGACAGTGCAATGTGTTGCCCTACAATGGCAGAAAGTGCGCGTTCGGTATATAAAAAATCTATGAGCACATAACGGTTATGTTGTGAAAGTATATGATATTTCTATTATATAATACATGGATAAAATTCGTGAGTGAGTAATTAGTGAAAGTAGTAGCTTCACAACAGATCACTTAACTCTAGAAATGGCGAAAATGAATCGATTGTCGGCAGTATGTTCCGACTCTAGTACTGGCAAATTATATTATCTTAAGCCGTTGTCTGGTGCATTTGAGGAAGCAAATGAAAAGGTTTCTGGTCGCAGTATAATTTCATATTGATTTTAGCTTTTAATAAAGGAAATCAACTATGTGACTGTCTTTTAGTGCACTTTCACAAAGCATGACACTAAAATTTCGTATAGATTAAATTTAATATTTCATCGTATTAAACTGATCTCTGATACAAAATTGAAAATATTAGCTTTCAAGGTAGCCTTCAGAGCATAGTAGGAGGAAATAGAATCCAGCACATCAGACAAGAACAGTGAAACTGTACCTTTGAAGATGTGGTATAAATAAAAGGGCGTTCAAAAAGAAACGAGCCGGAGGCATAATTACAGAAACCAGTACTGGTATGTTAGAAGTATTGAACCTGGCGGTTGAGACACTTGTCCCACTCTGACACAAGGCGGAGAATGGCTGTCTCATAAAATTCCCGGGCTGTGATGTTAACCGGTTCCACACGTACAGCTGCATGTCGTCGTCCGAGGTGAATCGTTTGCCCCTCAGAGCCCTTTTACGGGGACCAAAACTGGGAGAGAGGTGCAGACTGTATGGAGGGTGGCCGAGAATCTCTCATTTCAATTTTTGCATTAGAGCCGCGACTGTATGGCCGTATGAGGCTTTACATTGAAGTGGAGCAGAATTACCCCACAGGTGAGATCGTTTGGCGAATGGTGGTCAAGATTTGCTAGTAACGCTGGGTAGTCTCTGTTGTCCCGCGCTGCAGGAAGTGAATCACAGAAGCGCCATCTTGGTCAAAGAAGAAAGTCCGATTCACCTCGGACGAAGACGTCCACCTGTATGATCGAAACAGGTTAACATCGCAGTCCCAGGAATTTTACGAGACAGCCATTGACCGCTTTGTGTCACAGTTGGACAAGTGTCTCTACAGCCAGGGTCAATACTTCTAACATACCGGTAATGGATTCTGTAATTATGCCTCCGGCTCGTTTCTTTTTGAACGCGCCTTATATTAGAGAGACGACAGGTAATCATGATATGTCAAATATCAGAGTGTAGCAGGTAATGCATCTCTATCTCAGTATCGAACTTTTGTAATATAGTTAGATCTGCTGCTCAACTAGAACCTGAAATTTACTTGTGTTGTCTGGATGTGGTTCAAGAATGGATTTTCGATTACGAGTGTTACTTCATTTATAAGTGTCTTACATGTCCCTGTGTTATTACTGCGCAAAACCCACTTCAAACACCAACATATATCCTATCTCTTCTCCTTATTCGATTCTTGGCTCAGTTCAAACGCCATAACCTGAATGCCAACACTAATGTATGTCCGAAAAATCTGAGTTGATGCCATCGTGAAAACCGAGCAAGGAGAGTTTTGACAAGTGTGTGTGTAAACGGCGCCATGGCCGAATCAGCCGTCACGCCAATTGCTGTGGTGTAACTGTTGTTGCATGCGGAATCAAAGCTTTCCACATTTTTGACCGGCAGCAGGATCTGCCCTCTGGAGATCCTGCCATTTCTCTGGCAGCTGCTCGACACTGCCGTACTGAAGACTGCTTGTGAAAAGTTGGCTGTGGAGTAACTGTCGTATTCAGCAGGGCAGTCCTTCGCTTAAAACGGGAATTAACACCATTTTTCTGGTCACATAAGGTTGTCGGATGGCTCAGAAAACGTTCTGTACTTCTTTTATGACATTTACAATCCGAAGCATTGTCAAAGCTGAGGTTAGGAAGAGTCTGCCTAAACGAAAAAGGTCAATTCACACCTGGCGGAAAGGAGAGTCGAAACATTCCACAATGCATTTCAAATGGTGACATCCACACACACCGTCCACAGAACAGAATAGGACGTCAAGTTTACGGTTTCTTGGGAAGAAAGTTTCGACACTGACGTTCATACAAGGAACGGTGTTAGCTTCTGTTAATATCGGAAGTAACCTAATTTTGCCATCCTCACTCATGTTATAGTACTATATTTCGTGATGTTACGCACTTTTTAGACTTTATTGTTTTGCTTTAGCTGAAAACTCGAGAAAAAATCTCAGTTCGCTTGTACATAAGTTCCCTAATCATGCTGTAACCATTGGAAGAGACTTTAATCACCAACAATCAACTGGGATGATTATAGTTTCGCTAACGGTGGACGTAGCATGATATCCTGTGAAACGTGCTGGGTGCCTTCTCTGATAAGTACCTGGAACAGATAGTTCGGAACCCCAATCAGATTGCAAATACATTAGATCTAGTGACAACAAGCAGACCGGACTTCTTTGAGAAAGTCCATATCGAAACTGGCATCAGTGGCCATGAGACAGTTATAGCAAGAATGAATACCAAACTGCAAAGAGCAGTAAAGACAAGTGGAAAGATTTACATTTTCAGAAAACTATATACAGAAACAATAGTGTCATATCTCGATGGTCAAGTTGAAACTTTTGACTGAGGGAAGAAGCATGTGGCGGAACTGTGGTTCAAGTTTAAAACAATAGTCGATCGTGCATTGGACAGATATGTACACAGTTTAACAGCTCATCATGGGATAGATCCTCCTTGGTGTACACTCACCATAAAGATACTTCTAAAGAAACGGAGACCATTACATAATAGGTCTAAAAGAAAGTATAGAGCCACATATAGAGAGGGACATGCTGAATGAAATACGCTTGGCAGTCAACAGAGCAATGCTTGAAGCTTTCAATGACTACTGTAGCAGAATATTATAAACAGAAATTCTGAAAATATATAAAGGCTGTTGGTGGCATCAAAGATAGTATCGAGTCACTTATGAACAAGACAGGAACAGAAACTTAGAATAGCCAAGCAAAAAAGGAAATGCTTAGCTCTGCTCTCAAGTGTTCTCTTGACGGCTTACCAGAGAGGACATTATCATCGTTGATAAAGAACGTCCGTCCTCAGAGACCAAAAACAGGAAAAGTTAACGTAATATTGGTAAACTGCAGGAGTATCCAGGGCAAGGTTCCTGAATTAGTATCTCTTATTGAAGGAAATAGTGCGCATATAGTATTAGGAACGGAAAGTTGGTTAAAACCGGAAGTGAACAGTAACGAAATCCTAGACACAGAATGGAATATATACCGCAAGGATAGGATAAACGCGAATGGTGGAGGAGTATTTATAGCAGTAAAGAATTCAATAATATCCAGTGAAGTTATTAGCGAATGCGAATGTGAAATAATCTGGGTTAAGTATCAAAGGTGGGTCAGATATGATAGTCGGATGCTTCTATAGACCACCTGCATCAGCAACCGTAGTAGTTGAGCGCCTCAGAGAGAACCTGCAGAACGTCGTGAAGAAGTTTCGTGATCATACTATTGTAATAGGGGGAGACTTCAATCTACCAGGTATAGAATGGGATAGTCACACAATCAGAACTGGAGCGAGGGACAGAGACTCTTGTGACATTATCCTGACTGCCTTGTCCGAGAATTACTTCGAGCAGATAGTTAGAGAACCAACTCGTGAAGCTAACGTTTTAGACCTCATAGCAACAAATAGACCGGAACTTTTCGACTCCGTGAATGTAGAAGAGGGTATCAGTGATCATAAGTCAGTGGTTGCATCAATGACTACAAGTGTAATAAGAAATGCCAAGAAAGGAAGGAAAATATATTTGCTTAACAAGAGTGATAGGGCACAAATCGCAGAATATCTGAGTGACCACCATCAAACGTTCATTTCTGAGGAAGAGGATGTGGAACAAAAATGGAAAAAATTCAGAAACATCGTCCAGTACGCCTTAGATAAGTTCGTACCGACTAAGGTCCAAAGCGAGGGGAAAGATCCACCGTGGTATAACAATCATGTACGAAAGGTACTACGGAAACAAAGAAAGCTTCATCATAGGTTTAAGAGTAGTCGAATCATAGCTGATAAGGAAAAGCTGAACGAAGCGAAAAAGAGCGTAAAGAGAGCAATGAGAGAAGCATTCAACGAATTCGAACATAAAACATTGGCAAACAATCTAAACAAGAACCCTAAAAAGTTTTGGTCATATGTAAAATCGGTAAGCGGATCTAAATCCCCTATTCAGTCACTCGTTGACCACGATGGCACCGAAACAGAGGACGACCGAAGAAAGGCAGAAATACTGAATTCAGTGTTCCGAAACTGTTTCACTGCGGAAAATCGTAACACGGTCCCTGACTTCAGCCGTCGCACGGACGCCAAAATGGAAAATATTGAAATAAACGATATCGGAATTGAAAAACAACTGCTATCACTTAGTAGCGGGAAGCCCCCTTTCTATCAGCAATTTATCGTAGATCGCTGGAAGAACGTAAAGTACCTAGCGACTGGAAGAAAGCGCAGGTCGTTCCCATTTTCAAGAAGGGTCATAAATCAGATGCGAATAATTATAGGCCTATTTCGCTTACGTCAATCTGTTGTAGAATAATGGAACATGTTTTGTGTTCTCGTATTATGACGTTCTTAGATAATACAAATCTCCTTCATCATAACCAACATGGATTCCGCAAACAGAGATCATGTGAAACTCAGCTCGCCCTATTTGCCCAAGAAATTCACAGTGCCGTAGACACTGGCGAGCAGATTGATGCCGTATTCCTGGACTTCAGGAAGGCATTTGATACGGTTCCGCACTTACGTTTAGTGAAAAAAATACGAGCTTACGGAATATCGGACCAGGTTTGCGATTGGATTCAGGATTTCCTAGAAGAAAGAACACAACATGTCATTCTTAACGGTTCAAAATCTGCAGATGTAGAGGTAATTTCGGGAGTACCGCAGGGAAGCGTGATAGGACCTTTATTGTTTACAATATACATAAATGACTTAGTTGACAACATCGGTAGCTCCGTGAGGCTATTTGCAGATGACACGGTTGTCTACAAGAAAGTAGCAACATCAGAAGACTCGTACGTACTCGAGGAGGACCTGCAGAGGATTAATGCATGGTGCGACAGCTGGCAGCTTTCCCTAAACGTAGATAAATGTAATATAATGCGCATACATAGGGGCAGAAATCCATTCCAGTACGATTATGCCATAGGTGGTAAATCATTGGAAGCGGTAACGACCGTAAAATACTTAGGAGTTACTATCCGGAGCGATCTGAAGTGGAATGATCACATAAAACAAATAGTGGGAAAAGCAGGCGCCAGGTTGAGATTCATAGGAAGAATTCTAAGAAAATGTGACTCATCGACGAAAGAAGTAGCTTACAAAACGCTTGTTCGTCCGATTCTTGAGTATTGCTCATCAGTATGGGACCCTTACCAGGTTGGATTAATAGAAGAGATAGACATGATCCAGCGAAAAGCAGCGCGATTCGTCATGGGGACATTTAGTCAGCGCGAGAGCGTTACGGAGATGCTGAACAAGCTCCAGTGGCGGACACTTCAAGAAAGGCGTTACGCAATACGGAGAGGTTTACTATCGAAATTACGAGAGAGCACATTCCGGGAAGAGATGGGCAACATATTACTACCGCCCACATATATCTCGCGTAATGATCACAACGAAAAGATCCGAGAAATTAGAGCAAATACGGAGACTTACAAGCAGTCGTTCTTCCCACGCACAATTCGTGAATGGAACAGGGAAGGGGGGATCATATAGTGGTACAATAAGTACCCTCCGCCACACACCGTAAGGTGGCTCGCGGAGTATAGATGTAGATGTAGATGTAGAGGAAAACCCAGCAGTACTGCCAAAATTTAATTCTCGTACCACGGTAAAGATGGATGAAATAGATATTAGTATCAGTGGTGTTGAGAAATTGCTGAAAACGTTAAAATTGAACTAAGCTCCGGGGCCCAATGCAATTCCTATCAGATTCTTTATCAAACTGTGGCTAAGCTAACCCCTCTGTCAACTATAATTTATTGATTCCTCGAGCAAAAAACAGTGCTGTGGAAGAGAGCAGATCTCAACTGTCTGTAACTTGGTTCAAGTAAATTCTGCTACGCCATTGAAAATATATGATGTGAGTTGGAGAAGTATGTTTTACCGCATTGTTTGTTAGTTTTACAAAAATGCTTTTTTTTGTACGCTTCCTATGAGTTTGAATCTCAACTGTTTCCTGCTATGTCACTATCATATCATTCACTTCTCATAGAAAGATGTAAAATCTCCCTTATATATTCTCTGTGTTATTTACTCCCCTATTATACTCATATAAAGTTTATGATATTAGCCGTTTTGCTATCATGCGTGTTTGAGTGTTGTAGTTCCCTATTTTCATTCATCGCCAAAAATTTTCTTGTAGTGATTGAGAGATTGCTGTGCAAGTATTATAGTACCACATTTGGTCTGACGTTTTGTATGTCAAGACCTTACTGACACTCGTGTTTTCATGTTATCATGCTGGGAACTAATAATTCTTTCTACTTTTTTAACCCTCATAATTCTTGCATTTCGACTGGCAAACTGCCGTTGCACAAATTAACTTCTATATTACACCATTTTCATATTTTCTCAAACAGAAAATACCGTTCTTTATGTCTATCCAAACGTGGAAGCGCTACGTTCCACATTGACTCTCCAAATCGGTACCAGAACAAACCAGGGTATATGCAGAAGTGTGTTTTTCAATGTAATGCACAATTTCAGTATTACAATTTTAATACATCTACGAAAAACAAGGAGACGGATCCCAAACAACATCCTTATAGTAGAATACATTTTGGCCTTCTACAGCACAGAGATAAAGCATGCCAACCTTTGGCAGCTAAACAAGCTTTAGAGTCAGGCATCAGGAAACTGGATTGTAAAATGTATGCTACTAAATACACTTTAACAAGTGCTGCATCATTTTGAAAATATTATGGTGCATCACCCTGAAAAAAGATTGCATTTGTTATTTAACCAAATGCATTGTACAATACATCACAACGTTCCATATAAGTAAGACACACATTAATATTCAAGTAGTTTTAATAGCACACAACATGAAACACCACAAAAGATAATATCACAAGTGTATCAATTTGTCAGTTTGTATGCACTGGACTGTTGACAACAGAACAAGAATAAACTTCCTCAAACTCATGGAAGACATGATGGTCTAGCACTAATTGTCCGTCCGAAGCACGATCAAAGTACTGAGTTTATTTTTAACGCTGACTCATGAAGCAAGAGTACCACTGCGGTAGTTTAATGTCCAGGCTGCGACTACACCAGTTCCGGAAGTATGACATGAACAGTGTATACTCTCAGCCAACACTTCACTGTAGATATGGCTTGCAGTCTTGCTTCGATTCCTGGTAAAGAAGGAGAAGTATAACGTTTTTGTTTTGTCAAAATCAAAATAACATCTGTGTCACAATTATTGAAATAAACTTAATTTCGTTCATCATAACCGAGTTATTGGAAAGCCTCCAACGCTGTCATTCCAAGTTTAAATAATAAAATAAGCACTGTACTTACTCGCAGAATATAATATCGGGATCCAAAAACAGTGGAGAAATGCAGCGATATTCTTCCGGAATTTATAAATTATTTGTTACATAGCAATAAGAAAAAGCACAGTCAATGTAATGCATTGTAATTTCTCGAGCAGAAGGCATGAGCTTCCTGAAACAAGATTGATACTGTAACAAAAGTCTGTCCAAATTAAGATATAAGAGATATAATGAGATAAACATTGTATATTGTAAGCGTACCATGCACTGTAGCTCTGCAGCCATCCTTGCGCCCCAGAAACAGCAGTAGAACTGCAGCGATGTTCTTCCCAAATCGAGAAATTACTTGTTGTACAATTAATGAGGTATGCCACAATCATTATAATACACTGTGGGTTTTGCGAGAAATCAGCCTCAGACACCTAAAACAGAAGATGTACTGTAACAATACTCTGTCCAACTTAAGATAATTATATATTAAACCAGTAATGATAAATGAACTGTATATTGTATGCGTACCATTCACTGTAGGCATCCTTAGGCACATTAGTAATGAAGAGTATTCCACGAGTATTCTGTCCAAAACAGGATATTACTTGTTGCACAAGAAATGAGATCAACACTGTATTATGTGGCACTTCCCTACGCTTCCATTCATGTGAGCAGACACACCAGACTCCTGAAGCAGGAGTAACACTGCAGTCATTTTCTGTCCAAATGAAGATATAACTTGTTAAACAAGTAATGAGATAACCATTGTATATTGTAAGCATGTCATGCACTGTAGGTTTGGTTGCACTCAGCAGAGACATTCTTCCCAAATAAGGACATTCCTTGTTACACAAGTAACGTGGTATACCACAATCAGTGAAATACACTATGGATTATGCGAGCATAGAGCCTCAGACACTTGTAAATTTTGCGGGCAGACAACTCAGACTCCGGAAGCTGGAGGAGTACTGCAGCCAAATTCTGTCCAAATAACTTTCTTACTTGCTAAACAAATACTGAGATTAGCACTGTATTCTGTAAGACGGCAGAGCACTGTCGATTTGGGTGGCGAGTTTCTCAGACTCCTATAACAGGAGGAGTACTGCAGCCATGTTCTGTCCAAATGATTATCTTACTTGCTAAACAACTACTGAGATGAGCACTGTATTCTGTAAGACGGCAGAGCACTGTAGATTTGGGTGGCGAGTTTCTCAGACTCCTTATAACAGGAGGAGTACTCCAGCCAATGTCTGTCAAAAGCACGATAACGCCAGACCCGTACACAAAGACACACTGTCGGCACACTTTCTCAGATCGGCGGTGGGCTGTGGTGAATCAGCTGCAAATCCCCAACAGCGGACCACAGACACGGAAGGAGCCCGCAAACTACCAGAGAAACGCCACACAGGCAGACCGCGGCGATGCGCCACCGCGACTCGGTCGCAGGCGGGTCGGTATACCACCACAGCTCCTGATCTCTCTCCAGCGTTTCCTCCAGCTGCTGGAGATGCAGCTGTCGTCGCTGCTCCTCCTCCTGCTCCAGCTGCTGCTGGCCAGGTTCCTCTGCCGCCTGCTGCTGCTGTTCTGTCTGCAGAGGCTGCTGCAGCCCGTCCTCGAACTGTTTCCCCTCTTTCTCGTCCTTTTCTAGCTTCATTAGAAGTTTCTGATACAGCTCCTCCTCCATCTGCTCGTATATCTCGTCCACCACCTCAGAGTAATCACCCTGGCCTCGCCTCTGCAGGAGCTGACACTGCTCTTTCTCCGGCTGCTTATCCTGATCCAGCTTATGTTCCAGCTGGGGACGTATTCCGGAGCAGTCCGCTCCACAATAGCGCATCAGTGTCTCTGTGGCTACGTCCAGTTTCTCCAGCAGTGCGTCCACACGCCTGCACTGGCTGTTCGCAGCTTCCAGCTGCAGCTGCTGGAGTCTGATCGTGTCAATGATCCGCTCATCAGCCCCGCCTTCCAGCCGAAGGCGTCTACTGAGTGCAACCTCTCGCGAGACTCCTGCCATAGTTCTCTCCGCTTCGCTAAAAGCCAGACCTCGCTAGCAATGTCGCTTCCAACACCACGCTGCGAAACAGTTGAAAGGACGCGACGTTAAGTGCAGAAACCTAGCAACGGAACCAATGAGTAAGAGAGTCGTCCCATTGTTATTCACGCTGAGGCAACACAGAGTTGTTCTTTGTCCCGTTTGTCAAAAAACATCATCGCAGTTAAGTTAGGATAATCATACCGGTATTATTTTTAAAAATATCGTAATCGAATACGCAGCACTAAATATATTGGTGTCACGAGTATACCTTTTTCCTTTTCTCTGCAGTATACTAAATGTAGATTAAACCGAAGAGGAAATGAACATAAATTTCATTAGTGTTAAGCGTACAGAAAGGTAGCAATCGTGACCTGTTCAAGGAAACGTCGGTACCGACGATGTGGATGATCGAAATGAAGTGTTGACAGAAACGCACGAAAATGCAAACATAAAGCATAATACCGGCTGTAAATGGTCGCCATTATTTCCTACCATCCAAAATTGTGCCATTTGTATTTCAGAGGTAGCGCGCGATTTTACATTAACGAAAATCTTGAACGTTACCTCTTTCGGAATACGGTTACACTGTTCCAGAGAGTTTGTTATAATTGCTGTTGAAGTAGAAACTATTTTAACTCCGTCTAGTGGATAAAATGAAGGCCGACGACCCCTATTAAGACAGTTTTCTGAACTGCTGCGATTCTGATAGTGAATCCCGGTGCTTCGAGAAGTGTTAACTATATCAGCAATATTTTCCTTTATTTTTCTACATGCACCGTTCTCCTTGTTTCACATATCCACGAAGTCCACACTCTACGATATTATTTAACGATCATAATTGTCCATGGTCACATACATCACTCCTCCGCTTCTTAGTCCTTCTAAGGTACATTGAGAATCATAAGTGGTGACGAGACGTAGGTCTACAGTTGTGATTTGAGACCAAGGTTCAATCTTCACAATGAGTTGGGAAAGGTTCACCAAGACCAAAACACGCTCGCCAGGTCAGATCAAATGTCAAAGCCATGGTGATAGTTTTCTGTGACTTTGAAGCGTTAGTTCATCATGAATTTGTCCAACATGGACTAACTGTTAATCGATGATCCTATTGGGACGTGTTGCGACGCCTGCAAGAGAATGTGAGAATGAAACGGCCTGAAATGTGGCGAGACAATTCATGGTTCTTGCATTACGATAATACACCCCCACATTCATTCCTGTTGGTGTGTTACTATTGCACAAAAAAAGAAATCAGTGTGCGCCCCATCCTTCACACTTTCCAAACATGAGCCCTGCGAACATCTTTTTATTTCCAAAGTTGAAAATCCCATCGAAAGGAAAAAGATTTGCAACGATTAACGAGATAAAGAAAATCTGCAGACGGCACTTCACGCGATCCAGCCGGAGGTGTATCAAGACTGCTTCCACAAATGGAAACGGCGTTGGGAGCGGTGTATCAGTTGTGGAAGAGAGTATTTCGAAGGAGACCATGCACAATAAGTAAAAGATAATAGCAGAAAAATTTTGTGAAAAAAGTTACGGAATTTTTTGAACAGACCTCATACAAACACATCAAATCAATATTTGTAAATGGAAATATGGAGCCTGCTTATACTATCCTTTATTTTCTTCCTGTGTAAGAAAGAATGTCGTAAACAACTGTATTTTTTCCTTCAATGGAGCTGACTTTTTATATAACACTAGGTTATTTAATAAAATTGCTTCATCAATTTATGTTTTTATTTCTAACAAGGATAAGCATAAGCTCTGTTCTGTTATTGTAAACCTTAAATCATATTTAGCTTTCAGATATGTCCTCGTCGATGGAAGAACACTCAATGGAAATTTCCTGGCAGACTCTGGACTCAATGGACATTCTGGTCTCAATGGAAAGACTATTCAAGCCATAACGGAACATTTGTAATTTGTCACGAGAACAATGCAAAATAATACAGGAATAATTACGAAAACACAAAAGACAAAATTGACTACTATAACTATAGCAACTGGGGACAAAATATATTGACGGAAAAAATCGCTACACAAAAAAATAATTAATGCAGAGTAATGAAATTCTGGGAACACATTTGTCTAGGTAGCAAGTGATTAATATTGTAAGACCACCGATTAACGTACGCGCGAGATAAGCTACAGCAAATGTGAATTGCTGTTACATTAATAACCGATATAACCACCAGAATTTTGAATGGAAGCATGTAAACGTGTATGCATTGTGTTGTACCGGTGCCGCATATCAGTTTGTGGGATGGAGTTCCATGCTTGCTGCATTTGGTCGGTCGATACAGATTATTAATGCTGGTTGTGGATGATGCTGGAGTTGTCATCCGATGATGTACAATTATGTGATCGAATGGAGACAGATCTAGTGACCAATAAACCAAGGCAACATGTCGACGCTCTGTAGAGAATGCTGGGTTACAATAGCGATATGTGTCCCAGCGTTATCCTTTTGGAAATCACACCCTTGTAAGCTGTCCGCGAATGGCAATACAGCAGGTCGAGTAACCAGACTAACATACAAATTTTCAGTCAGGGTGCGAGAGATAACCACGAGAGTGCTCCTGCTGACGATCTCACCCCATACCATAACTTTAGATGTAGCTCCAGCGTGTTTAGTATGGCCGGCCGGAGTGGCCGAGCGGTTCTAGGAGCTACAGTCTGGCACTTCGCAACCGCTACGGTCGCAGGTTCGAATCCTGCCTCGGGCATGGATGTGTGTGATGTCCTTAGGTCAGTTAGGTTTAAGTAGTTCTAAGTTTTAGGGGACTGATGACTTCAGAAGTTAAGTCCCATAGTGCTCAGAGCCATTTGAACTATTTTGTTTAGTATGCACAGAGGTTGGTTGCAGACCTTCAACCGGCATCTTTCTTACCACCACACAGCCTGGCACCGAGGCAGAACCAGCTTTTATCAGAAAACACAACAGACCTCCACCCTGCCCTCCAATGAGTTCTTGCTCGACACCACTGAAGTCGCAAACGGCAACGGTTTGAAGTCAGTGGAATGCATGCTACAAGGGTCTGGTTCGAAGCTGTCCTTGAAGTTTGTAGCCGTTTCTTGTGTCGACAGTCGTGCGAACATCTGCTCAATTTGCTGCTGCAGATGCAGTACGATGCGCCGGAACCATACACCGAAAACGGTGGTCTTCCCTCTCACAAGGGAACCTCCCCATCGCACCCCCCTCAGATTTAGTTATAAGTTGGCACAGTGGATAGGCCTTGAAAAACTGAACACAGATCAATCGAGAAAACAGGAAGAAGTTGTGTGGAACTAAGAAAAAAAATAAGCAAAATATACAAACTGAGTAGTCCATGCGTAAGATAGGCAACATCAAGAATACCGTGAGCTGAGGAGCGCCGTGGTCTCGTGGTTAGCGTGAGCAGCTGCGGAGCGAGATGTCCTTGGTTCAAGTCTTTCCTCGAGTGACAAGTTTACTTTCTTTATTTTCGCAATTTTATGATCTGTCCGTTCGTTCATTGACGTCTCTGATCACTGTAATAAGTTTAATGTCTGTGTTTTGCGACCGCAGCGCAAAACCGTGCGATTAGTAGACGAAAGGACGTGCATCTCCAATGGGAACCGAAAACATTTGATCGCAAGGTCATAGGTCAACCGATTCCTCCACAGGAAAACACGTCTGATATATTCTATACGACACTGGTGACGGCACGTGCGTCACATGACAGGAATATGTTGTCGACCCACCTAACTTGTACACTTGGCGAATGGGTAAAAAGATTCTTCTACCTTGCCCGATTTAGGTTTTCGTGTGGATGTGATAATCACTCCCAAAAAAGTGATGAAAACATAAGAGTTTGTCACATAAACTGCAACAAATGAATGCAACAGTTTCACAGTCGCACAGTTTTCCCTGCGCTCTGTCAAAACATATGTTTTTAACTTTTTCAAATTTTTCCGTGTGTAGACCGTCAAATCCTGCATATGTCCAATCAAATATGAACATGTCCTGGAATTTTGGAGAGCGAAGTTGATTATGTGTGAGTGCCTGAACTTTGATAATTGTCTGAAAATAAAAAATTAAACTTTTCACTCGACGGACGACTTGAACCAAGGACGTCTCGTTCCGCAGCTGCTCACGCTAAAAACGGGACCACGGCACTCTTGAGCTTACCCTGTCCGTGATGTGGCCTATGTTGCCCATGGACTACTCAGTTTGTATATTTTGCTTATTTTTTTCGTAGTTCCACACAACTTCTTCCTGTTTTCTCAATTGATCTGTGTTCAGGTTTTCAAGGCCTATCCACTGTGCCAAATTATAACTAAATCTGAGGGGGGTGCGATGGGGAGGTTCCCCTGTCAGTGGCCTCACGTGGCCCATCCGGAGCATGGTCTTCTTGAGACCATACATTCCCATGCCAGCAATCATGTACAGTGTCAGGCATTCAGCAGTATCGCAGAAGAAACCAGCTTCTCTTATCCCTATTACACGATCTCGTTCAAACTACGTGAGGTGTTCATAATGGCGTCATTGTCGCCTTAAAGGCATTCTTGACTAACATCAATTCATCTTGTCCAGTCTCAACGGTGACTAACGTTTACAGCCGTTACAGCGTGTACTTAAAGCAAATCTGATTAGCACAACTCCTTCTCGGTGTTGTGATTTTTTCCGTCATTTTAGATTAACTTAGGTTGTTAGAAGAAAATTCCCCCCCCCCCCCCCCGCTCCACCAACGTCAACATTAAAATTTTTTCCCTGAGAAACTTGACAATAAGTAACGTTTCGCCTCATTCCGTGCCACTGACAGCCTGTGTGAACACCGCCATTTGAAATGAATTGTGGAAATTTTTAACGCGACGTGATGTGTTCCGTTGTGCGAAAAGCGAGTCGGCCTTTATTAACAGCTCTTATTGTCCATATGAAAACTTATAAGAGCTTGTATTCCTATTCTTTTAGTATCTGGAAAAACTAACAAGCAGCATCTCCTCATATTCTGAGACTGGAAACTGCAGATCATTTATATTTTTCAAAAACAACAAAATACCCAATCGGACCTTGAGGTACACCATGTCTCACTGATTCAAATTCAGTGTTTATGCAAGAAGAAGAAGTAAAAGTTGTAACCTTGGACCACGTATTTCCTTTAGCACTAGAACAGCTGACTTCAGATTCTGATAAAGAAGTCTCTGGTGTGTACCATCAAGACCATTATTCAAAAACATCAACTTTCGGACATGTTGTTCAGTAACTATTAAATTAAATTTATGTCCTCGACGTCTTTCCACAACGGATAGATCATTATTCGGGGGATACATGTTATACAAGTAATGTCATGTAAAAGTAATGGACGTATGAAGGAACGGCTGCGCGAATCGGTTTATTTGACTCACGAAAGCATACTTGCAAAATTCCCACAACCAGTATTAAGTGAAGAATCTACAGATATTCTTGAGGGCCCCTACCTATCGCCCCCATAGGGATGAACAATGCAAGGTTAGACTCACAGAATACACAGAGCCATCTATGCACTGTTCTTGCGTTTCATGTGCGACTGTAACGGAAAGTAACTCGGCACGTCATGCAGTGCTATATACCTACAGCTATACACTAAGGTCGTCTATAGAGTGTGTAAGTGGATGTCGAAACGTCTACGGAGTGAAGACGGAGCTCCGAAATACCGGTCGCGAAAACCGCTTCATCACAGAAATGGGCGACAAATTTGTTAATAAAGAGTTTATACGTAAGGAAAGAAGTAACGTTTGAATACTGCTTCCGAACGTATAAAACAAATTTTGAATTCCTATCCAGCTGTGTTTCTTCCTTATACAACAATGAGATACACGGCAGCTAGTTTGGCATAGCAGCTCGCATTAAGTTACAAATAACACAAGAGACAACTGGCAAGTGGAAACACTATTGTTACCACTGTTGTATGCTTGTTGCATTCCTTTAAAGACACAATTTGTAAATTTTTATACGAAATGTTGGCTGCTATTTGTATACCCTGAACGCACACCAGAAAGTAAGGTCCGCATTTCTGCTGTTCTGCTTCTTTTTTTTCCTTAGTCACGGTTCTGAGGCGTCACTAACGCTACAAATATAAATAAATATTCTTGTACAACATTTTTGTAACCAAACGGTGAGCCATTGTGCTGGACTAATCATCAGACAGTGACTGCGCTAATAGGAACATGATTGTATAAGAATCAGATTTTTTTAGGTAAAGCGTAGCGTTTGAAGTATGAAGACACATATAAATTTCCTATATCTACTTACTAGTAATATTTATGTTCAGTGACTAAAGAAAACATTTTTGATCATTGTATTGGCATGAAAATACCTTCAAAATGTTGGAATTTCTAGAATAATGAGAACTTCAGTAAGTCGATATCTCTCAATATATTGTGTTACAGTAAATAATATCGCGTTGTTTTAAATGTAGTCGTGGCCCAGCGGTTCTAGGCGCTACAGTCTGGAACCGCGATACCGTTACGGTGGCAGGTTTGAATCCTGCCTCGGGCATGGATGTGTGTAATGTCCTTACGTTGATTAGGTTTAAGTAGTGTTAAGTTCTAGGGGACTGATTACCTCAGGAGTTAAGTCCCATAGTGCTCAGAGCGGGCAAACATAGAACTAAAATGCATACCTCGTGAGCTGTGCGCACTTGTTCAGTACAAGATATGTGTTTCATAGTACTCAAGATGACGAAGTGCTTATAGCTCTTAGGGTATGCACTTTAGAATCCATGATTACTAGACGTCTTTTTGCCTCGAATGATCGTTCCTGTCACGTCCCCGAATATTCACCATTGCTCACAGCTGAAGGTAAAGCTCAATTTTTGAATATGATAGCAACTTATCACATACAAATACAAAAGATTCAAGAGAGTTTCTGCCGAGGATGCATTATCCATACAGGGACTGTTAGCAACAATGGTGGTGGGGAATGGTGCGTGAGGACAGAAAGTTAAACAGCTATTAACTTTTATGACTCATGCCAGCTGATATGAATAAGTCAGTGACGTATCCTAAGTCGGTTGTGCCAGGATGATTCTACAGACCACATGACCGGTCAGTTCAGTGTTTGAGGGATGCATGTGCAAGTTTATGTTGCCTGTGGAAACATGTAAGTAAAAGACATTCCTTTCGCAAATGTTTTTCGTTATTCCGGTATATTTTTTATATTTCTCCAATAATATTACACTGTTGACCTACCTGTTGCACTCCATGTAAATATCACAGATTCATACGTCCCGCCAGTTCTCTGCTCTCTTCTTAAGCCTTCAGTCATATTTGCACGTCAGGGACTAGACGCAAGTGCTCGCTCTGTTCATCCACAGTGGCATACACATGATACATATCCCATACGGTTCCAGACTGTCACCTAGTGAACAATATACGAAATTATGAAATACAGGACCAACTTTGTGAATGGTTTCAGGATATACTATTAGACAGGACTCGAAAACCTCCGTCCTAAAGTGCTTGTTCAAGTAATTGCAATATGAACACTTTTTTCTTCTTTTCACTTTTATTTCCGGGGCCTAAAGGCTCAGGACCTACACTATCGACTAATCCGCCAATCACCTTTCAGAATGCAGATGCAAATTCAAAACATTTCACATACCAGTACCTATAAATTTCAACAATAGCCCTCCCTTGAAGTACCGGACGCTACCGACAGTGTACATTCATGCAAGTTATATATGCAAGTTTTAGCTAATACATATTGAGATACATAAATTTATTTTCATAACGAGAATAATTACAATGTATCAAAAACGCTGTTAGGTTGTAGCGTGGCCGAAGTTGAAGAGAGAAATTAAAATAAACAAATTAAAAACCGAAAGCGAAAATCTTCTGTTGAGTGAAATACAGGAATGCAGCGAATGTCTGCTACCAAACTATTGGGCCACATGCGCATATGCATCGAAATCTTATAATGATGCAGTGCATTGCTTCTGTTCCCTGGCTGTGATGTCTGCCGTAATCAAGTTGCTGAGATCTGTTGTGGCCTAGTAAGCCTCTTTTCTTGATCAAGATTGAAATATACATTCGTTCAGTGTTATCTGATGGTCTACCTGCCTTCCCATGATAGTATATATGCCTTCCACCATGAGAACTTTTAACTCTACATGAAATTGAGGAATGGGAAGAAAAGGGGAAAGGGTGAGTGGGAAACTAGTGACTTCCAGTCGCACAGTGCATATCAGGCAGAACAGACACTATCAGTTTATACATATTTCTGTGATAGCGTAGCGGCTCCGTGGCATTTCCTTCAGTGCGGATGCACTAATATGGACCGAACTCCTATGGAAAATCAATTACTTGCTCCAAAAAGGAGTTAATGGACGATGGACGACGCATTGCAGGGTACGAGAAGTTGGATATTTCGGTCTGGTAGGGAGGGCGCCCGGATGACGTAAGTGGTTAAGGCAACTGCTCATGAGAAGCAGTATTACCGGGTTTGCGCCCCGGTCCAGCACAAATTTTCAACTTTCGCCATTACATTTCCTCAACTTCTTGTGCAGCTGAAGGTCCCTAGTTCCAGCCACCACACACGGAGTGGCCCCGTGGTTTGAGACACCATGTCACGGATTGCGCAGCTCCTCATGAGCGAGGTTTGAATCCTCCCTCGGGTATGGGTGAGTGTGTCGTTCTTAGAATGTGTTATTTTATGTTAGTTTAAATAGTGTGTAAGTCTAGGGACCAATGACTTCAGCAGTTTGATCCCTTAGGATTTCACACACACCAGCCACACTTTTCCTCCCATTCCTCCATTTCACATGAAATGTGTACACCAATGGCGTCATTACATGTGCGACACAACAGACACTACTCGTATACACAGGGTTTCGGAAACTTCCATTACAGACTTCTAGGACTTGTAGATGGGAGTGAGTACACGATATTTTGAATACGCTTCAGGGAAAGAGAAAAGTCTGAGAGTTGCTTGTCCTGGTATGCAATAGGATAGATAGGATGCCGTGTGCTACGTTAGTTAGTCACCTGATGTAATTCACTATCTGCTTTGCTGCGTGACCTACTCAGTTCCTGTGGGTCTCCGGTACAGTAAAAAAGCACTCCGTCTTCAGGCCACAAATGGCCCATCGGGACCATCCGACCGCCGTGTCATCCTCAGCTGAGGATGCGGATAGGAGGGGCGTGTGGTCAGCACGCCGCTCTCCCGGTCGTAATTATGGTTTTTTTTTTACCGGAGCCGCTACTATTCGGTCGAGTAGCTCCTCAATTGGCATCACGAGGCTGAGTGCACCCCGATACAGTAAAAATAGTTCGGTATATTTTCGAAATAAACAGACATGCTCCTTTTGTATGGCGAAGCTCGAGGTAACATAAGAGCTGTCAGTCGGCTGTATCACGTCCGTTTTTCCGCAGCGTGGCACGCCATCGCACAATATTTTAGTTCAAGTTACGCAGCTGCTCTTAGAAACAGGTACTTTTACCGCGAGCAGGCAGGACTGTGGTGCTCCACGGCCTGATCTGAAGAAGACTCTGCATTGCACTGAGAAGTACCCGACAACGAGTAGTGGAACAATTGCGCTTGCAGTGGGTATTCGTGACAGTATCGTCTGCGACACTCTGCGTGAGCAACAATTACATCCGTACCACTTACGAAGGGTACACACTATCGGTCCAGCTGATTTTCCACCACGCGTTGCCTACAGCACGTGGTTCCCGCACCGCTGCATCGACACACCCCTCTTTTCACGTTGAGTACCGTTCGCAGATGAATGTGATTTCCTACAAAACGCGCTAGACCCGTTCTTGGAAGCTACGCCACTGAATGTCCGTCAGCAAATGTGATTTCGGCATTGTGGGAAGCACCTCACTTCTCACATACTTTGGTGACTTGTCAACACACGAGATGGTGATAGATGGATAGGCCGAGGTGATCCAACAGCGTGGTCTCTGAGATCGTCGGATTTAACTCCTATGGACTACTCCTTCCAGGTCCATGTGCGAAGTTTAATTTACGAGACTCCTCTAGAGGCAGAGGAAGATCTTCTGGCACAAGTTCTTGCCGCAGTACTAGACAGAAGAGGCACGAGATGGGATGTAGAGTGTGTACCAGAACATGCTTCGTAGGTACAATGTCTGTAACCACGTTGGTGGTCGCCATATAAAGGCGCTGGTGTAATGCATCAGTACTGGTCTGTATTTACAGTATGCTGGGTTCTTTTTTGTTTTGTAATACTGTAAACATGTAATTTTTAAGTGTTAATTGAAACAAATGTGCTTAAGGGATAAATAATTGTTCGTTATCAGAATGAGATTTTCACTCTGCAGCGGAGTGTGCGCTGATATGAAACTTCCTGGCAGATTAAAACTGTATGCCCGACCGAGACTCGAACTCGGGACCTTTGCCTTTCGCGGGCAAGTGCTCTACTCACTGGCAGAAGTAGAGCTGTGAGTACCAGGCGTGAGTCGTGCTTCGGTAGCTCAGTTGGTAGAGCAATTGCCCGCGAAAGGTGAAGGTCCCGAGTTCGAGTCTCGGTCGGGCACACAGTTTTAATCTGCCAGGAAGTTTCAGATGTTCGTTATGTTTTCTTTCGAGTTCGTTACCAGATAATAGTACTGAGTCAAACCTAATTAAATTCCTCAAGCAGAAGTGGATGAGATCAACATCTGAATCGAAAAAAAAAAAAAAATTGTTCAAGTGGCTCTGAGCACTATGGGACTCAACATCTGAGGTCATCGGTCCTCTAGACTTAGAATTACTTAAACGTAACTGACCTAAGGACAGTTCACACATCCATGCCTGAGGCATGCTCGTTACTATGTTGTTCTTGAACAACATCGATCATTCGTATATTGCATCTTTACTGGTGACGGGAAATGGTGTTGTCGCTACGCTAACATAAGGAAAAGAAAGGAACGGTTGAGCCCAAACAAAGCGGCAACTCCTCGTACAAAGACCACAGAAATACACAAAAGATAATGTTCTGCATGTGGTAAAGGACCTACTGTGTGGTGAAATACAAACCGCTTCGCCGAGGTGTAACCATCACTGCGACACATTTATTCTCAACAACCGAGACGTCTTGCAGACGCAGTCCGACAACAACGACCAGCAAGATCGCGTGAAGTGATGCTATTCCACAATAACGCCCACGCGCATTCTGCTAGACTGGCAAAGAAACACTGTACAGGTGTTGGGGGTGGAACTTGCGCCCTCAGATTTTCGGATTTTCCTCTCTGTATTCAACAGCATTCACGGAACTTCCGTTCAAGATGAAATCCACTACTAACATGACTCAACGCGTTCTTCACCAAAAAACCACAGTCGCATAATCAAGAAGTTACCCCCGCGTTGGCAAAGTGATGTAAATAGTGAAAAGGAATATATTATTACTAAGGTCTCTGTTATTTGTATCTGTTGTGTTAATTTAACTTACGGAAATACGCTATGGATCTATTCACCAACCCGACACTACAATCTATTGCCGTACAATGGCAGAAAGTGCGCGTTCGGTATATAAAAAATCTATGAGCGCATAATGGTTATGTGGTGAAACTATATGATATTTCTATTATATAATACATGGATAAAATTCGTGAGTGATTAATTAGCGAGCCGGCCGGAGTGGCCGTGCGGTTCTAGGCGCTACGGTCTGAAACCGAGCGACCGCTACGGTCGCAGGTTCGAATCCTGCCTCGGGCATGGATGTGTGTGATGTCCTTAGGTTAGTTAGGTTTAAGTAGTTATAAGCTCTAGGCGACTGATGACCTCAGAAGTTAAGTCGCATAGTGCTCAGAGCCATTTGAACCATTTGATTAATTAGTGAAAGATCACTTAACTACAAATGGCGAAAATGAATCGATTGTCGGCAGTATGTTCCGACTCTAGTGCTGGCAAATTCTGCTATCTTAATTCGTTGCATGGTGCATTTGAGGAAGTAATACAAAGGTTTCTGGTCGCAGTATAATTTCAGATTGATTTTAGCTTTTAATAAAGGAAATCAACTATGTTACATTGTCTTTTAGTGTACTTGCACGAAGCATGACTTCAAAATTTCGTATAGAATAACTTTAATATTTCTTCATATTTAACTGATCTGCAATACAACAGTGAAAACATTAGCTTTCAAGGTAGCCTGCAGAGCATTATAGGAAGAAATAGCATCCAACACATCAGACAAGAACAGTGAAACTGTAGGTTTGAAGATGTGGTATAAATATAAGGGGCGTTCAAAAAGAAACGAGCCGGAGGCATAGTTACAGAAACCAGTACCTGTATGTTACAAGTATTGACCCTGACTGTTGACACACAAGTCCCACTGTGACACAAGGCAGTGAATGGCAGTCTCATAAAATCACCGGGGCTGTGATGTTAACCGGTTCCTCACGTACAGCTGGACGTCGTCGTCCGAGGTGAATCGTTTGCCCCTCAGAGCCCTTTTAAGGGGACCAAAACTGGCGTTATCACAGTGGGAGAGGTCCAGACTGCATGGAGGGTGGCCCAGATTGCTTGGCGAAGGGTGGTCAAGGTTTGCGAGTGACGCTGGGCATTCACTGTTGTCCCGTGCTGCAGGAAGTGAATCAGAGGGGGCCATCTTGGTCAAAGACGAAAAGTCCGATTCACCTCGGACGACGGCGTCCAGTTGTACATGCAGAACTGGTTAACATCGAATCCTATGAATTTTATGAGACATCCATGACCGCCTTGTGTCACAGTTGGACAAGTATCGCAACAGCCAAGGTCAATACTTCTAACATACCGGTACTGGTTTCTGTAATTATGCCTCCGGCTCGTTTCTTTTTGAACGCGCCTTATATTAGAGAGGTGACAGGTAATCACTTGATGTCAAATATCAGAGCGTAGCTTCTGGTTTCACTCGAACAAGTAATGCATCTCTATCTGAGTATCGAACTTTTTTTAATATAGTTAGATCTGCTGCTAAACTAGAACCTGAAATTTACATTTATTGTTTGGAAGAGATTCAAGAATGAATTTTCGACTACGAGTGTTACTTCATTTATAAGTGCCTTACATGTCCCTGTGTTATTACTGCACAATACCCACTTCAAACACCAACATTTATTCTATCTCTTCTCCTTATTGGAATCTTGGCTCTGTTCTAACGCCATAACCTGATTGCCAACACTAATGTATGTCCGAAAAATCTGAGTTGATGCCACCGTGAAAACCGAGCAAGTAGAGTTTTGACAAGAGTGCGTGGAAACGACGCCATGGCCGAATCTGCCGCCACGCCAATTGCTGTGGTGTAACTGTTGTTGCATTTGGAAACACAGCTTTCCACATTTTTGTTCGGCAACAGGATGTGCGCTCTGGAGATCCTGCCATTTCTCTGGCAGCTGCGCGACATTGCTGTATTGATAACTGCTTCTGTAAAGTTGGCTGTGGAGTAACTGTCATATTCAGCAGAGCAGTCCTTTGCTTAAAACGGGAATTACCGCCTTTTTTCTGGTCACATTAAGTTGTCGGATGGCTCAGAAAACGTTCTGTACTTCATTTATGACGTTCACAGTCCGAAGCACTGTCAAAGCGGAATTTAGGAAGAGTCTGCCTGAACGACAAAGGTCAATTCACAACTGACGGAAAGGAGTGTCAAAACATTCCACAGCGCATTTCAAATGGTGACATCCACACACACTGCCCTCAGAACAGAATGGGACGTCAAGGTTAAGGTTTCTTGGGAAGAAATTCTCGACACTGACGTTCATATAAGGAACGGTGTTAGCTTCTGCTAATATCGGAAGTAAACTAATTTTGCCATCCGCACTCATGTTATAATACTTTATTTCGTGATGTTACGCTTTTTAGTCTTTACTTTATTATTTTGCTTAAGCTGAAAACTTTAAGTGAAAATCTGAGCCGGCCGAAGTGGCCGTGCGGTTAAAGGCGCTGCAGTCTGGAACCGCAAGACCGCTACGGTCGCAGGTTCGAATCCTGCCTCCGGCATGGATGTTTGTGATGTCCTTAGGTTAGTTAGGTTTAACTAGTTCTAAGTTCTAGGGGACTAATGACCTCAGCAGTTGAGTCCCATAGTGCTCAGAGCCATTTGACCCATTTTTTGAAAATCTGAGTTCTCTTGTACATAAGTTCCCTAATCATGCTGTAACCATCGGAGGAGACTTTAACCACCAACAATCAGTTGTGATAATTATAGTCTTGTTAATGATGGGCGTGGAATGATATCCTGTGAAGCATTGCTGGGTGCCCCCTTTGACACGTATCTAGAACTGATATTTCGGAACCCCACTCATGTTGCAAATATTAGATCTAATGACACCAAGAAGCCTGATCTGTTTGAGAAATACTATATCGAAACCAGCATCAATGACCATGAGACAGTTATAGCAAAAATGGATACCAAACTAAAAAGGGCAGTTAAGACAAGTAGAAAGATTAATATTTTCAGCAAACTAGACAGAGAAGCAGTAGTGGTGTCATATGTCGATGAGGAACTAGAAGCTTTTGCCTGAGGGAAGGAGCATGTCGAAGAACTATGGTTCAAGTTTAAAACAATAGTCGATCGTACATTGGACAGATATGTACGCAGTAGAACAGCTCATAATGTGATTGGTCCTCCTTGGTGTACATACACTATAAAGGAACTTCTAAAGGAATAGAGACTATTACATAATAGGACTAAAACAAAGTATACAGCTATAGATATAGAGGGATATGCTGAATGAAATTCGCTTGGTAGTCAACAGAGCAATTACTACTGTAGCAGAATACTATCGACAGAAATTCTGGTCATATATAAAGATAGTATCGAGTCACTTATGGACAAGACAGGAACAGAAACTGAGAATAGCAAAGCAAAAGAGGAAATGCTTAGCTCTGCTCTCAAGTGTTCTTTTATAGACGAAAACCCAGCAGTACTGCCAAAATTTAATTCTCGGACCACAATAAAGATGGATGAAATAGATATTAGTATCAGTTCTGTTGAGAAATTGCTCAAATCGTTAAAATTGATCTCAGCTCCGGGGCCCAATGGAATTCCTATCAGATTCTTTATCAAACTGTGGCTAAGCTAGCCCCTCTGTCAACTATAATTTATCATTGATCCTTTGAGCAACAAACTGTGCTGTGAAATAGACAATATCTCAACACTCTGTAACTTGGTCCAAGTAAATTTTGTTACGCCATCGAAAATTTATTATATGAGTTGGAGACGTATGTTTTACGGCATTGTTTGTTAGTTTTGCAGAAATTCCTTTTTTTTTTTGTACGCTTCCTATGAGTTTGTATCTCAACTGTTTCCTGTTATGTCACTATCATATCATTCATTTCTCATAGAAAGATGTAAAATCTCCCTTATTTATTTTCTGTATTATTTACTGCCCTATTATACTCATATAACGTTTATGATATTAGCCCTTTTGCTAACATGCGTGTTTGAGTGTTATAGTTCCCTATTTTCATTCAGCGCTAAAAAATTTCTTGTAATGATTGACAGATTGCTGTGCAAGTATTATAGAACCACACTTGGTCTGGACTCTTGTATGTTAAGACCTTACTGACACTCGTGTTTTCATGTTATCATGCTGGGAACTAAACGTGTATTCTTAACCCTCATAATTCGTGCATTTCGATTGGCAAACTCCCGTTGCACAAATTAACTTCTATATTACATCATTTTCATATTTTCTCAAAAAGAAAATACCGTTCTTTATGTCTATCCAAACATGGAAGCGCTACATTCCACACGGACTCTCCAAATGAGTACCAGAACAAACCAGGACATATGTAGAAGTGTATTTTTCAATGTAATGCAAAATTTCAGTATTATAACTTTAATACATCTACAAGAAACCATGAGATGGATCCCAAACAACATTCTTACAGTAGAATACATTTTGGACTTGCACAGCATCGAGATGAAGCATGCTATCCTTTGGCAGCTAAACAAAATTCTGATGAAAAACAAGCTTTAAAGTCAGGCATCAGGAAACTGGATTGTAAAATGTATGCTACTAATTACACATTAAAAAGTGCTGCATTATTTTGAAAATATTATGGTTCATAGCCCTGAAAAAATATTACGTTTGTTATTTAACCAAATGCATTGTACAATACATCACAACGTTCTATATAAGTAAAATACGCATTAAAATTCAAGTACTTTTAATAGCACACAACATGAAACACTACAAAAGACAATATCACATGTGTTTCTATTTGTCAGTTTGTATGCACTGGACTGTTGACAACAGAACAAGAATACACTTCCTCAGCCTTATGGAAACATGATACTTCAGCAATAATTGTCCATCCAAAGCACGATCAAAATACTCAGTTCATTTTTAACGCTGACTCACGAAGCAAGAGTACCAGTACGGTAGTTTTATGTCCAGACTGCGACTAAATCATTTCCGCAGGTACTGACGTACACTGACATAAACAGTGTATACTCTCGGCCAACACTTCACTGTAGATTTGGCTTGCAGTCTTGCTTCGATTCCTGCAAAAGAAGGAGAAGTATAAAGTTTTTGTTTTGTCAAAATCAAAATAACATCTGTGCCACAATTAATGAAATAAAATTAATTTCGTTCATCATAATCGAGTTATTGGAAAGCCTCCAACGCTGTCATTCCAAATTTAAATAATAAAAAAAGCACTGTACTTACTCGCAGAATATAATCTCGGGATCCAAAAACAGTGGAGAAATGCAGCAATATTCTTCCCAAATTTATAAATTATTTGTTACGTAGCAATAAGAAAACACAGTCAATGTAATGCATTGTAATTACTCGAGCAGACAGCATGAGCTTCCTGAAACAAGAACGATACTGTAACAAAAGTCTGTCCAAATTAAGATATGAGATATAATGAGATATGCATTCTATATTATAAGCGTACCATGCACTGTAACTCTCAAGCCATCCTTGCGCCCCAGAAACAGCAGTAGAACTGCAGCGATGTTCTTCCCAAATCGATAAATGACTTTTTATACAATTAATGAGGTATGCCACAATCATTATAATACACTGTGGGTTTTGCGAGAAATCAGCCTCAGACACCTAAAACAGAAGATGTACTGTAACAATACTCTGTCCAAATTAAGATAATTATATATTAAACCAGTAATGATATAAGAACTGTATATTGTATGCGTACCATTCACTGTAGGCATCCTTAGGCACATTAGTAATGAAGAGTATTCCACGAGTATTCTGTCCAAAACAGGATATTACTTGTTGCACAAGAAATGAGATCAACACTGTATTATGTGGCACTTCCCTACGCTTCCATTCATGTGAGCAGACACACCAGACTCCTGAAGCAGGAGTAACACTGCAGTCATTTTCTGTCCAAATGAAGATATAACTTGTTAAACAAGTAATGAGATAACCATTGTATATTGTAAGCATGTCATGCACTGTAGGTTTGGTTGCACTCAGCAGAGACATTCTTCCCAAATAAGGACATTCCTTGTTACACAAGTAACGTGGTATACCACAATCAGTGAAATACACTATGGATTATGCGAGCATAGAGCCTCAGACACTTGTAAATTTTGCGGGCAGACAACTCAGACTCCGGAAGCTGGAGGAGTACTGCAGCCAAATTCTGTCCAAATAACTTTCTTACTTGCTAAACAAATACTGAGATTAGCACTGTATTCTGTAAGACGGCAGAGCACTGTCGATTTGGGTGGCGAGTTTCTCAGACTCCTATAACAGGAGGAGTACTGCAGCCATGTTCTGTCCAAATGATTATCTTACTTGCTAAACAACTACTGAGATGAGCACTGTATTCTGTAAGACGGCAGAGCACTGTAGATTTGGGTGGCGAGTTTCTCAGACTCCTTATAACAGGAGGAGTACTCCAGCCAATGTCTGTCAAAAGCACGATAACGCCAGACCCGTACACAAAGACACACTGTCGGCACACTTTCTCAGATCGGCGGTGGGCTGTGGTGAATCAGCTGCAAATCCCCAACAGCGGACCACAGACACGGAAGGAGCCCGCAAACTACCAGAGAAACGCCACACAGGCAGACCGCGGCGATGCGCCACCGCGACTCGGTCGCAGGCGGGTCGGTATACCACCACAGCTCCTGATCTCTCTCCAGCGTTTCCTCCAGCTGCTGGAGATGCAGCTGTCGTCGCTGCTCCTCCTCCTGCTCCAGCTGCTGCTGGCCAGGTTCCTCTGCCGCCTGCTGCTGCTGTTCTGTCTGCAGAGGCTGCTGCAGCCCGTCCTCGAACTGTTTCCCCTCTTTCTCGTCCTTTTCTAGCTTCATTAGAAGTTTCTGATACAGCTCCTCCTCCATCTGCTCGTATATCTCGTCCACCACCTCAGAGTAATCACCCTGGCCTCGCCTCTGCAGGAGCTGACACTGCTCTTTCTCCGGCTGCTTATCCTGATCCAGCTTATGTTCCAGCTGGGGACGTATTCCGGAGCAGTCCGCTCCACAATAGCGCATCAGTGTCTCTGTGGCTACGTCCAGTTTCTCCAGCAGTGCGTCCACACGCCTGCACTGGCTGTTCGCAGCTTCCAGCTGCAGCTGCTGGAGTCTGATCGTGTCAATGATCCGCTCATCAGCCCCGCCTTCCAGCCGAAGGCGTCTACTGAGTGCAACCTCTCGCGAGACTCCTGCCATAGTTCTCTCCGCTTCGCTAAAAGCCAGACCTCGCTAGCAATGTCGCTTCCAACACCACGCTGCGAAACAGTTGAAAGGACGCGACGTTAAGTGCAGAAACCTAGCAACGGAACCAATGAGTAAGAGAGTCGTCCCATTGTTATTCACGCTGAGGCAACACAGAGTTGTTCTTTGTCCCGTTTGTCAAAAAACATCATCGCAGTTAAGTTAGGATAATCATACCGGTATTATTTTTAAAAATATCGTAATCGAATACGCAGCACTAAATATATTGGTGTCACGAGTATACCTTTTTCCTTTTCTCTGCAGTATACTAAATGTAGATTAAACCGAAGAGGAAATGAACATAAATTTCATTAGTGTTAAGCGTACAGAAAGGTAGCAATCGTGACCTGTTCAAGGAAACGTCGGTACCGACGATGTGGATGATCGAAATGAAGTGTTGACAGAAACGCACGAAAATGCAAACATAAAGCATAATACCGGCTGTAAATGGTCGCCATTATTTCCTACCATCCAAAATTGTGCCATTTGTATTTCAGAGGTAGCGCGCGATTTTACATTAACGAAAATCTTGAACGTTACCTCTTTCGGAATACGGTTACACTGTTCCAGAGAGTTTGTTATAATTGCTGTTGAAGTAGAAACTATTTTAACCCCGTCTAGTGGATAAAATGAAGGCCGACGACCCCTATTAAGACAGTTTTCTGAACTGCTGCGATTCTGATAGTGAATCCCGGTGCTTCGAGAAGTGTTAACTATATCAGCAATATTTTCCTTTATTTTTCTACATGCACCGTTCTCCTTGTTTCACATATCCACGAAGTCCACACTCTACGATATTATTTAACGATCATAATTGTCCATGGTCACATACATCACTCCTCCGCTTCTTAGTCCTTCTAAGGTACATTGAGAATCATAAGTGGTGACGAGACGTAGGTCTACAGTTGTGATTTGAGACCAAGGTTCAATCTTCACAATGAGTTGGGAAAGGTTCACCAAGACCAAAACACGCTCGCCAGGTCAGGTCAAATGTCAAAGCCATGGTGATAGTTTTCTTTGACTTTGAAGCGTTAGTTCATCATGAATTTGTCCAACATGGACTAACTGTTAATCGATGGTACTATTGGGACGTGTTGCGACGCCTGCAAGAGAATGTGAGAATGAAACGGCCTGAAATGTGGCGAGGCAATTCATGGTTCTTGCATTACGATAATACACCCCCACGTTCATTCCTGTTGGTGTGTTACTATTGCACAAAAAAAGAAATCAGTGTGCGCCCCATCCTTCACACTTTCCAAACATGAGCCCTGCGAACATCTTTTTATTTCCAAAGTTGAAAATCCCATCGAAAGGAAAAAGATTTGCAACGATTAACGAGATAAAGAAAATCTGCAGACGGCACTTCACGCGATCCAGCAGGAGGTGTATCAAGACTGCTTCCACAAATGGAAACGGCGTTGGGAGCGGTGTATCAGTTGTGGAAGAGAGTATTTCGAAGGAGACCATGCACAATAAGTAAAAGATAATAGCAGAAAAATTTTGTGAAAAAAGTTACGGAATTTTTTGAACAGACCTCATACAAACACATCAAATCAATATTTGTAAATGGAAATATGGAGCCTGCTTATATTATCCTTTATTTTCTTCCTGTGTAAGAAAGAAAGTCGTAAACAACTGTATTTTTTCCTTCAATGGAGCTGACTTTTTATATAACACAAGGTTATTTCATAAAATTGCTTCATCAATTTATGTTTTTATTTCTAACAAGGATAAGCATAAGCTCTGTTCTGTTATTGTAAACCTTAAATCATATTTAGCTTTCAGATATGTCCTCGTCGATGGAAGAACACTCAATGGAAATTTCCTGGCAGACTCTGGACTCAATGGACATTCTGGTCTCAATGGAAAGACTATTCAAGCCATAACGGAACATTTGTAATTTGTCAAGAGAACAATGCAAAATAATACAGGAATAATTACGAAAACACAAAAGACAAAATTGACTACTATAACTATAGCAACTGGGGACAAAATATATTGACGGAAAAAATCGCTACACAAAAAAATAATTAATGCAGAGTAATGAAATTCTGGGAACACATTTGTCTAGGTAGCAAGTGATTAATATTGTAAGACCACCGATTAACGTACGCGCGAGATAAGCTACAGCAAATGTGAATTGCTGTTACATTAATAACCGATATAACCACCAGAATTTTGAATGGAAGGATGTAAACGTGCATGCATTGTGTTGTACCGGTGCCGCATATCAGTTTGTGGGATGGAGTTCCATGCTTGCTGCATTTGGTCGGTCGATACAGATTATTAATGCTGGTTGTGGATGATGCTGGAGTTGTCATCCGATGATGTACAATTATGTGATCGAATGGAGACAGATCTAGTGACCAATAAACCAAGGCAACATGTCGACGCTCTGTAGAGAATGCTGGGTTACAATAGCGATATGTGTCCCAGCGTTATCCTTTTGGAAATCACACCCTTGTAAGCTGTCCGCGAATGGCAGTACAGCAGGTCGAGTAACCAGACTAACATACAAATTTTCAGTCAGGGTGCGAGAGATAACCACGAGAGTGCTCCTGCTGACGATCTCACGCCATACCATAACTTTAGATGTAGCTCCAGCGTGTTTAGTATGGCCGGCCGGAGTGGCCGAGCGGTTCTAGGAGCTACAGTCTGGCACTGCGCAACCGCTACGGTCGCAGGTTCGAATCCTCCTTCGGGCATGGATGTGTGTGATGTCCTTAGGTCAGTTAGTTTTAAGTAGTTCTAAGTTCTAGGGGACTGATGACTTCAGAAGTTAAGTCCCATAGTGCTCAGAGCCATTTGAACTATTTTGTTTAGTATGCACAGAGGTTGGTTGCAGGCCTTCAACCGGCATCTTTCTTACCACCACACAGCCTGGCACCGAGGCAGAACCAGCTTTTGTCAGAAAACACAACAGACCTCCACCCTGCCCTCCAATGAGTTCTTGCTCGACACCACTGAAGTCGCTACGCTAACGGCAACGGTTAGAAGTCAGTGGAATGCATGCTACAAGGGTCTGGTTCGAAGCTGTCTTTGAAGTTTGTAGCCGTTTCTTGTGTCGACAGTCGTGCCAACATCTGCTCAAATTGCTGCTGCAGATGCAGTACGATGCGCCAGAGCCATACACCGAAAACGGTGGTTTTCCCTCTCACAAGGGAACCTCCCCATCGCACCCCCCTCAGATTTAGTTATAAGTTGGCACAGTGGATAGGCCTTGAAAAACTGAACACAGATCAATCGAGAAAACAGGAAGAAGTTGTGTGGAACTAAGAAAAAAAATAAGCAAAATATACAAACTGAGTAGTCCATGCGTAAGATAGGCAACATCAAGAATACCGTGAGCTGAGGAGCGCCGTGGTCTCGTGGTTAGCGTGAGCAGCTGCGGAGCGAGATGTCCTTGGTTCAAGTCTTTCCTCGAGTGACAAGTTTACTTTCTTTATTTTCGCAATTTTATGATCTGCCCGTTCGTTCATTGACGTCTCTGATCACTGTAATAAGTTTAATGTCTGTGTTTTGCGACCGCAGCGCAAAACCGTGCGATTAGTAGACGAAAGGACGTGCCTCTCCAATGGGAACCGAAAACATTTGATCGCAAGGTCATAGGTCAACCGATTCCTCCACAGGAAAACACGTCTGATATATTCTATACGACACTGGTGACGGCACGTGCGTCACATGACAGGAATATGTTGTCGACCCACCTAACTTGTACACTTGGCGAATGGGTAAAAAGATTCTTCTACCTTGCCCGATTTAGGTTTTCGTGTGGATGTGATAATCACTCCCAAAAAAGTGATGAAAACATAAGAGTTTGTCGCGTAAACTGCAACAAATGAATGCAACAGTTTCACAGTCGCACAGTTTTCCCTGCGCTCTGTCAAAACATATGTTTTTAACTTTTTCAAATTTTTCCGTGTGTAGACCGTCAAATCCTGCGTATGTCCAATCAAATCTGAACATGTCCTGGAATTTTGGAGAGCGAAGTTGATTATGTGTGAGTGCCTGAACTTTGATAATTGTCTGAAAATAAAAAATTAAACTTTTCACTCGAGGGACGACTTGAACCAAGGACGTCTCGTTCCGCAGCTGCTCACGCTAAAAACGGGACCACGGTACTCTTGAGCTTACCCTGTCCTTGATGTGGCCTATGTTGCCCATGGACTACTCAGTTTGTATATTTTTCTTATTTTTTTCGTAGTTCCACACAACTTCTTCCTGTTTTCTCGATTGATCTGTGTTCAGGTTTTCAAGGCCTATCCACTGTGCCAAATTATAACTAAATCTGAGGGGGGTGCGATGGGGAGGTTCCCCTGTTAGTAGCCTCACGTGGCCCATCCGGAGCATGGTCTTCTTGAGACTATACATTCCCATGCCAACAATCATGTACAGTGTCAGGCATTCAGCAGTATCGCAGAAGAAACCAGCTTCTCTTATCCCTATTACACGATCTCGTTCAAACTACGTCAGGTGTTCATAATGTCGTCTTTGTCGCCTTAAAGGCATTCTTGACTAACATCAACTCATCTTGTCCAGTCTCAACGGTAACTAACGTTTACAGCCGTTACAGCGTGTACTTAAAGCAAATCTGATTAGCACAACTCCTTCTCGGTGTTGTGATTTTTTCCGTCAGTTTAGATTAACTTAGGTTGTTAGAAGAAGATTCCCCCCCCACCACTCCACCAACGTCAACATTAAAATTTTTTCCCTGAGAAACTTGACAATAAGTAACGTTTCGTCTCATTCCGTGCCACTGACAGCCTGTGTGAACACCGCCATTTGAAATGAATTGTGGAAATTTTTAACGCGACGTGATGTGTTCCGTTGTGTGAAAAGCGAGTCGGCCTTTATTAACAGCTCTTATTGTCCATATGAAAAAAATGAAAAATAGTAGATGAGTGTATTTTTATTTTTAGCTTCAACCCTGCGACGTCACGGTCGGCAAATACCTGTGCTATGTCATTACTGTTGGTGACAGGAAAGAAACTTTTGAGATTCATAAGCGACGAATGCGAAACATATTTTTTCCCAAAATTAACATTTAATGACTTTATCACTTTAAGAGAGTCTCTCTTGAGTGTTCCCTAATCAATACGGAATACATTGACATTGATGTTGAAAGCAGCTTCACCTTGTTGTTATTATGGGTCAATGATAACTGTTGGCACAGTTAATCGTTATTAATTCCTTTTTTGTGAATAAGCTGAATACTTTTAGAAGGAAGACTTTTGCAAATATAATAAAATAGCAACAATGATTTTCATCTAACACGGGTACGTATTGTTGGCACACTTCGACTTGCACTCATAAAGATGCACGTGTAAAGATCGAAAATCGCACAATGTCGCAACTGGCGCACGTAGAAATGAAAATTGAAGACTGTTCTATTTAGTTGTGTACTTTTGATTCCCCCACTATTTTTTAATTGTCGTCGCGAAATGGTCCTTCTTGCCAAATGCCATACAGTCTGTTTCTGACTGACATCAAGCAAATTTTATTTTGTTGCTGAGATCTGAAATGCAATGGCAGTGACAAAAAAAAGTGGCTGTTGCAGTATACTGTGCAATTTCTGGAACTCTACAAACAACATCCGTGTGACCGTGTCCGTGGATCATAAATCGTGGTACTTGTTGTTGTGGTCTTCAGTCCTGAGACTGGTTTGATGCAACTCTCCATGCTACCCTATCCTGTGCAAGCCTCTTCATCTCCCAGTACCTACCTCAACCTACATCCTTCTGAATCTGCTTAGTGTATTCATCTCTTGGTCTCCCTCTACGATTTTTACCCTCCACGCTGCCCTCCAATACTAAATTGGTGATCCCTTGATGCCTCAGGTCACGTCCTACCAACCGATCCCTTCTTCTGGTCAAGTTGTGCCACAAACTTCTCTTCTCCCCAATCCTATTCAATACTTCCTCATTAATTATGTGATCTACCCATCTAATCTTTGGCATTCTTCTGTAGCATCACATTTCGAAAGCTTCTATTCTCTTCTTGTCCAAACTATTTATCGTCCATGTTTCACTTCCATACATGGCTACACTCCATACAAATACTTTCAGAAATGACTTCCTGACACTTAAATCTATTCTCGATGTTAACAAATTTCTCTTCTTCAGAAACGCTTTCCTTGCCATTGCCAGTCTACATTTTATATCCTCTCTACTTCGACCATCATCAGTTATTTTGCTCCCCAAATAGCAAAACTCCTTTACTACTTTATGTGTCTCATTTCCTAATCTAATTCCCTCAGCATCACCCGACTTAATTCGACTACATTCCATTATCCTCGTTTTCCTTTTGTTGATGTTCATCTTATATCCTCCTTTCAAGACACTGTCTATACCATTCAACTGATCTTCCAAGTCCTTTGCTGTCTCTGACAGAATTACAATGTCATCGGCGAACCTTAAGGTTTTTATTTCTTCTCCATGGATTTTAATACCTACTCCGAATTTTTCTTTTGTTTCCTTTACTGCTTGCTCAATATACAGATTGAATAACATCGGGGAGAGGCTACAACCCTGTCTACTCCCTTCCCAACCACTGCTTCCCTTTCATGTCCCTCGACTCTTATAACTGCCTTCTGGTTTCTGTACAAATTGTAAATAGCCTTTCGCTCCCTATATTTTACCCCTGCCACCTTTAGAATTTGAAAGAGAGTATTCCAGTCAACATTGTCAAAAGCTTCCTCTAAGTCTACAAATGCTAGAAACGTAGGTTTGCCTTTCCCTAATCTTTCTTCTAAGATAAGTCGTAAGGTCAGTATTGCCTCACGTGCTCCAGTGTTTCTACAGAATCCAAACTGATCTTCCCTGAGGTCGGCTTCTACTAGTTTTTCCATTCGTCTGTAAAGAATTCGTGTTAGTATTTTGCAGCTGTGGCTTATTAAACTGATCGTTCGGTAATTTTCACATCTGTCAACACCTGCTTTCTTTGGGATTGGAATTATTATATTCTTCTTGAAGTCTGAGGGTATTTCACCTGTCTCATACATCTTGATCACCAGATGGTAGAGTTTTGTCATGACTGGCTCTCCCAAGGCCGTCAGTAGTTCTAATGGAATGTCTTCTTGAAGTCTGAGGGTATTTCACCTGTCTCATACATCTTGATCACCAGATGGTAGAGTTTTGTCATGACTGGCTCTCCCAAGGCCGTCAGTAGTTCTAATGGAATGTCTTCTTGAAGTCTGAGGGTATTTCACCTGTCTCATACATCTTGATCACCAGATGGTAGAGTTTTGTCATGACTGGCTCTCCCAAGGCCGTCAGTAGTTCTAATGGAATGTTGTCTACTCCCGGGGCCTTGTTTTGACTCAGGTCTTTCAGTGCTCTGTCAAACTCTTCACGCAGTATCGTATCTCCCATTTCATCTTCATCTACATCCTCTTCCATTTCCATAATATTGTCCTCAAGTACATCCCCCTTGTATAGACCCTCTATATACTGGTTCCACCTTTCTGCTTTCCCTTCTTTGCTTAGAACTGGGTTTCCATCTGAGCTCTTGATATTCATACAAGTCATTCTCTTATCTCCAAAGGTCTCTTTAATTTTACTGTACGCAGTATCTATCTTACCCCTAGTGAGATAAGCGTCTACATCCTTACATTTGTCCTCTAGCCATCCCTGCTTAGCCATTTTGCACTTCCTGTCGATCTCATTTTTGAGACGTTTGTATTCCTTTTTGCCTGCTTCATTTACTGCATTTTTATATTTTCTCCTTTCATCAATTAAATTCAATATTTCTTCTGTTACCCACGGATTTCTACTAGCCCTCGTCTTTTTACTTACTTGATCGTCTGCTGCCTTCACTACTTCATCCCTCAAAGCTACCCATTCTTCTTCTACTGTATTTCTTTCCCCCATTGCTGTCAATTGTTCCCTTGTGCTCTCCCTGAAACTCTGTACAATCTCTGGTTCTCTCAGTTTATCCAGGTCCCATCTCCTTAAATTCCCACCTTTTTGCAGTTTCTTCAGTTTTAATCTACAGGTCATAACCAATAGATTGTGGTCAAAGTCCACATCTGCCCCTGGAAATGTCTTACAATTTAAAACCTGGTTCCTAAATCTCTGTCTTACCATTATATAATCTATCTGATACCTTTTAGTATCTCCAGGGTTCTTCCATGTATACAATCTTCTTTCATGATTCTTAAACCAAGTGTTAGCTATGATTATGTTGTGCTCTGTGCTAAATTCTACCAGGCGGCTTCCTCTTTCATTTCTTAGCCCCAATCCATATTCACTTACTACGTTTCCTTCTCTCCCTTTTCCTACACTCGAATTGCAGTCACCCATGACTATTAAATTTTCGTCTCCCTTCACTATCTGAATAATTTCTTTTATTTCATCATACATTTCTTCAATTTCTTCGTCATCTGCAGAGCTAGTTGGCATATAAACTTGTACTACTGTAGTAGGTGTGGGCTTCGTATTTATCTTGGCCACAATAATGCGTTCACTATGCTCGTGGTACTTATAAAGACAGGGACCGATGACCGTAGCAGTCTGGTCCCTTTAATCCCACAAACCAACCAACCAACCTTATAATGACAGAAATATGTAGGCAGAAGCAATACGAGATACTGTAAACGAAACGAGGGAAAATGTACCACAAAGTGATGAAAGTGTATAGTATAGTATGGGTCACACAAGCAAACGTTACAAAAATCATTTAACCATTTTCTTTGATAATTTCAATATGTGAAAGTAGCAGATATTTTAAGTTAATATATACTAGGCAAGTGGCCTCTTCCTTGTTAAAAGAATTACAGAGGTATGTACTATTTACGCAAATTTAAGTGTTGCTTGTTACAACAGTATCCTGTATGTGTGAATTTATATGCATCAACAGTTCTGGTGCACCAAAAAAGCATTGAAATGTTCAGCAGCAGTCATCCAAATTTGCACAGTGTAATGCAATACCATATGAGGCAGGTTGTTGCAAATTTAGAATCCTTATTTTAAGTAAGACACCTTAAATGCAGTTGTTTCTATTTCTATGCATGGGGTTTAACTTTTTTTCATACAACCTATAATAAGTATATTGCAGTGAGGCAAATGAATTGCCTGAAGCAAGATCCCTAAGGTAACTTGCAACTTTAGACAAGCAGCAATAGCATCCCGTATTAGCGAATATTTTTTCTGAAGAGAAGTGCCTATTAGTCTCAATAAAGGTTCAAAACTACTCCTGATCATTCAAAAATGGTTTTCGAAGAAAGCTTCGATCCCATTTTACAACTCGCTAATTAGCATTCTAGACACTGCCAGCTCATTTCTCCTCACAATCGACTTTCGAGAGTCGCGGGCCGACATGGTTCAAATGCTAATCATTTCTGCTGAACATACTAATATACATTTACTGTGAATATGAACGTCATATATCTTGTCATTCAAGGTGTTCTGTTTTTTCTGAACATGAGTGTGGAAAATTTATTCAAAATAGGAAGAAGGGCAGCATCGGTCGTACATTTTTAACCCGTTTAATGCAGATTGATTTAGATTTAAGATTAGATTAGATTCAGTTTTCGTTCATTGACCCAAAAATAGGATAATTCTCGCGAGAATGGAACATGTCGGGAAGTATAACATAAAAAACAGAACATCTGAATATATTACTCACTTCCTCGATCATTTGTTTGGAGATTGTCAAGATATATGAATACATTAAACTGGCACTGCTAATATTTACAGAATTAATACATTATCCGAATGAAATACCGTTATGCACCTTTAATAAATTTATCATACACAAAATACCTTATCTTGACTATTGTGACCAAGAGCTATCAAAACTGAAACCTAACAAACATTTTTACTTAAGATAGCCTAACAGTCCCTGATAAAGATATTCACGTATGGAGTAGAAGGAGTTCTTACCAAAACGTCTTTGAAGCTCTGTTTAAACAGTGCTTTATCTGAAACCAGGTCTTCAATGGTTGCTGGCAATTTGTCGAAAATGTATGGTTCAGCTGCTGTGCAGCTATCTTTGATTTTATATCCAAGTCATGAAGACTCAGCATAAACAAAATTGTACATGGTACCACGTTGTCTTTACAGATAACAAACAGTCATCTGAACAAAATTCATTTGCGCTCTTGGGGAATTAAAGTTACTTTTGAAGCTAATTAAAATCCTACTTAAATACTGCTGTGTTTGTATTTACACATCACTAAATAATGACTGCTCTACACAATACTATAATATTTGGTTACAAGATTGATATCATACCTGTAAAGGCAATATTATATTTACGGAACTTGTCACCTATCAGAATCTTGGCTAACTCTAATCTAAAAATAAAAACAAAGCCGAACTGATGAAAAAAAAAACTTTCTGCTGTACCTTTGGTGTGTTAGCATCCAAGCACATAACATAAAAATTTTGAACTTGTACTCTTCAGAATGCAACACGTATGTTGCAGTGCTTGTTGTGCCTCCAGTTGCCATATACTCAATGAATACTTCTAATAAAATACCGTGAACTGGCTTGGCATCTCACGTACGTCTCCTCGGTTTTGTATAGAGCCGGACAGGTGCCTCAAAAATAATTAAAACTGATTTTACATTCGAAAATGACTTTCGTACTCTGCATATTTGAAATTAATTATTTCTCAGTGTCTCTCCTGTTATCTTGCTCTTACTGGCGTACTGGACGTCTCCAAACTGTGTCTACGAGATACCCATCTCCGTACCTCACATATGTAGTTCCCATTTTTCTTTGTCAGCGTCACTATGAGTGCTTCGGTTAAAAGATGCGCAGTCGTGTTAACTCCTGTAGATATTTGAGAGAAGGACTTTCGCCTGGAGCATACTACTGAGCTTATCGCTATGAATAACTTCACTTGTCACCATCTTCAAGATGGCGTATTTAAAGTGACGTTCCAAACTCCGGTGTTTCTGTGCGTGTGTGTGTGTGTGTGTGTGTGTGTGTGTGTGAGAGAAACACCGTTTCATATCGCCTTATAAAAAACCTTTCGTGTAAATCAGCACAAACCAGACATCCGTTAAATTATTGTATGGCTGAAGGACGATGAAATCCCACAAGACATACGTTGACACAAATATTTTCTGCAAATTTTTCGTTGTACTTTATACGAAAATCTTGAACGTTCTGAGATACGTTTCACACACACTCTTAGACAGGACGTAGTAACTCGAAATTTAATTGAAAGTTTCACTGTTCATCAAGAAACCAAAAATCATCCATAAAAGTATCAAATGAGTTAGCTTCTAAATACTACACTACAAGTACAGTAATCTTACATAAATAGAGGACGGTATAAAAACAAAAACGTGTACCTTCAAATTTTAAAAGTGATGCCTCGGTTAGGTAGCGTGCAGTTGTTAATTAGCGTTAGAATAATTCATGTCTCAAAAACGAATCTAACGAACAGCAGGACTGGAATATGCTATTTTGCATGCTTCTTTCGCTTGAGAAACATCTTATAGATGCAATTTAATGAAAATGCCTTCCTTTCGCTAGAGGGTGTGCACAGATGAGAGTTTATTCACCAGCATTGTTTCGCACAAATTCTTGCTTCACAAATAACTCATACGTCATGCTGCTGAACTAGCTGAAGCCATTAAATCAGTGGTTATCAGCGTAAGGTCTATGGTAATCAGCATAGAGTAGATTATTTTGCTGTTGTTTGATTGCCAGTACACTTTTCACCATTCAGTTCGCTACTTTTCCTGCTGCTACGTCACATCAAACTCCGGAAGTTTTATTTATTTCAAATTAATTATTAAAATAGGAAATTAATATTCCCAGAAACTTTTATGTTACCTTACTGAAAACCACTTCATAGCCATTTAGCGTGCGATTCTGACACGAAAATAATACAAAGATAAGATATACGTCATTGACAGTGTATCACATCTCTGCCCGCTGTGTGGTTATGGAGGTGTAATTGTTTGGGCCGTCAACTTCATATATTTAATAATGAGTGGTGGTGACGGAGACGGGATGCAGCGTAGATGGAGTCATTTGAGAAAAGTGTTGGAGAGGTCGGGGCCTTTTTGTCACCCTGATTTCGAACCGTCATCGGAAACATTAAATTTTTTAATGAGTACATGCAAGATATTGGTTATAGGTGCCGGCGGATTAGGTTGTGAATTACTGAAAGACTTGGCTCTTATGGGATTTAAAGACATACACGTAATAGATATGGACACAATTGAACTTTCTAACCTTAACAGACAGTTTCTGTTCCGAAGAAAAGATATAGGAAAATCGAAGGCAGAAGTTGCAGCAGACTTCATAAACAACCGGATCCCCGGTTGCCGTGTGACGCCACATTTCTGTAAGATTCAAGATTTCGACGAATCGTTTTATAGATCCTTTCACTTAGTTGTCTGTGGTCTCGATTCAATAGTCGCCCGTCGGTGGATAAATGGTATGTTGATATCATTGCTTCAGTATGAGGACGGGGAGTTAGATCGAACATCAATTGTGCCAATGGTTGACGGTGGCACAGAAGGCTTTAAGGGCAATGCTAGAGTGATACTACCCGGTGTCACTGCTTGCATCGAATGCACTCTGGATCTCTTTCCCCCACAAGTGACATACCCACTTTGTACAATTGCAAACACACCGCGTCTGCCAGAGCATTGTATTGAATATGTGAAGGTAAGTGAGTATTGTACGTGACATTTAACGCAAATAAAGGGAATTTTTATTTTAATATCGTGGTTCTATTGTGTAACTTCATCCCAAAGTATTATTTTGTACAGTTTTTGCTTGCTTGCAAAATTTTCTCGTCTTTTGTGTAGGCCATAATACAGTAAAATGTGGGACTCCTGTTTAATCCTAATTAAGTGTTCTTCAGGGAGCATGCGACTCCCATGTCGTTTCCAAATATGGTAATCTATTTATCCCTTTCAGTACTTGCATTATGCAACTGTGGACTGCATCTTTTCGTTACAAGGAAAGGGGGACATAAATAAAATTTACAAGAGCATTTGCCAGTAGTAGAAGCTGATGACAATAGCCTGCTATAGTGCAGAATTTTATTTTGACCACATATTGAGTGATTAAAAAAATTTGTGTATTTACTATGCTACAGATGGAAGAAAATGAGTTTTTATTCTCACTATAGAAAACGAAAGTTATAAAATACAGTTAGTTTTCTTCACATAGTTTGTATTTTATATTGTATGTAACATTTTTGGTATGCAGTCTCACATAAAAGTTCACTTGGATGATAGTTAGTATTAATCTTCGGTTATCATTTTTATCTTACATGCGTGTAACAATTTTGACTATGCAGCTATGTAAGCATTCACCTTGCTTTCCTGTTTAACCCACAGGAGTCTTCAAAGAGATTTGCTGCTAGAGATAATTGAGATTTTGTAACAAGCATTTTGAACATCTGTTAATTATTTCATAACAAACGATTCTGCTATTATATTTTCTGCTCAGAGTTTCATTTTCAGGTGATCCAGTGGCCGCGAGAGTCCCCGTGGTGTGATGTTCCAATTGATGGGGATGACCCAGCGCATATTGGATGGATTTGTGAGAAAGCATCAGAGCGTGCTGCACAGTTTGGCATAATGGGTGTTACATATCGCCTTGTCCAGGTAATATTCATTGTATTCCATTTTGACACTGTATGGTGTTCATTTCTCTTTCCAATGTAGGCTTTTAAATTGAGGATTTTTTATTCTCCTCTGCCTTATGATTGCCTAGGCAACTTCAAAAGCAGTATAATATCAGACATAAGAGAATCTGATCATGTCGTGCTCAACAATTCTAATAAGGCTCTTGTAAGCACTCGTCGCACAGCATCCCATTGTTTGTTAAGCTAGTATACTGTTCCTTTGGGTTTCGTCTTGAAAACCCTTGCAGCCTTGCCCAGTATGAGTTTGGTGGTGCATGGTGCACCCAATGGTCATGGGTAGGTTGGGGGAAGGGGGGGGGGAAGTGAGCACTACAAGTTCACCCTAATCATAGACTTGGCATGCTCGACCAAATGCAGTGAAGTGTGGCACTGAAACGTAGCATGGATTAGGGTCCTTGTCTTGCCTGTCTGGCTCACAAGATTGGTATAGATGTAAAGTGAATGGGGGCTAGAGAGGATTTCCTGTGGGTCATCTCTACTGCCAGTCAGCTGTATCATACTTGCTCGGGTCCAAGGTGCTCTGCCTGACTCGGCATGTAATTCTCAAGAAACTTGTACAAATAGCACAATTTCCACAACTTCATAAAGCAAATCATAACAATATTGCTTTACTGGAATAGGTGATTAAGTAGAGCAATTTTGGAACTGACAGACTATGTTAAGAAATTGTCTACCAAGGATTCAAGATTCATGGCAAGGGATGGGGAATGTGATAGATCAATGGAAAGCTGTTTATGATGACAAAATGACCTGTTGGTCATCTAGAAGTCTAAGTTTAGGTTGTATGTTGTCAAAACCAATCAAGATGGTATCCGAAGAGTCAGTGTTCAGAGGTATCGTGGATAATTACCTTGTTGACAGCATCACAGATCAAAGCTTGGCACTTTTATTGCTATCCCTTCTTTATTCTTTGACAGTTCCAAACTATCACACTACAAATTGCTGTGTGCTGCACCCTCGGATAATTTGCACACTGTCAGGTTCTGGTTTGATTGCAGTGTAAGCTATTAGTTTGTTGCCAACCACACAGCCTTGATGCACTAATTGTTAAAGGTTACTGATCACTATTTTTGTTGAACACAAGTTCATCTCTAGAGAATGTTTTGTGGTTGTTGTATTCTCACTGTGTACTTAAAACAGCTGTCAGCACCACCTCTTGCATTTGCTTCACATGTAGCAGCTAGTGCTATCAACATTTCGCCAGGAAAAACATAAGTAACAGCTCTTACCCTTCTCTTTCACCATAAAGTTATGTTGAGCCCCATTTTATGCCTTGTAACTGACTGAGTGTGTTGGTTTCAGTGTTTACAAAGTTGATTCGGTACCATCTCCAATAGAATTAGCCACTTCAAATACGACAGTCAGCAACGGTACAACTTGAAGACCTTCTATGAGAACTTAAACCCCCCTCACAAAGAACGTGTATGCAAGACCTACAGTTAAGCCAGTATTACATGACACACCTTCATTTACAAGTTTCCACCAGTGCCCCAAACATACTAACTTGGAACTGCCAACTTTTTCGTTAGCCCTACTACATGATACAACTAACATGTAAGTCTGCGCTAGAATCCCAAGGATCCACATTCTGAATCACAGGCTCATTTATGCCATTGAGTGAGAATTGATATGTTTGTACAGCAGGTATTTACAGATATCAAATTCTTGACGGGTTTCCAGCCAGATCAAACTGTCATCTGAGCACAATATTTCAGCGTTCCACCTGGTCGCCATCATCAGGTGAGAAAAGCTACACTGCTCTCACCGATAACTGATTCCACTCACAAATGACTGCACCTTTATATGCATCAGAAGTACAACAGCACATGCGCTAGATACAGTGCACATGCGCTCAATCCTTCCTGCTGGCCCCTGGCGCAAAAAAAAGTTGTAGCGCTTCTGGTGGGGAATACTGTTAAAAACGGTATATAGTTACAAATGATTCAGATGCCACTGTTTCTTAATACCTGATAAAACAGGATTCCACGTTTTACTTAACGGGTATCTATTATCACGGTTGATGATATTATCTGCTAGTCTGAAACAATAGGGCGCAATGGGATCCCATCCTTATGGATTTTTGGCAAACTGTATAATTTAGGTTTTGTTTCTAATTTGGGTGCACCAATTTACAACTTGGCAAAATATTTAGCATCGGCTCTCAGCCCTCATGTGGGTAAATGCGAATACCATGTATCCAACTCCATGGATTTTATTCAGTGTTTAAAATTGCTTCGCCTTGGTCCCTCTGATTTACTTGTTAGTTTTGGTGTGGTGTCCCTTTTACTCGGGTCTTTGATTTTAATTAATGAAAAACTGATATGTAAATGACAAAGCTCTGCCATCATGTTCCAAGATGACAAATATTTTGAACAAACTGACGGTGTGGCTATGGGGAGTCCTTTATCCCCCCATAGTCGCTAATCTTTTTATGGAGAACTTTGAGGATATGGCCGTGAAAACATATTTTTGAAGCCTTTGTGTTTTTTGAGATATGTTTCTTGTTTGGTCACATGTAATAGACTCTTTGCACCAGCTATTGGACTATTTTAATTGTCTTCATCCGAACATCAAATTCATGATGGAAATTGAAAAGGAGAGAATATTACATTTTTGGATGTACTAGTTTATAGAAAAGATGACGGAACTCTTGGACGCAGTGTTAACATGAAACCTACCCATTCCGACTGGTATTTACATGCTACCAGTTGCCATTCACCTTCTCAACGTGCAGGATTCCTTCGGACCTTGGTTAAGGGGATACGGAATCACCTATCCCCGCAATGTTAATATATGCCTACTATAGGGAACATTTTCTCACAAACTACTGGAGACAGAGAGGTAAAAATTTTACTGTATGTGCATTCATATGTTACAACAATACTGAAACAACAGTTTATTGTCAAAGTATTTTCTTACAGAGATATTGTACATTTATTTTTAAGTAAATTTTTTCCATCGCTTTTTACTAGACTATCACCCCTAAGTCTTTTGTAAATCAAGTAATTAAAAAATCGTTGTTTCAGTATGTAATAGGGACCTATGTCACTACGTCATAAAAATTTCAGACTTCTAGGTTGACCAGTACCTGAGATAATGTTCCTAGATGAAGTAAAAAGTAAACTTACGGGAAACGGAGAAAGAAGATTAAAACATTCCTGATCCGTAGCTAATACCCCCTTCACAGTCTTCATAATCATCTTCAAGTCTTCTTTTGGCACCCCTCTGCACCTGTCTTGCTTTTTTCACTAATGTCTTGATTATATTATCAGCATGCCTTAGTCTGTGCTGATCTAAAAAGAACATAGCACGTACCGTACGGGAACCAACACACATACCCAACTTTTGAAGGACCTGGCATTTAGTTATATTTCCAAGATTGAAGGTTGCCACAGCATCATACACACCAAAATGTAGTGTATTAATTCCGACAAACACTGTTTTTGGGAGACGATGCCATATCACACTATTCAAGCACTCGTTGGGGTTCTGCGTTTTTCCGTGAAGACATTTCATCAGAAGACTTCTGTCAGCCAGATCTCTGAAAATGGGCTTTATTTCTGCCATGATGGCTGATGGTAGACTGTGGTGGTGAATGTATTTCTCTCCTGTTGTTAGTCCCCTATTGTATTTACACCAGCTGTTTTCACCTTTGGGGCACAAACCATGTTGTGGATGCTCATCCGTGGATGCGGTGTGGAAATATAAAGCCCATATAGCTCTCCTCATTTCTTCAAGATTGCCTGTATTTTGCCTGATTGCAAGGCCATAGCAGTTCTGAATGTGGTCTATTATGGAATCAGTCAATCTTCCTCTGCCATCCAAGGTTTTCCCATCATCTAGTTTTTTCCCTTTCATAACTGATTTTAACCTTCTCAGCCTGGCACCCATTCTCTTCTGCACATGTCCTATACATTCAAGTTTGCTTATATTTACACTGTTCCCATATGGTTTGCTTTCCAAAACTTCTTTGAATGCTTTAGAGTCACCATCTCCCAGATATTTGACATAGCGAACATTATACCACTGTGAAGAGCGATGAAAAATTTTCTTCATCCCAGCAACCTCCATGCCACCACTACTACCATAATAATTAGCAATACAGTCATCACTGTGTTCATTTTTCAGCCTGCCTGTGCACCTACAGTATTTAGACATTATTGCAACATCAATAACCTTGCCAGTATCAACACTAGTTGCTGTTACAACACCATTGTTGGAGGTGTGGCCCCTTTTCTGCCACGTGCCATCAAACGCCACTGTGAGGTCACGACTGCCGTCATTTTCTTCCACTGCTTCTTCCACAGCAACCTGCATTGACTTCTGTGCTACATCTTCAACTGCAGATCCTAGTACATAATTGTAAGCTTCAAACTTTGAAGGTGCACTTGGAAGATTTAGAACACCACATAGCATATCACCAGCTGCTTTGCCCTTACCAATTGCTCGCAATCCATAAACTAACCTAATATTTACACTATAAAGTTCAGTTTTCTTGTATCCATTATTTACAGTTACTGAAACCGAACTTGGAAACTTACAGCTGTATTTACAAACACTGCATATTAAATTAAACTGGGCAGCCAGGCCAACATGGGATTCTACTTTCAGAGAAACGTTTCCATGACATTTTTTGCAGCACAAACTGTTTTCAAGAGCTTCACACAATATATTCGTATCAATGAGTTCAAAAACTTCATTCCCTCTATCAAGTAAATTATATTTCTCTTCCAAATCTCTTAGTTTTTTATGAGAAGCACTGTTTTCATTTGGTGTAAGTTCGTTCGGCAAATCAGTAATAAGTGGATTCACATTTTCCAACAGTGATGATGATGAACTGCTTTGCTTTGCTAATGAATCATTATTTCTTTTCTTTTGCCAGTTCACACGCTTTTTAAATACTTTTGCTTTAGCTCTAGGCATTTTCACTGCGAAAAATGAAGCACTAAATACGAAATAACTCAACAACAACTACTTCCTTATATCACACTGTTTACAAAACAGTCCCGCCACAAAGTCAAAGAGTAACTTGAGGAAACCAGAGAGAAACATTTTCGGGCAACTAGTGTATAAATAGTCGCTGGAAACCGGGATATTTGAATTCATGTCACTTTAAAGGTACTGCCAAAAAGTTCATGGTCAGCCACGAGAGACGTGTATAACTAAAGCGCAATACCCGATCTCACAAATATATAAAAATAAAATAGTTATAATTGTAGTAGAGCTATGTATGATACGTCATTTTAAAGAGGAAACATGGCAGAATATAATACGCCAATAAAAAAAAAATTCGATTTTTTTAACCCAAAATCCGATTCCGTATCCCCTTAAACAAGCATATGCTGTCTTGGATGCTGAGAATTTACCACAGGAGCTGCAACATCTTAAGGACGTGTTCGATAATAACGGCTATACAGACCAACAAATTCGACGTGCTTTTGAGTTTGGACACCTACCTGAACCTTCTGAAGATACCTTTAGATCTGTGGCTTTTCTTCCTTATGCTGGGAATGTGTCTGCCAAGATAGATAGACTTTTGAAGAAATATGAGATCAGATGTGTTTCTCGGCTGCCAGCTACGATTTGAGCACTTCTTGGCTCTGTCAAAGATGATTTAGGTTTGAGGTAGTCTGGCGTTTACAAAATACCGTGTGAGTGCAGAAAAATTTACATTGGCCAAACTATTCGGACCGTCAACGACAGGGGTATTGAACATCATCGCCATACACGATTATTACAACCAGATAAATCTGCAGTGGATGAGCATTGCCTTACAGAGGGACACAGGATGCTATACAATGAAATGCAAGTAGTTGCAAATGCTTCACGGTACTGGGATTGTTTTTTAAAAGAATCTGTCGAAATCAGACTAGCAGATAATATCATTAATCTTGATAATGGATATCTGCTAAGTAAAACGTGGAATCCTGTTTTATCAGGTATTAAGAAACAACGGCATCTGAATTGGCTGGCTATGAATAATCATTTGTAACACTATATCATTTTTAATAGTATTCACCACGGGAGGCACTGCAACATTTTTTGCGCCAGGGGCAGCAGGAATGATTGAGTGCGTGTGCACTGTATTTAGCGCATGTGCTGTTGTACTTCTGATGCATATAAAGGTGCAATCATTTGCGAGTGGACTCAGTTATTGGTGAGAGCAGCGTAGCTTTTCTCACTGAAACATTGTGCTCAGATGACAGTTTGATCCGGCTGGAAACCTGACTATAATTTGATATACTAATACGCTGGGAAAGTCTACATAGCCACATCTGGTATTTACTGATATTGAGACTTCTATGAGGTCTAGAGTCATATTTATTAAGCAGTTATTGTTATTTTGTGGAGCTAGAATGAAATTATGTTAGTCACACACAGTTATGGACTAATGTGATAATTTTGTTATCCTAGTTCTAACAAATGATTCTGTGTTTACATTTCAGTGATTGACACGGAGGCTGCTATTATCTATGCAGTATTTGCCATGATGGTGTCCGCCTTCGTTGTTAGAATGGCAGAATGACAATGTAATGTCAGGAGTAGGACTTGTGTTAAACACTGACTGGGGAAAAGGCATGAAGGCAGGGACTTACGCTCCCTGTTAATGAAACATTTGAGCCCTAAGATCCACAGGAATTTAGGAACTTTGTCAGAATGGACATACCTTGTTTTGAAAAACTGCTGTCGATCATATATGGTGCGATTTGCACAAGTGGCACAGTAATGAGGGAAGCTATTTCACACTTTAACCAATTAATGTGATACATACACACATCAAAAGCAAAATTATATGTACATATACATAGAAGACATAAACTCGGAGCTAAACGTTTGTGGACATACCTTATAATGGTACAGCTACAATAAGAAGCTATCATTAAATATACAGCTTTTCTCAACGCCAATTCAAAAAAAGAGAATTTTCATTTATTTTATTACTGTATGGGGCGAGTAATTACCAGAAATGACACATGGTTTATGTTCCACATTAACCTTAGCTCTCCTTTCCCTGGTTTGGTAACTGGGGTAGGCTAGAGACACGCAAGTTGCTGAAGTGGCGTCCGATTGAAAGACTTGCACAAGGCCTGTCAGCCCCACATTATTATTATTATTATTATTTACTGTATTTATAAAAAGTTACTGATAAATGTGTCGAATATCTTGAGCAGTAGCCAAAAAAAAATTCTCAAGAGTTCATGTATGTCTCTCCTGCATACCGCAAGTGAAAAAAATAACCAGAAAGTCCACTTGAAATGGTTTGTTCTGTGCATGCCCCTCTTCTACCACATTTGCACAGGTCCATGGCAGGATAGAACAGTTTCTATTTCTCCCTGGCAGATAAACTGTCTGCTCAAATCACAGCTTGTTTTTTTAGATGTATTGTGTAGTACTGGCTTTACTGACAGCCCTCCCTTTATTGTGGGTTCCCACACCCTTTGGATGAGCCTCTGGTGCAGCTACCGGGTAATGTACACCCCAATGCCTGACACTGTGCATTTTATTCAGACATCCATATATAATGAGCTAGCTATACATACATCTACAAACTGAATTGAGACCAACATTCTCTACCGAAATAATGTGTGTCTTCTGAAAAACTGGTGTCTGGGGGAAGAATCCTTTCATGACTTTCCCTATTTTTTTCCAGTCCTTTATTTGGATCGTATGCCATTTGGATTCTTCCCCCAGACACCAGTTTCTCAGAACTCCACTGGTGGCAACAAGCACTGCAACATGTCCATGGTTCTCGCCACCCACTGGGCCTTAATTTACATTAATTCCTTCTATCCCAGCATTTCTTCACAGTGACTACCGTATTTACTCGAATTTAAGCCGCACTCGAATCTAAGCCGCACCTGAAAAATGACTCGAAATTGAGGAAAAAAAATTTTCCCGAATCTAAGCCGCACCTGAAATCTGAGACTCGAAATTCAAGGGGAGAGAAAAGTTTTACGCCGCACTTCCAAATCGAAACAAACTTGGTCCATTGTAATATGAGACACAATTTAGTTAAGCTTTACCAGGTAGCCGTTGTTATGCGTCAGGCGCTCCATCCGTATTTATACGGGTACCCCTCCTTTTTCGCGTGCTTCATCTGGTTTGAATTGATTGCTTATTTTTCTTTGATCTGACAAGTGCAGTTCTCTTTGTTATAGGTGTTTCCGTCACGCAAGGCTGAAAATGCATTACTGTACTGTGTCATGCATTGTTTGTCGCATTCTGAAAATGAGGGTTTACGGCCTGTCGCTGCTCGCGGCATGGCTTGCTTTTGTGCACGCTACCGCCGCTTACAATAAAAAAAAAACAAAGAGAGGAATCGTCTCATTAGCGAAACAATGGCATGAGACTGCTATTCGTTGCTACTTACACTGCTGCTTTCTTTGAAAATGATCAACAAGAATCAAATAATAAACTGCATATGATAGAAGATGTTCTGAACGAGAATTTAGTGAAAATTTTTTCCGTTTGAAAATCTTTACAGACGCCTCTTTAGTACATTACATTGTGCACAGAAATTAGTCATCTTAGATTTAAAATTCTAGTCGCTTAATTTCTGACTGTATCACTATTAGGCATAAGAATAATACGAATATAAACATGACATGGTATGTATATTCTTCCGCATCTGCTGTTGTCTCACTAGTTTCGTAGTTTATTAGGCAGACAAGATTTAAATGAGGTAGCAGAAAACACGAAAGAATACATGGCAAAATGTTTATATTCGTATTATTCTTATGGTGAAGAGAATACTGCATGTTTTTCACAATTCATAAAAGTTCCTATTAGCAACCATTTCTTCTCACAGTTAGGAAAAAATTCAGAAAGCAGAGTTGGCCATATTGACAAATTTCCCAAACAGTCTTGCCAGTCGGATTTTCGTAGTACATTGAAATGCTGCTACGTTCGAAGAGGAACAATACGGAATTTGTATTTACTTCGTTGGATAATGTATGAAAATGCAGTGGTCGAAACTTGGGGCAGAGAAAAAAAAGCTCGTCTTCCACCTTTTTATTATTTATTTACTGACGCAGAGGTTTTGGGGCCAGTATTTGTCTTTGTGCCTGCGAAGCATGCCTGCGTAGCGCTACATATATTCGATGACAGAAGTTAGTTGTGGCGGCACCTACCAACATTTTTCAGAACTTCCACTTACTTTGCACTCGATTCTAAGCCGCAGGAAAAAAGTAAATACGGTACTTTTTTCACTCCATTTTAGTTTTCTACGTCTTTCATTTTTTTACATTTCTATTTTTCACCATCCCCTCCCACCCTTGTTACATACAATGCACTAGGTTCCTCACTCTTATTAACTCGTACATGAAGTTTTAGCAGTAATCTCTGTCTTGCATATTACCCTGTCTTCCACATCTAAGCTCCCAGATCTTCAAATTTCATCTGGTGCAGTCCCCAACAATCAATTTTCCCTCCTCATCCCACCTGGTAAGCCTTCCCTGATCAGTGTTCTGGGCGACTTTTCTGAACTGTATCCCTTTCCCTAAGCCTCTCCAGTTCTTTTCCTTCACCCCTCTTCCTTCTCCTTCAACTCTTCTGACAGAAGGCGGTACTGGCTCTGAAAGCGTGTAAAAGTTAAATCCTTTTGTGTGTGTGTGTGTGTGTGTGTGTGTGTGTGTGTGTGTGTGTGTGTGTGTGTTACCCTGCCGCCGCTTGGTGAGTAGATTTTTTTGTCCATCCATTTACATTATATAGTCAATAATTGATTATTTTCGTTGTAATAACTTTTGTAGTATGGTCGTCAAAAGTATAACATGAATTTGATGATGCATTAAGGTAAAGTTTTACTTTGTTACAGGGTGTTGTGAAGAACATAATACCTGCAGTGGCATCTACGAATGCTGTGGTGGCTGCGGCATGTGCCACAGAAGCCTTCAAGCTGGCTACGAGCTGTTGTGTTCCCATGGACAACTACATGGTGTTTAATGATGCCGATGGCATTTACACATATACGTATGAGGCGGAGAAGAAAGAAGATTGCCTCGCTTGTAGTCAAGTGCCCAGAGTTATTGATATTGAGGTGAGTGGGGGGGGGGGGCTGTATTTTTATTGGCGTAGTAATTGTACTCCTTTTCTACTTTACTGCTAGTTTCTTTGTCTTTGAGGTAACAAAAAATCAGATTTAACTTCGATGTATGTAATTTAGAAGTAAAGGACCACTCGCTGAATAGCAGAATTGTTGATTCGTCAACAGATGCACGCACAAAAAAGAAAGAAAACTATTCTAACTTTCAGAATAGATCTGTCAAGCTACAGCACAAAAATACACACATGCCTGTGCCTCTATATTGTTCTGGGTGAATACACAATGCAGAGATTGTATTTTCGTAGGTGGACTAGGGTGGGGTAAGAGTTGTCATGGAGGCTGTGGGGACACTAGGTTAGTGAAGATTGAGGTCAGAAGGGTTACAGGTGTGAATGATGTATTCCAAGGATAACTCACATGTGTGTAATTCAGAAAAGCTGGAGACGCATGGGAGGATCCTGATGGCCCGGTTTGTGAAGCAGCATGATGTGGTGAGCTGCATGTGGCCAACTTTGTTCTTGGCCACAGTGTGATGGCGACCACACATTCTGATGGACAGCCAGTTGTCTGTCATACCGACATGAAAAACTGTGCAGTGGTTGCAGCATAGTTGGCATATGGTGTAGCTGCTTTCACAGGTGGCCTGGCCTCTAATGGGATTGGATAATCCTGTAGCAGGACTGGAGTAAGAAGTGCTAGGTGGGTGGCTGGGGTAGGTCTTGCACCTGGGTCTTCCTTAGTGATACGACCCCTGTGGTAAGGGGTTGAGGATGGCATAGGGGTGGACCAGAATGTTATTTAGGTTGATGGGTAGTGGAATACCACTTAAGGAAGAGTGGGAAGGATCATTAACAGGATGTCCCTCATTTCTGGGCACAATGATAGTCTAGAAGGTTCAGTTGCCCAAGTCTGGTGTGATACTGAGTGACCTGGAGGTACTCCTTTCCAGCTGATTTATGGAGGTTGTGGAGAGATATGGGGTATGTGAGGATATGGCATGGGAAATCTTCTTGTTGCCTAGTTTCGGAATGTAGTGGCTGGCTGGGAAGGCCTTTTGTGAGACCTTCAGCATACTGGGTAGGGGAATTGTTGTCACTGATAGATTAGCTGTCCATGGGTGGCAAGGCTATATGAGTGACACTCTTTTAGTGGTCACAGGCTGGGTTCCCAAACTGTTACATTATGCTCTTCACTTTTTCTAAACTGAAACTTAGCCTGTGCCACAGGTTGCCTAGGAAAAATTGTACATACAGGTCGGTTAAGTTTTGTTACAAGGGCAATCCCAAAAGTAAGGTCTCCTATATTTTTAGATTATTTTCTATAATAGTTAAAGCACTGTAAGGGTTGAAGAACACTTTATCTTTCTGCAAAATTCCTATTTCAGTCGATGCGTCTTTTGTAAACACTGTGGCAGCTTTTACAATTCTCATGTATTACCAGATCGCTGTCATACACTGCAGGATGTTTTAGACCTCATCTTTTATTGGTGCACAACCTCCATCCAGACAATGTTAATTCCTTAAAGCATTCTGTCAACAGTTGCAGTTATCTATAAGGTGAAAAATTTCGAACCCTTACAGGTTCATTTTCAAACCTGGCTCAATGTGGCCACAAAAACAGTGAATACAAAAATGGTAGGCCTATTACAATAAAAAGTCCAAATGTAACAAATTGATTATTGGAATGCAAACATACCTGCAATGACAGTGCCTGATCTTAATCATAAACATTGCGTGGAAACCCATCCTCTATAAATGTTGGCAGAATGAATGCCACAATCCACAGTGCCTGTTACAGTCAAAATTAAACCATAGGTTAACATAGCAAACAGCACCTGGAAACTTACAATGGTGCTAGCATCACGCCTCATGTAAAAGCGAATTCCCCCAGCCAGTGGGTGTGTCGCATTTTAAAATGGGGTTGCATCTAAACACCTTTATTAAACCTGACATTAGTATAGTGAATAACAATAACAAATGTACAGGTACTACACAGCTACTAGAGTGACACATACCCGTCACATTTTTGAACACAAGGCAAGCATTTCATGTTAAAGTGTACATCCAATAGACACACCAAATTAAAATGGGGGCATCACAGTGCCTTTATTAACCAGTCACATGTAATATAAAGTACAATGAAACAAATCTTACTTGTTGCTCAATTACAAATTTACATTGTACATATAGGTGGTTGTGTTCCAGGTGGTTGTGTTCCAAATGCCTACATACATATAGTTTACATACATAAAAAGTTTCAAAACAATACAATCGTTTGACTAAAACGTTTTGTGAAAGACAGTTATGCAGCCCTACTAAAACATTGTCTCATAGCACCGAATTATTACTGCATCACATCATGTGCAACCACCTTGAAATTGCGTTGTACTGTACACACAGGTCCATCTGTTCATGCAAGTCCTGTTTCGAATTACAGAGGATGAGTACTGAAATATGGATACTCAAGTATTTTACATAATTGGGTCGGGTTGTTTGGGGGAAGAGACCAAACAGTGAGATCATCGGTCTCATTGGAATAGGGAAGGACGGGGAAGGAAGTCGACTGTGCCCTTTCAAGGGAACCGTCCTGGCATTTGCCTGGAGCGATTTAGGGATATCACGGAAAACCTAAATCAGGATGGCCGGATGCAGGATTGAGCCGTTGTCCTCCCAAATGCGAGTTCAGTGTGCTAACCACTGCGCCACCTCACTCAGTCTTTTACACAATTCCACGCAATTTTTCGTTGCTGGTCATGCATGCTGCATGAACAGCCTTTTCCATACAGTGTCTCTATGATCACACCACCTATGAGCTGACATAATTTACTTTTAGTGACTTCTGTTTTTGTGATTTCTTGAGCTGCTTCATACCATGCACATTGACAAGGTCACTGTAATGTAAGCACTTCACGTCCTACTCGTGTATGTACCAACATGTGGACATTTTATTTTTACCTCACAGCGAATAAACAGCAAAGTACTGCACACTGTGTGATGCATAGCACAGTGTTTCACATGAGTGCTTTTTAGTGGATATTGTATCATTTGTAATCTGTAATTAGACGCGTATTGAGCCAGTAAACTTGTTGGATCAGGATGTTTAAATGTGAAACAATGTTTCATAGGAGAGCATTTAAGTGCATCTGTAATTGAATTGGCATGTCGAGTTAGTAAATTATCTCAGGTTATGATGTGTGTATCTGAAGTGTGGCATGATCATAGAGGCACTATACGGAAAACATTGTTCGTGCAACATGCGTGACCAATGATGCAAAATTGTTTGGAATAATGTAAAACGCTTTAGTGTCTGTATTTTAGTACTTGTCCTCTGTAATTCACTACAGAGCTCGCATGAATAGGTAGGCACTGTGAGTACACAACAAGGCGATTTCAAAGTAGTCATGCATGACGTGGTGCTGTAACTATTCAGCGCTATGAGACAATTTTATTAGGATTATTTAACTGTGTTTTACAAAACTTATTAGTCAAACAATTGTAATGTTTTTAAATGTTTTATGTATGTAAACTATATGTATGTAGGCTTTTGGAAGGCAACTGTCTGTATGTACAATACAGAAGTTGCAGTGGAGCAAATATTACATGTGACTGGTAAATAAAGGTGCTGCAATGTCCCATATTTTAATTTGATGTGTCTGTTGGCTGTTGATGCACTCTTGAACATGAAATGCTTGTCTTCTGTTGAACTACGTGACAGGTATACATCACTCTGGTATTTGTATTTGTGTAATGCCTGTACATTTGTTGCTGTCATTCACTGTATTGATGTCGGCTTTAATAAAGGTGCTTAGACCCATCCCCATTTTAAAGCACGACACTCCCATTGGCTGGGGATGCACTTGTACGTGAGGTGCGACACTTGTGCCATCAAAAGTTTGCTGGTGCTATTGGGTATGTTGACCTCTGGTTTGATTTTGGCTTGGTAACAGGCATTTTGGATTATGGCATTCATCCTGCTAACATTTATAGAGCACATGTTAGCACTCGCATTTGAGCTTTTTTTTGTAATACCATTTTGTATTTACTGTTCACTGATAACTACATACTGTAACCTCAATGGACCAGGCTTGAAAATGAACCTATAAGGTTTCAAAACTAGTCCCCTACTAAATAACTGCAGCTGTTGACAGAACCATTAATAAACGCTGTAGGGAATTTAAATAAAGCTGCTGTTCCCTGTCAATGAAATTTTGAAACAAGAAATGTTCGTTCAACTTGGGGAACAGGCAGTAGTCACTCAGTGCCATCTCCGGACTGTACAATGGACGGGTGATGAAATTCCAACCAAAGTTTTGCAAGAGATCAACAGTTTGATGAATGGTGTAAGGGAATTCGTTGCGGAGAATGCTTACACCTTTGTTCAACATTTCTCTTCTCTAGCTCTGAATTGTCCTGAGTTTTTTCAGTGTTTCACAGTGCTAGTCAATGTTTATTGTCTCAGAAGGCAGAAAGCCAAACAGTGATGGCCCCCTTCTGATCCCAAAACACGGTTGCCACCACTTCACCAGCAGATGCATTGTTCAAATTTTTGAGGCGCAGGTTAAGAGGGATATCGCCACTCGCATGACTGTTGATTTGTCTCGGGTGTTAAATGGAATGCCCAGGTTTAGTCATTTGTAATAGTAGTCTAAGAAGTTGTTCTTTTCATCTGCATAACAATGAAGAAATTCACAGAAAGTATCAACCTCTTGCTGTTCATGGTCTTTTGCCAGCGTATGCAGTACCAGTCTTTCATATACCTTCAGATATTGCAGCTTTTCCGTTAAAATAGTGTGGATTATGTTTCGGGAATCCTCAGGAACCAAAAGGTTGAGAGCTTCTAGAGTGATCCTTCAATCCTTATGAAAATTTCCTGAACCTGTGCAACTGCCTCATTGGAAATTAGGAGCCTAGAGCTCCTTTCTGTGTTGTGAAGCGTAGTACGCTCAGCTGTGAACTCTCTACACCACTTGCAAATATTTTTGAAATCCGTGCACGACTGCCCCTACACATTTTCATGAACTGGCAATGAATTTCAATGGGATTAATGCCTTTTTGTTCAAAAATTTAATGACTGCACAAACATTGCAGTTGGCAGGAGTGTTCGACAGGGACTCCATTCTCGACAAATGACAAGCCGAAACAGAGCATGGCAGAGAGGTGTGTGCATGTTCGTCTGAGAGGGGAAGCACAAATTGCAACACCATTGCCAACAATTGCATTAACAGTTCCTCTGCATACCTAAAAAAAAATGGATCTTTGATTTTGGATTGCCCTTATAATTGCAGATAACCATCTGAAACACATAGTCAAAAAATCTGTAGAAGTGACTGGGTACAGTTATTTGATATTCAAAACAGTCTTAGTTATGCCTAATCTTAAATGTTATCATGAAAAAGCTTTTACTGAAGAAGGCAGACCTGCCACTGATATAGTGATTTTCAGTCGAGTTGGCAATAGATTCTTTGTGGTGAACGTCCGCTACATTACTTTAAGATGTGTGTTGTGATCACGAATGGGCTTAATTTATTTGGAACGGACTGTAGAACGATCCTACTGCCACTAGCATACATTTTGCATAGGGACCACAAAGAGAAGATAAAAGAAATTAGGGCTTATAAGGAGGCATATAGACAGTCATTTTTTCCTCTCTCGATCTGTGAGTAGAACGGGAAAGAAAATGATTAGTAGTGGTACAGAGTACACACCATGACACACTGTACAGTGGCTTGCGGATTATGTATGTTGATCTAGATGGAGTTTTTGTTAGCCTTGGACGACCACTTTGCTTGGGGATTCTGGTACCATTCTTGTAACACCCTAACGCCCTCAACACAACTTTACTCCCTTTAATAAGGTTATTTTCTGTCTTTATTTTAATGAGATATCACAGGACCACTTTCTGTGTACCTGAGACTAACTTTCTTCAATAAATCTTATTCATCACAATTCTGTCTTCTACATCAATTACAGACATTAGAACACAACCCTTTTATTAATTATTTATTATATATTATTTATTATTTCTGTGTATTTCATTAATTCGCATTTCCCGCCACTACATAGGCATCTTTACTGAAGGATTATGGCTACTGGGTATTGTTTGGAGAAAGTTAGCTGCTGTGCACGAAAGCAGACCTGTGTGGCTCAACCCTACAAAGTTATTGAGCTAATCTTTTTAAACAGATCTGTGCATAGCGCAGTTATCTAAAGTACAAGAAACGGCAGGTAAAGTTGCGGTTGCTTTGCTCGTATGGACTGCTTGTTAGAGAAACAGTTGCAACTTCAATTATTTGAAATGAATCAAGTGATTAGGTCTGCTTGTTGGCAATGTTACCATGCCACATATTTTGGCATCCAGTTGATTGAGGTGAACCTTAACTGTGCCTTCAGCAACTGTATGAGTCAAGTCCAGTATTGCTACATTACCTGTCGGTGACTGTGCTGGACAGCTGCTTTAGATTTTCTGCAGTGTAGTACATTTGATGCCACCCATTGTGAAACACAGTATCATTTTACTTTATATGTTGTATTTCAGGGTCCAGACGTAAAACTGGAAGGCCTCATTACAATACTCCGCGACGACCCAGCCTTACAGATGAAAAATCCTGGCCTGACAGCTATGGTCGACGGGAAGAATCGAACACTGTACATGCCAACTGTCGCCAGCATCGAGGAGAAGACACGAGTGAACCTTACAAAGACACTTGGGGAACTTGGTTTGGAGAACGGTCATGAGGTGAGTTACACTGTCTCTCATAAATGCAGATCCTGCTTTCAGTGTAATAAGGCAAACCTGTCTCAATAAACTATTTTAAGTTTCGTATATCGTATTCTTTAACCCTTTATTTGGCAAATGGTGAAAATAAAAACAAAAAAAATTTTTCAGTGCTTATATTTATTTGTTATGCTTAAAGAAATACAATTCAGTCAGTTTTAGAAATTTTTGACAAAAATTATGAAATGTTGCTTATAAGCAACATTGCCAGCAATAGACCACATTTATACATATTATAGAAAAAAAGTGTTTGCCAATAACCTCAAGCAAAAGGTTTCCTGTACGTGAATAATTTAATTTATAAACACATTTATGCATTCCTGCTGTGTAATAGAACTGTTTCATTTTCCCTTCTAGTTCTTCTTGCAATGGAATTTTTGGAAACAGTTTCTCTTTGGAACGAAGCGCAATAACGACAACGGCCTTGGGACCGTATACAGGCCAATGCTCCATATTATCAAATCGGACATCTTGTGTAACAGTCGGAGCTGTTGGCTTCCTCCTCTTCTTTTGTGGTGGTGTTATGTCTGTTGAGGGCCTTCCTACTTTCCCTTTCCCTGAAAACATCAAACCATTGGCAATATCTGCCCTGAATGACTTCAGTGAGGTCTTCTTGTCCAGAGGTTCTTTTCGAAATATCAGCCAGGCATTTACAACACTCAGATTGGTACTCTGTAGAGCTCTATCAGCATACCAGCAAGATAAACTCCTCCCATATGCTGCTTGTACTGATGTACAATACTGGGACAGGACACTTCAATTCTTCTTTTTTCATTGCTGTCCCATCATTTTACTGCTGAAAGTGATTGGACACCACAAAATGAGCTTGCAAGTGTCACGGTTTTATTGTTTTGAATATCCGCTGCAAGCATATGTAATATACTAATGGCATATGTCCCAACTATGGGCAATGTTGCTCACAGGCAACATAAAAGTTTTATACTATTTACGTAATTCAAGACAATATTAGATTGAAATATTTCTGCTGTAAACTCACCTCTGGGTATTTCTTGAAGAAAATCTGCTAAGATTACTGCCAATTTATTGAAATCCACTCTTTCAGAACCAAAATAAGACACCCCTGTTGCTCACATGAGATCTCTGTAACACCACTGCACAAACTGCCATCTCGTGTGGAAAACCTTGTACTATTACAACAACTGGCATTTGCAATGTGTAAAGGAACGTTGCCTGGAGGCAACAATGTCAGTAACAGACACTGGGAAGTATTTGTTGTCCCATAAGGCCAATGTAAATCTGATGTTGCTTGAGAGCAACACTGCCAAATGAAGGGTTAATATTACTAGATTGTTGTTGTACTTTCTATTAATTGTGGAGAGTGAGCGAGCGAGCGGGTTTTGTAGCGTGTGACAAAAAATTTAAATCTGAAATGTTTTCAGAAATTCACCTCCAGCTCAGAAGTAGGCAGAAATTAGAGCTATGTAGGCATTCAGCAGTGTGCATGAACAATAGCTGCAGCACAAACTATACCTGTCACTAATGGAATCAAGTGATTCCTCTACTCCCCACCCCACTGACAACCTGTGCAATTATTTTGTTCTGGTAAAGATATTTGGGATGAGTGATACGTCAAAAAAAGTGTAGAAACAAAATTATTCCTAGGACTCAAGTGGCACTTCATTTATTGCACTGACATAAAGAAAACTAATTTGGCATCATCTTTGTGCTAGCATAAAGATCTGTTCACCTTCCCATCATACATTTTAGAGAGAACCAGATTTTACTTATTAAATATGTTTGGTAATTCAATGTGCTGTTTACTGGGAAGTATTTTGCAAGCCTGTACTAAATAGTGAATAAAGTGTTTACAAGCTTCCAGCCACATAAAGTGGTTAAAACATAGAGCATAGCAATCAGTTGTCCTTTCCTTCTAGGTTTTATTAAGCAAATATAGAGTTCGGCTAGTGCCTAGCCATTATCAATACATTATTTCATAGTATCAATGCATGTCCTAGTACGTCAAGACTCAAGTCTTGAATGAACTGTGACAGAAATCCAAACAACAAGGGACCGGCATACTAGGACATGCATTGATACTATGAAATAGTGCATTGATAATGACTAAGCACTAGCTGAAATTGTAGATTTGTTTAATAAAACCTGAAAGAAAAGTATGACTGCTGTGCTCCATCATTTTGAAAGTGTCATCATCATTGAGTGCACCCACATTCCTAATGGAAGGTAACCTGATGAGTACTCTTTGGCAACTGTCATGTGAAATGATTGCTGGTGGGCTGCAGGTACATCCTTGCAAACTCACTGGATCCAGTGCAGTACTTAGCTACAGGCCACTGACTCTGTTAAAGCTGTTTTTGTGACCTTTATTTTGATGACTTGTTTAATTACACAGTCCCAGAAGCCACAAGTGAGAGCCATGGGAGAGGTATTGTAAAATTTGGTCTGGTGACAGTTTTGTAAAGTGTGCCCTGGTATGTCTTTTGCTAATTTCTGTGTTCTCCAGTTTGCATTGTTTTTCCGACTTAAGATTGGCCACACTTGCAATGTCTTGTAGATGCCAGGTGTTCTGAGGCACCTGGGGCCTACAAGATACCTTGTGAATATGACCAATCTTTTATTGGATGAATGGTGCGCATTGAAGAACAACACAGGAAGGAGCACGAGAGGCTTTATTGCCTATGCTACCCTGAAAATCTGCTGTAGCTGAAAATGTTCTAAAAAAACAGTCACCAGATCAGATATGACTTCTGCCACAGCTCAAACTAGCAGCTTCTGGGATTGTGTAATTAAAGAAGCCATCATAATAAAGGTTACCAACAGCCTGAACAGTGATAGTGGCCTGCATCTCAGCACATTATCACAACGTGGGTCCAGTGATCGTGGGGTTGAAGGGGCACATAGAAAACAGAATCAATGTATCGCCATATAGGGCAATTCCGTAAGCACCGGTGACATCACAGCTGCCAGATAGAGTATATAAGGCCATATGTGCATCTCACCTGCAATAATGTCACATGACAAATGGCCAATGAGTACTTGGTTGTAATTCTGAAGTATCATAACACTTGACACTGCTGGAAGCCCAAGAACATTTTATTCAGTGTCACTGCCATGAGACTACATTTTTGCAGTATTGATATGTAGTTACTTCAACATTATAATGGGGGCAGTGCATTATGCAGATCTACTTACTAGTTTATCGTGTGCAAGCCTTGTCTCGTGTGTTAACTATTGTAATACACTTCCATTTGAACCTGGTTGCTGTAGCTAAGTCTTGGTCTCTCTACAGTTTCCACCCCCCCCCCCCCCCCCTCACACACACACACACACACACACACACACACACACACACACACACACACATTACTAAATTTGCTATTCCCTAATGTCTTAAGGTGTACTGTATCAACCTATACCATCTTTTAGTCAAGCTGTGCCTTAATTTCTTTTTTCCATGATTAGATTCAAAATCTCTCTTATCAGTTATTCAATGTACCAACTGGATCTCCAGATTTCTTCTGTGGAACCATATTTCAGATGATTCTGTTCTCTTCATTTCCATACTGCCTTGAAAGGCAATATACTAGACAGAAAGACATCTTAAGAATTACATTTATTGTCAATGTTAACTGTGTTTCTGTTTTTCATAAAAGCTTTGCTGCATTTGTCAGCCTGTATTTTATAACCTCCACAATTCTCAGTTAATATTCTACCTAAATAGCAAAACTCGTTTAGACACTATCCATTCGATTAAACTACTCTTCCATGTCCTTTGGTGTCTCCAACAGGATTATAATAGCACGGGCAAACCTCAGCTTTAATGTATTCCTCCTGAAATCGAATTATCTTTCTAAATTTCTCCTTCATTTCCTTTAGTGTTTGCTCATTATGCAGATTGAATAACACGGGATATAGAGGAGTTGCGAAACTACAGGCTGGTTTATGTAAAAGTCATAGATAACCTATCGATCTCTGTATTTTATCCGCGATAACTACAGAATGTCAAAGATAATATTTCAGTCAATATTGTCAAAAGCTGTTTCTAAATCTAAAGTTACATTGAACAAAAATTGAAAGTATCTTTGTCCTCAGTTCTGTGTTAGTGACATGCTGACCTATCGCAAATTTCTGGTTTGTTGAAGAGAGCTAAGCCTTGTTGTTTCTGTTTTATTGTTACAAATAAAATTTCCTTGTTGCAGGTAGCAGTAGCTGACTCCACTACACCTGTTACTGTGGTGCTGAGGTTGAGATATAATGGACCAGATGGAGATGTGGAGATGAAGTAGGCATTTCACTGCCTATCTGTTTTATTTATGAAGTATCAGTGAACCAACTTTGTTATATAGTGCAGAAGCCTTTGTATAAACTAAATTATTCTCGTGAAGAAGACGATGACAGCAGTGCCTGTGTGTATAATTCAGTCGGGAACAGCTGTGGTTGCTGCAGGTCGGCTGTATGTAGCAGAGTGCAATTTTTTTTTATTTGTTCCCTTCTGGAAGGAGTTTCTGATAATGTGTCTTGTATTCTTTACTAAATAGAAATTTTGTAATATATGTTACACCTAAAATTTTATAACCAATGAATAATAAAACACTGGAGAACATTGAAATTAAGGTCATTAATGATTTTGCAAATATGTTGAAATGATGGGAGCATATTTTAAAAAATCAGTCAAATGTTTTATGAAATGATTTGTCTAAAGTAAGAAATGAAGTAGATTACACATGCATATGACACAGCAGACTTGCTGTGCATTATTTTTTGCATAATTCAAAGGCACATTAAACGCTGCTCTAATCTGTTTTTATTTCTTTCTTTTAGGCAGATCATTTCATAACGATCAGACTGATTTTGTTTCAGTTTTTAAGTTTTGCTTGGAAAGCGTGATCTTATTGACACCTCAGTTGCTTTTCTAAGGTCTTGTGTTCTCAAAATGCCCTAAATTTAATACCCATTTTTAATATGTTGTTCTACAAGTAAAACTAAAGAAAAAGTTCATATAAACATAGGTCAGCAAATATTTAGTTATGAAGTTACGGCTAGTAAGATTTTGCCTAAAATTTAGCAACTTCGCTAATATAAAGCCATTATAAAACTGTACAAGGTTAAAGTAAAGCACGATTTCCATTTTTTGTTGTTGTTGATCTGGTGAATCTAATAAAACATGTCCCACATGTGTATCTGCAGTAATTTTCCAGAACATCCAGAGAAGCAAAGATGTAATTTCGTAAAATTTTTAGTTTATTACCTACTTGGCCCACTTTGTTTTTTAAATTCCAGACAATTGCACAAGTTTTCAACAGAAGTTATGGGGAATTTAATTTTGGAAAAATGATGGTAATAACGTTAACTGAAACTGTATGAATGTATCAGATAATCTACTTTGATTAATACCATAGCGCACTTGAATTCATATTAAACCAGAAAAAAAACAAAGCTCACTGCTAAGGAAGTTGTACAATGTTCATACAGTTTCACAATACATTCACAATAAATGTTCAAAAAGTCTCCAAGTTCAGCCGCATGTGTATGAACAGATTTTGTTGCTCGTTGCGAAGATCAACTGCATCTATGGATACCAGTCTTCTGCATGTATACTTGGTATTTCCTTGAAGTAGGCTGTCTTCACGGACCCAGACACTGTAGCCAAACATTTTGCTCTGTGTTATGGTAGAGTCTCTGTGTCTGAGAGGTACCAACCTGCCTTTCATGCCCTCAAACAGCAAACTGAGCAGTTGGACTTACGTCACTACACACCACCTGGAGCCCTATAACACACCAAACAGTGAGTGGTAATTCTTCAGTGCCCTAACCCTTTGCCCTGATACAGCCATGGGACCAGAAGGCATCCATAGCCAAATGCTCAAACAGCTGCCAGCAGATTGTCAGCATCATCTCCTTACCATCTTCAATAGTATCTGGAGCGAGTGAGAGTTCCCATCTCAATGGTGGGAGAGCTCATAGTACCAGTACTGAAACTGGGTGAGCATCCCCTGGAGATGGGTGGCTATCACCCCGTAAATCCCACCAGTGTTTGTTGTAAGGAGCTCAAATTTTTGGTGAGCCAGTGGCTGTGTTGACTTGAGTCTCAGGGCCTTCTGGCTCCTCAGAGGATGGTTATCACAAATGCCATTGTACTGCTGATAATTTGGTTTGCATGGAGTCTGCCATCTGGACAGCTTTTGACCAACGTTGAGACCATATTCTTGTCTTCTTTGACATACAAAAGACATATGACATCACGTGGTGACATCACATCCTTGCTACCTTAAATAAGTGTGGTCTCCGGGTCCCACTTCCATTTTTTTGTCCAGATCTTCTCATTGCACTGTACTTTCTGTGTCAGAGTTGGCGCTTCCCACAGTACTCCCCATATATCCAAGAAATTGGCCCCCCACAGGCCTGTGTATTAAGTGTCCTCTATCTAGTGGCCATCAATGGTGTAGCAGCAAGTGTGGGATCTTCAGTATCACTCTCCTTGTCTGCTTACAATTTTTGCTTCTCTGATATGGGTGTTGTTGAACGCTGACTGCAGGGTGCCATTCGAAAGGTGCTGTCATGGTCCTTCACCCATGGCTTTCAGTTTTCCGTCGCCAAGACCCACATTGTGCACTTCTGCCGCTAAATACTGTTCATCTCCAGTCAGAAGTTTCCCTCGACTATCAATTACTCAGTGTGGTGGAGAATTATCACTTTTTTGGACTGGTCTTTGATGCCCAGTTTAAATGGCTTCCCATCCTCGCCAACTTAAGCAAAGGTGCTGTCTACAACTTGATACTTTGCTGTCTCAGTAACACCAACTGGGGTGCAGGTCTCACTACCCTCCTACAGCTTTAGAAAGCACTGATCCTGTCCCGTCTCGGTTATGGGAGTCTGGCATATGGTTCAGCATCGCCCTCAGCATACAGTCACTGGACCTGATACACCACTGTTGGGTCCAACTTGCAACACGAGCCTTTTGAACTGGCCGTGTGGACAGCCTACTCATGGAGGCTGGGGTCCCTCCACTATGGAACAGGCACCAACAGCTACAGAATTATGCTATACATACAATGTTCGCTGCTCTTCTGACCATCCAAACTACCATGCCCATTTTCTTAGTGGTAGGACCACCTACAACAGTAGAGACCAAGGACTGGGGTCACAATTGCAGTTTGACTACAGTGTGTCTGCTCCGAACTCCAACTTCCCCTGCTGTTGGATCTTGTCAGAGAGCAATTGTACGCATCCATGGGATGTACCCCAACCTTGGATCTGTCTCGAGTTATCCTCTGGACTGGATGATTGAGTAGACCTGGCTGTCCTCAAAGCATTTCCAGGTTTGGAAGTGTGGTGTACACTGACAGCTCAACAGTTACAGATGTACTGGTTTAGGATACATACGTTAAAGATGCAGTGAACCACACTCCTTTCCGAATGGATGCAGTGTCTTCACTGCTGAATTTGTGACCATCAATCAAGCCCTTATCCATGTTCATTGTTGCCCCTGGAGATGTTCGGATCATAGGGAATGAACATGCCAACTCTTGGCAAAGTTGGCCACCAAGATGATTTTGGAAATGATATTTGGTCGACTCTACGCCATCAGTTGTAGGATGGCTGGACCTCTGAATGATCTGCCTTGGACTCGCCAATCTGAGGGCAATCAAGGAGACTACGATCACATGGCAGTCTTCCCTTTGTGCTTCTCGCAGGGAATCCACTGTCCTTTGTTGGATACACATTTGCCACACTTGGCTGACCCACAGCCACATTCTCCAATGTGAGGACCCACCTTACTGCCGATGTGGTGCCTGCATCCTGCTAGACAACCCAAATTTGGCTGCTTTGTCGCAATATCTTACAGCTTCCTGACACACCCTTTGGTGCTAGCAGACAAAGCCAAAGTGGCTGACCTGGTTTTACATTTCACCCAAGAAGGTGCTTTCTACTTGTCTCTGTGGGAAGGAGCACTTCGGCCTCATTGAGTGCCTGAAGGATTGGAGGGGCACTGGTCCCATGGTGGTTCTTGCTCGGCAGTCTGGCCTGGCCCCTGGCCTTCCCATCTTTTATTATCCTTGTTATTTTATGTTTGCCATTTTTAATGTTTTATCTTCCCCAAACTTTTATTGCCTTGACCGTGTTGCTCATTTCCTCGGTGTAACAGTCAGTGAGGTGGTGCTGGTGGAATGCAGATGATCTGGGGCACCCAACTGCATTTTGGGCAGAATATTTCACCACCTTATCCCCTCTCACTCCCCTCCTACTTCTCCTTGATTTTATATCTATCACTGTCTTGCTTACAGTCAGGCTTCCCAGGATTTGTCTTTTGTATCTTTCTTCTCAGGGTTGTTCCTAGTTTGATACATAAAGGATGAAAGGACTGATGATCTCGGAGCTTGGTCCCTTTAACTCCAACAATCGACTAACCAACCAGTAAATAAAGTAAAACAATCACATGGGCTCAGTTCTAGTTAAACAAATGACAGATTATGTTTTATTGGCTGAGGAACATGCAAGGCAATACTGACACAACAACTTCTCTCAGAAGATAGGTTAAGGAAAGGCAAACCTACATTTATAGCATTTGTAGACTTTTTGGACAAAGTTGACTGGAAAACTCCCTTTGAAATTCTGAAGGTAGCAGGGGTAAAGTACAGGGAGCAATAGGCTATTTACAACTTGTGCAGAAACCAGACAGCAGTTATAAAGAGACGAGGGGCATGAAAATGAAGCAGTGGTTGAGAAGGGAGGGAGTCAGAGTTGTAGTGTATCCTGCTACGGTCGCAGGTTCGAATCCTGCCTCGGCCATGGATGTGTGTGATGTCCTTAGGTTAGTTAGGTTTAAGTAGTTCTAAGTTCTAGGGGACTGATGATCACAGATGTTAAGTCCCATAGTGCTCAGAGCCATTTTTTTGTAGTGTATCCCCGATGTTTTTCAATCTGTACAGTGAGCAAGCAATAGAGGAAACTCAAAGAAATTTTGGAGTAGGAATTAAAGCTCAAGGAGGAGAAATAAAAGCCTTGGGGTTTGCCAATGAAAGTGTAATTCTGTCAGGGACAGCAAAAGAAAAGAGTAGTTGAATGGAATGGACAGTGTCTTGAAAGGACAACATGAGATGTTCATCGACAAAAGCAAAACAATAGTAATGGAATGCAAATGAATTAAATCAGGTAATGCTTAGGGAATTAGATTAGGAAACGAGACACTTAAGTAGTACATAGGTTTTGCTATTTGGGCAGCTAAATAACTGATCATGACTGAAGGGGGAGGATATAAAATGTAGACTGTTAATGTCAAGGAAAGTGTTTCTGAAGAAGAGTAATTTATTAACAACGAATATAGACTAAGTGTTTTATGAAGATATTTGTTTGGATTGTAGCTGTGTATGGAAGTGAAACATGAACAATAAACAGCTTAGATAAGGAGAGAATAGAAGCTTTTGAAATATGGTGCTACAGGAGAATGCTGAAGATTAGATGTGTAAATCATGTGACTAATGGGTATATACTAAATGGAACTGGGTAGACAAGAAATTTGTAGCACAACTTGACTAAATAAAGAACTGATTGATGGGACACATTTGAGACATTACGGGATCAGCAATTTAATATTGGAGGGAAGTGTGGGAGTAGCAAATGTAGAGGGAGACCGAGAGACAAAGCAGTAAGCAGATTCAGGAGGATGTAGATTGTAGAATTTATTCGGAGATAATGAAGCTTTCACGGTCCGCCCCCGGTAGCTGAATGGTCAGTGTGACGGACTGTCAATCCTAAAGGCCCGTGTTCGATTCCCGGCTGGGTCGGAGATTTTCTCCGCTCAGGGACTGGGTGTTGTGTTGTCCTAATCATCATTTCATACCCATCGACGTGCAAGTCGCCGAAGTAGCGTCAAATCGAAAGACTTGCACCAGGTGAATGGTCTACCCGACAGGAGGCCCTAGCCACACGACATTTCATTTCAGTACAGAGTAGCATGGAGAGCTGCATAAAACCAGTCTAGGGACTGAAGACCACAACAGTGGCAAGACTGTTTGTGTCACAAGAAAGTGCAGCTGATGTATTGACATATCTCAAGTAGCACACATCTGTAAAACTTCTTCAAAAACTACTTAGAAAATTCCAAGGACCAATGTCCATTTCAGAACCTAAAAATCTTCTGCCTCCTGCATATTGCTTACATAGAGACTGTCAAGATGAAGTTTCACTGACAACAGAGCTTGCTCATACACATACCAGCGATCATTCTTCAGCCTGTAGATTGCAGTGTTAAAATTTTATTTTTAATTATTTATCTGACTATAAACCCAATAAAACAGTTTTTGTCATCGCATAAGCTCAATAATTTAATTCTATGTAATTTCTATTTCTGTCCAATCTCACTTCTCTGGTTTGGAAATAAATTTCAAAATTTAAATGCAAACATTTTAGGTTTCCAGTGCCATATTTGTTTACAAGACATGACAGTATACATGTGATCTGTTACGTCAGTGAAAGGAACCTGTGACCAGTGGAGGTACTTTATTTTACTTATTTTATTTTTACCATTAGATACACTTGTAATTTTTTGTCAAAAGAAACCCAAAACCATGCTCTGAAATAGTGTTTTGTTTCTCCACTAGACAGTGCCACAAGTTCCTCCAAAAAATTTTAACACAACACCACACACACACACACACACACACACACACACACACACACACACGTGATACTAGCAAATGTAAATCCACCTGATGGTGGTTTAAACCTTTGAAATGCATTGAGGAGATAAATAAACAGTGACTGGTAACAGTGAACTACTTGTTGAATTTAATTTCAAAATTGTGTTGCAGTTTCATTTATCTATGTCAGAGGAAAAATAAATGGTAGAAATAAAAGCAAGGATGATGAAAAAAATCAAATGCTTCAACTTTCTCTACTGCCAATTAAATCAAATACCTAGTTTAGATCAGTACAGAATGTATATATGTTAAAATCTTTCATAAATTCATGGTAACATAATACATTCCTCACTTCAAAATATTCTCCCCTTCCTGCCAAAATATTCCAAAGTCTTCTCTGCAACTACACTCTGCAAACCACCACAAAGTGTATGGCAGAGTACATCCCATTGTACCAGTTATTATGGCTGATTTTTCTTACATTTCCATATGGAATGCAGGATGAATGATTGTTTCAATGCCCCTCTGCATGCAGTAATTACTGCAATCTTATCACGATCCCTATGTGAGTGATACATAGGGGGTTGTAGTGTATTCATAGTCATCATTTAAAGCCAGTTCTTGAAGGTTTATTAGTAGACTTCCTCAGGTTAGTTTACAAGGTCTGTTCAAAAAATTCCAGAAGTTTGTCCACAAAATTTTTCTTTTACTTGTGCATGGTCTCCTTTGAAATGCTCTCCTAAACAATCGATACACTGCTCCCAGTGCCGTTTCCATTCTGGAAGCAGTATTGGTACTTCTGTTGCTGAGTCGAGTGAAGCGCTATCTGCAAATGTTCTTTTATCTTGTCTATCATTGCAAATGAACATCCTTTCAACAGGGTTTCCAACTTTGGAAATAAAAAACAGTCTGCCGGGGCTAGGTCTGGAAAGTATAGATGAAGAGGCAGCTCACTGATTTCGTTTTTTGTGCAAAAGTTATGCACCAACAGGGATGAATGTACGGGTGTGTTCTCGTGATGCAAGAGGCATGAACTGTCTAGCAACGTTCCGATAGTACCATTTATTAATAGTTTGCCCCCTGGCACAAATTCATAATGAACTAATCCTTCAAAGTCAAAGAAAACTGTCAACATAGCTTTGACATTTGACCTGACCTGATGAGCTTGTTTTGGTCTTGATGGACCTTTCCCGACACATTGTGAAGAATGAACCTTGGTCTCATCATAACCGTAGACCATGTCTCACCACCACTTACGATTCTCTTAAGCTACATCTAGTTCTTATTTGCGAAATCCCAAGGCTCTTCACAGATTGCAAGGTGAAGGTATTTCTGGTCTTGACTCATGAGTAATCGGACGAACTTGGCGGCAACACAATACATTCCAAGATGCTGTTTCAGGATTTCGTGACATGATCCAACTGAAATGTTACATTCTTCTGCAATCTCTCGGACGGTTTGTCTTCGATTGGTATGCACTGAGTACAGCTTAAGCACTTATCACCGCAGGCTTCTTGCATCACTTGGTGTGTGTCTCTGTAAAGATTTTCTTGAGTTTCATGGAAAATTTAATGCAGACGCATTGTTTCTCTAACTCTCCTGTCTCAAAATTCTCAAACTGTGCAACACAATGTTCTACTCAATAAAGCACAGAATAATTGGTAACAGAAATACAACAATGAAACTTCTGGAAGTTGTACATTAAACACAAGCGTGTGCAGGGATGCCAACTGCATTCCGTCCAACACACCATTGGTGCAAAATCACGTGTGTTCCAGAATGTTTTGAACTGACCTCGTACATCTATCTTCGAGAGTCTGCCAGTTTAGTTTCTTCAGTATCTCTGTGACACTTTCCTAGGTTCAAACAGACCTGTGACCATTTGTGCTGCCTTCTACATTCAATATTTATGTTAATCCTGTTTGGTACATGTCCCACATACATGAGCAATATTCTAGAACCTGTTACACAAGTGATTTTTAAGCAATCTCCTTGGTAAGTACTGATTGCACTTCCCCAGTATTCTACCAATGAACCGAAGTCTACCACCTGTTTCACCCACAACTCGGCCAATGTGAACATTCCATTTCATATCCCACAAAGTTGTACAACCAGGTATTTGTATGGGTTGGCCTATTCTAACAATGACTCAATGATTTATAGTCCTAGGATACATTTTTTTCCATTTTGTGAATTGCACTGTTTTATATTTTTGACATTTAAAGCAAGTTGCCAATCTTTGCACCATTTTGAAATCTTATCAAAAGCTTCTTTTAGACACTACTTCATTATAGATAACAGCATCATCTGCAAAATGCATGAGGTTGCTATTAATATTGTCTGCAAGGTCATTAATATACAACACAAACAGCAAGGGACCCAACACACTTCCCGGGGGCACATCCAATGTTACTTCTACATCTTATGATACACTATCCAAGATAACATGCTGTGTCCTCCGTATCAAAAACTCTTCAGTACAGTCACAAATTGTACTTGGTACTTCATATGATCATATTTTTAACAATAAGCCTAGGTGTGGTACTGAACTGAACGCTTTTCAGAAATCGAGGAATACTGCACCTACCTGACTGCCTTGATCCGAAGCTTTCAGTATGTGATGTGGGAAAAATCAATTTGGGTTTCATGTGATTGATGTTTCCAGGTGGTTCCATGGTGGTTGGGAGCTTTTAAGCAGTAAGTGGAACTAACTTTCATACTATTAATGGATCTATGATAATCTTCAGCTGAGTTTTTCTCTAACTTCACAGAAATAAAAATTGTGAGTTGGCAGCTGACATTGGGTTTTATTCACTCTGACGTAGATCTGATCATTCCTCCACAACTACTTTAGAACATCAGAAAACCTTACAGTGTCTGTCAACTCTAATAGAAAAATCACCATCATAAGTTTTACAACAAATGAAACATCCCAAGATGTGGGCACTTCTCTGAGGAGTGATGGCCTTTGGGTCATCTGCAGTTAGTAGCTGGGTACTCAGCAGTGCTCGGTCTGTAGAGGCATCAAACATGCTCACTAGTTAAGTAAAAAATAAACTGAACATGTTTTTGTAGTTACCATAAGAAACTTACTGCTACTTAACGACATTACAAATCTTTTTTTTTTCTTGTGGCTTTGTCCCACATCAGTGCAGGGTTGTTATGTTTATGACCTGATCCAATATCATTAATTTAAGGGTTGGCTTATACCCTACCTGTTGCTGCCACCTGTTAGCGTGGCCAATGCAGCAGGAACAATCCATATCTCACCCTCGTATGCAGCAACCATGGTCCTTGCTCCTGAGAACTGCAATGTCAGTGGATTGATAAAAGTTAGACTGAGATGGGAAATAGATAAAATTTCTATTATAGTGGCCCCAACTCGCAAGAGAGAAGTCTCCACCTTCCAGGCAATGCAAAGAGACACAAGTCACTGTTGTTGTTAGACTTACAAGGAAGGCCAGTGATGTTTTAGCTTTTAGCTGGATGCTGCTGCTGTCAAGCAAGGAGTTTGTTAGTGTAAAGGCCAGGAACACCCATCTACAGAGTAGCATCTAGGGAATGGGAAGGACCCCAATGTGGTTTGCTGGAGGCACTATGGAGGTGCAAACCTTATGTCAAATTAATTGATGACTAAAGTAACAGCAGAGTTGGCAGGCCCACTGCAGACTGGGAGAAGCATAGTTTTTGTTTTGTTGTTGTTTTAGGGCGCAAAACTGCTACGGTCATTAGTGCCCAGACTGTGACTTAGGAAAAGGTAAAAAAACGAAACTCGAAACCGGCAGCAATGGGAGCGAAATTCAAAAAGTGGGGAAACTAAAAACAGAAGGAAAGCTTAAAAAACCACTACAGAAGAGGGGTTGTTTGTCCCCAAAATGAGCGTCAAATGACTGACGTCATCTCACTCGCACTAATAAACTGGAGAACACGATCGGCTGAGGACATGTCATCTGCTAAAATGGAAGATATATCAGGCGACAGCTGCAGACGGGCGTGTAACAGAGTAAAATAGGGGCTCTCAAGTAAAAGATGTCTCACCGTCCACAGTTGTGAGCAGTGGTGACAGAGTGGGGGAGGATTGCCACTTTAAAGATGTCGATGGCTAAAAAGACAGTGCCCTATCCGGAGTCTAGTAAAAATTACCTCCTCCCGACGACTAGTTTGGGAGGAAGAGGTCCAAGCACAGGGAAGAGCTTTCACGTCCCGCAATTTATTATTGGGAAGTGTCGACCAATGTGCTTGCCATAAAAGAGCAACACGATGACATAAAACACTCCGTAGATTGGCGAAGGGAATCATGCAAATGGCAGGCTGGAGAAGAGACTGCAGTCTTGGCCGCTATATCGGCCACCTCATTTCCACAGACACCGTGTCCTGGGATCCAGAGGAATGTCACAGAGACGCCCCCCCAAGTGTAGCAAGTGCGAACACTCGTCTAGAAGCCAAAATCGATTTGGGGTGTCACCAACAATATAGGTACTCCCAACACCAAACGAAATTTTTGAGCGATCAGTGTAAATAAATGTGGCATCCTTCATTTGTGCGCATAGAGCAGAAAATGCCCAACGATAAACAAGAGAAGGGGTACCGCCCTTGGGAAACCGACAAAGGTCAGGGAGCAGGCAGGTCCGTGGCTGGAGCCAAGGCGATGCTGTACCCCAAGTTGTCAAGAAATTCTTAGGAAAGTGGAAGGAAAGAGAATGTAGCAGTTGATGGAAGCGGACTCCCGGTGGTAGTAGGGAGGATGGGCGGCCTGCATACCCTAAATCCAAGGAGGCATCGAAAAAAATGTCATGGGCCAGATTAGCAGGCATAGAAGACAGATGGCTAGCATAACGACTCAGATGGACAGCTCGCCGATTGGACAGTGGAGGTTCAGCAATCTCGGCATAAAGGCTTTCCACAGGGCTGGTGTAAAAAGCTCCAGACACTAAACGTAATCCACGGTGGTGGACAGAGTCGAGATGCCGAAGAATAGATGGCCGAGCAGATGAGTAAACTATGCTTCCATAGTCCAATTTCGAGCGCACTAAGGCGCGATAGAGGCGGAGAAGGACCACCCGTTCCGCTCCACAGGAGGTACCATTCAGGACACGGAGGGTGTTGAGGGTTCGCAGACAGCGATCCGAGAGATAGGAATTGTGGGAGGACCAGCACAGTTTTCTGTCAAACATAAGACCCAAGAATTTAGTGACGTCCGTGAATGGAAGGTCGACAGGGCCTAGATGTAAGGAAGGCGAAGAGAAGCGTAGTGCCATCAGCGCTCTTTAAAAACCTAGATTTCTTTTGTCAAGGTGGTCTTCAATCAGAACTCCAACTCCGTGTTGTTCAACACTAGCCTCAAATAGGATCCGAGTTGCGCCCATTTTCTCGCTTGGAGTGAGGCTTGTAATGTTTGCATTTTAAGACACTGCTATAGTTCAATTCTTTTATCTTGGCTGTTTGTGCATGCCCGCCCAGACGCGGGAGATTGCTGCGTTGCCAGTTGTACGCGCCAAGAGAAGCAGCGCCATAGTATAGTTCGCAAACTTACGTTTAGGGGAGAGCGCACAGTTTATGAAGTAAAGCCACCAGGGCCGCATTAACCCTTTCGCAGCTACAGAGACGTGCTCCCCGCATTCCGCGATTTTGTCATCATTGTACTGCTCGCCTGTGCAGACACATGGTGTTTCGACTGTTTTGACACAGTTTATCATTCGATTTCACCTAAACTAATTGGCCCAAAAATTTGATTTTTACACATCTTCTTGACTGATACCTTCCCCCCATAAATGGCTCAATTTTGGTTTGAAGTTCAACGCAGTTATTGTGCACCATTAGATGTAGTAAACCATTGCACGAAATTTTGAAGAGTTTGCAGAGGTGAAAGTCCATAGCATATACTTTCCATATGGTCGATTTTAGTTGCCACTAGAAATTTCAAAAAAATTACATTCAAACGAATAAAATTCATGAAGTAAGACACTTCGATATTGTTTTTAAACAAAGAAAATATTAAGCACCGAGCAAGATTAGAACTCAGAACCTTTCGCTTAGCAGCCAAACACTATAACCACTACGCTACCGCTGCTTGTTGTTCAAAAAATCACCCAGAGGACTTTAAAATAAAACACAAAATACTGACAAACACTGTTGGTATGACTATGAATTACTCACGTTTCGTCGAAGTACAATAGGAAATAAACAATTACCGCTGTTCTTTATTGCGAAAAAGCGGTTAGTGAGAATGATACAAACACCCTTCCTTGCCATCGCCTGAATTAGGAGGCTTATTGCTTGTTTGGTTTAATTAATTAATAGAATGTGAAGCAATTGGTATAAAGAATGCTTTTTCCAAACTTTCTATAAAAGAAAGTCTGCTATCAAGACATTGCTTTTGTTCGATTATTTTTGACTGAGCGTTTCTAAAACTGAAGACACTCGTCCGTGCTCTGCACTGCAGTCGAGCTCTGGCAACGTCGTTCTCTGTTCATTGGCTGACTGTGTTTTGTGACATCAGAACGAACCTAAACACGGCTGCCGTCATAAATGACGTGCACTTTAGTGATTGCTGCTTCTGGTAGCTCTCAACCTGGCACTTCGACACTGACTTCTGTTGTAACAACAGTTGAGCCGTTTGTTTTATCTCACATGTAGAAATAACCTTCAGTGTAGCAGTTTAGTCTGCATGCAATAAAGAAGTGTTATTCAGACTCTAGAGTTCCTTGATTCTCCTACAAGTACCCTTATCACGTCCCAAAATCTGCACATCCGTTAGGTGCCCTACAACAGTGTTTGGCACCGATCAGTCACTTCCGTCACTGGAAGTTGGTCTTTCTGCAGTTACACCTCATAACTCAAAAACAGTATACTAACCTGAACCCCTTTAGATGTTGTATACTTCCTCTAAACTTTGTCACGACATGACAGTATTAGACAAGTGCTGCAATGTAATCACTTTTCTGTTTCAATAAAATAATGACAATATTATGAAAAGGATAGATTGCTACTCACCATATAGTGGAGATGTTGAGTCACAGAAATGCACAATAAAAAGACTGCTAAGCAAGTAAGCTTTTGGCCAAAAGCTTAGACAACACACACAGTCTTTAGCTGCTGAGGCCAGACTGTGAGCAACAGCGCATGATAGGAGAAGCAGTCTGGTTGTTGGGGGTAAGGTGGAGGCTGCGGCAGGAAGGGGGAGAGATATCAGGGTAAGGTGAGGGACAGTGAGTGCTGCTTGAGGGAGCATATATGGATGAGCTGGTGAGAGTATACCGTATTTACTCGAATCTACGCCGCACTCGAATCTAAGCTGCACCCGAAAAATGAGACTCGAAATCAAGGAAAAAAAATTTTCCCGAATCTAAGACGCTCCTGAAATTTGAGACTCGAAATTCAAGACGAGAGAAAAGTTTTAGACTGCCCCTCCAAATCGGAAAACAGTTGGTCCAAATTGACGTGAAACACAATTGAGCTTGAATGGATGAAGATACAGCTACAGTAGTTTGGTTCGAGTCGTAAGCTTAACAGTTAAGCTTTACCGGGTAGCCATTGCTATGTGTGAGGCGCTTCATCCGTATTTATACGGGTACCCTTCCTTTTTCGCATGCTTCGTCTGGTTTGAATTGATTGCTTATATTGCTTTGATCTGATAAGTGCCGTTCTCTTTGTTATAGGTATTTATGTCACTCTAAGCTGAAAATGCATTATTGTACTGTATCATGCATTGTTGGTTACATTGTGATAATGCGTGTTTACAACCTGTTGCCGCTCGCGGCATGGCTTGCTTTTGTGCGCGCTACCGCAGCTTACAATTAAAAAAAAAAAAAAAAAAAAAAAAAAAAAAAAAAAAAAAAAAAAAAAAGAGAGGAATTGTCTAATAAGCGAAACAATGGCGCGAGTCTGCTATTTGTTGTTACTTAAACTGCTGCTTTCTTTGATAATGATCAACAAGAACCAAATAATAGACTGCGTATGATAAAGATGTTCTGAACGAGAGATTAGCGAAAATTTATCTCCGTTTGAAAATCTTTGCAGACGACTCTTTAGTACATTACATTCTGCACAGAAATTAGGGTCATCTTAGATTTAAAAATCTAGTCAGTTGCCGTGCTTAGTTTCTGACTGTATCACTATTCAGTATAAGAATAATACGAATACAAACATGACATGATATGTATATTCTTCCGCGTTTGCTGTTCTAGTTTCGTAGTTTATTAGGCAGACAGGATTTAAATGAAATAGCAGCAAACACGAAAGAATACATGGAATAATGTTTACATTCTTCTACCTTTCAATTTATTTACCGGCGCAGAGCTTTGGCGCCATTATTTATCTTTGTGCCTGCAAAGCATCCCTGTGTAGCGCGACATATATTTGACGGCAGAAGTTAGTTGTGGCGACACCTACCAACATTTTTCAGAACTTCCACTTACTTTGCACTCGATTCTAAGCCGCAGGCGGTTTTTTGGATTACAAAAACCGGAAACAAAGTGCGGCTTAGATTCGAGTAAATACGGTAGTGTGGTGGAATTAAGGGCTGTGTAGTGCTGGAGTGGAAACAGAGAAGAGGATAGGTGGGTGAAGGACAGTGACTAAAGAATGCAGAGGCCAGGAGGGTTATGGGAACCAGATGTTGCAGTACCTTGAAAGCACATGACAGATCTTTACCTTTCACAAGCAAAGCTCTTACTATCTGATGGAATGATTTATAAAAATACATTAATTCCAAATCACATGTACCGGTTGCTACTTTCCGAACAAAAAGATTTCTTCTGAAGATAGTATGTGTAGAGCATTGGAAGGTACGTTGAAATTCTGTTAAGACTCTGATACATCAGCAGATCTCATTTCTGTTATTTCAATTTGTTTAGCACAAGACTGATTGAAATCAAGCCAGCCGGGGTGGCCGAGCAGTTCTAGGCGCTACAGTCTGGAACCGCGTGACCGCTACGGTCGGAGGTTTGAATCCTGCCTCGGGCATGGATGTGTGTGACGTCCTTAGGTTAGTTAGGTTTAAGTAGTTCTAAGTTCTAGGGGACTGATGACCTCAGAAGTTAAGTCCCATAGTGCTCAGAGCCATTTTTTTTATTGAAATCAACAAAACAACTTGGTAACAAGAATAGACTTTAATCACAAAATATAAACTTAATTACAATTCCAACATTACATTTGTAATTTATATGGAAATGTTTATCAAAGCACAATAATTACAACATAGTATTTGCACAGCCCAGCACAATATGTTTGGAGAACACATTGTTTATAGTAAAATCACATATTTACTGTTGCCTCCAATCATTCACTATCAAAACAAAAACATTTACACTCTTCCACAGTAAAATATAACATTTTCCCGAAAACTGTAATAAAACTGCAGGAAGTTCAAGAGAATCAGCTCATACTCAAAATAGCGTACATGTATCATAATTTTTAACACTTAACTCCAGTTTACGTGTGTTAAAGAACTGCAAAAATTGTATGGCACTTTATGTCAATGATCAGTTCCTCACAGGACTAACAGTTATGGTACAGCACATATAAATCTGCACGAGATTCATTTTGTCCTAGGGAGTATACTATTCTACATTCCCGGCAGGGGTCCAGCTGCTGGAGGAGTATGCAGGTATGTCTTCACATCAACAAATTTTGGTCCACCAAAGTAATCGAGAACCACAATTTGCTCAATCTTCATCTTTGCAACATAGAAGTGATGATCTGCAACAAAACAGTCCAGCCATGAAGCCTTGGTGGCAAAATATGCAATAAAACATGCAGCTTGTTTGGTTCAAACACAACTGAAATACCTGTAAACAAATGAATCTGATAAAATAAACTTCAGGAGGTGACAAAGTTGAAATTTTTGCAAAGTATTATGATCATCTGCAGTCTAAGATAAACTTTAGACTGACTGCATAATTATTGATTTTTGTTGGTAACGGAGGCACATAAGTAGAGTCTTTATAAACCTCCACAAGAAATAATCACATACAGTCAGGTCCGATAACCTTGGAGGCCAGTAATGTAAGGCTGAATCATATGGTCATTCAGTAATCCTTTAATTTAAAAATTTCCACACTTGCTGGTGCCAGTGGGACAGTGCCCCCATCCTGTTGGTAAATGAAGTCGTTCGAATCAGTCTCCAACTGTGGGAAAATAAAGTTCTCAAGCATATTGAGATATGTGCTTCCTCCACCAGTTTTCTGTCTGTGTCAGACTCTCGGGAACGGCCCGGTGATTTGCCTTTATACAAACAACCTGTTTCTCGGAATTGTTCAAGCCATCGTCTAACACAATGTGCTGTAGGAGGATCTGCACCATACATAGTACGAAAGTCATGCTGAACAGTTATTATTGACCTGCACTGCGCAAAACGTAGAACCCAAAATGTTTTCTGTTGCTACCTAGTGGGAACCATGTAAAACTCAAGAGTTTGCTCTTTCTAAAAGTACACTGTCCACGCACATATCTCAAATAAAATAATAGTTACGATTTTTTAAAAATAGATTGATTCTTTTTTATACACCCTGTATTAACATTCTACCATAATTACACTCCAGATAGAAGTTCTTTTTTTCAAAATGTGTTGATCTCCCCCACATCATAAAAATGAGCTGTGCAGGCTACTTTGTTGTTATAATGAGCTGGAGTCACTGTTAAACTTCAGGATAGAAACAATAGTCAAAACAGTGGACAGTAACTATATTCTCAGAACTGAAGAACACATGATGAATAGAGTTGCAGTGAGTCTGAACACTGATTAGTTCAAGGATGGTAACATTATAGCAAAAAATTTAACTTTGCTACCAGACAATATTCCTTGTGTGTAACGTTCATTGTTGTTGAGAGGAACAGTAATCTTCCTCTTTAAACTCACAAATAATGTTGCAATATTTTTCCAGTTAAGTATGTTCTCAGTGAGCAAGCAAAACACTGTCGCACAGGTTTTCTTTGTTTGCTGCCTTCGAGACAAAGCATGAAAACCTGAAAGTTGCGCACTTCTTCCAAAGAAACAATAGCAAACTGTTCTGATTAAGTGCTAAAATGCCTTATTGTTAATAGTATTCTTGGAGAGCAAATAAAGTTGAGGTGAGCCAAATTCATCCTATGATGTGTCCCAATATCTACATGTTACAGTATTTCCTGTCCTGAAATACTGTTATGTTATGTTTTCACATTATTTAGTGTAACTGGTGTAACTGTACTGAACTTAGTGCATCCAGCCACTCATGGCTGTGGCTCAGTCTGGTAAAATGGAAAAGAAAGACAAGACAAAGCACATGTTTCTAAGATGGCCCAAACTCTTTGCCTCTGTATATGTCTGCTTGTGTCTGTATATGTGTGGATGGATATGTGTGTGTGTGTGTGTGTGTGAGTGTATACCCGTCCCTTTTTCCCTCTAAGGTAAGTCTTTCCGCTCCCGGAATTGGAATGACTCCTTACCCTCTCCCTTAAAACCCAAATCCTTTCGTCTTTCCCTCTCCTTCCCTCTTTCCTGACGAGGCAACCGTTGGTTGCGAAAGCTAGAATTTTGTGCGTATGTTTGTGTTTGTTTGTGTGTCTATCGACGTGCCAGCGCTTTCGTTTGGTAAGTCACATCATCTTTGTTTTTAGATATATTTCCCTCTATTATATTTATATTTTTATTTACATAGATATCAGTTTGAGTGTTACCTGGAGGCCAAGTCTTCATTACAGGGTGTCTGCTGAAAAGAGCATTCTGAGCAAAGGCCAACTCAGCTGGGTCCTTCACCTGTGGAAGAAGCATATTTTTTGAGAAAGTACTTTATATGTGAACATGTACACAGGTAGGTTAGGGATGACACTAAAATCAAATGAAGACAAACTAATCTATTAGGTGGCTATAGGTAAATGGATATCTACAGAACACAGATTAAAACTGTGTGCCAGACTGAAACCCAAATCCAGATCTTGCCTCCAAAAGTTATTGAATGTCGAAGGCAAGGCCCCAGTACATTACATAGTTTTAATCTGCTGAGAAGTTTCAAACACTTCACTGCACAGTGAAAGATTCATTCTGAAATCTACAGAAGTCCTTTGAGAAGGCAGAAAATTTAGGTTCTTTCTTCCATAAGGCCAAGTGCCAAAACTGAGTTTCACCCTGTCCCTTTCATTCCATAACACACCAGCAACAACAGTCAGTGGAATCAAAAATGAAAATTCTTCCAAGAAAACTATGAAATTGAGAGACAGAATTGCAGGCCAGTACTTGAAAAGGAATGACGGTACTGCTGATAAGACACATATAAAAGCAAATAACCTACACTGGGGAGAGCATGGCCTTCAAATCCTAGGCTTAGAGGAAGCTATATGTTGGAAGGACAAGGAACACTTGTCCGAGTACCTTGTCTGCCGTTTTTAACCTTGCCCAATCTATTCTTTTCTCTACCAAAAGGAAGAGAGAATTCAGTCATCCAGACTACACAGATACGAGGTGTGATCAAAAAGTAACGAGAATTTTTGATTTCACATGCTTTACACATCTGAATTTTAAAGTTCTTTTGTCTGTTGGTACACACGTTTTTGAGGTATGTTTGCATTTTCATCTGTTTGGAATATTTACTTTATTGCTGATAACTGAAAAGGTTATATGTGTTTTCAAGTGCTCGGCAAAATTTTACTTTCCAAAAAGATGGAGGAATTAAGTGCAGCACACCATTCTAAATGTTGACTGTAGCTTTCGGTAAATCTACTACGAGCAAGACACGAATTTATGAGTGGTACAAACATTTCAAAGAGGGTCGAGAAGATACTGAACATGATGACCACCCCTGATGCCCTAGAATATCAATTATCCATGACAATGTGGAAGAAGTAAAGAAAACAGTTCTGTAAAATCATCAATAAGAGAAGTTGCTGATGGCATTGGCATATCATTCAGCTCATGCCAAGCAATTTTTTCATATGTTTTGGGCATGAAATGTGGAGCAGCAAAGTTTGTTCCAAAATCGTTGGACTTCAACCAGAAACGGGATCACACACACATTGCTCTGGAATTGCTAAATCAAGAAGTCAACAACAATCCAGAACTTCTGAAGAAGGTTTTAACAAGTGGCAAAACATGTGTACGAGATCAAAACCAAGGCCCACTCTTTGCAATGGAAATTGCATGTAGAGCCAAAACCGAAAAAAGTTCGACAAGATCGATCATGTGTGAAGGTTCTTCTCACTGTATTCTTCAATTACAGTGGGATAGCACATCATTAGTTCCTGCCTTACGGTTGTACAGTCAATAACAAATACTATTTGGAAGCTATGCACCATTTGCATGAAGGAATCCAAAGGAAACAACCAGAATTGTGGCAAAACCACTCATAGAAATTGAATTACGATAATGTTCCTGCTCGTGCATCAGTGCTCATTCATGTAAACACAGACCACACTATTATGGAGCCACCAAAAACCATAAAGTTTCTTCAGCCACAGTATCTGCCGGACACAGCTTCTTGACACTTCTCTCTACTCCTCAGGCTGAAAAGAACCATGAAAGGGCATTGCTTTGCCACCACTGATGATATAAGAAAAAATTGCTCAAGGAGCTGAACACCACAATGAGAAGTGTGTTCCGGAAGTGCTCCCCAGACTGTTAATAGCACTGATACAAGTGTGTTATGTTTGAGGAGACAAAGTTAATGGCGACAAACAAATAACGATTCTTTAAGAGAAACAAAAATTCCCATTACTTTTTGATCACGTCTTGGACACACATCTGACAAATAACAGGTCAGTGCTAGGAATAAGTAAACAATTTCCACTAGGCCCTACAGAATAAGTATTATGTCAGATGCTGCCACTAGAGGTCGCTCAGTAACATCAGTGTATCCTCTCCTCTCTGTTAGTACTGGTCAGAACCATGTGGCCTAGGAATCCAGTCTAATCTAAATACATCTAAAAAATAATGTGGCAAGTGCTGTACACCCTTTCCTTAGTTACTGTAATAACAAGACAATTTTTATGAATATATGAAATAAAGAGAAAATGTTCAATTACATATCTGAGATGATTCGTTGTGGCATTGAAAAGCAAGATTACAAACACTCTGCACAACTTCAGCAAAACAGACACGTCGACTAACCTTCAATGATCATCATTCAGCATATGTATGAAAGACAAACACAAATTTCAGAATAAGATACTCTGAACACCTAATGCACTGAAAAGTGGAAACACATACACCACATTTACAAACAGCCTCATATAACAGAATCACCATCCTACTAGAATGCAAACAACAGTAAGTAGTGATGCTAATTTTTAGACAGCTAACATCAACCTAACACAGCTCAAAAAAAGATCCACCGCAGTAACACAATTCTTCAAAATTTACATACATCACTTTTGTCACTTTGACATATGATATTTTGATGCTATAATCTAGGGCTAAATTTTCGAATGGAGACTATCTGCACGACATGCTACATTTTAAGTATAGACATAAAAATGAAGATGATGATGTCTGGTTTTTGGGGTGCTGAACTGCGCATTCATCAGCGCCCGTACAAATTCCCAACCTTTGCTCAGTCCAGTCTCGCCACTTTCAAGAATGATGAGGACAACACAAACACCCAGTCATTTCAAGGCAGGGGAAAATCCATGACCCCGCCTGGAATCGAACCTGGGACCCCGTGCTCGGGAAGCGAGAATGCGACCACGAGCTGCAGACAAAGACATGAAAATGAAATGCCATAGAATATGTGCATTGTAATGTAAGAAAATGTTCAATTAATTATTATTAATTTTTTAAGTAGTTCAAAATGTGTTGTTTCCAATAAAGTAACGATTTCACACCATAGATTTCAAGCCACACCCCTGTTATTGCTCTTCTCATCACCAGGATGCCACAAATTTGGATCTTTCTTGTACTAAAATGTTCTCACAATTCATGTTTTGTGTGTGGGAGCATTGTGTGGTATGACCAAGGAAAACAAACTGATTTTAGTTTCACCTGTTGTTGACTTAAGTTGTATGTTAGGTAATGAGGTTGGCTGCCTGAGACTGCTCACATACACGCTTACTGATCTGAAAAGTTTAGCCAATTTTGTTCATCAGCGGAATCCACAAACATCAGTGCTAATGTGACAGCAGCCTAAAAGCACTGAGCATTTTTGTTCAATACACCTTCATCAATCTTTCTTATCTTCTGCAATCCCCCCCCCCCTCTTCCACCCCCCTCCACCTACCCTCTTCAACTTTTTTTTTGTGTCTTGTCCCGCACTGTTGATATACTTTTTCTACCCCACCATCTTTCCCTATCCATCAGTTTATCTTCTTCTTGCCATTCTATTCATTTATTTATTCTTCCCTTTATTGCCTATGTGTGTCAACTGTATTGAAATTTGGAGACTACCTCCTTTATTTGTGATTTGTAGATTGTTATCAGTGAAATTGCTAACTTGTCAGTTTTCAAATATTGTCCATGGTTGGCTTCACATTGTAAACTTCCACACATTGTCTCCTGCTGAATGTGCCTTAACCCAGTGTCCTGGATGATTTCTCCATGTAACCAAAATCTATTTTATGTGACCTCTTGATCTTTTTTTTTATCAAATGACAACAACCCAGGTCATAACAATTAGAGTAATACCCCAACTTATGCTACTTTTATGCAAATCCAAAGTTACACAATTTGTCTGTCTCAGTACTGTGGAACTCTATTCCCCACACACTGTCCACATTGTGTTCGGTTTATGACAGGTTCGGACGTGCTTTGTGCAGACTTGATATATCCACGAGCTGGCTTGATTGACAAAAACTGCTGGCCTCACTGATACATTCTAGCTATGTCACCGAGAAGAAGCAGAACTGATTCATTGGCATCAAACAAGAAAAGAAAATTATTATATCTTTGGAATGTAAAGTTAATATTATCAAAGACTTAAATGCAAAAATTAAAATGTGTTAATTGGCAAAGAAGTTTGATCTACTGGAATCATAAATTAGTACAGTTATAAAAGATACAGAAAAAAACCTCAAAGCTGTGAAAGTGCCCATTCTTTGAATTCAATTATCATTCATAAACATAATGATATTATCACTCAAGTTGGTTAAGCCAATTCAAAAGTTGTTATAATCAGCACACAGCATCACAGAAAGTGGGAAGGTGGCAAGAGATGATAAAGACTGTGTCGCTGTATCCACAGAAATTCGAGGGAATGACAGGCAATGACCGTCCTAACCAAACCACATTCAACATAGATGAAACTGGTCTGTTCTGGAATAAGATTCCTAAAAGAACTTTTCTCGTGCATGAAGCAAACAACTTTCCAAACTTCAAAGCTGCTGAAGATCGATTGACAGTGATGGCTGGCACGAATGCACAAAAGTGGTGGTGGCAGGAATACAGCTGGTGATTGTAAATTAAAATCTTTCTTAATTTATAGCTCAGAAAAACCACGAGTTTAAAAAAAATACGTCTACATATGGGTTGCCTGTGATTTGAAAGTCAAATGCTACAGATTGGGTGACAGCTTCCCTTCTTGTGAATCAGTTTAGTCATCACTTCATACACGAAGTTGAGGTTATTGCCCTTTACTAAAAATTTCATTTTATGTGATGCTATTAATCAACAATGGACCACATCATCCTCCTGCAACAATAAGCCCTTTATTAAAGGCTTTTGGAAGCAATTCAATGTTTTGTGTGCTGTGAGAATTGTTGGACAGTCTTGGAATGAAATTTCACAAAAAGCTTTAAATAGCACCAGGCAAAAAAAAAAAAAAAAAAAAAAAAAAAAAAAAAAAAAAAAAAAAAAAAAAAAACCTAAGTCCATTCCCCCCCCCACTCCCGCCCCACTGAAACCCAGGGGATCAGCACCCAGATCCCAATCAAACTGATAAAGTGACTGAAGAACTGGTCGATTTTGAGGTGGTTTCTGATCATGTTCAAGAACTGCTGAATTGACATAATCAGAAGCTGACAATTTATGACCTTCAGAAATGCGTGAGCAACAGCAAAACATTGGATAACCTGATTCTTTACACCCACTTCACTCAGGAGATCAAATGACAGTTGCAAACTTGACAGAAGACCTCAGTTCAATTTAAAGAGGGTTATAAATTTTAGAAAAAAAATGAACACCAACTAAACGTGCATTTCTGTTACAAAACAGGGAACAATAAATGTATTTGCTGTGGCCTTCTCCACCAGACATCACGGCGCCTAGAGTATCAGCAACCAAACTGACAGCCTGCAGCCGCGGGTTGCCTGCTTCGCAGGCACACCGAAGCACTACACTACCGACAGGCAATATTGATGAACGGCCACAACAACAACAACACCACAGCAAAGACACCAGCGGCCACCAGGGGCTACCGGCCCACATAGACATAAGGAAGAGGTCGCTGCAGATCCCGGAACTATCTTCACACGCCAAACCACGTGATGGAAAATAGTTCCGAGGTACTCATCCGCCGAAGCGCTATAAAGGCCAGCGCTCGGCCGCACATCGGCAGTTCATTGACCACCAGCAGACGCGGGTAGCTACCGCCCCGGCAGCCCGGCTTGGATCTTCTCGCTGATCTCTGGATTAGGCTTGGTATATCGGAGAAGTCTCTGGCAGAGACTAGTAGGAAATTATTTCAGTTGTTTTCTATATTATTCTTGTATGTAGTTGTGATTCGAAGACGGATCACTGTTTTGTGTTGGTGTTATACTTGAAGAATTTGTTTAGGTTAATTGAACAGTCCAATAAATTGTTTTCAGGCTTTGATCGTTGTTTTCTTCTGCTTACGCAGACATATCAGTATTGACATGCTACGAGGAGATTCTGCATGATAAGAAAGGAAATTGACTCTTCAGATGACATTATAACATTTTCTGAAGCCTTCTGCATCACAATAACTACAGTTTACATTGTTGCAATGTGTAATAGTGTACTGTAAAGATACACTGTGTGATAAAAAGTATCTGGACACCTGGCTGAAAATGACTTACAAGTTCGTGGTGCCCTCCATCGGTAATGCTGGAATTTAATATGGTATTGGCCAACCCTTAGCCTTTGTCACAGCTTCCACTCTCGCAGGCATATGTTCAATCAGGTGCTGCAAGGTTTCTTGGGGAATGGCAGCCTATACGTCACTGAGCGCTGAACTGACGGTCGGTGAGACCTGGCACGAAGTCGGCGTTCCAAAACATCCCAAATATTTTCTATAGGACTCAGGTCAGGACTCTGTGCAGGCCAGTCCATTACAGTGATGTTATTGTCATGTAACCACTCTGCCACAGGCCGTGCATTACGAACAGGTGCTCCATCATGTTGAAAGATGCAATTGCCATCCCAGAATTGCTCTTCAACAGTGGGAAGCAAGAACGTGCTTAAACATCAGTGTCGGCCTGTGCTGTGATAGTGCCATGCAGAACAACAAGGGGCACAAGCCCTCTCCATGAAAAACACGACCACACCATAACACCACCACCTCCAAATTTTACTGTTGGAACTACACATGCTGGCAGATGATGTACACCAGGCATTTGCCATACCCACACTCTGCCAACAGATCACCATATTGTGTACTGTGATTCGTCACTCCCCACAACGTTTTTCCACTGTTCAAGCGTCCAATGTTTATGCTCCTTACACCGAGTGAGGCGTCGTTTGGCATTTACCGGCGTGATGTGTGGCTTACGAGCAGCCGTTCGACCATGAAATCCAAGTTTTCTCACCTCCTGCCTAACTGTCATAGTACTTGCAGTGGATCCTGATACAGTTTGGAATTCCTGTGTGATGGTCTAGGTAGATGTCTGCCTATTACACATTACGACCCTCTTCAACTGTCGGCTGTCTCTGTCAGTCAACAGACAAGGTCGACCTTTACACTTTTGTGTTGTACATGCCCCTTCACGTTTCCACTTCACTATCACATCGGAAACAGTGGACCTAGGGATGTTTAGGAATGTGGAAATCTCACATACAGACGTATGACACAAGTGACACCCAATCACCTGACCACATTTGAAGTCCGTGAGATCCGTGAAGTGCCCCATTCTGCTCTCGCACGATGTCCAATGACTACTGAGGTCACTGATATGGAGTACCTGACTGTAGGTGGCAACACAATGCACCTAATATGAAAAACGTTTTTGCGGGTGCTCAGATACTTTTGATCATATAGTGTAATATGTTGTATTGTTGAGCATTTTATTAAACATTTTCATTGAAAATTACTTTGTTTTCCTTAATCTCTGATCCTAACTGAACATACACTGAAGAGCCAAAGAAACTGGTACACCTGCCTAACATCATGTAGGGGCCCTGCAAGCGCGCAGAAGTGCTGCAACACAACGTGGCATGGGCTCGACTAATGTCTGAAGTAGTGCTGGAGGGAACTGACACAATGAATCCTGCAGGGCTGCCCATAAATCCATAATAGTGTGACGGGGTGGAAATGTCTTCTGAACAGCACGTTGCAATGCATCCCGGATATATTGTTCATTTCTGGGGAGTTTGGTGGCCAGCAGAAGTGTTTAAACTCAGAAGAGTGTTTCTGGAGCCACTTTGTAGCAATGCTGGATATGTGGGATGTCCCATTGTCCTGTTGGAATTGCCCAAGTCCGTCAGAATGCACAATGGACATGAATGGATGCACGTGATCAGACAGGATGCTTATGTACGTGTCACCTGTCAGAGTCGTATCTAGACATATCAGGGATCCCACATCACTTCAACTGCACACGCTCCACACAGTCCACTGCTGACATGAAAGGTCCATGGATTCATGAGCTTGTCTCCATAACTGTACATGTCCATCCACTCAATACAATTTGAAATGAGACAATTTTCCAGTCATCAACAGTCCAATGTCGGTGTTGATGGGCGAAGTGTAAAGGTTCGTGTCATGCCATGATCAAGGGTACACGAGTGGGCCTTTGGCTCCGTGAACCCATATTAATGACTTTTTGTTGAATGATTCACATGCTGACACTTACTGATAGCCCAGTACTGAAATCTGCAGCAATTTGCAGAAGGGTTGCACTTCTGTCACACTGAATGATTCTCTTCAGTCATCATTGGTCCTGTTCTTGCAGGATCTTTTTCCGGCCACAGCGATATTGGAGATTTGATGTTTTACCGGACTCCTGATATTCACAGTACATTCGTGAAATAGTCACAAGGCAAAATCACCCCTTTATCGCTGCCTTGGAGATGCTATGTCCCATTACTCGTGCGCCGACTATAACACAACATTCAAACTCACTTAAATCTTGATAACCTGCCATTGTAGCAGCAGTAACCAATCTAACAACTGTGCCAGATGCTTTTTGTCTTATATTGGCGTTGCTGACCGCAGCACTGTATTCTGCCTGTTTACATATCTCCGTATTTGAATACATATGCCTATAACAGTTTCTTTGGCACTTCAGTGTAATTTGTTTGTCTATCTGCAAGATTAACCCCGAGTTTTGCGAATTTGACTTGCACGGCTATCACTTCGTCCCACCTGTCGTGTACGTCCAGGGTATTACAGTACAGTGTTTAATAACTTATCTATGTGTAAATTCATCTGTTTCTGTCTGGTATCTTGTTATTTCTTGTGCTTTAATTACGTCATGTTTATGCTCAAAACCATACATACTTACCCTCTTAATCTTGCCAGTGAGAATGACTTTAGCACATCTGGGATCCTCAGCATCATACTTTTGCTTCTTGCAGTAGTCAGACTGAGCCAAGCTCATCACCAAACTGCTTCGGTAGTCTCTCTAAATAACACACAACAGAAAGTTACTTACAAGTGCTACACATTTGGAAAAATCTGTAATGTTATTTGCACAAAACTGATAAAGTGGGGAAAGAAACAATTGAAGAAGCCACATTTTTCATGTATCGAAATTGACATCTCACATTGAACATGCTATATGAACTAAAGATACTTCAATATCAGATCAGATAATAAATGAAAATGTAGTGAATGGAGTCAGGGAGAAAAACGTATGGAACAATTTGAGTAAGAGGGATGGGTTGAAATTATTTATTCTGAAGCAGCATGGAATAGTTAATTTGGCTGTTGAAGGAAGTGTGGCCGTAACAAGTTGAGAGGGAGATGAAGGTGTCACTACAAGTAATCAGGTGCAAGTGGCTGGCAGTTATGCAGATTATAAGAGTGTAAGATAAATTAAAACAGTTGTCTGTGTCAGTCAGTTTCTATTTTCTCCCAAGACACGTTTTGAGGGCTTACACACTTATTTTCAGCTGGATCACAGGATTACTCTACTTTTTGTTTGCTGGATGTAGTTAGCTGTCAGATTTGAGTTTCAGTTTGCTACAAATCTACATCTACAAAAAGGTATAATCAGCCCTTGTTAATGTATTATGGTATGAGGACTGCTAATTTTAAACAATAATGAAGCTATTTACAATATGTAAGACCTCAAAATGCTTTGTCGGAGAAATGTTTACAACATCATGTAGAGACTCTTGAACGGGCTGTGCCCAGTGTACAGAAATTTTCCAGGATGTTACACTACAAACACAGTTACACAGTTCATTGTTTGTTCATGATTCTAATAGAAAATTAGCAAAATAATACCCAGGCAGTACCGGGTTTGCCAGCTGTTATGGTTGTGTGTGGCTGTAAAAAAAGACTAAGAGGGAGTGAATAAAACTTTAGTAAGAGTTTTACATTTTAAATGTATGTTCTTAATCATTTTTACCTTAATAAATCCCATGATATTCTAATAAGGATGCTAAACCTGCACTGTTTTCACCAAAATCCTCATCTACAATTACTGTGTTAGACTTGCACACAAATGTGAATTGAACAGCTCCCTTCTGATCTGTTTCAGGACAGGAGATTAGACAACTTGTGTACTTACCATCAGGTCCTGGACGCTCATGTCCTGTGGGGTGAGATACATGTAAGGTATCCCCGAACTGCTGTCCACTGGACCGTCGCTCACAGACACGATGTTGTTGAACGGGTAGCTCCACGAACCGGGCATGGAGGAGATGGTTGACATGGCTGCCCAATCTAGAAAAGGGAAAAAAAGTTAACAAAGATCTTAGTGGACAGCTGATCACTCAGTCACTTGCACATTATGTTCTGTAAATTCCATCATGGAGGAGAGACTTCATGGGTGCAGAGTTGTTAATAGCCAGGAACAGCACTGGTTAGTATTGCTCAACTCAAGCTGACAAGTACAGGAATTAACTTCTAGATTACTTTATGTATACAGGGTGAGTAAAGGAAGAAGTAATACGCATTTTATTTCATGAATGGTCTGACGTATCGAAATAAGGTTTTTGTAAATTGATGATACCCAGAGCAGCAGATGATACTGTTACATGTTTAATTCTCTTAACTCCTGTATCAACTGTACATTGAAGTAGGTACAGTTTTTCAGATGGCATAATGAACTTTTTTTAACATCATTCCACAACTCGTGAAAAGATGAGAACAGTGACATTACACTTGTTAATTTGGCACTGAAACATATTGCAAAAGTATCTGAGAAATGTGCTAAAACAGAAAGACAAGGTGGCCACAATTGGCTGTTGTTGCATGTAGCCAAGGTATTACATGTTGCAAAAAGATAGGCTACACTGCTAAAATAAAACATGTTTCTTCCTAGCCCTACTTTATGTGACATAGACAGAGGATCAGCTGCAATTGCTGCAAATTGACCTATATATTAATTTCTAGCAAATAAGAAGGGCTTAGGAAACTATTTCAAAGGTGTGAACCTAACCATTTTTAAATAAAACAGCTTTTATGGAAAAAAAGTAAACACTTGAAAAGGATGAGAACCACACTTGGCATTATTCACACCACAGTAACCAATTCTGGGCAACTCAACTTGAGGAAAGTTTCAACACCAACACCAACAATCATCATATTACTATACCTGTTTCGTACATGAGCTTTTGAATTAAGTATATCGTTCCAGTTTAAAAACTTCATTTGTTTCAATATCTTAGCTGAAGAGTCAAGAGAAAGAACGACATGATGGTATGGCTTTATTAGCCAGGAGATGCCATCTAGAATGGTTTCGCCGAGAAGTACAAGTCTTTCTATTAGACAACACTATGGCAACTTCTGCATGTGATGAAGATAAGAGGAGTGATGAAAAAACACACACACACACACACACACACACACACACACACACACACGCGCGCGCGCTCCTAAGCTAATTAAATTCCCAACTCAGGAACCAAACAAGGGTCCCTGTGGTCTAGAGGCAGCAGCACTAGCTACCAGACCACGAGCTGTATGCAGTTAGGAAGATTAAACATTCAACAAAATTAGGTACCCCTCTGCTTACTATCATTCGCTGAAAATCACATCTCAATACCTTGAACACTTCACATAATAAAATGAATGTTGCTACTTATATTACACACTTTTATCTATCTCACCACTTCAGGAGGTGAAATATTTAGCAGTGCCAACAGACACATATACACAGAAAAGTACAAAAACCACCCTAGCTTTCAGAACTTTTAGTTCTATCCTCAGGGAAGAACAGTTATTATTGTTGTTATTTTTATTTATATGAAAAAACAGCTACTTGTAAAAAGGCCAGTGCTCCTCCTCTTAAATCACTCAGCTGCTGTTTCTATCTAATGCTTCAAGCTAAGCATTTATGTCTTTCTATCTAATGCTTTGAGCTAAGCATTTATGTAATTTTAAGAGCATCACTATCAGCTGTCAAGACCTAAATCAAAGATAAAACAGAATTTATGTATCAGAGTCCAAATATTCTGATAAATTGTAGAAGCAGTAATTGATAAGGTGCTCTTTCACTGTTTTTAACATATGGGCATTTTCAATTCCCTCCCTAATGCCTACCAGTTTCCTGTACCAGAGTATCAAAGTCATCCCACTCACATTTCTCATTTTGAATAACTACTTCCATAATTTACTTGTTTAAACACACTAAAGAAAAAAGCTGTGCGCATTCCCAAGGAGGGTTTGAACATTGTAGTTCTTTACCAGGCATGACATATTGGAGATGGTACACACCTATCTTCTAAGGCTGGAGAGTCTGAATGGTATGCACTGACAACGTTCACACTGTCTTACAAAGCATTCTACAGTATCTTGCCAGTATTCTGTTAGTTAACATGGAGTTACCACTACAGTGTCTGCTTGTGAACTGCACTCTTTCATTTGTGTTTTGCAGAAAAACAACTATCTGCTGTCAATATCTGTTGGGAGTCAACCTTTAACTATAGGGAACCACTATAGTGACATGTGATGATGCCCTTTTTGCAATCTGCAGTGTTCTGGAGACAGTCACAGTGTTATGACTGACATCATCTTAAGACGGCTCCCTCCTTGAGTCGCAATTGGACCCCATCACAAAGACCCTGATGGAATACTATCACTACAGCAGTGTTTGTGCAAGGTGGGTGCCATGTTTGCTGAGTGATGTCCACAAGCAGTAATGGATGAATTTGGCCAGAATGTTTATGGAAATGCATCAGACAAAGGGAGATCTGCTCTTCAACTGGGTTGTCACTGGGCATGAAACCTGGGGCAATCATTCAACCCTTGAGAGAAAACATCAAGAGCACTGTGTTGAAGAAACCTGGCAAAAGTGACCCAAAAAAAGGCAAAGGTCACTCATTCAACAGCAAACGTTATGACAGCCACCTTTTGGGACTGTCAGCAGGTGTTACTCATTCACAACCTGCCTCACAGCACCAAAATGAATGCAAAAAAGTAGTGTAATGTCCTGAGGAAAATGCTAGCTGCTCTCAAAAGAAAACATCCGAACTTTTGTTTCACAAAGTTCTCTTCCTTCATGACAATGTTCGGTCTTATAGAAATCCAATGACCCAGGTGGAGCTCTCAAGATTCAACTGGGAAGTGTTTCCACATCCTCCATATTCACCAGACCTTTCCCCAAGTGCTACTGGTTTGCAAAAACTGGTCACATCACCAAAAATACTGGGAAAAACAAGGTGACAATGTAGAAAAGTGGCAGAAGCACTGTACATTGTCAATTATTTCAACTGGATAAATGGTGTGTAATGTTTATTATTCGCAGTATAGCCCCATTAAAGTGACCACTGCCTATGTTTGACGTCAAGGTAAAATAACCATCCACATATGTCAGATGGGAACTCCAAGGTCATCTTCGAGGTAAGCACTTCAACACTGATGATGTCACATCAACAGTGAACAGCTGGTTAAGAGCACAGGATTTGAGTCACACCAAAAATGCTTGGATAAACATGGTGATTATGAAGAAATGTAACAGAAGCACTGTACAATGGCAATAAAATTATTTCAGCATGATAAATTGTGCATTTTTTTTAATTCTAAAATAATGGAAACTTACTTATTGAATGCTCCTCATATAAGGGAACATACAGTTAACACGTTTGTAGTCTGGCTATGAGCCATATGCTATAGGCAACTAAGTAGTATGCAGGACTGAATTTAATTAGAATACACGGATGGAAGCAGAAAGTTACAACAAAGCAATTCAGTTTACTAGTGTGTCAGGGGCTTAGTCTAGCGAAGAGAGATCCTATAAGGGGTGTACTTTGCAACCATGTTGGCATACGCATTAGAGACTTGAACAATGTCAAGAAGATAGAAAAGTAGAATCAAAACCAGTGAAATTAAATACCTCAGTAGTACGTCATGGGAAAAAAAAAAAACACACACACACACACACACAGGGGGGGGGGGGGAGGGGGGGGGGGAGGGGGGAGGGAGAGAGAGAGAGAGAGAGAGAGAGAGAGAGAGAGAGAGAGAGAGAGAGAGAGAACATTAGGAAGTAACTGGCAGCGAGAAGTTGGATGACTGAATGACAGGATTGAGGAAAGTATGTTGAATTGCTTTGGACATGTGAAGAGAATGAAAGATGGAGGAATACCAAAGTGAATGATGGAGGCCAATTCTGAGGACAAGAGGGAGATCTAGATCAATATGGACTGACTCTATGAAGATCAGTTTAAGAAGAATTCTGGACTGTAGCAAAAAAATTATGCAGAGGTACCACAACGTCCCAACCCAGACTGGTGCAGATTAAGGGGGAAACAAAAATGACAACGAAACTATTAGTCTTCAACACTAGCCATGTAACTGGAGATAAATTTAGTTTTTTTAGCATCTATGGAATAGAAGGAGTTGTCCTGAAGATATTATTTTAGGCCAGATTTAAACATTGTCAGACATATTGATTAATGGGCAAATGATCAAATATTTCTGAAGCTGCATATTGAACCTCTTTCTGAGCCACTCTAGATTTGGTAATGAGTAATAAAGGTTGTTTCTTGCTTTATAGTGTTGTAGCTCAAGATTGTGAAGGATAGTTTCTAAAGAATTTCATTAGTGAATATACATATTGTGAGGAGAGGGTTAAAATGCATGAGCCTCTGAAGAGCTTCCTACAAAATGATGGGGAGGGCACCACATACTGTATTCACTGCTCACTTTCGTGAAATAAATACTTTACGCTCATGTTTTTCACTTTGAATAACAACTTATATGATTTCTTTTTTAAAAAGACAATTACATATAACCAATACTCAATGAAAAAACAGCCAAATATCTGGCTGAGGCAGGTGAATAACTATAACATAATGTGTACAAAGATTACAAAATTAATTCTGGTTTTATGCAAAAAGAATCGTGTATGGTCACTGAGATAATAACAGTGAGTTCCTAATGAGTTTTGCATTAAATTTCAACAAATGTGATGGGAGTATCTTCAAATCTTCAAGGTGCTTAAAGCCGCCAAATAAGGTGTGTGTGTGTGTGTGTGTGTGTGTGTGTGTGTGTGTGTGTGTTTCAATAAGATAATATTAATGTATGCTAATTGCATCCTTTTTCAGTCAAAATGGCAGATCAATAGATAAACTACTTAATAAAACTTTACAAGACCTTTCAGCTACTGAGTAATAGTCACTACTGACAGTGGCCAATCCATTAAATTACATTACACTTGCAATGCCTGGCCTATGTTAAACTTTATATAAATATATTCTGTGAGTGAATGTGAAAAGTCAGGGGCAGAAAACATACATAGCCACAGAAATACAAGAGCTCTGTTAAAAAAATTATATGATGAGGGAATACTGTACACAAAATGAAAATGTATAACCTGCACTGCTTTAATGTTTCACAATCTGTTCATAAATTCTCTTGAGAGAGAGAGAGAGAGAGAGAGAGAGAGAGAGAGAGAGAGAGAACTTGCCAATACTGTCATGCAATTGCCCAAGAATCTGGTTGGCAGCAATTTTTGGAGTCATTGTGCTAGAAACACACAAAGCTCACAGCTTTAATTAACTTGGCTCCTAAACAAAATGTAAGGTTATTTTCAGGTGCAAGATTTCATTTTATGGCTTTGGCACAGAAACAAAGCTGTTCATTTGGAAGACGTTAACTTGGCATAGAGTGCATTATCTTACATCGTTCCATCAACTGACTGCAATAAGTTAACACCACATAATAATGCCCAAGGCTCTGCCAAGGAAACATGCGCATAAATCACTCGATATGGGAGATAAACTATACATGCACTTGCCAAAGAAAGAAATTTAAAAGGGGAGGGGTGGGGTGGGGGAGTTATTGGAAATTTCATGTAATTTACATGTCTAATAGCTCAATGCATTCAACTGAATGAACTGCAAAAATTACAACCAAATGCTGTGGACAGCAAGAGACAGACAGATAGCTACAGCAACAAAGCAATACCTTAAGTTTGTTATGACATGTGTGTCCCTAGATTCGAGATGGAACAGATATAAAGTTCCATTTTTTGAGTAAATGGAATAGGATCTATACAAAAAGAGGAAAAAAATATTACTGCTGTATCAACAAATTTAATTATTCATAAAATTAAGAGCCAGTAATTTTTTCTAAGCAAGTATGGATATACACCAGCACTTTGCAGAGACCATGTGATATTAAATCTTATCTCTCAATTTTATGTACTGCAATCTCTACATCACTTTCTAATGTTCACTACCATCGGTAGCTGTAAATAATCAGGAGCAGTCCTAACTCATTGCTTTTTTGCGAGACTATGTACTTTTTCTTTTTACCTCCAGAGGACTCTGACATCTTTGAGTCTGTGAGGAGTTAACAGAACTGGCATTGGCTTATCTTGAAATTTCATGGCAGATTCACAGCCTTGCATACAGAAGACAGATTTCCCAAGCTAAGACTGGCCATTCCTCTTCAAAATACTGGTAACCCTGTTACTGTCTTCTCCTTATTGAACACATGTGCGGATTCATGAATCTTCATGTTGCAGTACACAAGTATGGCGTACTTTCAGTGCCTATTGCTGCAGTTTCCTCACAGATGACAACAACACTGAAACATGAACTGTTGTCCATTTTACTACCCAACTACGATGATACTGCACTTGGTCTTCCACGGCCATTATAGAAAACACTTGATGACATTACAGTAAACAAAATCTCCATCAACTTTTTCAACTATCGTACACATTATAGAACTCCTAACACCTTCATGAGCAAGTTGGCTGGTTGTTAAAATAGCAGAACACATTCTTACCTGCTTCAAGCACACAGGTAAACACAAGAGCTGACTGAAGTGCCCTAAAGTCCAGGAGCAATAACATTGTGGTCGACTAATACAACAGCCTCACAGCACTCTTAACATATGGGACGCCAAGTCAGCAGTGTGTCAACCTCGCTTCATAATTCCACCTCCAGTGCAGTAAAATAAGCAGACCTGAGACATTATTTATATGCACCCACCCAACCACCGGGGGTATCCAGCACTGGACAGAGTCGTGTGGCCCAGGGGTCCATCATAGGGATCATTCACTTGAGCCATTTGGCAACCAGAACATCCACCTATTTATCTGCTCAGCAGCTATTGCTTGTTCATCAACTGCTGCTTGTATGCTGACATCTGGAGTCACTTGTGCTGCCCCAGTACTATGTCACACTCTGCAAGTCGATACAGGAGCCAAGCAGAAAAGTTGTGACAGCTGCTGAAGCCGAGTCAGCGTCAGTTGCATCCAACAGAGTTTTATCACGTATCAGACGCCACTAGCCGAGTGCTGTTGTCGCACAGGTCAGGTCCTTGGGCTGCTTGCCGTGACCGACATGCCACCATCGTTTCACTTCATGTGACCCAGAGGTTGTGCTTGCAGTATGTGTGGGCATACCTGTAGTTAATAAAAGAGTGCTATGCTACAGTTGGCACCTTGCTGACTTGTTCCTGGCCTCCACGACAGTCTTTCAAATATGAAACACCTGAATGGGGAGCAGCTTTGCCGTCATAACCAAATGAAGAAAGTTCGATCATTCAATTCAAGCTTTCACAGCCACAATTAGCATTCTGGGTAAATTTAGCTGTATGAACATTAGGCTGTGGCACAACTCATTTCTGTGCTTAACTTTTTGTATGCTGATGCTGGAGACATCATCATGGTCTACAAAGACTCAGATAGCAATTTAAAACTTAAACAAGCTCAGTGAGCCAAACAGTTTACACATATCCTTGCAATTTGTCGGCCTTAGTGCTAAATAAAGTAAACAGCATCAACTCCTCCTCACTACATGTTCTGAAAGACACATTGGCATGATTCTGAGCTGACCCAGCCCAGCCCAACCTGTGCACTAATATGTACAAACATTTCAGTTTGCTGAACTTGTTTCAATTCAGAACTGCCATCTTAGTCCTTTAGCCTCCGATGATGTGTCCATTGGACTACACATCACAGGCTGTTACTCAGGTGTGAGCAGTGAACACAAGGGTTTTTTCATTATTATTGTTTTAAAAAGATTAGGCAACTCTCTGTCCAATCAAGAAAATGATAGCTGTAGGGAACCGTGAAGTATTAGTGTAAGATCAAAAGAAATGCCTCCCACAGGTGTGAGAGTATTAAAATCCTAATGGTAAACTGCCAAAACACTCACAACAAAGTGCTAGAGTTTAAAGCACTCGCGAAAAGCAGCAAAAGCTCACATAATACTAGGTATAGAAAGCTGTAGCAGAATACTGTGAAGTGATCTTTCACAGAACCCAAAGAAATTCTGGTTGTATGTAAAGCCTGTTGGTGGCACCAAAGTTAGTGTCCAGTCCCTACTGAATGAGATAGGAACTGAAACAGTGTACCAAAGCAAAAGCTAAAATGCTTAACCCCATTTTCAAAAGTTCCTTTACAAAGGAAAACACAGGAAAATTGCCCCAGTGTAAGCCTTGTACCACTGAAAAGATGAATGAAATAAGTGTTAGTGTCAGTGATGTTGAGAAACAGCTGAAAATACGAAAAACCGAGCCCAGTTCTTGGAAACAGGCACAGGTCACACCCATATACAAGAAGGGTAGTGGGAGTGATCCACAGGACTCCCATCCAATATCCTTGACATAGAATTGCTGCAGAACCTTAGAACATATTTTGAGCTCAAACAAAGTGAGGTTTCTTGAACAGAATGACCTCCTCAGTGTCAGCCACCGTGGATTTCGAAAACATCGATCATGTGAAACCCAACTTGCACTTTTCTGACATGACATACTGAAGGCTTTGGATCATGGCAACCAGGAAGGTGCAGCGTTTCTTGATTTCTGAAAAGCATTTGAGTACCGCACCTATGCTTATTGTCAAAAGTAAAATCATACGGGGTATCGAGTGAAATCTGTGACAGGATTGAGCACTTTTTTGTAGGGAGGACACAGCACATTATCTTGGATGAAGAGTCATCATCAGATGTAGAAGTAACTTCAGGTATGGCCCAGGGAAGTGCGCTGGAACCACTGCTGTTCATGTTGTATATTAATAACCTTGAAGACAATGTTAATAATAAAATCAGGCTTTTTGTAGATGATGCAGTTATCTATAATGAATTATTATCTGAGAGAAGCTGCATAAATATTCTGTCAGATCTTGATAAGATTTCAACATGGTGCAGAGATTGGCAACTTGCTATAAATGTTCAGAAATGTAAAATTCTGCACTTCACAAAATTAAAACATTGTAGCCTATGAGTAAAATATCAATGAGCACTGCTGGAATCGGCCAACTCATACAGATACTTGGGTGTAACATTTTGCAGGAATATGAAATGGAATGATCACATAGGTTCAGTCATGGGCAAAGCAGGTGGTAGGTTTTGGTTTATCGGTAGAAAAATGGTGAAGTGGAATCAGTCCACAATTGCTTACAAATCACTCAAGCAACCAGTTCTAAAATGTTGATCAAGTGTGTGGCACCTGTACCAGATAGGACTAACAGTGGATATTGAATATATACAGAGAAGGGCAGCATGAATGGTCACAGGTTTGTTTAACCCAATGGAGAGTTGTTATATCCTAGCCAGTAATGCCACCCGAGCCCGCCGCCAAAAGGTTGGCAGCATCAAAGTCCGGACGCCGTCCGCATAAGCAGCGCCAGCGAGACAGGAAATCGCCGCAAGTCTGCGCGCGCCACCGCTGGCTTCTGGCTTCTTAAGCGCTGGAGTCGCGAGCGCTAGGACAGTTCTGTATTCGCCGCTCAGTTGTATACTCGCCACCGAATTGTGTACTTGCTAGTCAGTTGTGTGTTCATCGCAGCAGAGTAGTTGTTTGTAGTCAGCCGTCACTGACCTATCCGCTCCGACTCGAACTAGACAGATTTCTGTAGACACAGAGTTCACTACTGTCTGTATCTTCATTAATAAAGATAAGTACCAACTTTTATTTAATCAGAGTGTTTGGGTTTTCATCTTTCTGTTCACTGTTCCAGCGGACCGGTCGGCCCACTATTGAAAGTGTGGCGGTGACTTCGTAAGCCGTTTCTACAGCGAATTGTTTGTCGCCACGAACACCGCCACAAAACTGGCGACGAGGTCTTCCGAACTCGTGTGCAGGGCTGGTTCAACTTGTTCTTGTTATACTAATTATAGCGATAAAATTTTGGGGGCTGGTTTAATTTGTGTTCACTATGTCTGCCGAATTACAACAGTTGATCTTGTTACAGAGTCAGCAAATACAAAGTCTGGTGGAAGCAATCGCCAAACAAGCGGCTAATCCTCCAACACAAAAGGAACAAGCAGCACCACATTTCCATGCTTTTGATGCATCAAGAGAAGAATGGCGAGAGTATTTCGCGCAGTTGCAGGCGCACATGACAGTCTACAAAATCACAGGTACTGAGCGGCAGCTTTATTTAATTTCCACTGCAGGCGTGGAAATCTATCGACTACTTTGTAAGTTGTTCCCGGAATCCCAGCCAGAAGCTTTAGACTATGACGTTGTTGTTAACAAGCTTGCTGAGTATTTCGAGTCGCGAGTTCATGTGGCAGCAGCCAGATTCAAGTTCTTCAGATTAAAGAAACTGCCACATCAATCTAATAAACAGTGGTTAACAGATTTACGGGGCCTCACCCGTCAGTGCCGATTTAATTGTGTGTGTGGAGCTTCCTACAGTAATGTCATGTTACGAGACGCTATTACTCAAAACATTGCAGATTCTCGTATTCGTGCTGCTATCTTAAAGTTGCCTGACCCGTCATTAGAGACTGTGATGAACATCATTGAAGCCCAAGATACTTTTGACTATGCTGAGTGTGAGTTAGATCAGCCATGTATTTCTCAAATTGCCTGTGCTAAGCAAGTTCTGTCACGCCCGCGGCCCCACCGGCAGAGTCAGACTGTAAACACTAGCCGGCCGCGTCATGTTAAACACATTCGTCAGCCACGTGTGCAAAATGATAGAGTTAAGTCTTGCCCTAAGTGTGTTCTTGCTCATCCTCGTGAACGTTGCCCGTTAAGAAACGCGGTTTGTCACTTTTGTCAAAGGAAAGGACACATCCAGACTGTTTGTTTGCGTAAACGCATGAACAATTCTAGTGCTGCCCAGCCCATGGATATTCATGTTCTTCAAAGCCAGCCCGCCCAGAAGGTCGCGTTTAAAGACTCTTCCACGGTTCGTGTGGGTAATAAACTTGTTCGCAATAAGCCACCCACCCAGCCCTCTGCTATGCGACCCAAGCGTAATTCAAACGCTGTAAAAAGTAATGTACAGACTGCAAGTGAAGCAGGAGTTGTTGTTCCACCCGCCCAACCCACGAGTTGTCGTAAGCAGCGAACACGCGCTAAACGCGCTGATTTTGTGTCTTCCGCCTCCACTGCACCGATCCAGAGACAGTGTAATAAACTATTTGTGAAGCTACTCATACAGGATAAGACCTTCAATTTTCAATTAGACACTGGTGCGTCTGTGACTCTCATAAATAGTGCTACGTATGCGGCTATCGGCCGCCCTAAACTTTCAGCGGCAAAACATTCTTTGGCTACTTATAGTGGAGAACAAATTCCTGTGTTAGGTGTATGTAGCGTTCCAGCCACATTCCGTGGCAATACAAAAACAGTTTTCTTCACAGTGCTCCGCGCTACAGACAGCGTAAACATTTTCGGATTAGACTGTTTTGACTTGTTTGGCCTGTCTATCCAAGACAATGTGTTGCAAATTAATTCTGTTGTTGTTCCTCAAGACAGCATAACCGCTTTGTGTAAACAATACAGTGACATATTTAAAGACGAACTAGGTTGTGCTGCGAACTTTGCCGCTCATATTACGTTAAAAGATAATGCTCAGCCTCGATTTTTTCGTGCTCGTCCAGTGCCTCACGCCCTCCGGGCACCTGTAGCAGATGAACTTCGTCGCTGGCAAAACAACGGTGTTATTCAACCCGTTTCAGCGAGCCAGTGGGCTTCTCCCTTAGTTATTATAAAGAAACCGTCTGGCAAGTTACGTTTGTGTGCTGATTTTAAGTCGACAGTTAATCCTCAGACTGCCATTCATTCTTTTCCTTTGCCTAGACCGGACGAGCTGATGGATAAGTTGGGGAAGCTCGTTTCTTTTCCAAAATTGATCTCCGTGAAGCATATTTGCAATTGCCCCTCGACGAGCAATCACAACAGTATTTTGTCATAAACACGTCGTTGGGGTTGTTCCGTTTTCTGCATTTGCCTTTTGGTTGTGCATCAGCTCCAGCTGGTTTTGAGCGTTTTTTGTCACAACTTCTGGCTAATATGCCATCGTGTTGCAACTATTTAGACGATATTGTTGTGTCCGGTCGGACGCCTGCTGAACATTTCCGTAATTTGGAGTGTGTGTTTAAAGTGTTGTCTCAGGCAGGCCTACGTTGCAACATCGATAAATGTTCATTTTTCCTTACGGAGCTGGAGTATCTGGGACATGTTATTAATGCTAAAGGCATTCATCCCTCCCAGTCACATTTAGCAGCTATTCGTGATTTGCCTGCCCCTCGCAATCTGCATGAATTGCAAGCAGTTCTTGGCAAATTGACATATTATATTAGGTTTATACCTAATGCATCACAGATTGCTGCACCGTTGCATCGTCTCCGCCGTAAGGATGTTCCGTTTGTGTGGTCAGCTGATTGCCAATCAGCCTTTCAGCAGCTTAAAGAGGCTTTATTGAATGATCGTTGTCTGGTCCATTACGACCCTAACAAGCCTCTGGTGTTAGCTTGTGATGACTCTTCTTTCGGCCTCGGTGCTGTGTTGTCTCACCGAGTCGGTAACACCGAACGTCCTATTGCGTTTGCATCTAAATTGCTCAACAAAGCTCAGTGTCATTATAGCCAATTGGACAAGGAAGCGTTGGCTATTGTGTTCGGTGTCACAAAATTCCATCACTACCTCTATAGTAGACCATTCTATTTAGTAACAGATCACAAGCCCCTGACGTCACTGTTTCATCCGTCTAAACCAGTTCCTCAGCTGACAGCTCAGAGACTACAACGTTGGGCTCTTTTGTTATCACAATACCAGTATGAGATACTGTATCGCCCTACAGCTCAGCATGCAAACGCTGACGCGCTTTCTAGATTGCCGATTGCTGCGGATGATGTCTTCGATTCCTCTGACGACTCTTGCCATCAGATTGACGCCGATGAGCATCATTCCCTCCGGGATTTTCCGATTGATTATCGTCAGGTGGCACGTGAGACAGCTACGGATCCTCATCTGAGTTTACTATTACGTTTTGTTCAACGTGGTTGGCTGTCCAAGGCAAAGGACATATCGGATCCTGTGGTTCGTCGCTATTATCCGCAACGTCATCTGTTGTCTGTTTCGCACGGAGTTTTGCTGTTACGCACCGAGAATGACCAGCTTCGTGTAGTGGTTCCCCAAGTGCTCCAATCCAAGGTCCTCGACTTGTTGCATCAAGGTCATTGGGGAGTGGTCCGCACCAAGCAGCTTGCCCGCCGTCATTGTACGTGGATCGGCATTGATAAGCAGATTACGCAGATGTCTACAGATTGTTCGACGTGTGCCGAACACCAAGCTGCTCCACCTCAACGCTATTTTGAGCGGGCACGCCCTGCCGGTCCCTGGCAGCGAGTACATATTGATTTCGCTGGTCCATATTGGAATTCTCGTTGGCTCATCGTGATAGATGCATTTAGTAATTTTCCGTTTGTTGTGCCCATGCAGTCTACAACGTCTGCACGAACTATACAGGCGTTGACTTCCATTTTTTGTATTGAGGGTCTTCCAGAAGTTTTAGTGTCTGACAATGGTCCACAATTTACCTCTGCTGAATTTGAAAGTTTTTGTTCTGCCCATGGCATTCGCCATGTTCTTACTCCGCCGTTCCACCCTCAATCGAATGGTGCAGCAGAACGTTTTGTACGCACATTCAAGGATCATATGGACCGCCTTCGTGCTACGCACTCTCGTCAGCAGGCCCTCATCACGTTCCTGTCGTCGTACCGGACCACGCCACGCGACGCCCCTTCGCCTGCGGAGCTTCTCCACGGCCGTCGTGATCGCACCCTACTACGGTTGTTGCACCCCCCGGATCGACCCGCCGCTTCTGAGCATCGCACGCGTTTTCAGCGCAACGACGCCGTTTTTTTCAGAGTTTATCACGGTCGCCGTCGTTGGGAACGTGGTACCGTGATAAGTGTCCAGGGTCGCGGTTTTTATACTGTTCAAGGTGCTACTGGGGTGCACAGGTGGCATCAGAACCAGTTGCGCCGCGCTGGCCGCCCGGATTCTGCCGCTCGTTCTTTGTCCACAGATTTGGTCCGCGGCGGGTTCCAGCCGCGCCTTCCGACTTCGCTGCCGCCCCCAGGGCAGCAGCAGCAGCCGTCGCCGCTACCACGCCGACAGCCCGTCCTGTTGATGCCTCCCACGCAGCTTCAGTCGCCATCGCCTTCGGAGCTGATGGACGTCGACCCCTCAGCCGGGCCGCCTTCCCAAGTGGTGGCTGTGCAGCCTGTCCTGCAGCCGCTTTCCTTGGGCACCCCCAAGGAGTCTGACACCGCAGCGCCTTGTCCGGCGCCCACTCAGCAGCCGTCGACGCAGCGTCAGGAGACGCTGCCTCTCTTCGTGGGTCCCGACGCCCTGTCGCGTCCAGTACCAGAAGCTGCGCCCGTGGTCACAGGCGTGCACCCTGACCTCGATTTTCAGTCGGTGTTTCCCGAGGCCCCGCGCAGCCAATGCTGGGGTGCGGACCGGGGACTGCCACCGACAAGTCTCCGCCCCGGTCTCTTCTGCTACGCCTGCGGCCAGACCCCTCCCCCGCCGTCGACGCTCGCCACGTCATTATTCAACGACGGTGCGGCAATTTGGGGGGGGGAGGAGTGTTATATCCTAGCCAGTAATGCCACCCGAGCCCGCTGCCAAAAGGTTGGCAGCATCAAAGTCCGGACGCCGTCCGCATAAGCAGCGCCAGCGAGACAGGAAATCGCCACAAGTCTGCGCGCGCCACCGCTGGCTTCTGGCTTCTTAAGCGCTGGAGTCGCGAGCGCTAGGACAGTTCTGTATTCACCGCTCAGTTGTATACTCGCCACCGAATTGTGTACTTGCTAGTCAGTTGTGTGTTCATCGCAGCAGAGTTGTTGTTTGTAGTCGGCCGTCGCTGACCTATCCGCTCCGACTCGAACTAGACAGATTTCTGTAGACACGGAGTTCACTACTGTCTGTATCTTCATTAATAAAGATAAGTACCGACTTTTATTTAATCAGAGTGTTTGGGTTTTCATCTTTCTGTTCACTGTTCCAGCGGACCGGTCGGCCCGCTATTAAAAGTGTGGCGGTGACTTCGTAAGCCGTTTCTACAGCGAACTGTTTGTCGCTATGAACACCGCCACAAAAAGAGTGTCACAGAGATACTGAAAAAACTGAACTGGCAGACTTTTGAAGACAGACAAAAACTATCCCGAGAAAGTCTATTAAGAAAGTTTCAAAAACCAGCTTTAAAATGATTACTCTACAGGTACACTGCAACCCCCTATGTATCACTTGCATGAGGATAAGATTAGAACAAATTACTGAATGCATACACATATTCAATTATTCTTCCTGCATTTGTATAGGTACATAAGGAAAAGCCACGACACGCTACGATAAAAGTTATTACCAATGACAATAAACACTAGCGTGGCCACTGTAAGCATCGGCAAAAAGATATTTTGCTATGCCGGAAGGGGAAAGACAAATGATTGAAACTTTTTTCAACTTTTTTTGACAGTTATTAGAGAGACTCTGTCATTAGTTCTCATGGTGAGAAGATGTATGTTGTCTGAATAATAATTTTATGAAAATATGAAGTCTGAGAGTTCGTTTGTATGCAAAACCATGAAAGGTTTCTTTTCTTCCGAGCATTATCCCAATGTCATGTCCCTGTAGCTGCCTGCATCAGAAGAGGAAGTCCGATTAAGAATCAATATTGTACACACGGTCAAGAATGAGAACTAATCATGGCGGAAGGAGAACCATTTAACCAACTTGTGTTGATCTCAACAGCAAAGCAAGTACAGGAATCTATGTAAGTTAAAAGTGAAAGACATAGCATTTGCTTAAAAATCTATAAGGAATCAAAATGATAACAGTACGAAAAAATCAACTTGTTTCATTAATTATATTGTATATATTTTCTTTACACATAGATTTGCACAACTTCATATGTGAATGGAACAGAGAGAAATGCTGATAATTAGTACAATGGTACATACCTTCTGCCATGCACCTCAACAGTGTATACTCATAAGCAGAGTATAGATGTAAGAACATGACGGAAGAATGGTTTCCCAGCCCTCCAGCAAGACGGAAAGATCAGATTCACACAAAAGTGTCATTAGTCAGGAATAAGCGAAAAACTTGTTCGAAGGTGACGAGCAGATCAGACTTCACAAATATGTAGAAAAGCCAACACACTACAGTATATATGACTCACATTTTCCTTCTCTTAAGCTGACAGATCCCGTGTCATTGTAAAATGATCCTTGGGGGAATAAATTACTGATACTAATACTATGGGTGTTTTTATTTTTATTTTTTTGAGCTTATAGGTGTTCAACAGCAAGGTTGTCAGCACCCTTACACACATTAAAAGAAACAATTATGGGTAAAAGTACAAAAATAGTTATCACACAGTGAGGAGAAAAACCTATAAAATAACACTCAAGCACTCTCACATCCCTCGCTTTGACCTGCGCAATAACTCTATCACACATGCATTAAGACAAGGAAGAAAGGGTGAAAGGTGCTATACATGGGATTAAAACAAAAGTAAAAAGATATAAAGACAGAGGAGCTAAAAGAAAGGCACACAGAAAAGTGACTGGCTGACCACTTACAAACAACATGCGTAAGCATCTCACACTATTAACACATTAAAAACTTCCTCCCTGAATTTTTTGGAAACAAGTTGGACAGATCACAAAACCTTGAAACTCTCATCATATTCGTTCGAATGTTACTTAAAATAGGGGGCACATCTGTTGGCAAATCTGCCGCTGCCCGCTGGTCAGAAAATAAAACACAGTCTAGTAAACGTGGCACACAGTGATTTGTACACCATATGCACCACACATTGGAGGGTCCTCTCACCGGAGCAAGGAGCCATGCGTCATGGGGCTGTGGCGTATGTGAAGACGAGTAAGGTACACCTCGACCCATCTTCGTGGCTGGGAGGTACACCATGCCCGCATCGTGGGCTTCATTGGACGGAGCTTGTTGTCTGTCACTTCCAGCCAGTCTTCCCACTGATGCAGGACTCGGCACCTCAACAGTGAGCTGATAGCATACAAGGAGGTAGCACACTGAAGCAACTTAGGAACACAATACGCTTCCTTTGCTGCTGTACCTGCCCTTTTGTAGCCTGCAGTACCCATGATGCCCTGGCACCCAGCAAAATAACACCTCCTTCCCCAGCCTTTGTAGCCAGAGGAGTGTGTCCTGAAGATCCTGGACTACTTTAGCAGCTGGGTAGAAGCATTGCAGAGGCTGAGGGGCACTCAGGGAGTCGGAACAGCATCTGCTCCAGCACCTTCAAGATTGCAAATAGTTCAGCAACAAATATAGTGAACACTGGAGGCAACCGAATCTTGAGGACATGATCCGGGGAAACAACAGACCAACCAACCGAGCCCCCCAGTTTAGAGCCAGCTGTGAATATAGCTACATACTCATTTAAAATGTTGGAAAAAAAGCGTATTAAAAACAGAAGCTGGAGTGTAATCTCTCCTCTACTGTACTAAATCTAAAATCACTCTGGGCTTCTTAAGTAACCGGGGTGGCAGCCAGTTATAACCCCAGATTTGAGCTCGCATGTACCCCATGCCAAAGGACTCTTAACACACATGGATCCCAAACAGCTTTGTTGCCCTGATTGTTGGAGATTGCACTGGACAAGGTTTGAAAATTTCAGATTCGTCCTCTGCAGTTCCCAACAATCAGTCTTTCCTTCTCATCATGTCTGGTGTGTGTCCCTCGATCCAGGGGTCTGCGTGACTTTTCCATAACTCTCCCTTTCCTAAACCTCACTAGATCTTTTCCTTCATCCCTCTTCCTTTCCCTTGGACCCTTTTGCGAGAAGGAGTCACTGGCTCCTAAGGCTTGCATATTTAAAGAACTTTCATATCTATTTTCTCCTGCTGTTACTTGGTGATTAGATTTTTTATCAGTCCAATTACATTATATCCTCAAAAATTGATTGATTTTGTTGATATAAGGCTTCACAATAAGTTGAATATAGAAATTTGTTCTATTTCTTTGTAATGTCTTTATTCCACAGAATACCCCTTACACTCTGGTGGAAGCTGTTTTCTTTTTCATATTCCTCAGCTATCTTGCCATCATTTATGGCGACACCTTCTACGCCCTTGGAACTTCTGATCACTTTCAAATTTTTTTCAGTCAGTTTTATCTTACCCCTTTTTCTTTCTGTTCCCTGTTCATCATTATGCTTACTCTCATCCCACATTTTCTCTCTCCTGGTTCCATATATCTTACTGCCTTTGCACTTCCATTTCATCCTCCTCATATCACCATCCCATCTGCAAACATGTCTTCTGTTCAATCTCTTCGAGATGATGATGATGATTGGATTGTGGGGCACTCAACTGCACAGATATCAGCACCCGTACAAATTTCCAACCTTTACTCAGTCCAATCTTGCCACTTTCAGGAATGATGATGAAATGAGGACAACACAAACACCCAGTCATTGTGATGATGTGTACATATTTTTAGCAATCATCAAATTCGGAATATGACGTGCTACCGAGGATGCAACGGAGATTACAGAAGATTTGGTTAGTGGCTTACAGTGTTCTTTCTTGCTCTATTTTTAAGTACATTTCAAATAGTGCCACATGTATGTTGCAACCCAAGTGTCTCACAAATACATCATAAATTTTGTTGAAACGTAAGTTGTAGTTAAAGAATGTTCCTTTTAAGTGGCTTATTTCACCTGGAGGTAACTGGTTACGTAAAAAAATATTTGTGTTATAAATAGAACACAGTAGTGTTTGCACTACTTTAAAAACTAATTAAAACGTTGCAAGGAAGCCTTAGTTGTGAGCAACAGAGCTTCATGTAGCAGACGATCTAATGTAGTGCTGTCACAATGTTCTCAAAACAAGAACAATGAAGTTGAATAAAAATTGAATTTGCCAGAGGATGTACTGCACAACAGTAACATCAAGAAGAGACTTGCATGCCATCTGCATTGTCTTGCGGAATGTTGACAAGGTACATATGCACAAGACACAACAAAATGTGAGACACATTTGTCAGTCAGGTCATTCCTGTGTCAGTGATAAAGAAGTGTCTGCTGTCACCATGTTACTGGACAGGGATCAACACCAAATGTGTTTTGAGCTGGTCCAAGTGGCAGGATTACTGCACATGACTGTGCTTCATATATGGAGGAATGCCAGGCCAGGAGAAAAACTGTTTCACAATGGTTCTGCTCAATTTGATGGAAAGGCAGAAAAAGCTATGACATGATGATGGTCATACCCATTTGCAACACTATGAATGCGAAGGAGAAGCTTTCTTATGCTGTATCATTGTGCTGAATCAGACATGAGCCAAATGATATAACATTTCTGAAATGGCAATCAAATGAATGGTGTCATTACGGGTCACTATGACAACTACAAAGTGTACAACTTTGCTTCCGCCGTTTGCCGATAGGTGGCGACAACGGTAACCAGCGGTCGAAAGAAAGAGATCACAGATGTTAGGCAGTTAGCCTGGACCTCGGTCAATATAACCTCATTCAAACATTAGTCGATTTGTGTCTGCATCATAAATATGTGCTTGATTGAAAATGTCAGTTTATGAGCCTAATTCTCATCATTTGCAGGAGGTGTTACTGTTTTGTTTCAATATGAAGAAAACAGTGGCTGAGCCTCATCGAATGCTCTCAAGTACGTACAGTAAGGACTCTATTAGTGAAAGAACATGTCGTGAGTGGTTTCAACACTTCAAGAATGGTGATTTTAACATCGTAGACCAGCATAGTGGTGGAAGGGAGAATGTTTTCGAAGATGCAGAATTGGAAACATTGCTGAGTGAAGACTCACGTCAAACTCAAGAAGAACTGGCACGATTAGTGGGAGTGACACAGCAAACCATTTCATAACATCTCAAGGCTATGAACATGATACAGAAAGATGGAACTTCGGTCCCATGTGAGCTGAAATCAAGAGGTGTTGAACGGTGTTTGTGTGTTTGTGAACAGTTGCTTCAGAGCAAAAATGGAAGGGATTTCTGCATCGCATTGTGACCGGGGATGAAAAATGGGTTCATTATGATAACCCTAAATGCAAAAAATCAGGAGGATATCCCAGCTGTGCTTCCACGTCAATGGCCAAACCGAATATCCATGGCTCCAAGATCATGCTCAGCATTTGGTGGGACCAGCTTGGCATCATGTACTACGAGTTGTTAAAACCAAGTGAAACGATCACAGGTGCTCGTTATCGAACACAATTAATGTGTTTGAGCAGAGCATTAAAAGACAAATGGCCGCAACACAACGAGAGGCACGATAAAGTGATTTTGCAGCACAATGCTCGACCACATGTTGCAAAAGAGGTCAACATGTACTTGAAAACGTTAAAATGGGAAGTACTACCCCACCCACCATATTCTCCAGACATTGCTCCCTCTGACTATCACCAGTTTAGATCAATGGCGCATGGCCTGGCTGACCAACACTTCCAGTCTCATGAAGAAGACACAAAGTGGATCGATTTGTGGGTCGCTACAAAAGATGAACAACTTTTTCAATGCGGGATTCGTACACTGCCCAAAATATGTGTGAAAGTAGTGGCCAGTGATGGAAAATACTTTGAATGATACATGTGTAACCAATTTGTTTCATTAAAGCCTCAAATATTGGGGAAAAAATGGCAGAAGCAAAGTTGTACACCTTGTAAAAGATCATCAAAACTGCAGCAATGTGAAAGTTACCGTGATTCTCATGTGTGGCTGTGATGGTGTTATCCTAACACGTACCATTCCCTGTCACTCGACATTTACATCCATATTCTGCAAGCCACTATTTGGTTTAGTGCAGGGAGGGGGAAAGGGGGGGGGGAGAAAGAGAGAGAGATCCTATATCACTAAAAGTTATTTCCTTGTTATTACACTCACAAATGGAGCGAGAACAAAACAACTGTCTTTATGCCTCCGTAGGAGCCCTAGTTTCTCTTACCTTATCTTCATAGTCCTTACGCAAAATGTACATTGGCGGCAGGAGCATCATTCTGCTGTCAGCTGCAAATGCATGTTCTCCAAATTTCTTCAGCAGTGCTTCGCAAAAACATCATCTTCCCTCCACGGATTCCTATTTGAGTTTGTGAAGCATCTCCATACCACTCGTGTTGATCGAATCTAGAGGTAATATGACAATTCTAGCAGCACCCTTCTGAACCACATCCATATCATCCTCTAATCTGACATGGTGGGGACCCAAACCATTAGAGCAGTACTCAGGAATGGGCCACACAAGAGTTCTGTATGCCATCTCCTTTATAGATGAGCTACACCTTCCTACAATTCTCCCAATAAACCAAAGTCAAACATTAATCTTCTCTACCATCATCCTTATGTGCCCGTTCCATTTCATACTGCTCTTCAATGTTCTCTCTACACATTTAATCAACATGATCTTGTCAAGCTGCACATCACTAATACTGCATTAGAACATTACAGGATTGTTTTTCCTACTCATCTGCATTAGCTTACATTTTTCTACATTTAGAGCAAGCTGCCACTCATCATACCAAATAGAAATTCTAAGTCATCCTGTATATTTCTACACCCACTCAACAATGATACTTTTCTGTATATTACAGTGTCATCAGCAGTCACAGATGCACTGTATTACTATTTATTTTTGGAACACAATCCCTGACCAGCTTTGAGAAAACAGTGGTGATATTTTCTGCAGAACCCATCCATAATTTTGCAGGACAATGCTTGTGCACATACAGCACACATTGTGGGCAATTTGTTTTGTCGATGCGGCTAGGAAGTGCTGCATTTACCAAGCCCCCAAAACTAAAGCCCTTGTTGACTGACATGATACTACTATTAAGGAAGGAAGCAGTTTGAAGCATTTGCTTCAGATTGTTATATGCGTTGCTTCAGATGTGTTATACCCAAACCTGGTGACTACTCTGAAGGACAGTAAAACATTGAAACATGTTTTTATTCTGTATCATTTGAAAATACACACATCAAAAAGGTTTTGCATCACCTTGATTCCAAATATTCCGGAACCTGTACAGAAAATTGGAATAGAGATCAACATAAATATCATTTCAGCCCTTTTCACTGGTCAGAAAACCATACATTGCATGTTGTACCACCATACAGTGCGACCTTCAGAGGTTGTGGTCCAGATTGCTGTACACAACGGTACCTCTAATACCCAGTAGCACATCCTCTTGCACTGATGCATGCCTGTATTCGTCGTGGCATACGCACTATCAGTTGGAGGATGGCATTCATATATCATATACCCATTACGGCACTTCCACGACCACCAGCGGTGTATGTCGGCCCCACATAATGCCACCCCAGCCCAACTCGGTTGCCTCCAAACGCGTCTCCAACAATTGTCTGGTTGAAAGCATATGTATGCAACACTCATCCGTGAAGAGAATGTGACACCAATCCTGAGCAGTCCATTCGGTATGTTGTTGGGCCCATCTGTACCGCGCTGCATGGTGTCGTGGTTGCAAAGATGGACCTCGCCATGGACGTCGGGAGTGAAGTTGTGCATCAAGCTGCCAATTGCACACAGTTTGAGTCATAATACGATAATCCAAAGGTAGCAGTCATCCACTGCAGTAGTAGCCTTGGGTGTCATGAGCGAGGCATGTCATCAATAGCTCTTGTCTCACTGTCTTTCCTCCATGTCCGTACAACATCTCTTTGGTTCACTCTGAGATGCCTGGATACTTCTCTTGCCGAGAGTCCTTCCTGGCACAATGTAACAATGCGGACACGATCGAACTGCGGTATTGACCATCTAGTCATGGTTGATCTACAACAACAGGAGCCGTGTACCTCCTTCCTGGTGGAATGACTGGAACGGTTCGGCTGTCGGACCCCCTCCGTCTAATAGGCGCTGCTCATGCATGGTTGTTTACGTCCTTGGGCAGGTTTAGTGACATCTCTGAACAGTCAAAGAGACTGCGTCTGTGATAAAATATCCACAGTCAACGTATTATTTTCAGCAGTCCTAGGAATTGAGGTGATGCAAAACTTTTTTTTTATGTGTGTAAACAACTGCCCCATATTAAAGTTTGAATCTTCAAATAGCAATGTGCACTGTACAAATGGGAATGGACTGGAGTCAGCAGATAGTAGGAATCAGACATACCTACATTGTGGACGATGTAGCGCGCCATGCGCACCACCTCTGTGTGAGGTGGCGGGCCAGTGCCCATCACCTGCTGCTGGTAGAGCGTAGCGTACTGCTGGTACTTCTCCGCAGCGTACGCATGCCCGTCCCACGGCTTGCCGGGGTAGCCGTAGTACTTGTCTGCAGAAGCCACCGCCACCAGGGTGGCCATCAGCAGGCAGCATGCCGTGTGGGCTGCCATTGTCTGGAAAAGCAACCGCCTTATGAAACGAGGCACAGATATCTTAGCTAAAAATTTAGATTCCTATACTACAATGGACTCCCCCCCCCCCCCCCCCCCCCCATGAACCATGGACCTTGCCATTGGTGGGGAGGCTTGCGTGCCTCAGCGATACAGATAGCCGTACCGTAGGTGCAACCACAACGGAGGGGTATCTGTTGAGAGGCCAGACAAACGTGTGGTTCCTGAAGAGGGGCAGCAGCCTTTTCAGTAGTTGCAAGGGCAAGAGTCTGGATGATTGACTGATCTGGCCTTGTAACAATAACCAAAACGGCCTTGCTGTGCTGGTACTGCGAACGGCTGAAAGCAAGGGGAAACTACAGCCGTAATTTTTCCCGGGGGCATGCAGCTTTACTGTATGATTATATGATGATGGCGTCCTCTTGGGTAAAATATTCCGGAGGTAAAATAGGCCCCCATTCGGATCTCCGGGCGGGGACTACTCAAGAGGATGTTGTTATCAGGAGAAAGAAAACTGGCGTTCTACGGATCGGAGCGTGGAATGTCAGATCCCTTAATCGGGCAGGTAGGTTAGAAAATTTAAAAAGGGAAATGGATAGGTTGAAGTTAGATATAGTGGGAATTAGTGACGTTCGGTGGCAGGAGGAACAAGACTTCTGGTCAGGTGACTACAGGGTTATAAGCACAAAATCAAATAGGGGTAATGCAGGAGTAGGTTTAATAATGAATAGGAAAATAGGAATGCGGGTAAGCTACTACAAACAGCATAGTGAATGCATTATTGTGGCCAAGATAGATACGAAGCCCACGCCTACTACAGTAGTACAAGTTTATATGCCAACTAGCTCTGCAGATGACGAAGAAATTGAAGAAATGTATGATGAAATAAAAGAAATTATTCAGATTGTGAAGGGAGACGAAAATTTAATAGTCATGGGTGACTGGAATTCGAGTGTAGGAAAAGGGAGAGAAGGAAACATAGTAGGTGAATATGGATTGGGGGACAGAAATGAAAGAGGAAGCCGCCTGGTCGAATTTTGCACAGAGCACAACATAATCATAACTAACACTTGGTTTAAGAATCATGAAAGAAGGTTGTATACATGGAAGAACCCTGGAGATACTAAAAGGTTTCAGATAGATTATATAATGGTAAGACAGAGATTTAGGAACCAGATTTTAAATTGTAAGACATTTCCAGGGGCAGATGTGGACTCTGACCACAATCTATTGGTTATGACCTGTAGATTAAAACTGAAGAAACTGCAAAAAGGTGGGAATTTAAGGAGATGGGACCTGGATAAACTAAAAGAACCAGAGGTTGTACAGAGTTTAAGGGAGACCATAAGGGACAGCATAAGGGAACAATTCACAGGAATGGGGGAAATAAATACAGTACAAGAAGAATAGGTAGCTTTGAGGGATGAAGTAGTGAAGGCAGCAGAGGATCAAGTAGGTAAAAAGACGAGGGCTAGTAGAAATCCTTGGGTAACAGAAGAAATATTGAATTTAATTGATGAAAGGAGAAAATATAAAAATGCAGTAAGTGAAACAGGCAAAAAGGAATACAAACGTCTCAAAAATGAGATCGACAGGAAGTGCAAAATGGCTAAGCAGGGATGGCTAGAGGACAAATGTAAGGATGTAGAGGCCTATCTCACTAGGGGTAAGGTAGATACCGCCTACAGGAAAATTAAAGAGACCTTTGGAGATAAGAGAACAACTTGCATGAATATCAAGAGCTCAGAAAGGTGGAAGGAGTATATAGAGGGTCTATACAAGGGTGATGTACTTGAGGACAATATTATGGAAATGGAAGAGGATGTAGATGAAGATGAAATGGGAGATATGATACTGCGTGAAGAGTTTGACAGAGCACTGAAAGACCTGGGTCGAAACAAGGCCCCCGGAGTACACAGTATTCCATTGGAACTACTGACGGCCGTGGGAGAGCCAGTCCTGACAAAACTCTACCATCTGGTGAGCAAGATGTATGAAACAGGCGAAATACCCTCAGACTTCAAGAAAAATATAATAATTCCAATCCCAAAGAAAGCAGGTGTTGACAGATGTGAAAATTACCGAACTATCAGCTTAATAAGTCACAGCTGCAAAATACAAACACGAATTCTTTACAGACGAGTGGAAAAACTAGTAGAAGCCAACCTCGGGGAAGATCAGATTGGATTCCGTAGAAACACTGGAACACGTGAGGCAATACTGACCTTACGACTTATCTTAGAAGAAAGATTAAGGAAAGGCAAACCTACGTTTCTAGCATTTGTAGACTTAGAGAAAGCTTTTGACAATGTTGACTGGAATACTCTCTTTCAAATTCTAAAGGTGGCAGGGGTAAAATACAGGGAGCGAAAGGCTATTTACAATTTGCACAGAAACCAGATGGCAGTTATAAGAGTCGAGGGACATGAAAGGGAAGCAGTGGTTGGGAAGGGAGTAAGACAGGGTTGTAGCCTCTCCCCGATGTTATTCAATCTGTATATTGAGCAAGCAGTAAAGGAAACAAAAGAAAAATTCGGAGTAGGTATTAAAATTCATGGAGAAGAAATAAAAACTTTGAGGTTCGCCGATGACATTGTAATTCTGTCAGAGACAGCAAAGGACTTGGAAGAGCAGTTGAATGGAATGGACAGTGTCTTGAAAGGAGGATATAAGATGAACATCAACAAAAGCAAAACAAGGATAATGGGATGTAGTCTAATAAAGTCGGGTGATGCTGAGGGAATTGGGTTAGGAAATGGGACACTTAAAGTAGTAAAGGAGTTTTGTTATTTGGAGTGCAAAATAACTGATGATGGTCGAAGTAGAGAGGATATAAAATGTAGGCTGGCAATGGCAAGGAAAGCGTTTCTGAAGAAGAGAAATTTGTTAACATCGAGTATTGATTTAAGTGTCAGGAAGTCATTTCTGAAAGTATTCGTATGGAGTGTAGCCATGTATGGAAGTGAAACATGGACGATAAATAGTTTGGACAAGAAGAGAATAGAAGCTTTCGAAATGTGGTGCTACAGAAGAATGCTGAAGATTAGATGGGTAGATCACATAACTAATGAGGAAGTATTGAATAGGATTGGGGAGAAGAGAAGTTTGTGGCACAACATGACCAGAAGAAGGGATCAGTTGGTAGGACATGTTCTGAGGCATCAAGGGATCACCAATTTAGTATTGGAGGGCAGCGTGGAGGGTAAAAATCGTAGAGGGAGACCAAGAGATGAATACACTAAGCAGATTCAGAAGGATGTAGGTTGCAGTAGGTACTGGGAGATGAAAAAGCTTGCACAGGATAGAGTAGCATGGAGAGCTGCATCAAACCAGTCTCAGGACTGAAGACCACAACAACAACAACAACAACTACTACTACAATGGAGAGTACAGCGTGCATCATCTCAAAAGGCAGACGAACTTTGAACTGTTCTGTGCATGCCACTCCACTAACCATCTGCAGGTAATGAAATGTATGACAGTATCTCAAATATAAACAAGATTTTTCTTTCTCACTGTCTACAATTTGATAGGAGTGGGCCCACGTTTCTGGTATGCTTTGAAGGGGTGCATTAGAAGTGGGGAGAGCTAGCCCCTCCACACTTCCAACCTGTTCATCAACAGAGCTCATGATGCACCCCTTCATTGCACAATGCATAATTATGAAATTTCTTGCTCGTGAAGGTGTTCAGGTGATGGAAATCTTTCAGAGATTGACTGCACAGTTCAGAGACAAAACATTGTCAAGGACTCATGTGTTTGCCTGGCATAAAGAATTCAATGAAGAATGAAATGAGTAGAAAATCAGGAATACCATTACCATCCTCAGGCCAGTATAATGGACGGAACGTTTACACGGTTTGAGACATATTTGAAGAAGGTTGACGGGCGAGTGTGTCCGCAACTGCAGAACAAGTCCGAAAAAGTTACGGGAGCTATTGAGTGATGATCACAACTGCCAAAGTCCCGTAAAGTTTGTGCCAGATGTGTCCCTTGCATTATAATCAGAGATCTGAAGTTGAGACATTTGGAGATCTGTCAGAGGCTTACAGCAAGTCTGCAAAGGAAGGTGATGCATTTTTGAGTTGGGTCATCATCTGGGATAAATGTTGGTTGACCACTTCACTCCTGAATCAAAACAAGCCAGTATGAAGTGGAAGAGGAAAGGGAAGACAGCCGGAGTGAAAGCCAAGACTTGGCTGTCAACTGGCTAGGTATTTTGCTCATTGATTTTTTGCATGAGCTATGCACAATCAATGCTGTTGAACCTGGTTAAGGCTGCATTTCGCCACAAAAGACAAAACTAACCAATTGAGAGGCCATAATCCTCCATAACAATGCCAAGCTCTCCAAAGTATAGGAAATTAACTGGACTCAACTCAATCAACCTTCCTGCAGCCCAGACCTATCAACCTGCAATTTTTGTCTCTTTTGGCCACTTAAAGAAGCTCTGGGATGCCAACAATTTGAAGATGAATAGGGCAGGAGGGATTCATGTACAATTGGCTCCTGACACAACCATCTCCATTCTATGATGTTGGGATAAAGAACCTTCCTTTTTGTTATGAAAAACATATTTCTAAAGGAGTAAAGTAGCAGAAAAATAAATTATATTTGCCTTTTACTTTTCACTAAATGTTTTATTTTTTATTTTTTTATTATTTTTTTTTTTTTTTTATAAAATCACATTTATATTTGATTCACCTTCAGAATCTCCTTGATACATGAGCAATGCTGGATAGTAACAACTGCTTTTCTATGCAGACAGCTTTGTTAGCACACTTCATTGCTATCTGCAGCAACACACTGTAAGGTGGTTCCGCCTCCTCTCCCCTTTTGTTTGTTCATTTGTTCACTCATTCGTTCATTGCTGTTTCACAGATCCCATCAGAATGGAAACCTTCAGGGGCGTCTAACGAATCAAGGTGGACATTACAATATCGCAAAGACACCATAAAAACTTAATATGTCTACTGTATTAACAATAAGCTATCACTACGCTGCTTAATGCTGTTCATACTAATGCCACCTAAATTTAATCAAATAAATTAGTAAGAATCTGCTATTCTGGACAAAAATGAGCTGGCGCCTCAATTTTACTACACAGCTGTTGTTTAGCTGCTATTAGTAGCTTATTATTTACTTGGCTATAAAGAAACTGTATAGCACAAATAACTCATCTAAAGCAACATGGAGAGAGAAGGTCTGAAAGGAGAAAGATCACTGGAGTGACATTTATTGACCTTTCATCAGCTTACATAATGGCAGCCTGAGCTAAAGTGCTACAACACACTGTAAACATTGCACTAAACTTGTGCCACCTCTCTTTTGATGCAAGCCAGAAATCACACTAATATTATGCCATTCTCTTTGAACGCTTGCTAGTATGCAAATAAAACAGATGAAGACAACGTTTTGTTGAGCTCTCGCTGCGATAACTAAAATCCAGTGTCGACAGCTGGAATGCTGGTCAGCCGCACCACTATCATACAAGGGATGCAGCTGTCTGTTTTTTATTGTGAATGCTCTGATGCAACGTCATCCATTCTGGCATTATGAGTGTTTTGTTTCACGCACCGCCAAGTCACTACTTTTCTTTTAAAGTGTATGTCACATGTAGTGCACTGACTGGCAATTTGCTGTCTCTGGGTCAATTCCTGCTCCTGCCACAATTTTTTTCTTCTTTTGTTATCCTCATAATATTAACAATTAATTATATGCACCTGTAGTCTAGGAGTAACATCTTTGATCAGTAATCTAAACGTCTTCAGTCCTGGGTTCAAAGCTCCCACCACTTAAATTTTGGATAATGATCAGCATAGGTGGCCAAAGACTGCCAGCATAAGGTCATACATATTCTGCCAACAGCCTTGTCAAAAAGGGTGGAGGAGTGGACAGAGATTCAAAGCACTCTCTTGCCCTGGGGTTGGGAAACTGACCCTAAAGACAAAAGAATCAGCAATTGTCAATGGCATGAGCATGCAGAAGGCAATGAAGACCACTGCATTAAAGACACATAATGTGTATCCACAGGACATCTGGCCTGTAATTGGAAAAGTGTCATGATGCTCTCTCCATTACAAAAGATTCCGCAATAGCCCCCAAATCTGATCTTGAAGAGGGGATTGCCAAGGGGGAGGCGACCATGAGAAAAAGACTGAATAACGAACATCGGGGCAGGGAATGTCAGGAGTTTGAATGTGGTAGGGAAGCTTAAAAATCTGAAGAGGGAAATGCAAAGGCTAATCTAAATACAGTGGGGTTGGTGAAGTGAAATGGAAAGAAGAGATGAGTACTGGGTAATATCAACAGCAGCAGAAAATGGTGTAACAGGAGAAAGCTTTGTTCTGAATAGGGAGTTAGAACAGAGATTATGTTACTGTGAACATTTCAGTGATAGGGTTGTTCTCATCAGAATTGACAGCAAACCAACACCGACAACGATAGTTCAGGTATACATGCTGACTTTGCAAACCAAAGATGAAGAGACAGAGACAGTATTTGAAGATACTGAACGGGTACCTCATTACATAATGTGAGATGAAAATCTAATAGTCACGGTGACTGGAATGTGGTATAGGGGAAGGAATAAAAGAAAGGGTTACAGGAGAATATGAGCTTGATACTAGAAATGAGAGAGGAGAAAGACTAGCCTAATTGAGTTCTGTAGTAAGTTCCAACAATTAATAGCGAAAAACCTGTTCAACAATCACAACAGGAGGAGTTATATTGGAAAAGGCCGGGTGATACGGGAAGATTTCAGATTACATCATAGTCAGGTAAGGATTCCAGGAGCAGGAGCAGATATAGAGTCAGATCACAATTTAATAGTGATGAAGAGCAGGCTGAAGTTTAAGAAACTATTCAGGAAGAATCACTATACAAAGAAGTACTAAGGAATGAAGAGATACGCTTTAAGTTCTCTATGGCTATACGTACTGTAATAAGGAATATCTCAGTGGGCAGTTTAGTTGAAGAGAAATGGACATCTCTGAAATGGGTAATCACATAAATTGGCAAAAGACATGGATACAAAGAATGTAACTGTAAAGAAACCACGGGTAACAGAAGAAACACTTCAGTCGATCGATGAAAGGAGGAGGAACAAAAATGTTCACGGAAATTCAGGAATACAGAAACACAAGTCGCTGAGGAATGAAATAAATAGAAAGTGCAGGTAAGCTAAGGCAAAATAGCTGCATGAAAAATGTGAAGAAATCGAAAAAGAAATTGTTGTTGGAAGGACTGACTCAGCATACATGAAAGTCAAAACAATCTTCAGTGACATTAAAATCAAGGATGGTAATATTAAAAGTGCAACAGGAATTCCAACTGTGAAATGCAGAGGAAGTAGCAGATAAGTGAAAAGAGCCTCTGTGAGGGGGAGAACTTGTCTGATGACGTGAAAGAAGAAGAAACAGGAATCAATTTATAAGAGAGGGGATCCAGCATTAGAATCAGAATTTAAAAGAGCTTTGGAAGACTTAATATCAAATAAGATAGAAGGGATAGATAACATTCTACCACGAAACTGAAACAAAAAGGCTATTCATTGTGGTGTGTAACATGTAAAAGAGTCTGGAAGTATACCACCTAACTTTCGGAAAAACATCATCCACACAATTCACAAGATTGGAAGAGCTCGCAAATGCAAGAGTTATCGCACAACCAGCTTAACAGCTCATGCATTGAAGTTGCTGACAAAAATAATATGCAGAAGAATGGAAAACAGAATTGAGGATGTGTTAGATGACGATCAGTTTGGATTTAGGAAACATAAAGGCACCAGACAGGCAATTGCAACATTGTGGTTCATAATTGAAGCAAGACTAAAGAAAAATCAAGACATGTTCCGACCTGGAAAAAGCATTTGACAGTGTCAAATGGTGCAAGATGTTAGAAATTCTGAGGAAAAAGGAGGTAAACTATAGAGAAAGCCAGAATTTCTTTGGGTTTTGTGAAGTATCATTTAATAATATTCTGCTACGGTAGTTGAAGGCATTATGCATTGCTCTCTTGACAGCCAAGCGCATTTCATTCAATATCTCTCTATTTATAGCTCAACACTTTGTTTTACACCTATTATGCGAAAGTTTCGGTTTTTGTTGAAGTTTCATCACAGTTACTGTTTACCATGGGGGTTCCCTCCCATTACCAACTGCTCTACTGGGTACACATTATTCAGTGCTTGGTCAACCACTTTTTTTCCCCCCCTCTACAAACTCCTATACTGTGCTGAAAGTTTCAAATTCCTCATCACATATGACATTTATCTAGCTTACTGAATTCATGCAGCTTTCTACTTATTTTAGTTGTGCTTTATACTTTGGTAATCATTGTTGCCACGACTGTGTCATGATCACTGGTACCAGTTTTGATATGGACTTCCTCAGAGGTATCAGGTCTATTTGTTGCAATTAGATCCAATATATTTCCATCATGATTGGGGTTCCAAACTGCCCGAGGTGTTTTTCAAAGAAGGTATTTAGTAATGTTTCAGAGGCTGTCTTCTTCACCCACCAGTAAACAAACTATAATTTTCCCAATTGCTTGTTGGATGATTAAAGTTTCCACTGATGATTACATTATGATTGGGGAACTTGCGTACAATCAAACTGAGGTTCTCTCTAAAATTTTTGGTTACACTAGGAGATGAGTCTGGTGGTTGGCAGGAGGATCCATCCCTGTTACTGAATCTTGCCGAAACAATCTCACATGCAGCTTCAATTTCTATCTTGATAGATTTGAGTTTCTTGTCTGCTGCGAAAAATACTCCATCATCATCTTCCATTTGCCTATCCTTCAATATGCACAGAAATTTTCCCCAGAAATCTCACTGCTATCAGAGAGAGTTCTGTACCTAGTACTATGTGAGCTTCACTGCTTCACATAGTCTCAGTAGTGAGTAAAGCAGGTGGTAGACTTCAGTTTCTTAGTAGAACACAGTGGAAGTGCAGTCAGGCTACAAAGGAGCTTGCTTACAAATCATTTGTGTGACCAGTTCTAGAATACTGCTCAAGTGTGTCGCACCCGTACCATATAAGACTAACAGAGGATTTTTTGAGTTATCAGTCCTCTGACAGATTTGATGCAGCCCGCCACAAATACCTCTCCTATGCCAGTCTCTTCATTTCAGAGTAGCACTTGCAACCTATGTCCTCCATTATTTTCTGGATGCATTCCAATCTCTGTTTTCCTCTGCAGTTTTTACCCTCTATAGCTTGCTCTAGCACCATGGAAGTTATTCTCTGATGTCTTAACAGACTTCCTACCATCCTGCCCCTTCTGCTTGTCAGTGTTTTCCATATATTCTTTTCCTCACCAATTCTGTGCAGAACATCATCATTCCTTAACTTATCAATGCACCTAATCTTCAATATTCTTCTGTAGCACCATATCTCAAATACTTCGAGTCTCTATTGTTCCATTTTTCCCACAGTCCATGTTTCACTGCCTCACAACACTGTGCTCCTAATGTACATTTTCAGAAATTTCTTGCTCAAATTAAGGCCTATATTTGATACTAGTAGACTTCTCTTGGGCAGCAATGCCAGTACTAGTCTCTTTTTTATGTCCTCCTTGCTCCGTCCATCATGGGTTATTTTGCTGACTTGTCTACTTCATGACCACCAATCCCGATGTTTAATTTCTCACTGTTCTCATTTCTGCTACTTCTCATTACTTTCATCTTTCTTAGATTTACTCTCAATTCATACTTTGTACTCATTAGACTGTTCATTCCATTCAGCAAATCAAGTAATTTTTCTTCATTTTCACTGAGGATAACAATGTCATCAGCAAACCTTATCATTTATATCCTTTCACATTGAATTTTAATTCCACTCTTGAATCTACGTTTTATTTCCATCATTGCTTCTTTGATGTATAGACTGCACAGTAGGGGCAAAAGACTACATCCCTGTCTTACACTCGTTTTAATCCAAGCACTTAATACTTGGTCTTTCACTCTTATTATTCCCCCTTAGTTATTGGTACATATTGCATATCAACCGTCTTTCCCTATAGTTTACCTCTTTTTTTTCCTCAGAATTTCTAACATCTTGCTCCATTTGACATTCTCAAACATTTTTTCCATGTCAATGTCTTTATTTTTCTTTGATCTTGCTTCCATCATCAATCACAACATCGGAATTGCCTCACTGGTACCTTTAACTTTCCTTCAGCCAAACCGATCACCATCTAACACATCCTCAACTCTTTTTTCTGTTCTTCTGCATATTATTCTTGTCAGCAACTTGGATGAATGAACTGTTAATCTGATAGTGCGATACTCATTGCATTTGTCAGCTCCTGCAATCTTGTGAATTGTGTGGATGGTATATTGCCAGACACTCTTACATCCTACACACCAATGTGAACAGTCTTTTTGTTGCTACTTCTCCTAATATTTTTAGAAATTCTAATGGAATGTTATCTATCCCCTCTGCCTTGTTTGATTTCAAGTCTCCCAGAGTTCTTTTAAACTCTGATTCTAATTGTGGACCCCCTATCTCTTCTAAATCGACTCCTGTTTCCTCTTCTTTCATGTCCTCAGATAAGTCCTCCCCCTCACAGAGGCCTTCAGTGTATTCTTTCCACCTATCCGCTTGCTCCTCTGCACTTAATAGTGGTATTCCCATTGCACTCTTAATGTTATTACCATTGCTTTTAGTTTCAGGGAAGGTTGTTTTGAGTTTCCTATATGCTGGGTCAATCCTCCCAACAATCATTTCGTTCTCTATTTCTTCACTTTTTCATGCAGCCATTTCAGCTTAGCTTCCCTGCACATTTTATTTATTTCATCCCTAAATATTTTTGTACTTTTCCTTCATAGATCAACTGAAGTACTTTTGTTACCCATGGTTTCTTCACCATTACCTTCTTTGTTCCTACGGTTTTCTTCCCAACTTCTGTGACTGCCCTTCCTAGAGATGCCCATTCCTCTTTAACTGAACTGCCTACAGATGTATTCCTTATCACAGTATCTATAGCCTCAGAGAACTTCAGGCGTACTTCTTCATTCCTTAGTAATTACATATCCAACTTCCTTGCACACTAATTCGTTCTGACTAATCTCTAAATCTTCAACCTACTCTTCGTTACGACTAAATTGTGATCCGAGTCTATATCTGCTCCTGGGTACGCCTTATAATCCAATACTTGATTTTGCAGTCTCTGCCTCACCATGATGTAATCTAACTTAAATCCTCCCTTACCTCCTGGTCTTTTTCACATATACCTCCTCCTCTTGTGATTCTTGAACAGAGTATTTGGTATTACTTCGTGAAATTTATTGCAGAACTCAATCTTTCTCCTCTCTCATTCCTGGTACCAAGCCCATCTCCTCCAGTAAACCTTTCTTCTACTACTTCCCCTACAAGCGCATTTCAATCCCCCATGACTATTAGATTTTCATCTCCGTTTACAAATTGAATTACCCGTTCAATATCCTCATATACTTTTCTATATCTTCATCTTCAGTTTGCGACGTCGGCATGTATACCTGAGCTATAGGTGGTGCTGGTTTGCCATCGACTCTGATGAGAACAACTATCACTGAACTGTTCACAGTAACACACTTTCTGCCCTATCTTCCTGTTCATAACGAATCCTACTCCCATATCATTTTCTGTCACTGTTGATGTTACCTTGCACACCTCACTGCCCCCACTAAATCTAGATTGAGCCTTTGCATTTCCTTTTTCCATACCATGTTCAAACTTCTGGCATTCCAAGCCCTAATGCATAGAATGTTATCCTTTTTTTGGCTATTCAATCTTTTTCTCATGGTCCCCTCTTCCTTGTCAGTCCCCTCCTGGAGATCTGGAACCTTTTGGCAATGGAGAGACCATCATGACTCTTTTTCAATTACGAACCACATGTCATGTGGATGAACATTATGTGCCTTTAATGCAGTGGTCTTCATTGCTTTCTTCATCCTCATGCCATTGATCATTGCGGATTCTTTTGCCTTTAGGGGCAGTTTCCCACCCCAAGGGTAAGAGAGTGCCTTCAACCTCTGTCGATTCCTCCGTCCTCTTTGACAAGGCTGCTGGCTGAATGAGGTGTGACTTCTTATGCTGGATGTCTTCAGCTACCATTGCTAACAATTTTTATTCAAAATCCAAGTTAAATCTAGCGGTAGGCACAAAACGTCATCCAATATTGTACTGAATGCTTTCACAGAAAATTATTTCGAACAATTAGTTCCGAAGCCTACTCAAAGTGTAACTGATTTCATAAACATACTTCACCTATTAGCAACAACTAATCCTGAACAAATAGAGGGAATATGACAGATTCAGGGATTAGTGACCACAAGGCAGTTGTAGCAAGACTGAATACACTAAATGGGTCAGAACACTCTTGCACAAGAAACGAAAAAGAATGCCAAATTTAAAGGAACCCAAAATCCACAAGATTGGCGAAATTTTACAGGAACTCAAAGTTGAGCAGAAACTTTGATGCGAGATGCTTTTAATAGTTTCCAGAAAAAATCTCTGTCTCAAAATTTGGCAGAAAACCCAAAGAGATTCTGGTCATATTTAAAGTACACCAGTGGCAAGATGCAACCAATACCTTTGCTGTGCAATAACAATGATTATGACATGCCACCAAAGCATATTTACTAAGCACGGTTTTCCGAAACTCGTTCACCAAAGAGGACAAAGTAAATATTCCAGAATTCGAATCTAGAACAACTGGCAACATGAATATCTTGGACATAGATATCCTTAGTGCAGTGAAGCAGCCTAAAACACTTCTGATACAGATTGCATACCAGTCAGGTCCCTTTCAGAATACACTAATACAATAGCTCCATATCTAGTAATGATATACAACTGCTTGCTCATGGAAAGATCTGTACCTAAAGACTAGAAAGTTGAAAAGTCACACCAATACCCAAGAAAGGAAACAGGAGTAATTCACTGAACTACATACCCATATCACTGATGCTGATTTGCAATAAGGTTTTGAAACATATTATGTATTCAAACATACTGAATTATCTCGAAGAAAACGATTTATTGACTAATAGCACGGATTCATGAAAAATCGTTCTTATGAAACACAAGTAGCTCTCTGTTCTCATGAAGGTACGAGTGCTATTGACTGGTGTTGTCAAATTAATATCGAATAATTGGTGTTAAAACTTGTGTATAGAGATATTAATCAAAATGAAGACATAGAGAGAATGGGTAGAGAAACAAGTCTACAAAACACTCATACCAGAAGACGGGAGCATCCAGGTAACTGACCATCTGCTAGCCACCAATGGCTAACCTAGCTCTGGACAGAGCAGCAGAAAAGGAGTGAATATGTAGTGCAAGAAAATGATTGAAATATGCAAAACAGAATGATGTCAGATGTGGCAGGCAGAAAGAGATGAAGATTAGCTCAAAGCAGAGATGGGGCAATAACCTCAGCTCTTCATTTTGTGCATGCCACTGACACAGGTATAAACCCAAACGAGTTTTATTTCAGAAGCTATTATTTTTGTACGCGAAATATAAGCTTCAGGGGTTGGGAGAGTCAAAATTCTAGAATGTAAAAAAACACTTTCTTAGATATCTGAGATCAAACTTTTGAATTGCTACCCTGATACTTCACACAAATGGACTAACTATACCTTGTGAATATCATGCTGTATAGGTTGGATATTTTAAAACCAATTCTTCTTTGCAATGTTCCACAAAAAGCTAATACATAAGGCAGCAAACATTAAAACTTGACTAGCACAAAATTAGGAGTGACTTGCAAAAACAGTATTCAGAGAGAATTCATAAAAGAATAATGCTAACATTGGTACCAAACAAAGGCCATAAGATATATAACTTATTTTGAGTGATGCAGTGTATGTGATGCATACTTTATACCTACATTGGTCTCATGACTGTGAAGTGTAGATAGAGCTCTAATCTTTGAAGCATTTGGTAATGACCACATGCCTGAAACAAACTATCAGTCCACAAGTGCATGTTGAAATAAAAGGGACACTTCATTTCAATAATATTAAACAGCTCAACGTGATAAAATGCTTAAATAAGCTATTAGTCTGCAAGTGAATACTGAAATAAAATGAAACCTCCATTCTAAAAATTTTAAACAGCTCAACGTGATAAAACAGTTTTGATCTTCAAAACTGTTTACCGAAGTATCACATACACATTCTGTAACAGTACAGGAGAAACATTTTTTGACAGAAAAACTAGAATAAGCTTCGGAAAAAAGTTCTAAAGTGTTTTACTGTCTCAGTCACTCACTAGCTCTGCAGTATGAAAGTTTTAATCACAGAGAATGAGTTGATGGTTCAAACTGAGGTATAAGCAGGCAAGATGAGAATGCTAGTTTGACTACAGAAGTGGAGTAGAATTTGTTCAAGGAACCTGATTTATAGACAACTGTGGTATTCTTCAAGAGGTAAGTATAGGCCTATACCTCACACAAGAATTAATCTCATACAATACTGGTAAATTTAGAGTAAAATAATTAATAACAATAATAACAAATACAAATACCTGGCATGAAACCAAGAAGAGGGAAACTGAAATTTGAAGATGGGACTGACAGAACCAGTGGAGCCTGTTAAACTTACTTTTTCAAAACACATATTTAAATATTTTTTTTGCATTTTTCTGTTGATAAGTACAGATTTCCATAATACGTTTGAATTAGCACCATTTAATCACCTGACAACCAACTTCTGCAGCCCTACATATTCCTTTTCCCTACATTAGTTTTCTCCAAATTGATATCCCATATGACATTAAGGATTTAAAATAGACAGACCTCAGCATGTCACTGGTGCTGACTGAACATTCTACTCACTCAGATGCTGCAAGAACTTCCCATCTAGTTTAAGACTTCTGCACCAATAATCATGCCACTGTTAGATAACTGAATGTCAGTACAAACAGAACAGAAAAATGCAGTGGCCTTGGATGACGCATTTAGCAAGTTGCTGAAGGAATTCTACTGCAGATATCTGGAAGAGCACCAATTTACAGTTACAAGGTGATATGGCTGTATAAGCTTGATTTCTGGTAAATCCAGCAGCGGATCCCAATTCCCATGTCAAGCTAAGAAACTGAGGATAAGATGCAGAGCAGATTATTTACAGGACTATAAAACATAACTTGGGATACTAGCTTAGTGTAATTGGAAGATGAAATTAATGAGGCTACAGACTGCAGCGAGATGGAGCCTGCACACATGCTAACTGGCTTACCTCAGTTCAAAAGTATTAAAGAACGATTAACGATTTGAAGTAAAGACGTGCGATGAAACTACTTTCTGTGAATGGGATCAGCCCGAGAGTAGCCCTTACCAAATGTTTAACTGTTATACCTATAATGAGTCTTAAGCTCGTGGGCTACTTAACAAAATGGTAGTTTTCGATATTCGTGATGAGATGCAATAGATTTTCAGAGTGGCGATACAACGAAAGGGGGAAAAAATCGGCCAAATTGCATTTAGAAGCGCAAAAACATTATATCATAATCAAAACTTTTCAATAGCCTATCTGTTAAATCTTTTCTCAAGCCTGTCATGATATGCCATGTGAGCCTTATCCACAAGTAAACGTAAATATAAATGTTTCAGCAAGATCATCATTCTGTTAACTTTTTGCGTAAAGGTAATATTGAATTGACAGATTTCTTACTTCTCTCGGTACTCGACTCAAATACATGGAATTTTTTTAAAAGACGACTAATGCGAAAAATCTGTAATTTATGTATAGTCACACATTCGTTGGACATCGGCTATGTCCACTTGCGCGGTTTTGTCAACAAATCATGCTTTCATTTCACTGCTTGAACAATGCAACAATCGTTGACCCTGGGAAATGTACTCACTTTCTACTGAGCTGTTCCAGTACCGTCAACTTTCCTCTCCGAAACTCGCGCTAGGAATGCTATCACACTGCGTAAACAGCTCGAACAAAGACGCTCACTAGCCAAGTGCGTCAGTAGTGGGGGATCTCAGCATTCTCGGCGCAAATAAAAAAACTCAACAGCTGATTCAGGAGGCTCGCCTTGGCAGCCATTGCTGCTGTATTTTTGCGCGCTCGATCTGAATTAGAAACTGTAAAGCCTACACGAGTACTTGGAGAACGCCATTGTTGTTTGTCATAAGTAGTTCCACTGCACCAGGTTTCCTTTTCTTTTAACATTTGTGTCTTATTCTTCATTGATGAAAGACTTTTTTTCTGTTCCTTAAGCTACATAATTTATTTGTGTAAGGTTTACATGCTATAGGTTTAGAAGCTGCTTCATAACTTGATAGGACGGATGAATCAATCGAGATTCGGTATATACACTCCCACATTGTATATACCGACATTACTTAGAATCATACAATTAAGAAACTGCTGAGTTACCTTGAGACAAATGGGCTGCACCGGAGTGACTCGACAGAAACAAATGTAAACCGTGAGTCTGAATCCCAAGGTTGTATGAGACAGCAAAATTCTCGATCGGTTAATGAGTCCTTTCAAAGCTCCCACATGGATTTATGCGTGCTTGGCCAGTAGCATAGCTAATTTTACTAGAGATATGTGTGATGTCAGACTTGTTAGTGATGCACTAGTAGACCACGAACCCTTAATTTTAACATTCTGCTGTGATCTGCAGTCAGATGCATCAGCCAGAATCAAGCCTAATGCTTCATGGATAAGAGGCCAGAAAGCTGATGTTAGCTAGGACTTTGTACAGGACAACAACCTGGTAAGGTTGGTGGGGATACAGAGTTTGATCATTTGTTGAGAACGATCACAGAAGTATGGTACTCTTGTTCACCATTAATTAAAATTAGACCTAAGTATAAACAGAAAAAGCAGCAGCTCAATAGTATACAGATGAGCTGGCTCATATTAGGAAAGATATGCTCAGACTGTACAGAACATATAAAAATTCTTGTAAACAAGAGTCTGACCTGGATGACACCTCATATAGAGCTTATTTACAATGTAAAACGAACTACAAAGACAAAATGACCCCAGGAAAAAAACTAGCATGTGAACATTACATGAATGTGCTTCCAACAAATGTAAAGGAGCTTGGGATATAATCAGAGAAGAAAAGTCCCAAAACCACACACAAGATGCAGCACTGGACCATGAGGAAGTAAATGATTATGGTACTTTATAACTTCTGTGAGCAAGCTGAAAGACAAAATTAAACAAAATGGCACTTATGCTTTAGATCTTTTTGGTGCTGAGCCACCTATGGGGTATGCCTTCCACTGGAATGCAGTCACACCCAAGGATATTATAAAAGCTTGTCAGGATTCTCAAACTCCAGAAGTATGGACTGTTATTGGTTCTCCAACTATGTGATAACAAAAATACCACATCTCATCTTTCCACCTCTTTCTATCATCTTCAATATCTGTTTAGAATCTGCAGTTGTCCGTGATGCACTCAAAATTGCAAAAAACGGAGATAAGCATCTGCACCAAAACTACCCACTAATTTATGTTGGCTCAATTTTCTCCAAAAGTGCTGAGAATCTAATGTACAACCAGCTAAATAGCTATTTTGGAACTGACCATCTGGATTCCAACAGGCAAAAATACCACTACTGCTATCACTGTGGTTGTAAGCCAGGTGTTAACTGTATTTGAACATAAGGATCTAGTATCAGTTGTACTTTGTGAACACAGCAAAGCTTTCAACTGTATACTGTTTAACACCCTAATTACAAAACTGGCATATTATGGCATACACAACCATCTTTAGATGTAATCAAGTCATATCTAAGCAACAGAAAGCAGTTCGTATCAGTGAAGAACAGGTGATCTTCTTTGAAGGAAGTTTGGACAGGAGTGCCACAGCACTCTGTTCTAGGTCCCTTTCTGTTCATCACTGCAGTTAACGATCTGCCTAACCATGTAGGAGTAGATTCCATGGTGTGTTACGCAGATGACACAACACTGCTCTGCATGCGTCATGGCATGAAAGAGCTCCATCTGGCAACACAGGGAAAATTAGAACTAGCAATGAATTTTTTTTTTCCAGTAAACTCATATGCAATGCTGATAAAACACAATAACTATTTCTGGGTCTGGCTACAACTGGGGAAAGTAAATCAGTAAAGCTGTTGGGCTTTCTCATCGACTCGAAATTGAAGTGGGAGAAACATATTAGCCATGTCTGCAACAGAATAGCAAGAGTAGGCTATCTCATGTGGAAATTGACGGATGTAGTCGCTGGTGAGTATCTGGAGCTTGCATATTTTGGCCTATTTCAATCGCACATATCCTACGGCATACTGCTATGGGTACATTGCAGCCATGTCAGTAAAATTCTAAAAATTCAAAAAAGTACTCAGAATAATAAGCAAAGTTACAAGTAAGGAACACTTCCATCCCATCTTTATCAAGCTCCAGATAAACTATTGTTAATCTATGTATATACACAGCATTACTTTATGTCAAAAGCAACAAACTTGAATCCACCATCAGAGAGATGATACACCCTCACAATACCAAAGGCAAACTGAATCTTTATATATAAGACACAGACTCAAAAAGACTTCAGACACACACTTGTTATACTAAGACACAGACTCAAAAAGACTGCAAACTCACATACAACAACATGGTTCAAATGGCTCTGAGCACTATGGGACTCAACTGCTGAGGTCATTAGTCCCCTAGAACTTAGAACTAGTTAAACCTAACTAACCTAAGGACATCACAAACATCCATGCCCGAGGCAGGATTCGAACCTGCGACCGTAGCGGTCTTGCGGTTCCAGACTGCAGCGCCTTTAACCGCACGGCTACAACAACATGCTTAAATCTTTTTAGTAAACTTCCAATACCTGCTCAGACATTGCCCTACAGTATTTTCAAAGTTGGGGTGTTTGATTGGTTACTCAAACATCCATTTTACAAGATAGCCAAAATATTTGAAATAAACATGATTGACATAAGTACTTAAGGATATTTCTAAAAGATATGGAAATAAATTGTAAAAACTTCACTGTCAAAATTATTCTTAAGTGTATATTTAATGTTCAAACTTATTCCACTGTAAGTGGTCAATGCCCAGCATGAAGTGCATTTTTTTTTTTTTTTTCATGTAAAGCTGTTCTGTGTCTATGTACATGATGTCTAAATTTTTGTCTTGTAGTAGGCTGTTGTTGGACACAGTTTAAGTTTGGATTTATTGCTTACACAAGCAGTTTTACTTGTAAGACACCAACCAATTAATGACATTACCTGCCAGTGGGCACTGATTTAAATCAATAGGGGGAGTTGAGTATTAGTGAACCCACATCTCCTGCTTTGGCCACTGCATCAGCGCCATCCAGACACAGTGGTCATTGCAATTGAACAGACTCCCCTAGCATGCTTCCCATCATACTCAAGTTCTCAACCTATCCACACACTACTAATGCAGTGCCCCGTGTCCATTATCCTCATTACTCATGGAATTTCACAGATTCCTGTAACACTTCAAGCATGGTGTGCATCCGAACTGATCAATAGGTTATCCTGGCCTTAATTTTATATGTGGTGCCTGTTCTTTCCCACATGTACGAAAGAACAGACACCATATATATGGCATTACTTTTAATACATATACATCTAATTTTGAGAACAAGTTCTGACTTGATTCTCTAGGTTTAGCACCACAAATAGTCCTTATACCTTCTTTCTGTGGTGTTAATAATGTGCTTATATTAGTTGGTCTGATTTGTTGCGCTCTGTACTTGTACCACATAGTTCAAATTTGATGTGAATAATGAATGATAAGCATTCTTTTGATAATCCAGTTTATGGCAAATACGTTTTCACACAGCTTACAGGCTAAGGAATCTACATGCATGTCCTGGATTGTTGTTATGGCGTGACATGATATGGATTTTTACACCTGTGAGGAAAGGGGGATTATAGGAGAATTTACTATAACGCCACTTGGGTGGGCAGTATACGCTCACCTGGAGGAGTAATCAGGATTGGAAAGTGGTTTGGGATTGTAATTAAAATACCGTACTCAGATTCAGAAAAGGGGAAGCACATAGATTTGTTTGCTCATGGATTGGTTGGTTGGTTTAGGTGAGGGGCCCAATCGAAATGGGGGGGGGGGGGGGGGGGACGAAGAGTGGAGCTCCAGTATCCGCTGACCCATTACGAAGGAGAAGAGAAATGCAAAGGGAAAGATACCACGCCAGTGGTCGACGCATACGGGCGAAATCAAGTATCGTGTGCTCTGAGAATCTACGTCACATTTTATAATGGTATGCTTTTAGCAACTAACAGCCGAATCCAAAAATGACAGTTAACGGCAAGAACTTCATACGAGTGTAGTTTTCTGCTCAGTAAGAAACAAAAATACTTAGACAGTAATATTTTAAGATGTACTTAATTTTAACTGACGTTGGTGAACTTGGCCGTGAGCTAAGTAAAGCTGGCCGACTACCTCACGGGCAAAGGGGTAGTAGTGCAGCTAATGCGCAGTTAACGAACTTGAGAGAGGAAATGTTTCACTGATTGTCTACCGTAACTGACAACTCACAGAAGTCAGTACGGATCAGCGGTTGCGCTCTACCAAAACTACCATTCGGTAGTTTTGGTACACTACATAAATGGCTTAGTAAATGGCAATATTACCGGTAGAGGGAAATAAACATGAATGATTATGTAAGAGAGAAAATAGGAGCAGACGACCGACGACCTTTTTTCTTTCTTTTGGCTGTTTCTTCCGCACATAATTGGAACAGCATATCATTCAGTGTTAATCGATTGTGTATATTATATCCTTACAGAACATACACTGCATTTTATAAATAATAAAAATTAGTTGATGACGTAATTTCTGCGCATTTCTGTGTTCAAAGCAATTACTTTTGGTGCAAGTACAGTTTTCATGCACAAACATAAAAATATGTATGACTACTGTTGTTATTTCGTATTCAGTAGAACGTTCATCGTGATGATTAAAGACAAGAGTTTCCCGTTATTACTGACAAATGCGAACGTTGTTTTTGATGATGTTTGGTTTGTGGGGCACTCAACTGCGCGGTTATCAGCGACGTTGTTTGTGAATAACAGAATCGAAGTTTTTGTTTTCGGTTTTTTTTATTTTACCTTCTTTCGTAAATTGCGTTACCTAGCGCTGTATGATAAATATGTCTAGTTTTCTTTGTTTTTACTACAACATCCGTCTATTTTACGTCGCAAATTAACAATTTTGGAATAAAACAAAAGGCTACCTATGTAGAACAAAAATGTTCCGTACTTTACCTGTACGATCGGTATGCAACACACCTAACGTACAGGTAACGTAGGTATGACCATATTTGGCCAACGGTACTATGGAAGTGAAACATGGACGATAACCAGTTTGGACAAGAAGAGAATAGAAGCTTTCGAAATGTGGTGCTACAGAAGAATGCTGAAGATAAAGTGGGTGGATCACGTAACTAATGAGGAGGTATTGAATAGGATTGGGGAGAAGAGAAGTTTGTGGCACAACTTGACAAGAAGAAGGGATCGGTTGGTAGGACATTTTCTGAGGCATCAAGGGATCACAAATTTTAGCATTGGAGGGCAGCGTGAAGGGTAAAAATCGTAGAGGGAGACCAAGAGATGAATACACTAAGCAGATTCAGAAGGATGTAGGTTGCAGTAGGTACTGGGAGATGAAGAAGCTTGCACAGGATAGAGTAGCATGGAGAGCTGCATCAAACCAGTCTCAGGACTGAAGACCACAACAAACTAGGAAAACTACCCCTGTCAAGTCTTACTTGTGGTAGTATACGATAGCCTATAGTAGATTTACAACTCCAGTTGTTATGGTTTATTTTGACACGGAAGTAACATGGATTCGTGAATGCGCATTACACAGACGGCTATTTTCAAATGTAACATTTGTTTGTAGCAAGGAATATGACATTATATTAAGACTGTTGCACTACAACACAGCGTACAGCAAATATGACACTGTAAATAACTTTATTGGCTCTTTAGCAAAAACGTTTTTTGACTACCTCTGAACTAAGCCTTAGTGTCAGCTCTATACAGGCGGCGATTCGGAACGGAAAAAAAGAGACGTGAGCAGTTTCACAAGTCAGGCGATGGCAGGGCGTGATTTGACTGGTGGGCGGCTTTGCTGGCCACGATTCGCGCAATTCTAGCGTGAAACTGTCGATTGTTGCCATATCAGCTGAAAGGCAACTAACAAAACGGCGGTCTCTTTCTAAAATTTAAATAATAAAAAATTCTCGCGTATGGGGCTTGGGAGCATCTTGTGCAGCGGCAGTGTATCCCAGTTTCTCTGTTTGACATCATCGTACGTCGAGCGCATAATCTACCTGGCGTCTCCACCAAACAACGCATTCGAAGAAAATGTTCAGATGTGTGTGAAATTTTATTGGACTTAACTGCTAAGGTCATCAGTCCCTAAGCTTACGCACTACTTAATCTAAATTATCCTAGGGACAAACACACACGCCCTGCCCGAGGGAGGACTCGAACCTCCGCCGGGACCAGCCGCACAGTCCATGACTGCAGCGCCTTAAACCGCTCGGCTAAACACGCGCGGCAACGCATTCGAACAGCGTTACGAATTTTTTAAACAGCACCCAACATTTTTAATTCAGTAATCCACTTATTCTTCTCAAGATCTGCTCAGAAGTTTATCACAGTGAGCCATTCGTGTAAATATAACACTACTGAAAAGGAAACACAAAACTGACTTCGACTCTCCTGTAACAGCACACAGTAGAGGTACCCGGGGGAACGTAGATCGTCCACTTGCTGGAGTTGAAAGTAAACAAATGGACATACAAAAAAAATGCCACACTTTTCACTGAGTAAACCGCATTCAGTTGAAAAAGAAAAAACGTAGTACCCTATGCCTACAATATCAGTGTGTTACTGTTGGAATCGGCCAACTCATATAAATATCTGGGTGTAACACTGTGGAGATATGAAATAGCCGGCCGCAGTGGCCGAGCGGTTCTAGACGCTTCGGTTCGGCGCCGCGCTGCTGCTACGGTCGCAGGTTCGAATCCTGCCTCAGAAATGGATGTGTGTGATGTCCATAGTTAGGTTTAAGCAGTTCTAAGTCTAGGGGACTGATGACCTCATATGTTAAATCCTATAGTGCTTAGAGCCACTTGAACCATTTTTGAAGAGATATGAAATGGAATGATCACATAGCGTCAGTCGTGGACAAAGCACGTGGTAGGCTTCGGTTTACTGGCAGAATACTGGGGAAGTGTTATCAGTCTACAAAGCAGATTGCGTACAAATCACTCAAGCGTCATATTGTAGAATATTGCGTAAGTGTGTTGGACCTGAACCAGACAGGAGATATTGAACGTGTAGAGAGAAGGGCAACACGAATGGACACATATTTGTTTGCTCCATGCGAGAGTGTTACAGAGATGCTGAAGAATACGAACTGCCAGGTTCTTGAAGATAGATGTAAACTATACCAAGAAAGCTTACTTACAAAATTTCAAAAATCGGCTGTAAATGATGATTTTAGGAATATTCTGCAACCCCCTACGTATCGTTCCCTCTGACGACAAGATCAGATTCCTCACAGCAAGCACGGGGGTATTTAAACAACCACTCTTCCAGCGTTCGAAACGTGAATGGAACGGGGAAAAACCATAACAATTAGTACAATAAGACGTACCCTCTGCCATGCTCTTCACGCTGGTTGTCAGCATTTAGATGTATGTAGATGAGACACTTGCACAGAATAGAGCATCGTGGAGAGGTGCATCACACCAGTTTTCAGACTGAAGATCACAACAACATCACAACATGGAGCATTATTGAAGAGTTCTTGTGAAGAGGAAGTAGATAAATAAAAAAAATTATTGCCGTTCATATCTTCGCAACGAACAAAGTTACAAAAAAGGCAGCAATGCTGATTAATTCCTCATGGTAGCTAAACAACATTTCACTGATAGAGTCTCTCACTCTCTTACTTGAGCCTTATCCTGCGGTTATGCAGGGTCGGGCGTGGTTAATCGGATGTGGTATGTTAACGTAAGGGGTGGCCGGATGCCCTACCTGTCAGCAGCCTGTACCCCCTGGGACGGAAGTAGTGTACCCCACGTGTCTGCGTCTAGAAGAAACCACAGAAGAGTGTGAATGTCTTCAGGTGTCTGTGAGCAGTGTAACTGAGGTGGAAGATGGGGACCAGCCCGCTATTCACCTAGTGGAATGTGGAAAACCGCCTAAAAACCACATCCAGGCTGACCGGCAAACCGGCCCTCGTCGTTAATCTGCTGGGCGGATTCGATCCACGACCGGCGCGCCTACCCGACTTCAGGAAGCAGCGCCTTAGCGCTCTCGGCTACCCTGGCGGGTCATTTCACTCATACACTAAGGTGACAAAAGTCATGGGATACGTCCTAATATCGTGTCGGACTTCCTTTTGCCCGGCATAGTCAGTAAAGCGACGTGGCGTGGTGTCAACGAGTCGTTGGAAGTCTGCTGCAGACATATTGAGCCATGCTGTCTCTATAGCTGTCCACAATTTCGAAAGTGTTTGTGCAGGAACTGTCCTCTCGATTATGTCCCATAAATGTTCGACGGGATTCATGTTGGGCGATCTGGATGGCCACATCATTCGCTCGATTTGTCCAAAATGTCCTTCAGATCAATTGCAAACAATTGTGGCCAAGTGACGTGACATCTTTTTTTTATTTTTATTTTTATTTTTTTTATTTATTTTTTTTTTTTTGGGTGGGGGGGGGGGAACATGAAGTTCATGAATGGCTGCAAATGATCTCTAGTCAATGACCGGTTCAGTTGGACCAGAGGATGCAATCCGTTCCATATAAACCCATCCCACATCATAATGGAGTCATAACCAGCTTGCACAGTGCTTTGTTGACAACTTGGCCCCGTGGCTGCGTGAGTTCTGCGCCACACTCGTTCTCTACCATCTGTTACCAACTGAAATCGAGAATCATCTGTCCAATCCACGGTTTTGCAGTCGTCTAGGATCCAGCCGATGTGGTTGCGAGCCCAAGAGAGACGCTGCAGGCTTCGTCGTGCAGATAGCAAAGGCATTCGCGTCGGTCGTCTGTTGCCATAGCCCATTATCACCAAATTTCGCAGCGTTGTCCTAAAGGATACATTCGTCGTACGTTCCACATTTTTCTGTGGTTATTTCATGCAGTGTTACTTGCCTGTTAGTGCTGACAACTCTATGAAAACGCCGCTGCTCTCGATCATTAGTCGTAGTAGCTCTATTCATCCGTAGAGCTCTTTTTACAAGGATATAGGACATGTCAATGTATTTACAAGTTTAGACCAATTTAAAATAAGCTAATTCGTATACTCATACATTTACAGGCTTCTAGTTGGAGGCAATCATTAGATTTACTCCTGGTATACAACACCTTTTTTTACAAATAACTTATTAAATATTGTAATGTCACATATCTCACTATCAGTCACTGCACACACTACACACACACACACACACACACACACACACACACACACACACACACACACACACACACGCACAATGGTGATCTCTGGGCCATTTTCTGTACCACAACTTCCCATTTGCTATACTGAAAAACTGAGTCAGCATCCCTCTACAATGAGTGAGATGTTGAGCTCAGAAAGGGGAAGCGGTGTTAGTATCGTGCAATGCTTAGCTTGGGGGTGAGTATTTATAGTAAAGGAAAAAAGAAGGAAAAAATAAAGTGTGAAGGTGTTATGTGGAATGTTGGATGTTTTATAATCATTATTATTATTTAGTTGTATAACATTTTTTATCTAAGTAATCCTTCAAAGTATAAAATGTATTGCGTAACAGGTACTTATAGATGCCTTTTTAAATAAGTGTATTTTTGCAATTTTTTAAATTTCTTTTGGTAATTTATTGTACAGTTTTATTCCTTGGTGGAAAATTCTGTTTTGGGTTTTATTTTTATTTTTTCTTGGCAAATGTAAGTTGAGTCTAGGTCTTGTTCCATGGTCAAGGACAGAGCTGTTTGTGCCGTAATTACCAATGTTATTTTTGATGTGTACAACCGACTGGTAAATGTATTCACATCGTGCAGTTAAAATCCCCAGTGTTTTGAACATATCTTTACAATGAGCTCGACTACTATTTTTGCTTATTATTCTTATGACTCTTTTCTGGAGTTTGAAAATTGTGTTCATAATTTGTGCATTTGTTCCCCAAAACAGAATGCCATAGCTAAGAACTGAGTGTACAGTCGTGCACAAAAGTATCCGAACGATCTGAATTGCATTTCGCCTAATTCGAATGCAACCCACATAGCGCAGCTGTCTAGCATGCCCTCTAGTCGCCCCTCGGTACAGTCGTTTGACTATTGAAAATGGTTCCAACAAGTCACCGCTAGAAAACACTGCTCTGTATCGCAATAACTCAAGATGTAAAGTAGTACCAAGGTACTACAAATATCAGGGAACATCTTATCACAGATAAGACGGTTCTTTAGGCTTGTAAGCTCACATTTATTACAATAAATGACATACATGAAATGTTACCACTCTCATTATTATGTCAGATAGGTAATTCACATAGTAAGTTCGTCGTATTCATGATTTCCTCTTCAAAATAACATACCGTACTTAATATTTAACACAAAATGACCTGAAAAATTTAAGTTATTCACGAGCAGCTAGTTGAGAATATGTATGAACTTCAAATGACACGACGAACCGTCTCGTTCTGCATATGGATTCAAACCCAGGTCATGCAGACTAAGCAAAGACTTCGTGACTGACGGAAACCAACAGTCATTCCTGACTAGGCATACAGAGAGTGATATACCTCGATTTTAGGCATTATCAGTTAGCAAATATCAACTTTAAATTACATAACGCAAACATTGTTAACGGACGCGAATTCGTACCCAGCATCTATTGTCTTTGTTAACGAACTAAGTGAGATGTTAAATATTGCTTCTTCACAAGTAACTTACTTGAAATGCCGTGAGGTAAAGCTTTGTGTTGGACAGTTGGATTGTCATCGAAGCACAATCAACTGTGACATATCGGATTTTCTCGGCAGTAACTAGATGTTGTAACTGAAATGACGAGACGAAACATTAATTTTTTCTTTCCCAGGACTCCAACCTGGCACCTGTCGCTGTTATATTCTATAGAAAACGAACGTTAAAAATGGGTTTGTTACACCAGCAGCGACATGTGAGCATGTTTGAACTAGAAATAACATGACGAAGAGTTCAGTGCTGACTGGGAATCGAGCCCCACATGATTTTCCTTCTCTACAAAGTAGACGTTAGGTTGAAACACAGTAAAGTCAAGAGTCGCGACACGTTGAAACTCTATCAAAGGTAACCTTTCTTATACTAGTTATTTATTTCTAGTGACGAAACAAACGCTATGTAGGGTCACGGGACACTTATTCCATCTTTTATTTGAGCTTCTGTATGTCGATAAAATTGGTTCTGATCTGGGAATGCCACTCAGACCGCCCTTAACGCGGAATTTGATCCCTTCGTGACAATACAGCTCGACTGCAATTTGTTGTTTGTTCAAAACTGTAGATTCCTCAACATCTCCACAGTCTCCCAGTGAGACACAAAACTGTTTGCGAAATCATTGTAAATTCAAGGATGTTATGCCGAGCTGCTGGTGGAGAAAAATTCGGTGGCTGACGTCTCTTTGTGGGCAGTCAACAACGATATGTGTGGGGCTCGATTCCCAGTCAGCACTGAACTCTTCGTCATGTTATTTCTAGTTCAAACATGCTCACATGTCGCTGCTGGTGTAACAAACCCATTTTTAACGTTAGTTTTCTCTAGAATATAACAGCGACAGGTGCCAGGTTGGAGTCCTGGGAAAGAAAAAAATAATGTTTCGTCTCGTCATTTCAGTTACAACATCTAGTTACTGCCGAGAAAATCCGATATGTCACAGTTGATTGTGCTTCGATGACAATCCAACTGTCCAACACAAAGCTTTACCTCACGGCATTTCAAGTAAGTTACTTGTGAAGAAGCAATATTTAACATCTCACGTAGTTCGTTAAAAAGGACAATAGATGCTGGGTACGAATTCGCGTCCGTTAACAATGTTTGCGTTATGTAATTTAAAGTTGATATTTGCTAACTGATAATGCCTAAAATCGAGTTATATCACTCTCTGTATGCCTAGTCAGGAATGACTGTTGGTTTCCGTCAGTCACGAAGTCTTTGCTTAGTCTGCATGACCTGGGTTTGAACCCATATGCAGAACGAGACGGTTCGTCGTGTCATTTGAAGTTCATACATATCCTCAACTAGCTGCTCGTGAATAACTTAAATTTTTCATGTCATTTTGTGTTAAATATTAAGTACGGTATGTTATTTTGAAGAGGAAATCATGAATACGACGAACTTACTACGTGAATTACCTATCTGACGTAATAATGAGAGTGGTAACATTTCATGCATGTCATTTATTGTAATAAATGTGAGCTTACAAGCCTAAAGAACCGTCTTATCTGTGATAAGATGTTCCCTGATATTTGTAGTACCTTGGTACTACTTTACATCTTGAGTTATTGCGATACAGATCAGTGTTTTCTAGTGATGACTTGTTGGAACCATTTTCAATAGTCAAACGACTGTACCGAGGGGCGACCAGAGGACATGCTAGACAGCTGCGCTATGTGGGTTGCATTCGAATTAGGCGAAATGCAATTCAGATCGTTCGGATGCTTTTGAGCACGACTGTACATATGAATACTATGTAACTAAAAACACTGCATGTTACACATTGATGATAGGATTCTAAGGTCATAACTTGCTGATGACCTTCTGTTTGTAAGTACCTTGTGTTTTCACACCACTTCAACTGAGAATCAATATTCATTCCCAGAAATTTTGCATTTGTTACACAGTCTATAGAGATGCCATCTATATTTAATCTGACGTTGTCTTCAAACTGAAATTCATGGCATTACTTTTCTTAATGTTCAATGTCACTTTGTTGCTTATTGACCAATCGTAACTTCCTCGAGAGTTTCATTTGCTTTCTCTACGAGGAGTTCTCTTGTTTTCTCGGTGACTGTAATATTGCTGTCATCAGTGAAGGGATCGTTGTCGCCGGCGAGAAGGACTGCCTGAAAGTTGGTTTTCGGCACACTTTTGGCACCGTGGATCGCAGAATATTGAATTCCCTTACGATCTCCGAAATGGAATGTCCCAAGCGTCCAGCTCCAACCACCAATCCAGGCTCGAAGTCTGAAAATTCCCGTAGCGTGGCCACAATCACGTCGGAAGTCTTTTCACATGAATCGTCTGAGAACAAATTTCAGCTTCGCCAACGCTCTGCCCTTTTATATATTGTGTACGCGATACTAACGCCGTCTGCAAATGTGCATATGGCTGTCTTCAAAAATGGTTCAAATGGCTCTGAGCACTATGGGACTTAACATCTGAGGTCATCAGTCCCCTAGACTTAGAACTACGTAAACCTAACTAACCTAAGGACATCACACACATCCATGCCCGAAGCAGGATTCGAACCTGCGACCGTATCAGTCGCGCGGTTCCAGACTGAAGCGTCTAGAACCGCTCGGCTACCTCGGCCGGCCATATGGCTGTCTCATGACTTTTGTCATCTCAGAGGTTTTTTTTTTTTTTTTTTCTGTGGACGAATGGTTGTTTGGTGCGGTCAAGATAACCTGGACACCTGGTATGCAAGATGTATAAATAAAAACGCCGACAACGCTTAACACGTTGTACGGTCTGGTAAATTGGCTGCAACTATCTTGTAGGGACCTTTTCAGAAAATTAGGGATACTGACAACTGCATGCCAATATATATACTCCCCAATATATATACTCCTTGTTATGTTTCATTGGTAAAAATGGACAATCGTACAAAACCAATGATTCATATCATAGCCACAATACCAGGAGAAAGATGGACCTCTATTATGAATCAAAAAGCCTTACAGTTGTACAAAAAGGAGTCCATTACATGAGCTGCAAGGTGTTCAATGCTCTCCCACCATCACTGAAATTACTTATCCACGAGCTTCCCGAATTTAAACAACAGCTCAAACAGTATTTATTAGATAATTCCTTCTATTCGGTAGAAGAATATTTCAGTAGAGTTAACTGTAATTGATTTTTTCATATACTACTTTGATGTGCTATTGTGCATTACGATACTCACAATCACTGTTAACATTACTGTGTCTTTTATTTAGCTATTAAGATCTACCATATTTTTGATGTAATTTTTTCTATACCTATTATTGTGTATTTTCTCTTATACCCAATATCCTCTTGCAAGAGGTACTTTTATGTATTCCTTTTGTATTATTTGTAATAATTTTGACACGTTCTACATCCACGCGATTGCCTCGCAGTATTGGATTTATGGGATATAAATAAATAAATAAAACTGATCACAGTCCGAGACGGAACCCGTATGAAAAAAAACGTGGTTTGCCGGCCGGAGTGGCCGTGCGCTTCTAGGCGCTACAGTCTGTGCTGCGAATACATGCCGGCCGAAGTGGCCGCGCGGTTCTGGCGCTGCAGTCTAGAACCGCGAGACCGCTACGGTCGCAGGTTCGAATCCTGCCTCGGGCATGGATGTGTGTGATGTCCTTAGGTTAGTTAGGTTTAACTAGTTCTAAGTTCTAGGGGACTAATGACCTAAGCAGTTGAGTCCCATAGTGCTCAGAGCCAATTGAACCAATTGCGAATACATAGAAAGATAGTTCCCTTATCATTTAGCTACAAAATAGCAGGTCAGCAACTGGAAGCAGTTAATTCCATAAATTATCTGGCAGTACGCATTAGGAGTGATTTAAAATGGAATGATCATATAAAGTTGATCGTCCGTAAAGCAGATGCCAGACTGAGATTCATTGGAAGAATCCTAAGGAAATGCAATCCGAAAACAAAGGAAGTAGGTTACAGTACACTTGTTCCCCCACTGCTTGAATACTGCTCAGCAGTGTGGGATCCGTACCAGATAGGGCTGATAGAAGAGAGAGAGAAGATCCAATGGAGAGCAGCGCGCTTCGTTACAGGATAATTTAGTAATCGCGAAAGCGTTACGGAGATGATAGATAAACTCCAGTGGAAGACTCTGCAGGAGAGACGCTCAGTAGCTCGGTACGGGCTTTTGTTAAAGTTTCGAGAACATACCTTCACCGAAGAGTCCAGCAGTATATTGCTCCCTCCTACGTATATCTCGCGACGAGACCATGAGGATAAAATCAGAGAGATTAGAGCCCACACAGAAGCATACAGACAATCCTTCTTTCCACGAACAATACGAGACTGGAATAGAAGGGAGAACCGATAGAGGTACTCAGGGTGCCCTCCGCCACACGCCGTCGGGTGGCTTGCGGAGTATGGATGTAGATGTAGATGTAGAATCGGGCTACCGCTGCGGTCGCAGGTTCGAATCCTGCCTCGGGTATGGATGTGTGTGATGTCCTTAGGTTAGTTAGATTTAATTATTTCTAAGTTCTAGGCGACTGATGACCTCAGAAGTTAAGTCGCATAGTGCTCAGAGCCATTTGAACAAAAAAAAACGTGTTTTGATTATTGTGAGCGTCGAAATTTGAGGACGTTGGAGCCGCTGTGTCTTCAGCTTGTGTCTGATAGACTATAATAGCTATGCATCCCATTAGCCGTTAGTGAGTAACTGACTCACTTGCCTTACCTAATAGCATTCCTACCACGCGTGCTGCAACCTCCCACAGGCCTTCATTTTCGTCGTAACTGCGTAGCGGTGTTATCAGTGTAGTAGTGTTGTTGACGATATTGCAGCTTGTACGAGCACAAAAATAGCTCAATGACTGCCGATACGACGATTCCTCAACAGAACATTATAACGATATGTTTACGTAATGTGTATACATAAATATACAGTTATAAATGTCCCAGTTCGTAGTCGCTAATTATAACAATATGTTTACTTTTGTGCTGTAACATATAGCTATAATCAGCGGTGGAAATATATTTGCGAACGCCGACCGCGTGCGGCTGTTTCTTGTTGGATCGTCTGATCAGTCGAAGTTGCATTGCAGAGGAGAGTAAATGCCTATTCAAAATATAATTATTTTTGGCTAGCTCAACATGAATTTCCTAAGGGACCGTAGTTTATCATGCATTTACCGGTAGAATATGGCGCGGAGAAAATATTTCGCCGCATGCAACTTCCGTCCGATTTCGACGAAAGAATTCGTGACTGTGAACTCTCTATTTGGCAGAAACATAAAGAAAATTAAATAACTTCATGAAGAAGTGAGACATAGATTCTATACTAAATAAATAGTCCATACACCACTTCCATTTAACTCTGAATTAATAGATGAACTTACACTGCAATGAAGGATTTAACATGGATGCCGTTTTGATTTGCACTTCTCTTCTCGTAATGAAAATGATTCCTTTGACGTTTTCACATACACCTCGCACAATAAATCTACTGCTATGCAGTATTGCACTTATAGTATTGCACTTTTACTTTACACTAAAATAATATAATTTTTAACAATAATAATACGGCGGCAAAACATGCGCGTCCGACAAAAGTTACAAGAGACAATAGAAAAATGAGTAACTGAGTAACTGCTCATCGAGAATATCTCGTACATCAAAAGAATGTGTAAAAGTGTTCTTCTTCTGTCCGTTTTTCGCGCCGCAGTTTTCAAAGTAAGTAACTCATTGCATCTCTGACGGCGCTTCAGCTATAAACACGTTACGTCACAGGACGTTCACCTTTTACATTCTCGCGAATTATTTGCTAACTGTAGCTGTTGCCGAGCGACTGCTCGATTAGTGAATGATGTAAAATGATTAGGCAATCACATAATGTTACAACATGTCCACATATTCTATATGCACAGCAGAGACCAGAAAGCTTCAAGTAGGTTTTAACATCGCTATCCAATCAAAATGGATACATTGGGAAAAAATATTAAAGCACTGCGAGAAATGCATGTTTGAATATAATTGATTCTACTAGCAAAGCATGCAGGTTACTGTTTTATTTCACCACGAAGGGCACCTGTGCAATGTCCTTAATATTTTGCACGTGTCAGTCGTGGTAAAATGTAAATGTCGCGTGACTAGGGCCTCCCGTCGGGTGGACCGTTCGCCGGGTGCAAGTCTTCAATTTGACGCCACTTCGGCGGCTTGCGCGTCGATGGGGATGAAATGATGATGATTAGGACAGCACAACACCCAGTCCGTGAGCGGAGAAAATCTCCGACCCAGCCGGGAATCGAGCCCGGGCCCTTAGGACTGACATTCTGTCGCGCTGATCACTTTTTTTTTTCATTTTGTTCGATATTGATCGCTGCGTTTGGTCTGGGCGGTCGTCACAATACATCCGTTCAAGTTGATCGTTGACTCTTTGACTCAGTTTTTTTTTTTTTTTTTATTACAGAGAGCGCGCAGCCCTCTGACCGAACACGCTGAGCTACCGTGCCGGAAGATAAGGGTGTTCATGTGGCATTATTATTCGTAATGCGTTAGTTAATGACATAAATATCACATTACAACTCCAAATATTGCATTGGATCCACCGTCAACTTTTTTTTTTTTTCTTTACAAAGTGCGTTGAGTCGTCGTTCATATTCCACGTAAATGATGCTGCATTCATCAATAAGCAATGCTGCCAAGAATGGGCGTTTAAGCGCAGGACGAGCGTTGCTACCACAATGCGGTAGTTCTTGTAATATCTATACGTATGTCGATAATGCGACCATATAGTCTTCAAGGATATCATCTGGTGACACTCTACACTGTTTCAGAACGCAGCTGTCTATAGGACAAAAGAAACTCTTCATTGGTTTTACAAAATGGATCCATCTTCTGAATACCTGTAGGTCGTCAGTCTTCTGACACAGTTTCTCTCGAGAGGCCCAATTAATTGCGCCCCGATGGAGTATCGCCGCAGATTTGCGACTGGATTTGTGCTTTCCTGTAGATCGTAGTAACTGACGATAAGTTATCTAGTGGTGTTTCCCGAGAAAGCGTTTCAGTTGTAAAGGTAAATACAATTTCCTGGAGATAGATACAGAGTTTTATTCTAAATTTTTTGTCCTTCGAAACGTACCCATACGGCCATCTCAACGCAGGAAATATTATATTACAATTGGGTTTGACAATTCGTAGTAAACATTATTTTAATAAACATTATTTTGAGTTGTACTCTGGTAAGATTTAATATAGGATTAATAAAGGACTGATCGATTAAAGTATACAAAAACGGGTAAACAAGGCGAATATGGAACACAGGATAAACAGTGGTAGTATACTACAAAAATACTACTGGTAACACAATAAGAAATGACACATGGCAATTGGTACCCATTCTGGATATTCCAAATTCAATCCACATTAATGACTGTATATCTAAATTAACAATAAAATGTTCTTTGTATGTCCTGTGAGAATTGTTTCAAAAGCTACGGGTAGAGATCAGAATATTTGTGCATGCCTAAAAGTACCATCTAGACAGAACAGGAGAACAGTTTTGCAACAACCAGAGTTGTGTATAACAACCACACGTTTAGATGCACCAGTATTCAAACGCGTATACATAGGAGCTACATAGTGACACGCATTTAGAGGTTGAGCGTTCCATATTCTGCAGAGTAGCATGTGGGGATATAGGCAATTAATTAAGCTTTGGCCTGACTGCGGTGTTCTAAGCAGCGCCACTCAGCTGCCGGGGGTGGACAGTCGTGGCGAGAACAGCGTTCTGTGTTGTGAGTGCGTTACATCGGAGCTCAGTGAATTCGAACGTGGGCGATTTGTTGGTGATCGTATGGTAGGTCGTTCCGTAATCAAGGCAGCCTAAGTGATCGGTGTTTCAAGAGGCATCGATCGCAGTTTTTTATCGCATACAGGGAATGTGCAAAAATATCATCCGCAAAGTCATAACGCGGGAGAAAGTTTGTGTTGAGTGATGGAGACAGACGGCCACTGAAGAGGACTGTAACGAGAAATACTAGGTAAAATCCAAAATTTTCGGGACTGGTGCTGCCATATGGAAAGTAGGAGTAGTAGATCTTTGCACCGCTAGGTGGCGAGAGCTGCATATCTGAGGAGTCAGTGTGCAGAGTGGCATTCAGCTGAGAGGACGTGTTGCGTGTCCACAGTGATTTCCGTAATACTCTGTGTTTGGCGTGTGGCGATTTTACGACGGATCCGCGAACAGAACAGTGCGTATGTATCAAATTCTCTGTGAAAAGTGCTACAGAGACCCTTGCAATGATTGAACAAGTGTTTGAGTGGAAGAGCCCGGACTCTCCAAGACCCAAAAAAGCGAGACAAGTGAAGAACAAAGTGAAGAGCATGATCATCGTTTTCTTGGATACCAAGGGAACTGTGCACGAAGAATTCGTCCCACCCAACCAAACAGTGAATTCCGCCTACTACTGTGACGTTTTGCGACGGCTCCGTGAAAACGTGCAGCGACGACGGCCCGAACTTTGGCGTCAAGGGAACTGGCTGCTGCATCACGACAACGCGCCCTACCACACGTCCTTGCTCACCAGAACCTTTATGGCAAAAAACAACATGGCGGTTGTACCTCATCCACCATACTCGCCAGATGTGGCACGTTGCAACTTCGCGCTATTCCCAAAACTGAAACTCACGTTGAAACGCCGTCGGCTCGACACTCTAGAGACGATTCAAGAATCATCACTGGCTGTAATAAACACCCTCAAAGAACAGGACTTTCAGAAAACGTTTGACCAGTGGCAAAAGCGCTGGGACCGGTACATACATGCGAATGGGAACTACTCCAAAGGTGATGGTGACCATTAGTCCAAAGGTAAAGTTTTCAACAGTTGGCAGCACCAGTCCCGAAAATTTTGGATAGCACCTCGTAAGACGCCGACAGCTGCGAAAGTCACTGCAAAACTGAAACTCACACTCCGTAACCTTGTCAGCATGAAAAACAAACGAAGGGAGCTCCATTAGCCGGGAACTGCAGGTCGATTTGGAATTCCAGAGCTACATGTCAGTGATAAAAATGCCCAAAAGAGGGAAACCTGATGCCGAAGACATAAAGACTGGACTATGGTGCAGTGGAAGAAAGTCATACGATAGGATGAACCTTGTTTCACACTGTTTCCAACTTCTGGACGAGTTTACGTTCCAAGAATGAAATATGACGAGGGTTCAGTGATGATTTGGGCAGCTACATCGTGATATTTCACGGTCCCCTTCGTTACTCTGCAAGGTCGCATTTATTGCCAAGAATAATGTGACCATTTTGGCTGACAAGGTCCATCCCATGGTACACCGTTTGTTCCCCAATGGTGATTATGCGTTCCAAGATGACAGAGCATCTGTTCACACAGCTTGCATCGTCCAGAACTGGTTTTGTGAGCACCCACCACATTCGCCATATCTCAATACCACTAAGCCTTTGTGGTCTACTTTGGAGAGAAGGGTGCGTTATCGTTATTCACCTCCATCGTCGTTGCCTGACATTGCCACTACTTTGCACAAACAACTGTGTAAGAGTTCTTAAAAATCATACAGGACATTTATTTATCCATTCCGAGACGACTGGAAGTTGTTCGAATGCCAACGGGCTTCCTACACCGTATTAAGAATGGTAATGTGTTGTGTTTCTGGAGTTTCCATTTTTTTGTCCATCTCCTAAACTCAAAATAAATAAATTTTCTTAAATTATTTGGGGGGAGGGGGGGCGGGGAGAGCGAGGGAATATAAGGGTACAAATATTATATTTTTAACACCACATGTCTGTCTTGGGGGCAGCAAATCTTAAGTACATGCATCACCTCGGATACCAGAACTCCTGGAGACAGACGTTAACTGTGGATATTGTATCACAGACACAGTCCCTTTGACTCTTCAGCGATGTCACTTAACCTGCCCAAAGATGTAAACAACCATACATGAGCAGCGCCTATTAGACGGAGGGGATCCGACAGCCGATCAGTTCCAGTCATTCCACCAGAAAGGAGACACATGGCTGGTGTTGTCTGTAGTTCAACCGTGCCTAGACGGTCAACGCCGTGGTTCGATCGCGTCCCCATTGTTACTTTCTGCCAGGAAGGGCTCTCAACATGGAAAGTATCCAGGCGTCTCGGAGTGAACCAAATCGATGTTGTTCGGACATGGAGAAGATACAGAGAGACAGGAATTGTCGATGACATGCCTCGCTGTGGATGAACGTTACTTACAAATTATGGCTTGGAGCAACCCTGACAGCAACGCCACCATGTTGAACAGTGCTTGTCTTGCAGCCACAGGACATCGTGTTACGGCTCAAACTGTGCACAATAGGCTGGATGATGCGCAACTTCACTCCCGACGTCCATGGCGAGGTCTATCTTTGCAACCAAGACACCATGCAGCATGGTACGGCCCCAACAGCATACCAAATGGACCGCTCAGGATTGGCGTCACATTCTCTTCACCGATGAGTGTCCTACATGCCTTCAACCAGAAAATCGTCAGAGACTTGTTTGGAGGTAGCCCAGTCAGGCTGAACGCCTTAGACACACTGTCCAACGAGTGCAGCAAGGTGGAGGTTCCCTGCTGTTTTGGGGGTGGCATTATGTGGGGCCGACGTACGCCGCTGGTGGTCATGGAAGGCGCCGTTACGGCTGTACGATACGTGAATACCACCCTCCGATTGATAGTGCAACCATATCGGCAGCATATTGGCGAGGCATTCGTCTTCATGGACGACAATTCGCGCCCCCATCGTGCACATCTTGTGAATGACTTCCTTCAGGATAACGACATCGCTCGACTAGAGTGGCCAGCATGTTCTACAGACATTAATCCTATCAAACATGCCTGGGATAGATTGAAAATGGCTATTTGTGGATGACGTGACCCACCATCTTGAGGGATCTGCGCCGAATCGCCGTTGAGGAGTGGGACAATCTGGACCAACAGTGCCTTGATGAACTTGTAGATAGTATGCCACGACGAATACAGGCATGCATCAATGCAAGAAGACTTGCTACTCTGTATTAGAGGTACCGGTACGTACAGCAGTCTGGACCACCACCTCTGAAGGTCTCGCTGTATGGTCGTACAACATGCAATGCGTGGTTTTCATGAGCAATGAACTGGGCGGAAAGGATGTTTATTTTGATTTGTATTCCAATTTTCTGTGCAGGTTCCGTAACTCTCGGAACCGAAGTGATGCAAAACTTTTTTTGATGTGCGTATAATACTTCTCCATGAATTTTAATACCTACTCCGAATTTTTCTTTTGTTTCCTTTACTGCTTGCTCAATATACAGATTGAACAACATTGGGGAGAGGCTACAACCCTGTCTTACTCCCTTCCCAACAACTGCTTCCCTTTCATGTCCCTCGACATGGAGAGCTGCATCAAACCAGTCTCAGGACTGAAGACCACAACAACAACATAATACTTTCATGAGATTGGTCTTGGGTCTTTCGCGCCAGGAGAATATATACAGTCAAACTTTACTATTGCACTGCTGAGTAAAACACCGAGCGAGGTGGCGCAGTTGGTAGCACACTGGACTCGCATTCGGGAGGATGACGGTTCAAACCCGCGTCCGGCCATCCAGATTTAGGTTTTCCGCTAGATCGCTACAGATTTAGGTTTTCCGCTAGATCGCTACAGGCAAATGCCGTGATGGATCCTTTCAAAGGACACGGCCGATTTCCAGACCCATCCTTCCCAAAACCGAGCTTGTGCTCCGTCTCTAACGACCTCATTGTCGACAGGACATTAAACACTAATCTCCTAATTTCCTCCCTAAGTAACAAAAAGAGCCACATAGCACCCATTGCATTCATACTATTTTATAGAGGTATATCAGTCCAGTTGAAAATGACACTATTGTTTAATTCCTTTACAGTTAATTATTCCTCATTACAATAATTCAACAATATTTATTAATTTTTACAATACTTCATACTTTATTTTTTCTTGGAAACTTGTGTTGTCTTTTACAAAAATTCGGTGACGCTGCTTAAAATTTTACATTGGGTAGATTTTTTGAAATGTCGTAATTTATACTCACGTCAGGTTTCAACACTGGTCCACATAAATCTGGAAGTTTAGCTTGTAGCTAAATTCATAATCCATTTTAGTTTTTACAAAACACACAAATTTTATCTAAAATGCGTTGGTTTCTATAATGAGAACAGTGAAGTACCCCAAGCTTACGCATTATTTGACATTAACTTGGCCAATTCCGAAATCTTAATACAATATGAAACTAAAGAATCTAATTATCAACCAAAATAGTCCACTACCTACTCAAAACTATGCGACATTCCCAAAATCCATAAAAGGCTACCTATAACTAGAAAAATATGCATGTATCGGATGCTACACTAATTCAGAGTATTGTGTATTTCAATACTAGTCAGCTGTGGCAGTTACATTTCAAGGTACCACATTTTTCGCCTAGAGTGTTTCGAAAATTGTGGCGTGTACGTGCAGGAAAGTGCATTTTCTGCGCTTTTTACGTTTTGCTGTACATATAGTAGTACTAAGTGGAATTGAGAAATTTTATGCACGGATACTACTCCATTTACTCTGCATTTTTGTCCGATAGTAGTGGTCAAGGTTCGTTATTATCTCTCTTCCCCTTCCACAATCCACGCCAAACATAACTTGCCGTCACCACCAGTATTAACGTGTCACTGATTACAAAGTGTTTAGCAATAATAAAAATTAAGAATATAAAATATCTTAATATTATAAAGACGAGGGTAAGTCAGTTATTATCCGCAAAGTAGTTATAAAATTTTATTGTAATCAAATAGGAAACTTACAAGAACATCACTTTTCGATATAGTCTCCTTGCGTTTCAACGCAATTGGTCCATCGTTGTACAAGCTTCCTGATGCCCCCATAAAGGAAGATTCTCGGTTGAGCTGCGAGCCGGGAATGCACCGCTTCTTTCACTGCTTCATCCGAGGCAAATCGACGGCGTCTTAATGCCTGTTTGAGTGGACCAAACAAGTGATAGAAGAGGCAAGATTGGTACTATATGGAGGATGATCCAGTACTTCAAATTTGAGTTTCTGGAGCGTTTCAGCAATGTGTGCAGCAGTATGTGGACGGGCACTGTCGTGCAACAACACAACATATTTTGACAGCAATCCTCTGTGTTTGCTTCGAATTGCAGGCTTTAGCCTGGTGGTTAGCATCTCACTGTAACGTACACTGTTTATTGTTGTGCCCCTTTCGCCATAATGTTTCAGTACTGGACCTCGTGAGTCCCAAAAAAGCATCAGTTTTCCTGCGGACGGTTGGGTCTTGAACTTTTTCTTGTACGGCGAATTTCCATTCCATACTCTGCTGTTTACTCTCCGGCTCGTAATTATGGATCCATATTTCGTCACCAGTAATGATCCTGTCTAAGACGTTGTCCCCTTCGTTACCATAGCGATCGAAATGTTTTGTGCAGATGTCCAAGCTCGTTTGTTTATGGAACTGTGTGAGTTATTTTGGGACCCATCTTGCACAAACTTTATGAAATCTAAGTCTATTGTGGATGATTTCGTAGGCAGAACCGTGACTAATTTGCAGACGATGTGTCACTTCGTCAATAATTAATCGTCTGTCTAAGAGTATCATTTCACGTGAACGCTCAATGGTTTCTTCATTTGTGGCGGTAAACGGTCGTCCGGCTCCTTCATCGTGCGTAACACTTGTGCAACCATTTCGGAATTTTTCAATCCATTCGTAGGCACTCCGCTGTGGCAAAACACTGTTCCCGTACTGTACCGAAAGTCTTCAATGAATTTCGGCTCCTGATACGCCTTCCGACCACAAAAACGGATCACTGAACGTTGCTCTACTTCGGTGCAGACAGCGGAGCAGCCATGATTAACAGCACGGCAGCGTTAACGAAACTAACCTAATAGCTTGAAAATGCAAGGATATAACAATAAATAAACAAAGCATGCGACATCAACGTAAAACGAGAGTACTACAAAAATAAACAAAAGTATAACTAAATTGCGGATAATAATTCACTTAACCCTCGTAATAATAATAATACGAGGGTACTCCCAAAAGTAAGGTCTTTTTTTTTTTTTTTTTTTTTTTTTTTTTTTTAATAAGTACAGAACTCTGTTTGTGTGGCAGTTGGTCACACCGTTATGAGGAGTGCTTCACGCGCTGTGTGTAAACATGCGCACGCCGCGCTGAGGCGCTCAGTCTTGCCTTGCCAGCCATTGAGATGAAGCTCCCGTTGGATGTTACCCCAAGTGCGAATTGCGAGCAGGTATTCGGTTTTTGAACGCAAAGGGCCCTGCGCCGATTGAAATCCATCGCCAATTGACGGAAGTGTATGGTGAGTCGTGCATGCATGTCAAAAATGTTCGTAAGTGGTGTAGAGAGTTTGCAGCCGGTCGGTCCGAAATTCACGACGAACAAAAGAGCGGGAGACCGTCAATTTCTGAGGAGACAGTGTTGAAGGTTGAGCAAAGCATGCGGGAAGATCGGCGGATCACCCCGGATGATCTCTGCACGTTGGTTCCTGAGGTTTCCCGAAGCACCGCTCACAGAGTTTTAACGGAAACATTGAACTACCGGAAGGCGTGCGCAAGATGGGTGCCACGCATACTGACTGAGGACCACTTGCGGCAACGAGTTGATGCTTCCCGTGCATTTCTTCGCCGCCCTGCAGCCGAACAGGACAACTTTCTGGACTCAATTGTCACGGGTGACGAAACCTGGGCATACCACTGTACACCTGAGACCAAGCAACAATCACGCCAGTGGCGGCATCCTTCTTCGCCAAAGCCGCGGAAATTCAAACAAACACTGTCTGCCGGTAAAGTCATGACTACCGTCTTTTCGGATCGGAAAGGGGTATTGTTGGTCGCCTTTATGCCCACTGGGACCACAATTAACGCTGACAGGTACTGAGAGACTCTGAAAAAATCCAAACGGGCAATCCAGAACCGGAGAAGAGGAATGTTGAGCAAGGGCGTACACATTCTCCATGACATCGCTCACCCACACATCGCTCGGCAAACCGTTGATCTCCTGCAACAATTTCAGTGGAACATAATCACCCACCCACCCTACAGTTCTGACTTCGCACCTGTTCCCTAGCTTAAAAGAACATTCGGTCGGTAAGCGATTCAGCTCCGACGACGAGGTGAAAGAAGACGTTCATAACTTTCTGAACAGCATGGCGGCGAGCTAGTATGACACGGGCATACAAAAAGTGCCTCAGCGTCTACAAAAACGCATCGACAGAAATGGTGATTACGTCGAAAAACAGCTAAATGTTCAAGCTGTAAACTGATGTAAACCATTGTAGAGATAAGCAGGTCTATGTACACTACTGGCCATTAAAAGTGGTACACCACGAAGATGACGTGCTACAGACGCGAAATTTAAACGACACGAAGAAGATGCTGTGATATGCAAGTGATTAGCTTTACAGAGCATTCACACAAGGTTGGCGCCGGTGCCGACACCTGCAACGTGCTGACATGAGGAAAGTTTCCATCCGATTTCTCATACACAAACAGCAGTTGACCGGCGTTGCTTGGTGAAACGTTGTTGTGACGCCTCGTGTAAGGAGGAGAAATGCGTATCATCACGTTTCAGACTTTGATAAAGGTCGGATTGTAGCCTGTCGCGATTGCGGTTTATCGTATCGCGACATTGCTGCTCGCGTTGGTCGAGATCCAATGACTGTTAGCAGAATATGGAATCGGTGGGTTCAGGAGGGTAATACGGAACGCCGTGCTGGATCTCAACGGCTTCGTACCACTAGCAGTCAAGATGACAGACATTTTATCCGCATGGCTGTAGCGGATCGTGGCGCCACGTCTCGATACCTGAGTTAACAGGTGGGGACGTTTGCAAGACAACAACCATCTGCACGAACAGTTCGACGACGTTTGCAGCAGCATGGACTATCAGCTCGGAGACCACGGCTGCGGTTACCCTTGACGCTGCATCACAGACAGGAGCGCCTGTGGTGGTGTACTCAACGACGAACCTGGGTGCGCGAATAGTAAAACGTCATTTTTTCGAATGAATCCAGGTTCTGTTTACAGCATCATGTTGGTCGCGTCCGTGTTTGGCGACATCGCGGTAAACGCACATTGGAAGCGTGTATTCGTCCTCCTCATACTGGCGTGTCACCCGGCGTGACGGTATGGGGTGCCATTGGTTATACGTCTCGGTCACCTCTTGGTCGCACTGACGGCACTTTGTACAGTGGACGTTGCATTTCAGATGTGTTACGAGCCGTGGCTCTACCCTTCATTCGATCCCTGCGAAACCTTACATTTCAGCAGGATAATGCACGACTGCATGTTGCAGGTTCTGAACGGGCCTTTCTGGATACAGAAAATGTTCGATTGCTGCCCTGTCCAACACATTCTCCAGATCTTTCAGCAACTGAAAACGTCTGGTCAATGGTGGCCGAGCAACTGGCCCGTCACAATACGCCAGTCACTACTCTTGATGAACTGTGGTATTGTGTTGAAGCTGCATGGGCAGCTGTACCTGTACACGCCGTCCAAGCTCTGTTTGACGTTATTACGGCCAGAGGTGGTTGTTCTGGGTACTGATTTCTCAGGATCTATGCACCCTAATTGCGTGAAAATGTAATCACATGGCCGGCCGGAGTGGCCGAGCGGTTCTAGGCGCTACAGTCTGGAACAGCGCGACCGCTACGGTCGCAGGTTCGAATCCTGCCTCGGGCGTGGATGTTTGTGCTGTCCTTAGGTTAGTTAGGTTTAAGTAGTTCTAAGTTCTAGGGGACTGATGACCTCAGAAGTTAAGCCCCATAGTGCTCAGAGACATTTGAACCATTTTTTTTGTAATCACATGTCAGTTCTAGAAAAATATATTTGTCCAATGAATACCCGTTTATCATCTGCATTTCTTCTTGGTGTAGCAACTTTAATGGCCAGTAGTGTACTTATAAAAAAATAGGAGACCTTACTTTTGGGATTACCCTCGTACTAATTTTTTCGCATCAGTGCTTAATACCTCGCTTTAGCAAAACTGCCACGATATCTCAGTTCAGAGAAGCACGTTATTACGAAGCACACGTCTGAAAATTTGAGGACAATCTGATCAAAAGTACACGACACGCCTCTCTGATGCGGAATTTGCCTCTAGATGCCACGAGACGCAGACCACTAGTAATAAACGAGTGTTGTTGTTGTGGTATTCAGTCCTGAGACTGGTTTGATGCAGCTCTCCATGCTACTCTATCCTGTGCAAGCTTCTTCATCTCCCAGTACCTACTGCAGCCTACATCCTTCTGAATCTGCTTAGTGTATTCATCTCTTGGTCTCCCTCTTCGATTTTTACCCTACACGCTGCCCTCCAATACTAAATTGGTGATCCCTCGATGTCCTAGCAACCCATCCCTTCTTCTAGTCAAGATGTGCCACAAGCTCCTCTTCTCCCCAATTCTATTCAATACCTCCTCATTAGTTATGTGATCTACCCGTCTAATCTTCAGCATTCTTCTGTAACACCACATTTCGAAAGCTTCTATTCTCTTCTTGTCTAAACTATTTATCGTCCACGTTTCACTTCCATACACGGCAACACTCCATGCAAATAGTTTCAGAAACGACTTCCTGACATTTAAATCTATACTCGATGTTAACAAATTTTTCTTCTTTAGAAACGCTTTCCTTGCAATTGCCAGTCTATATTTTATATCCTCTCTGCTTCGACCATAATCAGTTATTTTGCTCCCCAAACAGCAAAACTCCTTTACTACTTTGTCTCATTTCCTAATCTAATTACCTCAGCATCACCCGACTTAATTCGACTACATTCCATTATACTCATTTTACCTTTGTTGATGTTCGTCTTATATCCTCCTTTCAAGACACTGTCCATTCCATTTAACTGCTCTTCCAAGTTCTTTGCTGTCTCTGACAATTACAATGTCATCGGCGAACCTCAAAGTTTTTATTTCTTCTCCATGGATTTTAATACCTACTCCGAACTTTTCTTTTGTTTCCTTTATTGCATGCTCAATATACAGATTGAATAACATCGGGGAGAGGCTACAACCCTGTCTTACTCCCTTCCCAACCACTGCTTCCCTTTCATACCCCTCGACTCTTATAACTGCCATCTAGTTTCTGTACAAATTGTAAATAGCCTTTCGCTCCCTGTATTTTACCCCTGCCACCTTTAGAATTTCAAAGAGAGCATTCCAGTCAACATTGTCAAAAGCTTTCTCTAAGTCTACAAATGCTAGAAACGTAGGTTTGCCTTTCCTTAATCTTTCTTCTAAGATAAGTCGTAAGGTCAGCATTGCCTCACGTGTTCCAATATTTCTACGGAATCCAAACTGATCTTCCCCGAGGTCGGCTTCTACCAGTTTTTCCATTCGTCTGTAAAGAATTCGCGTTAGTATTTTGCAGCTGTGACTTATTAAACTGATAGTTCGATAATTTTCACATCTGTCAACATCTGCTTTCTTTGGGATTGGAATTTTTATATTCTTCTTGAAGTCTGAGGGTATTTCGCCTGTCTCATACATCTGGCTCGCCAGACGGTAGAGTTTTGTCAGGACTGGCTCTCCCAAGGCCGTCAGTAGTTCTAATGGAATGTTGTCTACTCCGGGGGCCTTGTTTCGACTCAGCTCTTTCAGTGCTCTGTCAAACTCTTCACGCAGTATCATATCTCCCATTTCATCTTCATCTACATCCTCTTCCATTTCCATAATATTGTCCTCAAGTACAACTCCCTTGTATAGACCCTCTATATACTCCTTCCACCTTTCTGCTTTCCCTTCTTTGCTTAGAACTGGGTTTCCATCTGAGCTCTTGATATTCATACAAGTGGTTCTCTTTTCTCCAAAGGTCTCTTTAATTTTCCTGTAGGCAGTATCTATAGTACCCCTCGTGAGATAAGCCTCTACATCCTTACATTTGTCCTCTAGCCATCCCTGCTTAGCCATTTTGCACTTCCTGTCGATCTCATTTTTGAGACGTTTGTATTCCTTTTTGCCTGCTTCATTTACTACATTTTTATATTTTCTCCTTGCATTAATTAAATTCAATATTTCTTCTGTTACCCACGGGTTTCTACTAGCCCTCGTCTTTTTACCTATTTGATCCTCTGCTGCCTTCAGTATTTCATCCCTCAAAGCTACCTATTCTTCTTGTACTGGATTTATTTCCCCCATTCCTGAGAATTGTTCCCTTATGCTGTCCCTTATGGTCTCCCTTAAACTCTGTACAACCTCTGGTTCTTTCAGTTTATCCAGGTCCCACCTCCTTAAATTCCCACCTTTTTGTAGTTTCTTCAGATTCAATCTACAGTTCATAACCAATACATTGCGGTCAGAGTCCACATCTGCACCTGGAAATGTCTTACAATTTAAAACCTGGTTCCTAAATATCTGTCTTACCATTATACAGGGTGATTCAAAAAGAATACCACAAATTTAAAAATGTGTATTTAATGAAAGAAACATAATATAACCTTCTGTTATACATCATTACAAAGATTATTTAAAAAGGTTTTTTTTCACTCAAAAACAAGTTCAGAGATGTTCAATATGGCACCCTCCAGACACACGAGCAATATCAACCCGATACTCCAACTCGTTCCACACTCTCTGTAGCATATCAGGCGTAACAGTTTGGATAGCTGCTCTTATTTCTCGTTTCAAATCATCAATGGTGGCTGGGAGAGGTGGCCGAAACACCATATCCTTAACATACCCCCATAAGAAAAAATCGCAGGGGGTAAGATCAGGGCTTCTTGGAGGTCAGTGATGAAGTGCTTTTTAAAACACATCATCGCCTTTGTCGTTTATCGACTAATAAAGTCACACAAGATCAAAACAAACTGCAATTCGATTTGGATTTGGTGCGAAAAGTGGCAATTGACCTAAAATAACGAAAAGTGTGAGGTCATCCACACGAGTCCTAAAAAGAACGCGTTAAATTTCGGTTACACGATAAATCAGTCTAATCTAAAAGCCGTAAATTCAACTAAATACCTAGGAATTAAAATTACGAACCATTTAAATTGGAAGGAATACATAGAAAATGTTGTGGGGAAGGCTAGCTGCGTTTCATTGGCAGGACACTCGAAAATGTAACAGACCTACTAAGGAGACAGCCTACACTACACTTGTCCGTCCTCTTTTAGAATACTGTTGCGCGGTGTGGAATCCTTGCCAGATAGGACTGACGGAGTACATCGAAAAACTTCAAAGAAAGGCAGCACGTTTTGTATTATCGCGAAATATGGGAGAGAGTGTCACAGAAATGATACAGGATCTGGGATGGACATCATTAAAAGAAAGGCGTTTTTCGTTGCGACGGAATCTTCTCACGAAATTCCAATCACCAACTTTCTCCTCCGTATGCGAAAATATTTTGTTGACACCGAATTACATAGGGAGGAACGATCACAAAGATAAAATAAGGGAAATCAGAGCTCGTGCGGAAAGATATAGGTGTTCATTCTTCAGCCGCGCTATACGAGATAGGAATAATAGAGAATTGTGTTCGATGAACCCTCTGCCAGGCATTTAAATGTGATTTGCAGAGTATCCATGTAGATGTAGATGACTGTTGAAACTAATTACCCATAAAGTCCTCTAGTACTTCGGCCTTTTGCCATTTTCAATCTTCCTACCGTTTTTAAGATTTTGACGTATGCTGAAGCACGAAGTTTTCTCTGTGTTCCACTTAGAAATGTGTAAAGGTCGAAACAGCATTAGTGGATTTTAGAAATAAAAATTTTGATTGTCAAAGGCGATGATGACGGCTTTTAAAAAGCTTGCATTTCGTTTATTTGTTTAACCCTTCGGTGGGCGCGCCTTTCATACTTCCATGAGTGGGCGCGTTGCGGCTTTTGCACCGCAATTAGTTTTACATTTTTAACCTAAGGAAAAATAATCATCCCATCAGTAATAGATAGGTTAAGTGCATCAATTTCTTTTTCCGTAATTTCAGCACTTGCTATTGGACCAGGCAAAAAGTTTTAGGATGTTCTAGGCCTTGGTTTTAGAAGAAGATGGAAGCGGTTCACTTCTCCAAATAGTTTCATCTTTTCCTACGTAAAATTGGAAATCCTCTGTTGTCTCCCCTCTTCAATCAGGTGGTCATCTGTTTCCTCTGTTAATTGTTCGGGGTCACTGCTGTGGTTTTCTTCTTCAATAACTTCCTCTTCCGACTCAGATTCACATGAATCTGACAATCCTTGTAATTCTTCTTCTGACAATTCTCGCAGTACTTTCTCATAGTCTTCAGGACGTACAATTAGATGGTGCCTGTGAAATGCCTTCTTTTTCTCCATTTCCACGCTTTTATGAGATCTAATGAAACACATGTTTTTGTAAAAGTAATATATTGTAGCAAATCAATATCTAAAACTGTAAAAAGTAATGAAAATTGTATATGGAAACCTTGATTCGATTCAAATATTCATTATATACTATTATAAAAGAAAGATTGCCTTAAGGCGAAAGAAAAACACAAGTACAGAAAATACTTATATCATAAGGCGCGTAGCGGCAAACACACCGCAAACGCAACACTCACGTTTCAAACAATAATGGCGACCAAACTACTGAAAGCATGAATCGCCCAAGTGTAGCAAGTCGTGACATCCGTTGAGAACAACAAATCCGTATCTGGACGTGGATGTAATTGTAACGCTGTGACACTAACAGAAAACCAAATCTTGCGGCTATTGCCGCAAGTGCGCCCTCCGAATTTTTATATTATTTTATATTATACGACAACTAAGGAATCAATGAAGCTACTGCTGAGACAGTTTTTTGCAGAATAGATGCTATGTAATCCAACTCGTACGCTATGCATCGCGTTCGTCTTCTATTTGCATGGGAACATTCCCAGTGTTCCTCGATTGTATTCGATGCGGATTCCCTTTTGTTCACCAGCCGGACAAGTACGCAGCGAAGTAATAGTTTCAACCAACGATATAGAATATACATAAAGATGCTATGCTGTGTTGTTAACCGCCATGCTTTGTGTATTCATTCGGCGGACGACAGTCGCTGTACCGTATATAACGTATTAGTGCTCTACAATCACGGGGAGAACACGCTAAGCGCTACAATGCAGTTTCCCAGAAACGTCACTCAGTGGAAGAGGAGTCAAAATAAGCGAAACCGTGTCTCGGTTTTATCCGTATACAGGGTGATTCGCGAAGATATGCAAATATTTTAATATGTTATTCTAAAACTAAAACTAAAGAAAAAAGTTCATATAAACATAGGTCCGCAAATGTTTAGTTACGGAGTTATGGCTAATATAAGATTTTGCCCGAAATTTAGCAACTTCGCTAATATGAAGCCATCACAAAAGTGTTCGAGTTTAAAGTAAAGCAAGATTTCCATTTATTTTGTTGTTATTGGTCTGGTGAATCTAATAAAATATGGCCCAGACGTGTATCGCCATTAGTTTTCCAGAACATCCGGACAATCAAAGGTTATTATACAAGTAAATTTGTTCACATTCCATTAAGAATGAACAAACGTTTATGTCACTGGTGGCAACTGTTACTTGGTTCAGTCGTTTCCTCCAACCTTGAAACGAGTTAGTTTTCTGTACTATTCCACGGTCCACAGTTCGTGGTCTTACGGTACCGTTCTCGCTTCCCACGCTCGGGGTTCCGGGTTCGCTTCCCGGGGTCAGGAATTTTCCCTGCTTCGAGATGACTGGGTGTTGTTGTGTCTTCTTCAAGGCACTGGCAAACCATCTCCGCTAGGACCTTCCCTAGTCGGCGGTGAGGGTCTCCAGCATCGTCCCTTACGCTCCTCGGAGTATGGGACCTCATCATTACTACTGTTCGTGAAAGATCATAATAACAACAGTGTATTTAAGTAAAACCACATAGTAACTGTTGAAGTTTGCAATTTATTTTTGAAATAGGGATGCCTTTCGAATTTACTACAGAGGAATACGCCGATACGGTGTTTATTTATGGCAAATGTGATGGTAATGCTACGGCTACAGTTAACGAATATCGCGTACGTTATCCAATTTGGAGGATTCCGAATGCACTAATCATCAGCGGGAGTATTTCGAATGTTACGGGAGACAGATTCTCTACCTAGCGTTCATAATCAGTACGAGCGCTCGATACGTGAAGACGTCGATGAGGATATTATGGACGCTGTTCAACGTAACCCGGGTACCAGTCCACGACGTATCCTTCAACGATTAACCACTTCACAATCTAAGGTATGGCGCACACTGAAGTACACTACTGACCATTAAAATTGCTAAATCACGAAGATGACGTGCTACAGACGCGAAATTTAACCGACAGGAAGAAGATGCTATGATATGCAAATGATAAGCTTTTCAGAGCATTCACACAAGGTTGGCGTCGGTGGTGACACCTACAACGTGCTGACATGAGGAAAGTTTCCAGCCGATTTTTCATACACAAAGAGCAGTTGACCGGCGTTGCCTGGTGAAACGTTGTTGTGATGCTTCGTGTAAGGAGGAGATATGCGTACCATTGCGTTTCAGACTTTGATAAGGGTCGGATTGTAGCCTGTCGCGATTGCGGTTTATCGTATCGCGACATTGCTGCTTGCGTTGGTCAAGATCCAATGGCTATTAGCAGAATACGGAATTGGTGGGTTCAGGAGGGTAATACGGAACTTCGTGCTGGATCCCAACGGCCTCGTATCACTAACAGTCGAGATGAAAGGCATCTTATCCGAATGACTGTAACGGATCGTGCAACCACGTATCGGTCCCTGAGTCAACAGATGGGGACGTTTGCAAGACAACAACCATCTGCACGAACAGTTCGACGACGTTTGCAGCAGCATGGACTATCAGCTCGGAGACCATGGCTGCGGTTACCCTTGACGCTGCATCACAGACAGGAGCGCCTGCGATGGTGTACTCAACGACGAACCTGGGTGCGCGAAAACGTCATTTTTTCGGATGAATCCAGGTTCTGTTTACAGCATCATGATGGTCGCATCCGTGTTTGTCGACATCGCGATGAACGCACATTCGAAGCGTGTATTCGTCATCACCATACTGGCGTTATCACCCGGCGTGATAGTATGGGGTGCCATTGGTTACACGTCTCGGTCACCTCTTGTTCGCATTGACGGCACTTTGAAAAGTGGAAGTTACATTTCAGATGTGCTACGTCCCGTGGTTCTACCCTTCATTCGATCCCTGCGAAACCCTACATTTCAGCAGGATAATGCACGACCGCATGTTGCAGGTCCTGTTCGGGATTTTCTGGATACAGAAAATGTTCGACTGCTGCCCTGGCCAACACATTCTCCAGATCTCTCACCAACTGAAAACGTCTGGTCAATGGTGGCCGAGCAACTGGCCCGTCACAATACGCCAGTCACTACTCTTGATGAACTGTGGTATCGTGTTGAAGCTGCATGGGCAGCTGTACCTGTACATGCCATCCAAGCTCTGTTTGACTCAATGCCGAGGCGTATCAAGGCCGTTATTACAAGTGGTTGTTCTGGGTACTGATTTCTCAGGATCTATGCACCCAAATTGCGTGTAAATGTAATCACATGTCAGTTCTACTATAATATATTTGTCCAAATAATACCCGTTTATCATCTGCATTTCTTCTTGGTGTAGCAACTTGAATGGCCAGTAGTGTACAATAATCTGTTCCTTACCATAAACAAAAAGTGCATCATTTACATCCAGGAGATCTGCCCTTCGCTTGGAGTTGTGCAACTGGTTAGATACTAATCGTCAGTTACACACACACATTTTATTTACTGATGAGGCGCAGTTTACTCGAGTAATTTTGCACAAGCCTCGTATACTGGATTTGGCTTTTTAATTGTAAAAGTCAAAACGAATGAAACTGGAAAAAAAACTTTTTACACTCCTTGGACGTCTTCTTCTCGAAGCGGTTCTCTTAATTGATGAGACATAATAATAGTCATCGCAGGGCGTTCCAGCAAATGGCGAAATCCATACTGCGGTGCCAGAAGCAAAACCCTCAGGTGGTTGTACTCAGCTACGGCGGTCAAGGCTTCTAGATTCGTGCGGGGACAAGAGTTACGTAAGAGCAGAGCCAGCAGCCAAAGACCGGCACGTGGGAAGGAAAAAACAATGGGCACCGTCGCTGACGCCTGCTATTTGCGGGAACTCGCAGCGAACAGCAGGTACTGCTGAGCAATGCGAGGGGGAATGTAAGTCTAGCGTAACTTCTGTGTACCATCTGTAAATACTCCACCAAGGGCCGGTTTAAGGTGGCACGGGGTCCCTAGCAGTCATGAACTGCAGGGTCGCTATTCAACAGTATGCACAATAAGACCGCGACAATTCGGCACTCGTTAAAAACAACACACCCGGTAGTTCGACACGCAACAGAAATTTTCCCGTATCTTTAGCTGGGCGCGGCTGGCGGTACAGCCTGACGCCTTAGAGATACAGCGGAACCCTACGCCACTACTCCTCGACAGTAACAACACTGTCTGCCTCACTGAGTGAATCATATTCTCGCTAAAGTAAACAGTGCTGCCGAATTAGCTTTTTTACACCTACGTTTCTAGCATTTGTAGACTTAGAGAAAGCTTTTGACAATGTTGACTCGAATACTCTCTTTCAAAATTCTAAAGGAGGCAGGGGTAAAATACAGGGAGCGAAAGGCTATTTACAATTTGTACAGAAACCGGATTGCAGTTATAAGAGTCGAGGGGCATGAAAGGGAAGCAGTGGTTTGGAAGGGAGTGAGACAGGGTTGTAGCCTCTCCCCGATGTTATTCAATCTGTATGATGAGGAAGCAGTGAAGGAAACAAAAGAAAAATTCGGAGTAGGTATTAAAATCCATGGAGAAGGAATAAAAACTTTAAGGTTCGCCGATGACATTGTAATTCTGTCAGAGACAGCAAAGGACTTGGAAGAGCAGTTGAACGGAATGGACAGTGTCTTGAAAGGAGGGTATAAGATGAACATCAACAGAAGCAAAACGAGGATAATGGAATGTAGTCGAATTAAGTCGGGTGATGCTGAGGGAGTTAGATTAGGAAATGAGACACTTAAAGTAGTAAAGGAGTTTTGCTATCTGGGGAGCAAAATACTGATGATGGTCGAAGTAGAGAGGATATAAAATGTAGACTGGCAATGGCAAGGAAAGTGTTTCTGAAGAAGAGAAATTTGTTAATATTGGTTAGATTTAAGTGTGAGGAAGTCGTTTCTGAAAGTATTTGTATGGAGTGTAGCCATGTATGGAAGTGAAACATGGACGATAAATAGTTTGGACAAGATGAGAATAGAAGCTTTCGAAGTGTGGTGCTACAGAAGAATGCTGAAGATTAGATGGATAGATCACATAACTAATGAGGAGGTATTGAATAGAATTGGGGAGAAGAGGAGTTTGTGGCACAACTTAACAAGAAGAAGGGACCGGTTGGTAGGACATGTTCTGAGGCATCAAGGTATCACAAATTTAGTATTGGAGGGCAGCGTGGAGGGTAAAAATCGTAGAGGGAGACCAAGAGATGAATACACTAAGCAGATTCAGAAGTAGGTAGGTTGCAGTAAGTACTGGGAGATGAAGAAGCTTGCGCAGGATAGAGTAGCATGGAGAGCTGCATCAAATCAGTCTCAGGGCTGAAGACCACAACAACAACAACAACATGGCTGTATTTAACACGTTTGCAAGTGATTTAGCATGAAAAAATTGAATTTAGCGTATATCATATTTTTTTAGCATTTTTTTCCTGCTTTGTCAATGACTGCATGTTTTTTAAATGATAATTAATTGAAACGCTCAGCTGCCAACAGAAGTTGTTGACATACCTCGATGGGGACAGCTGAAAATGTGTGTCCCAACCGGGACTCGTACCCGGGATGTCCTGCTTACATGGCAGATGCTCTATCCATCCTTTTTTCTTTCTTTTTTTTAAATCTCATTTTGTTCGCTTTTGTTCGTTGCATCTGCTCGGGGCGGACGTCGTAAGACATGTTTTTTTTTTAATATTTTTTTTTCTTTAGAGGGCAGCTAACCCTCTGACACTATCCATCTGAGCCACCGAGGACAAAGACGAATAGCGCTTCCCGTGAGACCCACATTGTCAACTATCCACAATCTACATATATAATGTTCCTAATAGATACTTTGCTCAGCCATTCATTGCTCGCGCCCACTAAGGTGACGATTCCCGTAAGAGTTTGGGGGCAACCTGTGCTCATTCGCACAGACGAACGTCAGTGGCCGGGTAGCCATGGGACACATTTTCAGCTGTCCCCATCGAGGTATGTCAACAACACCTGTCGGCAGCTGAGGGTTTCAATTAATTATCACTTATTCTAGAGAAGCTGCACGATCATCAATGGTATCTGTTCTTTCGAGAACAGTACTATCTTCATATATGTATGTTTTTTGTTGAAAGTGCAAAATTGCCTTTTTAGGAACGTTTTAGTTTTCATCACACCACCGCAGTGCTCCAGAAACATTCAACTTTCCACCTACTATGATTAATTTCTCATGGTCGGTATTCACAATTACCTAGAATTTCTTAAAAAATAATGTCGTAGCGTCATATTTATTGGGCATCCAAAGTCGTTCGATAGGGGAATACCGGAAGTTCAGGGCCAAAATTTACATACAAATCAAGATTGGAGGTTATGTGTTGAATCTGTCGTTCGTTGGCCTTTACACCAAGAAGAAATGCAGATGATAAACGGGTATTCATTGAACAAATATATTATACTGGAACTGACATGTGATTACAATTTCACGCAATTTGGGTTAATCTTATATCCTCCTTTCAAGATATTGTCAATTCCGTTCGGTTGCTCTTCCAGGTTCTTTGCTCTCTCTGACAGAATTACAATGTCATCAGCGAGCCTCAACGTTTTTATTTCTTCTCTATGGATTTTAATTCCTACTCCGAATTTTTCTTTTGCCTCCTTCACTGCTTGCTCAATATACAGATTGAATAACATCGGGGAGAGGCTACACCCCTTTCTCACTCCCTTCCCAACCACTGCTTCCCTTTCATGCCGCTCGACTCTTATAACTGCCATCTGGTTTCTGTACAAATTGTAAATAGCCTTTTGTTCCCTGTATATTACCCCAGCCACCTTCAGAATTTGAAGGAGAGTATTTTAGTCAACGTTCTCAAAAGCTTTCTCTAAGTCTACAAATGCTAGATACGTAGGTTTGCCTTTCCTTAATCTATTTTCTAAGATAAGTAGTAGGGTCAGTATTGCCTCACGTATTCCAACATTTCTACGGAATCCAAACTGATCTTCCCCGAGGTCCTGTTGTTAGTAGCAGCCATGAACCTTACACCTCAGGTTAGCACTTTTTTTGCATTAAAGGTAATACAAGTGCGATATTTCAGTCGTGAACCATCAGAGATGCAACGTTTTGCATGTCGATCGGCAGGCACAACAAAGCTGACCATGCTTGCATGATAGTGCTTTGTGCTGCCCCTGGGCTCCAGTTTATTCTTTGTCATGCGTAGTGTCCATTACAATTAATCTCTCAGAGTACACACACACACACACACACACACACACACACACACACACACACATACACACACTTTCTCTAATCAAGGGCTGGACGAGTTAACAGAACGCTCGTTTATACCTCGTAGTTGTTCCCTTCGTCTGGTCGTGCAGTTAGACATTTTCTATGCCCGGTTTTTGCTATTCTATGTGTGTAGTATCCGATATTTTAACTGTAACACGCTACCTCGCATTTCTATGTGAATTTTTATTGAAATATAAGCTAGATTTTTCTATATCTGTTCGACTTCAGGTCTACAATTCCCCTGTTACCTCCTACACTCTTTAATTAGTAATCAGGAGCCCGTGCTAGAAGAGATGCGGTTCGATGCTGGTCACGGTCAAGGCAGCAGAAGATTAGTCGGAAAGGTTAAATATATATATATATATCTATCCATTGGGAATCGGCAGGCTGGCGGCCATTTTAATTTCTACCGCCATTATCGGGACCTTCGTTCTCTTGAAAGAGAACCAACGGGGACTGAATCTATAGTATCCTTTGAGATGCACTACACAGTAGTTACGAAAGTGGTTTGCTAAGTCTGGTAAATTTCCAAGAAAGAATGAAACATTGACGCGCGGTTTGAGGCGTCATGTCACGGACTGCGCGGCCCCTCCCACAGGAGGTTCGAGTCCTCCCTAGGGCAAGGCTGTGTGTGATGTTCTTAGCATAAGTTAGTTTAAGTTGTGTGTAAGTCTAGGGACCGATGACCTAAGCAGTTTGGTCCCTTAGGAATTCACACACATCTGAACATCTGAATAAAACATTTCTGTTGCGCCTTCGTGATTGGTAAGCTTGATTATTCCAAGGATCATGTACAGAATTTCAACAATGTACACCGTACAATTCACTGTTGGCAGCCATCTGAATTGGTCAGTGTGTCGACTGCGATGGGTTTTAATTTGAAGGGTTGGACTGCCGCACAAATCAAAACAGAATTGGCTGACGATTACGCGGACTCTGGTCCATCTTTGAAGACCATTGTCTTTTGGATTAATGAACTTGAACGTAATTGGATAAGCACCGAAGACGAAGTGCGCTCCGGTCGTCCAGTTGAGGTCACCCAGAAGGTTATATGGTAATGCAAGACAGTCGAATAAAAATTCTTGAAATTGCTGAGACTGTGTGAATATCAATGGAGGGGGCATAATATACTGCAAGCAGAATTGTTTATGAAGAAGCACTGTGTGACAGATGGGTGCCGCGATTGCACATAGTGGAACAAAAGTCCATCTGGTACAACATTTCAGCATAACATCTGATGACATTTACTTGCAGTCGCAAGACGTTCTGCGTCATTTGTGACTGTTCGTGAAACGTGGATCCTCCATTACACACCAGAGTCAATACTGCAGTCAAAACAATGGACAAGGCTGGTGAAAGTGCACCAAAGAAGACGAAGACCATTTTGTCAGCTGGTACGGTGATGTCACTGCTTTTTTTGGGACTCGCAAGGAAGAGTCCTCATAGATTACTTGAAAACGGCAAAATCAGAACTGGATGCTATTATGCTTCACTGTTGGACTGTTTGAAACTTGCATTGCCTGAAAAAAGACCACGGTTCGCACTCAGAAAGTGTTCTTTCACCAGGATAATGCATCATGCCCACATCAGCGAAAACAATGGCAAAAGTGCATGAACTGGGCTTTGAATTGGCTTCTCATTCACCATATTTAGTTCCAAGTGACTTCTTCCTGTTCCCTAACTTGAAACCTTGGCTTTCTGGGAAGAAATTTTCCTCAGACGAGAAAGCGATAGTTGCAGTCTATTAGAATTTTGCAGTTTGACAAGACCTATTTTTTCGACGGGATGAAAAAGCTGGATGACCGCTGGACCAAATGTATATCGCTCAAAGGAGACTATTTCGAGAAGTAAGGTGAGTATATCCCTCAAAGGAGTCTGCTAAATCTACAGAGCAAGAACCAACTTGTTTTGCCAACTTATTTATTAAGGAAACTACAACGAACCACCAACAGTAAAACACTCTTCAAAACCAACAAAACAATAAGAATCCCCTCTGTAGATCAAGCAAACAACAACTAACCCCTACAATCAGAGTTCCCTTCGACTCTATACCCGTATAACTGTTCTGCGTCGAAGTTGGCTGTTAGCAGCTGATAGATAGCGTAACCCAACGAAAGGGACGTGCCGGCCGAAGTGGCCGTGCGGTTAAAGGCGCTGCAGTCTGGAACCGCAAGCCCGCTACGGTCGCAGGTTCGAATCCTGCCTCGGGCATTGATGTTTGTGATGTCCTTAGGTTAGTTAGGTTTAACTAGTTCTAAGTTCTAGGGGACTAATGACCTCAGCAGTTGAGTCCCATAGTGCTCAGAGCCATTTGAACCATTTGAAAGGGACGTATCCCAATTGTTGCGGAAGAGATGAAAATGACGTTTGGTTTGTGGGGCGCTCAGTTGCGCAGTTATCAGCGCCTGTACAAATTCCCAACCTTAACTCAGTCCAATCTCGCCACTTTCATAAATGATGAGGATAACACGAACACACAGCCATCTCGAGGCAGGTGAAAATCCCTGACCCCGCCGGGAATCGAACCCGGGACCCCGTGCCGGGGAAGTGAGAACGCGACTGCGAAACCAGGAGCCCCGGACATAGCGGAAGAGAGGATGGTCGAGGTGGCACATCGCTGGACAGGCCGATCTTCTCCGCAGTCGGCGAGACGAGGACTCCCTGCTGAACGGCCGGGCGCCGGCTTATCTAGCTCCTGGCGGAATGATACACTCCTGGAAATGGAAAAAAGAACACATTGACACCGGTGTGTCAGACCCACCATACTTGCTCCGGACACTGCGAGAGGGCTGTACAAGCAATGATCACACGCACGGCACAGCGGACACACCAGGAACCGCGGTGTTGGCCGTCGAATGGCGCTAGCTGCGCAGCATTTGTGCACCGCCGCCGTCAGTGTCAGCCAGTTTGCCGTGGCATACGGAGCTCCATCGCAGTCTTTAACACTGGTAGCATGCCGCCACAGCGTGGACGTGAACCGTATGTGCAGTTGGCGGACTTTGAGCGAGGGCGTATAGTGGGCATGCGGGAGGCAGGGTGGACGTACCGCCGAATTGCTCAACACGTGGGGCGTGAGGTCTCCACAGTACATCGATGTTGTCGCCAGTGGTCGGCGGAAGGTGCACGTGCCCGCCGACCTGGGACCGGACCGCAGCGACGTACGGATGCACGTTAAGACCGTAGGATCCTACGCAGTGCCGTAGGGGACCGCACCGCCACTTCCCAGCAAATTAGGGACACTGTTGCTCCTGGGGTATCGGCGAGGACCATTCGCAACCGTCTCCATGAAGCTGGGCTACGGTCCCGCACACCGTTAGGCCGTCTTCCGCTCACGCCCCAACATCGTGCAGCCCGCCTCCAGTGGTGTCGCGACAGGCGTGAATGGAGGGACGAATGGAGACGTGTCGTCTTCAGCGATGAGAGTCGCTTCTGCCTTGGTGCCAATGATGGTCGTATGCGTGTTTGGCGCCGTGCAGGTGAGCGCCACAATCAGGACTGCATACGACCGAGGCACACAGGGCCAACACCCGGCATCATGGTGTGGGGAGCGATCTCCTACACTGGCCGTACACCACTGGTGATCGTCGAGGGGACACTGAATAGTGCACGGTACATCCAAACCGTCATCGAACCCATCGTTCTACCATTCCTAGACCGGCAAGGGAACTTGCTGTTCCAACAGGACAATGCACGTCCGCATGTATCCCGTGCCACCCAACGTGCTCTAGAAGGTGTAAGTCAACTACCCTGGCCAGCAAGATCTCCGGATCTGTCCCCCATTGAGCATGTTTGGGACTGGATGAAGCGTCGTCTCACGCGGTCTGCACGTCCAGCACGAACGCTGGTCCAACTGAGGCGCCAGGTGGAAATGGCACGGCAAGCCGTTCCACAGGACTACATCCAGCATCTCTACGATCGTCTCCATGGGAGAATAGCAGCCTGCATTGCTGCGAAAGGTGGATATACACTGTACTAGTGCCGACATTGTGCATGCTCTGTTGCCTGTGTCTATGTGCCTGTGGTTCTGTCAGTGTGATCATGTGATGTATCTGACCCCAGGAATGTGTCAATAAAGTTTCCCCTTCCTGGGACAATGAATTCACGGTGTTCTTATTTCAATTTCCAGGAGTGTATTTTCGGGACTACTTGCACACACGTGATCACCAGGAAATAGTTCGTCGATCGTCGCGCTCCCTTCCTCTGCTGCTGGTTGATGTCCTCTGATCGACGTTGGCCGCACCTACATGTTTGTTGTCAACTGTGGTACTTGCTTGTAAATACTCTTGCGTCGCCCAGACTTCGCGGCGGAGTCGGCAACCCGCATCTCTGCTCCGTCTGCCGCTGCAGTAGGCGTCTGTGGAGACTATTTCTAAACGTGTTACGAGTTGTTTACGAAACAAACATTTTTTGTTGCTGTTTTACCAGGGTATCAAACCACCCTCGTACATAGGCGATATACTGTACATGTAAACCCGTGCACATAGCTGAGGAGAGAAAGGTCATGGGATACCTCCTAATATCGTGTCAGAGGTCCTTTTGCACGGTGAAGGGCAGCAAATCGACGGACCTGCTCCATAATTGCGAAACTGTTGCCAGTGCAGAATTTTATGCACGAACTGACCTCTCGATTATGTCTCATAAATGTTCGATGGGATACTAGTCGGGTGATCTGTGAAACGTCACCTTAGAAAAATTATGAATGACTGTGCTGGTAAACGTTATTTGATTTTCAAACAGCCGAGCAAAACTCAATGTACTCAAACAGTTTTCTCTTTACTTATTCTGGTCATCTCTAAACTGACACACAATATTTTTTACTTCAACGCAATCTGACTGTCAATAATCCCTACAAAAGAATGGTCCTGACTAACAATAACCTATACCTTTCATGAGTCATTCACATCACAAAAATCTTCGTTACTCGAACTACTGCAATACTGCAAGCGCCAATACTGCCAGCTAAATAAAAGAGTCTAACTACTGAGGCACTAACTATTGATAGGCATAATTAGCAAATGAAAGATATTGATAAAGAACAAACAATATATTTACCTTAATAATGTTCAGAAGTCATCATTTATATCTATCAATTAATGACAACCATCTTTACAAATTTCTTTTTTTCTGGCGGACACACGTCCACAACGTCCGCTTATGGTAACCTCTTAAAAATCTGGCATCTCTCTCTCCACATCCACATCCACCGCTGCTGGCGGTTCACCTCCAACTGCCCAACGCTACATGCTGTTCACATCCAACGGCCCAACACTACACGAGCGAATATTCCAACAATGAGCCCAACCAACCACAGACTGCACACAGCACAGTCAGTGATTTTCATACAGAGCGCTACATGGCGTTACCAACATAAAATCCTAAACAGCGTACTTACATAGCCCCATTCTCCCCACAAAAAATTTTACAAATTGTTTTGGGCAGTGGCCAAGACAAATTTGCTAAATTTTTTATGTTAACGCTAATAAATGTATCAAATGCACACACTTATTGATACACTGTTGGTCAAAAGCAAAAATTGTCCACTGTCCATAAAGACAGTCCTGATCATTCATCACAGTAGTGATCAGTAGCGATCAGTAAAAGAAAATGTACACGGAAATAGTGGATTTCCATGCAGTCTTGAAGAAGTAGTGTTGTCCTTCCAACGGAAAGACAGTGCTAACTCTTCACATTTAGACATGTAATGGGCCACAACAGAGCCAACCCACAGCAAAATCAGTCGAAGTTTTGAAGAATATTGGTAGGTAGATCATCACAGAGCAGACCCACAGTATTTCTTGTCGAGATAATGGCATTAGTGGGCCACAACAGGTGCAGACCCACTGGAGACCTAGTAATGATTATGGTATTGGTGGGCCATCAAAGGTGCAGACCCACTTAGTCCTTGCAGAGATGGCCAGCAGCCATCTGTTGCGACTGTGTGGGTGCATAATCACCATCGAAGAGTCTTGCGGACACACGTCCAGATCGTCCGCTTATAGTAACCTCTCAAAACTCTGGCATCTCTCTCCCTCCACATCCACCACTCCTGGTGGCTTACCTCCAACTGCCCAATGCTGCGTGCTTTTCACATCCAACTGCCCAACACTACACGAGCGAATATTCCAACAGCGAGTCCAACCAGCGACAGACTGCACACAGCACAGTCAGTGATTTTCATAAAGAGCACTACGTGGTGTTACCAAAATAAAAACCTAAACAGCCTACTTACATCTGGGTGGCCAAACCATTCTCTCGAACTGTCCAGAATGTTCTTCAAACTAATCGCGAGCAACTGTGGCCCGTCGACATAGCGCATTGTCATCCATAAAAATTCCACCGTTGTTCAGGAACTGACGTCCATGCCTCCACCCTAGTCTAAGTGGCCAAACATCCAGAAGACCCAACCTATTCCACGTAAACACAGCCCACAACATTATGGAGCCACCACCAGCTTACACAGTGCCTAGTTGACAACTTGGGTCCATTGCTTCGTGGGGTTACGCCACACTCGAATCGTACCAGTATCTCTTACCAACAGAAATCGGGACTCTTCTGAGCAGACCATGTTTTTCCAGTCGTCTAAGAGTCCAATCGATTTGGTCACTAGCCCTGGAGACACGCTGTAGCTATATCGGTAGCTAAGGCACTCGCGTTGCCAGCCGGGGTGGCCGAGCGGTTCTAGGCCCTTCAGTCTGGAACCGCGCGACCGCTACGGTCGCAGGTTCGAATCCTGCCTCGGGCATGGACGTGTGTGATGTCTTTAGGTTAGTTAGGTTTAAGTAGTTCTAAGTTCTAGGGGACTGATGACCACAGAAGTTAAGTCCCATAGTGCTCAGAGCCATTGGAACCATTGTTTTTGCACTCGCGTCGGTCATCTGCAGCGATAGCCCGTTAACACCAAATTTCGCTGCCAATGCGGTAACTGCAGAGGGAAATAACAGCAAACTTGCTCCAACTTTTGCGTAGTGCCCCTGAGCTGTCATACAGGATACGTCCCCCATTGATTTCTGCCGTGTTGCTTGTGTGTTAGCACTGATAACTACGCAAACGCCACCGCTCTCGGTCGTTAAGTGAAGGCCGTCGGCAACTGTGTTGTCCGCGGTGAGAAGGAATGCTGAAATTTAGTATTCTCGGCACACTTTAAACACCGTGCATCACAGAATATTGTATTCCCCAACAATTTCCGAAATGAAATGTTCATGCGTCTAGATTCAAGTAACATTACGCATTCAACGTCTGTCAATTCCAGTCGTGCCGCCATAATCACGTCGGAAACTTTTCACATGAATCACCTGACAAGGGAACCTCCCCATCGCAACCCCCTCAGATTTAGTTATAAGTTGGCACAGTGGATAGGCCTTGATAAACTGAACACAGATCAATCGAAAAAACAGAAAGAAGTTGTGTCGAACTGTGAAAAAATAAGCAAAATATACGAACTGAGTAGTCCATGGGCCACATAGGCAACATCACGGACAATGGGAGCTCAAGAGCGCGGTGGTCTCGTGGTAGCGTGAGCAGCTACAGAACGAGACGTCCTTGGTTCACGTCTTCCCTCTAGTGAGAATTTTACTTTCTTTATTTTTGCATAGTTATCTGTCCGTTCGTTCATTGACGTCTCTGTTCACTGTAAAAAGTTTAGTGTCTGTGTTTTGCGAACGCATCGCAAAACCGTGCGATTAGTAGACGAAAGGACGTGCCTCTCCAATGGGAACCGAAAACATTTGATCGCAAGGTCATAGGTCAACCGATTCCTCCACAGGAAAACACATCTGATATATTCTATACGACACTGGTAACGGTATGTGCGTCACATGACAGGAATATGTTGTCGATCCACCTAACTTGTACACTTGGCGAATGGGTAAAAAGATTCTTCTACCTTGCCCGATTTAGGTTTTCTTGTGGATGTGATAATCACTCCCAAAAAAGTGATGAAAACACAAGAGTTTGTCACATAAACTGAAAATAAAAAAATTAAACTTTTGACTCGATGGAAGATTTGAACCAAGGACCTCTCGTCCCGCAGCTGCTCACGTTACCACGAGACCACGACGCTCCTGAGCTCTTAGTGTCCTTGATGTTGCCTATCTTCCCATGAACTACTCAGTTTGTACATTTTGCTTATTTTTTCACAGTTCCACACAACTTCTTCCTGTTTTCTCAATTGATCTGTGTTCAGTTTTTCAAGGCCTATCCACTGTGCCAACTTATAACTAAATCTGAGGGGGGTGCGATGGGGAGGTTCCCTTGTGAGTAGCATAGTTTATAAGACAGGCAACTGCGCTTATAGGCCACTGCGCATACGCGCCGTGCAACTCATTGGTGAAACTAAACACTTTCGGCGTGTTCCAACTTTGGCGACACTGGTAGCATGAGTTATAAGGTTATGTGTGTTCGTAGAGTGTAGACAAACAGAAATATGAAGTGGGGAACGGAGAATAATGTTCGCTTTTGGGATATCTATGCTTTGCATGGGTGTTTGTGGGATTTCAGTGAAGCTGATTACAAAAATAAGCAACATATTGCTGCCGCTGAGACCATCATGTGCGATCATAACATAGATGGCTTGACAATATCTGATCTGCAGGGCAAAATTTATTGAGTTAGGAGCACATATACAACTGAATTAAGAAAAATACAAGCAAGTATAATTGTAGCTTTGACAATGCTCTCGTCTGCAAGACTAAAATCCCATCGTTCGAGTTGGGCAACTCTTTGTTAAGGAATATTGTTGACAGGAGGGAAGGCTATACAAATTCAGGAAGCTGCATTCTTTATTCAATATTTATCTATTTAAAACGTCGCTGCAGTGCTCCCAATTCACACATGTTAGAATTTTGAAATATTGCCACTGTGCAGGTCTATCTTCAAGACAGTAATTTCTCTTCTTAATGCGGCCTGCTTCGAATAATTATTGTTGCTAATGTTAATAATTATTAGTGTTAATGTTAATAATTACTGGGGTTAATGAAATAGCGTCATCACCAACTAAATCCGTATCTTATAGCATGCCAAGTGTTCTCGACTGTAATGCACGCAATATGATAGGTAATTTCAGTTCTGGCGACAGTGCTTCACGCATTACAGTACCCTTATTCCTTATCGCATAATTAACTGTATTTAGAGGAAACGTGAACAGTTCTGGTGACATTCTAAGATAATTAAAAGAACTTCTTGGATCTTCCGTTATAACTTATTTCAGCAAGGATGCTGAGCAACCGAGCTGACGTCTTTTCTTCATCCAGTCATGAATAGAAACACGTTTCTTTTTTTTTTCTCACGATTCCACGCAATAAGCTTTAACTCCATCACAACTCGTGCGACGTGCAGCTGCCAAAACTTCCATTTCAGACACGACTCAGGGACTCACAAAACGACGAAACTGAAGTGTATACTGGTGTCGCCGTGGCTACAGTCATATATGTAACCACTTGCGTGCAACTCATTCCACGCAAAGAGAGGCGCAACCCAATGTCGTCGAGTAAACTATGCTTAAATGACAGCTCCAACAATGCACAGCCCTTTGACAGCTTGTGTACGCTATATCACCGCCATCTGTATGTGTGCATATCGCTATCCTGTGACTTCTCCCACGACAGTGTACTTGCATGCACTGCAGAATATGTGCACAGTTTATATCTGGAAGACAACAGATGCATACTTAAGAAGTCATGTCCCCAGGTACGACAACGCAGCTCGGAAATTCTATCCCTGCGGCCGGTCATATTGCTGGGAACTGACAGAAGCCGGTAACCGCAGCTGCCGCTGCAGCGTCTGGCGCGAGGCCAACCAGATAGCGTAACCTGTCTCCCGGAGGTCACAACACCGCTGACCCAGAAATTTTTCCGCACACCCGATGCGATAACTGCGGAGGGAAATCACAGCAAACTTGCTCAAACTTTTGCGTAAGTTCAGTAGTTTCCTTGTACGTGCACGACAGCAGGCTGATGGAATGTTCCCTGCCTGGGGTGATTGACGTAACATCTATTCGCTCGTCGCTCTAACTTTCTTATGTGACAAAACGCCGCCAGACTTGAATCGCTAATAACTACGAGACTAATGACGCGTAAACTATGGTTGACCCCACAACGGATACAACATGCCTCTACATGTTTGCCGCGTAGTTCTGACTGTGACGTCACCGTACCAGTGTAGGCGTATGCACGCGACTGTTACGAATTAGCTTAGTGTAAAGTCATAAACTGGCAGAGAGAGGAAAAGCGTTTAGCTAGGATATTGATGCTATGTCACTGTAATGGGCTAGCGGAACACTATAACCCTTTCATCATACGAATAAACCTGGTGTAAATATTGCACTATTTATTCTTACGCGTTTGCTAGAACCTCATTGGATTACCGTTTCAGGTGGGAGTGCAGCCACTAATACGGGACAACAACTTTACCGGAGCATTAACTTGGATAGCAATGGCGTGTCAACTGGTACAGCTAGCCTGCAGTGACGTGGACAGCTACAGTCCACGCGTAAAAACAGACGAGCAGAGGAGCAACACAGCTTTGCTTGTCATTTAATTTTTAAGCAGAATGAAATAACACACTGCAAATCTCCCACAACACGCTCCTTAGACGACTAGACGAAAACCGCAACACGTTGTCGTTTTTACACTACTGGCCATTAAAATTGATACACCACGAATATGACGTGCTACAGACGCGAAATTTAACAGACGGGAAGAAGATGCTGTGATATGCAAATGATTAGCTTTTCAGAGCATTCACACAAGGTTGGCGCCGGTGGCGACACCTACAACGTGCTGACATGAGGAAAGTTTCTCACCGATCCTCATACACAAACAGCAGTTGATCGGCGTTGCCTGGTGAAACGTTGTGATGCCTCGTGTAAGGAGGAGAAATGCGTACCATCACGTTTCCGACTTTGATAAAGGTCGAATAGTAGCCTATCGAGATTGCGGTTTATCGTATCGCGACATGGCCGCTCGCGTTGGTCGAGATCCAATGACTGTTAGGAGAATATGGAATCGGTGGGTTCAGGAGGGTAATACGGAACGCCGTGATGGATCCCAACGGCCTCGTATCACTAGCAGTCCAGATGACAGGCATCTTATCCGCATGGCTGTAACGGATCGTACAGCCACGTCTCGATCCCTGAGTCAACAGACAACAACCATTTGCACGAACAGTTCGACGACGTTTGCAGCAGCATGGACTATCAGCTCGGAGACCACGCCTGCGGTTACCCTTGACGCTGCATCACAGACAGGAACACCTGTGATGGTGTACTCAATAACGAACCTGGGTGCACGAATGGCAATATGTCATTTTTTCGGATGAATCCAGGTTCTGTTTACATCATCATGATGGTCGCATCCGTGTATGGCGACATCGCGGTGAACGCACATTGGAAGCGTGTATTCGTCATCGCCATACTGACGTATCACCTAACGTGATGGCATGGAGTCTCGGTCACCTCTTGTTCGCATTGACGACACTTTGAACAGTGGACGTTGCATTTCAGATGTGTTACGACCCGTGGCTCTACCCTTCATTCGATTACTGCGAAACCCTACATTTCAGCAGGATAATGCACGACCGCATGTTGCAGGTCCTGTACGGGCCTTTCTGGACACAGAAAATGTTCTACTGCTGCCCTGCCCAGCGCATTCTCCAGATCTCTCACCAATTGAAAACGTCTGGTCACTGGTGGCCGAGCAACAGGCTCGTCACAATATACCAGTCACTACTCTTGATGAACTGTGGTATCGTGTTGAAGCTGCATGGGCAGCTGTACCTGTACACGCCATCCAAGCGCTGTTTGACTCAATTCCCAGGGTATCAAGGCTGTTATTACGGCCATAGGTGGTTGTTCTGGGTACTGATTTCTCAAGATCTATGCACCCAAATTGCGTGAAAATGTAATCACATGTCAGTTCTAGTATAATATATTTGTCCAATGAATACCCGTTTATCATCTGCATTTCTTCTTGGTGTAGCAATTTTAATGGCCAATAATGTAGCTAACGTACTATTGTAATTTAAAATAAGAACGATTAAAATTCCTGACTTAACTACAGGGTAATTTTTTCTGCAAAAAGGTGTGCGGAACGTAAGAGAGTATTTAAGGATTTCACCGTATAGTTAAATATTGAAGACACTGAAGGTATTACTTACAGTCAGTCGTCTGGTAATCTCTTAGCTCCTTCCTTATCCGAATCCGAGAAATACATTTCAGTTTTGGAAGTGTCACCTGCTACGTTGATAACGAGCCGATCAACAAGAGAATCCACGAACCCAACTAGACGCCGCATTTTCTCTTCTTTTATGACGAGCCGTTCTATATCCCTCCAGCGTTCGACAGTGACGTGTGAAAAAGCTACGTGCGTTAGTTCCAGTACGTCTGGCACTTAACAGTCTTGTTACTTCTCGGACCAAATCGCGCAGTTCGGCTCCACATCAGTTCTGTTGGGTTCATATTGTAATGCAAATGTAAAAATGCAGCATTTTTATGACGTGCTCGATGCTGTGAAAATGATTTTTTTTCATGTTTCTACGATACTTATCTACCTCTGTGGTATAAAACGATGGAAATACTCCAAATAAAGCGGGTTTGGTTTTTCATTTTTGCGTTAAAAAATTAAAGGGTTATGTTTTCTTAATTTAAACAACTTTTATGAACGGTCTTTCCTAAAACATCGACAACTAAGAACTTGTATTTGAAATGGAAACAGGAATTTCGCGTCCGATATGTAATTAGAAACAAGAACACGTGCATTATTCATAAAAAAATGACGATGAGTTTTGTAATTCGAGATGTAGGTATTTCAAATTGAACGAGAAAAAAAATGATACTCGGGAGATATGAAGCAACGCACAAATAACAGTATTAGTTTCACATGCCGTTATGCTACCGACTGCACTACATGTTCAATGTTGTGTTGATCATCAACTGCATTTTACACAACGCTGGGAAAACTTCAACGCCAATTATCTCCGTAAATTTATGAAAAACATTAAGAACAACCTATTTCTCGGCACTTTTTAACCGTGTTGCACGCGCGTGTTTCACTACGGTGCAGGAAGCAACCTCAGCCATTTTCGTAATGCCTATTAACAGCGCAACAATCGGAACACAACAGTGCAGAGGCTGTGACTGTACACGATTTTTGAAATAAAAACTACGTAGATAAAGCGTGATTAAAAAAAACTTTGATGGCTGTTAATACATTTGAATATCTTAGTGTCATTTAATCTAACTTAGTAATAAAATATCTAATATGTAAGTAGGACCTACTTCCAAAGGCGTAACAACACCAGTGTACGCGTGCTACGGCTTCTGACCAATCATCGCGTTTGTGTTTGTTTACATCAGGTATATTCTTACGATGAATGGATTATAGGACCCAATGTGAAACAATAAAATTATTCGCCGGAATAAACGTGAACATCGTTATTAAACTGAAAATTACAAAATAATAAACGGTGTCGTCTCATTTGACTCGTGAATATGTTCGGAATTATGGAAGAAGTCAGAAGAAAGCTTGCATCAAAAAGAATCCAAAACGTCTAAAAAGTCCAGTGCAGAGCGAGTGCGAAAGATACGATACGGCACCGTCGAAAAGAAATGGAAAACGACGCAAAACAATTACGTAGCTGGCCCGGCGTGCATATTACCGAATGACCGCACAGTGTTATATAGAACCCATCGAAGGTCATTCATGTCATGTACGCCTGTGAGCTGCTTCGAGCGGTCGTCTATCTTATGAAAGATGCCACTGCTGATCATGCTGACCTCACTGTTGACACCTATATATATATATCGATCTACTGATACGCTTGCTATACTTCGTGAGACCACAGACCATCGCCACATAGGATAAACTTGTGATTTATCTATTCTTTAACCATTTTCTACTCTGTTTAAGCACAGTATTAAATAGATCGATAATTACATTGCATAGTAACACAAAACAATTCTTATGAATTTATCCCTTCGTTCTCACGAAAAAATCTATGGCGCGGACTCGAATTGTGCACACTGGTCAATAATGCATTTATTTTTTGATTTTCTCCTATTTTTGGTCTGTAGCTACGCATCGTCAAACATTTTTGAAGCGACCAGTTTATTACACAGGTCTGCGACATAAAAATTGTTTCAAATTTATTAAGTGATTTTTATAGTGTTTTCAACGCTGATTTCGGGAAAAATAGTGAAAAAATTCCATCACGTATAGTTATTTCACAAACTTCTTGTCTAGTTTTAGCGTTTTTAGATTTTCAGCACTCTAGTGAGTTGGAATTTTGGTTTTTAGGATCTCCATGAACTGTTATTTAGCAGTTTTTATACTGTTGATGTTGTGGTCTTCAGTCCTGAGACTGGTTTGATGCAACTCTCCATGCTACTCTATCCTGTGCAAGCTTCTTCATCTCCCAGTACTTACTGCAACCTACATCCTTCTGAATCTGCTTAGTGTATTCATCTCTTGGTCTCCCTCTACGATTTTTACCCACCACACTGCCCTCCAATGCTAACTTTGTGACCCCTTGATGCCTCAGAACATGTCCTACCAACCGGTCCCTTCTTCTTGTCAAGTTGTGCCACAAACTCCTGTTCTCCCCAATTCTATTCAATACCTCCTCATTAGTTATGTGATCTACCCATCTAATCTTCAGCATTCTTCTGTAGCACCACATTTCAAAAGCTATTCTCTTCTTGTCCAAACTATTTATCGTCCATGTTCCACTTCCATACATGGCTACACTACATACAAATACTTTCAGAAACGACTTCCTGGCACTTAAATCTATACTGGATGTTAACAAATTTTTCTTCTTCAGAAACGCTTTTCTTGCCATTGCCAGTCTACATTTTATATCCTCTCTACTTCGACCATCATCAGTTATTTTGCTCCCCAAATAGCAAAACTCCTTTACTACTTTAAGTGTCTCATTTCCTAATCTAATTACCTCAGCATCACCCGACTTAATTCGACTACATTCCATTATCCTCGTTTTGCTTTTGTCGATGTTCATCTTATATCCTCCTTTCAAGACACTGTCCATTCCATTCAACTGCTCTTCCAAGTCCTTTGCTGTCTCTGACAGAATTACAATGTCATCGGCGAACATCAACGTTTTTATTTCTTCTCCATGGATTTTAGTACCTACTCCGAATTTTTCTCTTGTTTCCTTTACTGCTTGCTCAATATACAGATTGGATAACATCGGGGAAATGCTACAACCCTGTCTCACTCCCTTCCCAACCGCTGCTTCCCTTTCATGCCCCTTGATTCTGATAACTGCCATCCCAGCCACCTTTAGAATTTGAAAGAGAGTATTCCAGTCAACATTGTCAAATGCTTTCTCTAAGTCTACAAATGCGAGAAACGTAGGTTTGCCTTTCCTTAATCTTTCTTCTAAGATAAGTCGTAAGGTCAGTATTGCCTGACGTGTTCCAATATTTCTACGGAATTCAAACTGATCTTCCCCGAGGTCGGCTTCTACTAGTTTTTCCATTCGTCTGTAAAGAATTCGCGTTAGTATTTTGCAGCTGTGGCTTATTAAACTAGAGTGTTCGGTAATTTTCACGTCTATCAACACCTGCTTTCTTTGGGATTGGAATTATTATATTCTTCTTGAAGTCTGAGGGTATTTCGCCGGTTTCATACATCTTGCTCACCAGATGGTAGAGTTTTGTCAGGACTGGCTCTCCCAAGGCCGTCAGTAGTTCTAATGGAATGTTGTCTACTCCCGGGGCCTTGTTTCGACTCAGGTCTTTCAGTGCTCTGTCAAACTCTTCACACAGTATCATATCTCCCATTTCATCTTCATCTACATCCTCTTCCATTTCCATAATATTATTCTCAAGTACATCATCCTTGTATAGACCCTATATATACTCCTTCCACCTTTCTGCTTTCCCTTCTTTGCTTAGAACTGGGTTTCCATCTGAGCTCTTGATATTCATACAAGTGGCTCTCTTTTCTCCAAAGGTCTCTTTAACTTCTTGTAGGCAGTATCTATCTTACCCCTAGTGAGATAAACCTCTACATCCTTACATTTGTCCTCTAGTCATCCCTGTTTAGCTATTTGCACTTCCTGTCGATCTCATTTTTGAGACGTTTGTATACCTTTTTTTACTGCATTTTTATATTTTCTTCTTTCATCAATTAAATTCAATATTTCTTCTGTTACCCAAGGATTTCTACTAGCCCTCGTCTTTTTACCTCCTTGATCCTCTGCTGCCTTCACTACTTCATCCCGCAGAGCTACCCATTCTTCTTCTATTGTATTTCTTTCCCCCATTTGTGACAATTGTTCCCTTATGCTCTCCCTGAAACTCTGTACAACCTCTGGTTTAATCAGTTTGCCCAGATCCCATCTCCTTAAATTCCCACCTTTTTGCAGTTTCTTCAGTTTTAATCTACAGCTCATAACCAATAGATTGTGGTTAGAGTCCACTTCTGCCCCTGGAAATGTCTTACAATTTAACACCTGGTTCCTAAATCTCTGTCTTACCATTATATAATCTATCTGAAACCTGTTAGTATCTCCAGGCTTCTTCCATGTATACAGCCTTCTTTTATGATTCTTGAACCAAGTGTTAACTATGATTAAGTTATGCTCTGTGCAAAATTTCCTCTTTCATTTCTTTCCCCCAATCCATATTCACCTACTATGTTTTCTTCTTTCCCTTTTCCTACTCTCGAATTGCAGTCACCCATGACTATTAAATTTTCGTCTCCCTTCACTACCTAGATATACGTAAAATAAAGAGTAATTATGAGAAACCAGCAGTATTTTCAGCTCAGTGCCTGTCTGTCACGCTGCCCCTTCCCCCGCCACCACCAAACAGTGAGCTTCTGCTGTTGTCCCTCAGTTCACAGTACCTCTTCACTCTGTGCTTTTCACGTGTTGTTTTTACTGGTGCTTTAAAACAGTGACTGTTTTCTTGTGTTGTGAAGTTGTTTTATGGACAATGGACAACGGCTACCAGAGGATGTATAAACCCGCCAGATTGCTTCTGCTACATATGTGGTAACTATGCCGTTAAAAAGCAACAAAGAAACATTTCCGATTTTGTTGAAAAAGTATATTTCGCCTATTTTGGTATAACGTTAGGCGATCAAGGTAAGCCTTGGGCCCCACACAAAGTTTGTTCAGTGTGTGTTGAAGAACTGAGGCAACGGTTTCAACGTAAAAAGCAGTCCTTACGTTTTGGAATTCCAATCGTTTGGAGGGAGCCCAAAAATCATAGTGATGACTGCTATTTTTGTTCTTGCAAAGTATGATGTTTCAATTTGAAAAACAAAAAGGATATTTCTTACCCTAACATTCAATCAGCCATCCGCCCTGTTCCTCAGGGACCTGAAGTACCAATATCTTCTCCTCCAGATTCTTTGGATGATGTAGATGATCACGAGCCATTGGCTCAGCAAGGTGCTAGTGAAGATGACAGAGATTGCTACGATCCTGGAACAACCGACCTCATTCCATTCTCACAATCAGATCTGAACGATTTAGTTACAGACCTAAGCCTTTCAAAAGAATCGGCAGAGGTTTTAGGATCTAGATCGAAAGATAAACATATGTTGGCTCCGGGTACATCCTTTTCTTGGTATCGATCGAAGGACAAGGAGTTTGTATCTTTCTTCTCTCAAGAAGGTGACCTGGTGTTTTGCAGTGATGTTCATGGACTTATGGCACGTTTCAAAATAGAATATGCTCCTGATGAGTGGAGACTTTTTATTGGTTCTTCAAAAAGAAGCCTTAAAGCAGTACCCCTACACAATGACAGTAAGTATGCTTCTATACCAGTTCGACACTCGGTTCACTTAAAATAGTGTTAAGAAAACCTTGAACTGGTTTTAAGCAGACTCTGCTTGTCAGACCACAAATGGGCACTATGTGGTGATTTAAAAGTGATTTCAATGCTGCTTGGTCAACAAAGTTCCCTTGCTTTCTGTGCGAGTGGGACAGTAGAGACAGGAAGCAACACTACATAAAAAAAGCTTGGCCCTTGAGAAAAACCTTACAGGTAGGGGTTAAAAATGTAGAGAGGAAAAGCCTTGTGGATCCTAGAAAGGTACTATTTTACCACTTCACAATAAGTTGGGTCTGATGAAACGAATTGTTAAGGCATTGCCAAAAGATGGGGAGTGTTTTAGATATCTTTGTGGACAGTTTCAAGGTTTATCTGAGGCTTAGCTAAAGGAAGGAATCTTTGGCGGACCAGACATTAGAAAACTAATGACAGATCCCAACTTTGTGGACAAAATGGAAACAAAAGAAAAAGCAGCATGGACATCTTTTAAATTGGTTGTTACCGGTTTTCTAGGAAAGAAAAGAGATCCAAACTACAAGACAATCGTCGCAGACATGCTCGACAACTTTAAAAAGTTGGGCTGTAACATGAGCAGTAAAGTTCGTTTTCTCCACTCACATCTTGACTACTTCCCTGCAAAAATTGGTGATGTAAGTGAAGAGCAGGGCGAAAGATTCCACCAAGACATAAAAGAAATGGAAAGACAATATCAAGGAAGATGGGACGTCAACATGATAGCGGACTATTGCTGGATGGTAAAAAGAGATGATCCTCAACGAGTCCACAGCCGGAAAAGCAATAAAAGAAGCTTCGACTGAAAGCGAAAGCGTTAGTATAAGGACTTATGAGCTTAAAGAGAAATGGAAGTGTACTGGAAACGTAGTTTAGAACATGATTTATAAATAAAGTAAAATTTTATAACGTTGGAAAAATTGTGATAAATTGCTTAAATTTTGTTATTATACCCAAAAATACTCCCTTTTTTTGAGAAAACCTGACATGATAGAAAAAATGGATTGCATTTTTGAAATCAGCGCTGAAAAGTACATAAAAGTCAGTTATCAAATTTCAAACAACTTTCACAAAATATTTTTTGCAGACCTGTGTTATTGTTGTTATTTATTTATCTGTCGATTTTTAAGCATTTACATACAGTCGATGTTGCCATGAGTAACTGAATGACCGTTTTTACGATGGGGAGTGATACGTAACAAAAAACATGATTACATGTCCTATAGTACGTACTATGGAATTGAAAAATAACACTGAACTCAAGGCCGCAGAGACCCCAGGTCATGCATCTACGGTAGGTCTCGTCGCGACCTCTGACTTGTATTCCATAACTTCGTTAATTTTTTTCTCTAAGATTTGTAAGTGGGATCTTTTCTTAAATAGCGCTAGCTGAGAAACCCGGCATTGCTCGGGTATTCATTTTGCCTATTTTGTATTAGAAACAAAAACAAGAAATTAACTGAGTTTGTAGCGCAACATCAAAAAAAATTTCATTTCCACATATTCGTGAAACCGCCGTACAAAGAAATGAGCATAATGTGCAAATGTATAAGTACGCGCCGGACACTTTCTGAACTCTGGGGGCAACTGCTTTGGGCGTTTACAACGGGACTTGTAAACGTCTCTATGACAACGTCTTTTCATAGCTCAACAGACGGCTATTGTTTTCGCCTACAGAAGTTTGCGCTTTGAGGCTGAAAGCTATCGTATCCCTTGGAGGGCCGCCCGCATTGCCACCCGCACCGCCCGCGCCAGTCAACTCGCGCGCTATTCGTTCGATTCTTTCGCCAGTCGATTCTACTGATCGAGTAGTTGCACCACAGTCTAATGGTTGCACTTTCCTATGTAGCAGGCGCGCCCGCACCATCGTATTTTATATCTGGCACGTTATTACGATAAAAGTAAAAGTAGCTCAAGATATCTTTAGCGCCATCTCCTTTAAGTTTTTCTATATCCGCCACTTTGTCATACTATACGAGCAAACAAGAGTTGACACTGGGTGCGATGGCTGATGGGAGCGACCATAAAGGCATTTCCCATTTAGAATCAGTCCCATCAACCTCTGCCCCGAGTGTCAACTTGGCTTGCGCGAATATTAAGCGTGTGTCAGCGATTTCCTTAACTTGACTCGACTGTAGGAGTGTCTTAATAGTTCAGAAGAAAAATTTAAAGTTTCAGGCGTTACGCAGGATTTTTTCACACATCTCAGTTTATGAAATATCTCTTGAACTATATGTCTTACAATGATATATTTCTGCAGGTACATTCAGCGCCATATGCGGATACTGTATGAAAAAATGTACTGCAAATAATGTTAGTAGCACAGCACAGAAGTAATAAATTTAAATCTCATGCATGATGCAGCAGTTTCAGAGGCAACTGGCATATTCTGTGACCTGTCAAAGGCGTTTAACTGTGTGAATCACAGCATTCTTTTAAGTAAATTAAAATATTATGGCGTCACTGGTAGTGCTGCAAAGTGATTTCAGTAATATCTTACTAACAGAAAACAAAGGGTGTCATTATGTAACACTTCAGCAGTAGGCAATCAGACATCATCTGACTGGGAAAAAATTACACGTGGTATTCCCCAAGGTTCTATACTAGATCCACTACTGTTTCTTGTGTATATTAATGACCTGTCATCAGTTACATTACCAGATGCCAAGTCTGTCTTATTTGCAGATGATACAAACATTGCAATAAATAGTAAATCAAATATAACTTTAGAAAAGGCACATTAATAAGTGGTTCATAGCCAATTCACTGTCATTAAACTTTGAAAAGACCCACTATATGCAGTTCAGAACATTCAAGAGATTTCCTTCTGTTGTTGTTGTGGTCTTCAGTCCTGAGACTGGTTTGATGCAGCTCCCCATGCTAATCTATCCTGTGCAAGCTCCTTCATCTCCCCGTACCTACTGCAACCTACATCCTTCTGAATCTGCTTAGTGTATTTATCTCTTGGTCTCCCTCTACGATTTTTACCCTCCACGCTGCCCTCCAATGCTAAATTTGTGATCCCTTGATGCCTCAGGACATGTCCTACCAACCGATCCCTTCTTCTAGTCAAGTTGTGCCACAAACTTCTCTTCTCCCCAATCCTATTCAATACCTCCTCATTAGTTACGTGATCTACCCACCTAATCTTCAACATTCTTCTGTAGCACCACATTTCGAAAGCTTCTATTCTCTTCTTGTCCAAACTATTTATTGTCCATGTTTCACTTCCATACATCGCTACACTCCATACAAATACTTTCAGAAACGACTTCCTGACACTTAAATCTATACTCGATGTTAACAAATTTCTCTTCTTCAGAAACGCTTTCCTTGCCATTGCCAGTCGACATTTTATATCCTCTCTTCTTCGACCATCATCAGTTATTTTGCTCCCCAAATAGCAAAACTCCTTTACTACTTTAAGTGTCTCATTTCCTACTCTAATTCCCTCAGCATCACCCGACTTAATTCGACTACATTCCATTATCCTCGTTTTGCTTTTGTTGATGTTCATCTTACATCCTCCTTTCAAGACACTATCCATTCTGTTCAGCTGCTCTTCCAGGTCCTTTGCTGTCTCTCACAGAATTACAATGTCATCGGCAAACCTCAAAGTTTTTACTTCTTCTCCATGGATTTTAATACCTACACCAAATTTTTCTTTTGTTTCCTTCACTGCTTGCTCAATATACAGATTGAATAACATCGGGGAGATGCTACAAACCTGTCTCACTCCCTTCCCAACCACTGCTTCCCTTTCATGTCCCTCAACTCTTATAACTGCCGTCTGGTTTCTGTACAAATTGTAAATAGCCTTTCGCTCCCTGTATTTTACCCCTGCCACCTTTAGAATTTGAAAGAGAGTATTCCAGTCGACATTGTCAAATGCCTTCTCTAAGTGTACAAATGCTAGAAACGTAGGTTTGCCTTTCCTTAATCCAGCTTCTAAGATAAGCCATAGGGTCAGTATTGCCTCACGTGTTCCAACATTTCTACAGAATCCAAACTGATCTTCTCCAAGGTCGGCTTCTACCAGTTTTTACATTCGTCTGAAAAGAATTGACATCAGTATTTTGCGGCCATGACTTATTAAACTGATTGTTCGGTAATTTTCACATCTGTCAGCACCTGCTTTCTTTGGGATTGGAATTATTATATTCTTCTTGAAGTCGGAGGGTATTCCGACTGTCTCATACATCTTGCTCACCAGATGGTAGAGTTCTGTGAGGACTGGCTCTCCCAAGGCCGTCAGTAGTTCTAATGGAATGTTGTCTACTCCTGGGGCCTTATTTCGACTCAGGTCTTTCAGTCTTCTGTCAAACTCTTCACGCAGTATCGTATCTACCATTTCATCTTCCTCTACATCCTCTTCCATTTCCACAATATTGTCCTCAAGTACATCGCCTTTGTATAGACCCTCTGTATACTCCTTCCACCTTTCTGCTTTCCCTTCTTTGCTTAGAACTGGGTTTCCATCTGAGTTCTTGATATTCATAAAAGTGGCTCTCTTTTCTCCAAAGGTCTCTTTAATTTTCCTGAAGGCAGTATCTATCTTACCCCTAATGAGATAAGCCTCTACAGCCTTACATTTGTACTCTAGCCATCCCTGCTTAGCCATTTTGCACTTCCTGTCGATCTCATTTTTGAGACGTATGTATTCCTTTTTGCCTGCTTCATTTACTACATTTTTATATTTTCTTCTTTCATCAATTAAATTCAATATTTCTTCTGTTACTCAAGGATTTCTACTAGCCCTCATCTTTTTACCTACTTGATCCTCTGTTGCCTTCACTACTTCATCCCTCAGAGCTACCCATCCTTCTTCTACTGTATTTCTTTCCCCCATTCCTGTCAATTGCTGCCTTACACTCTCCCTGAAACTCTGTACAACCTCTGGTTTTGTCAGTTTATGCAGGTCCCATCTCCTTAAATTCTCACCTTTTTGCAGTTTCTTCAGTTTTAATCTACAGTTCATAACCAATAGATTGTGGTCAGAGTCCACATCTGCCCCTGGAAATGTCTTACAATTTAAAACCTGGTTCCTAAATCTCTGTCTTACCATTATATAATCTATCTGAAACCTATCAGTATCTCCAGGCTTCTTCCATGTATACAACCTTCTTTTATGATTCTTGAACCAAGTGTTAGCTATGATTAAGTTGTGCTCTGTGTAAAATTCTACCAGGCGACTTCCTCTTTCATTTCTTAGCCCCAATCCATATTCACCTACTACAATTCCTTCTCTCCCTTTTCCTACTACCGAATTCCAGTCACCCATGACTATTAAATTTTCATCTATCTGAATAATTTCTTTTATTTCATCATACATTTCTTCAATTTGTTCGTCATCTGCAGAGCTAGTTGGCATATAAACTTGTACTACTGTAGTAGGCGTGGGCTTCGTGTCTATCTTGGCCACAACATTGCGTTCACTATGCTACTTGTAGTAGCTTACCTGCAGTCCTATTTTTTTATTCATTATTAAACCGACTCCTGCATTACCCCTATTTGATTTTTTATTTATAAACCTGTATTCGCCTGACCAAAAGTCTTGTTCCTCCTGCCACCGAACTTCACTAATTCCTACTATATCTAACTTTAACCTATCCATTTCCCTTTTTAAATTTTCTAACCTACCTGCTCGATTAAGGGATCTGACATTCCACGCTCTGATCCGTAGAACGTCAGTTTTCTTTCTCCAGGTAACGACGTCCTCCTGAGTAGTCCCCGCCCAGAGTTCCAAATGGGGGGACTATTTTTCCTCCGGAATATTTTACCCAAGAGGACGCCATCATCATTTAAGCATACAGTAAAGCTGCATGCCCACGGCAAAAATTACGGCTGTAGTTTCCCCTTGCTTTCAGCCGTTCGCAGTACCAGCACTGCAAGGCCGTTTTCGTTAGTGTTACAAGGCTAGATCAGTCAATCATCTAGACTGTTGCCCCTGTAACTACTGAAAAGGCTGCTGCCCCTCTTCAGGAACCATATGTTTGTCTGGCCTCTCAATAGATACCCCTCCGTTGTGGTTGCACCTGCGGTACGGCTACCTGTATCACTGAGGCACGCAAGCCTCCCCACCAACGGCAAGGTCCATGGTTCATGGGGGGGGGGGGGGGGGCGTTATACAATAATTGACATAATTTAAAAGCTGCCAACCTTTTAGAACTTTTTTTGTAGGAGTAACATACAACAGTTATGAATTTTTCTATATGAAAGTTTTCGACATAAATCACTCCCTTTCATGCTCCCAAATGTCAGATAACAGCCCTGAATGTGTAAAACTGCTCCTCCATCTCAATAAAAGATACAACTCCTTTGATATGGCCAATGATTGTGGAAGCATTGCCACAGGTAGACTCTTTTACAGATGATACCACTGTGCTTATTTTTCTAATTTCTGTATTGAAATAAGACAATTGGGCAGAGTTTTCTTTCTTTTGTATCGGTAGTACCATGAATAGCCAACAAAAATCACTCAAAAAATAGGCTTCTTCTGAGAACACTAACTTCATGATGACGCAGCTAAACATTGCAGTATTGCACCAGTTTTTGTTCAGCCACAGCTGTATTTGTTTGCTATTGCTGAATGTGGAAACATATTACGAGGGAGAGGACCTGCGCTATGAGAACAATCTAGTGCTAGGTTATACTCTATCATGAATATGATAAAGACTTACTCAGCATTACTTACACTGTTTTCATCATTTGTAGGGGTTATAAACATTTTTATTGAAGTCTTACTTCAGTGACGTTGACTTCTGTGATTATATGAGGCATGGGAATTCTTTTGTATATTTCGGTCTATGTATGAAAATAATCAGTTACTGATAATGTAACTTTACATTTGTTTACCAATGCTCGAAACAGATTTAAAAGTGTGAGAGTTAATTTGAATGCTATTCAATTTCTTTACACTCAACAGGGATGTCGCAGTGTGAACATCAATACATGTGTTATTTATGAAACGATACTGGTTCACAAAACACGCAATGAAAAACCTTGTGTTGTCAAATTACTGAAATAAATCAAACAGCAAATTCTGTAATTTGGGCAGGGGCTTCCATAAGACTAATTTTAGCTTAGAGATCAGGATAATTACAGACAAATTGTAATATTTGGCATGTCTGTATATCTGAATCTCCTTTGTTTTGCTGATGTCACTCTACTGTTACTTTAAATACAGTACAGATAAACAACCACAGATGAAATATATGCAAAATGTGGTCGTACACAAAGCAATTGATTATCCCCGCTGCTTTTCAAGGTAGCCCATGACTAAATCAAGAGGATACGTATATCTCGCGAAGAGACCATGAGGATAAAATCAGAGAGATAGAGCCCACACAGAAGCATACCGACAATCCTTCTTTCCACGAACAATACGAGACTGGAATAGAAGGGGGAACCGATAGAGGTACTCAGGGTACCCTCCGCCACACACCGTCAGGTGGCTTGCAAAGTATGGATGTAGATGTAGATTTAGCAGAAGGAACACACACCTTTTATCAAAATTGGAGGAAAACTCTCAATATGAACAAAGTGCCTGGGGTTTGCATAAGACTTAGCTCTTGGCAAGGAAGAGGTTCATGTTCAGATTAACATTCCCCAAACAATTTTCTTAAAAAAATATTAGAAGTGTTCTTTGAGAAAGCTAAGATTGCACACATCAAAACCCTAAGTATATGTCGTCTTCAAAACAATCAAAAAATAACAGTGTTACAGTTTAAATATTTTGGAAAAATCATCAAGTATAAGTTAAGAGAGAAAGGAACGTGGACAGACTGAACCAATAAAAGGTAAAATGCTCAATTTTTAAACAGTCAGTGTTTATTGAATAATGCCTTTCAGTAGACACTAAGAGGCAATACATAAAACTGTAACTATACCAAAAGCCACTTGGGGTTGTGAAACTCTGTTCCAAATTAAAAATGAAAGAAATATGGTCACCACACCAAAACAAACACAAGAATCATCAGAACTTGCACAAATAAAAAATATTACATCAAATAAGTCTCGAGAATCCTCCCCAAAGCAACTGCATCAATAGATTGACCCAGCCATCAGCACAATGAAGCAGAGAGGAATCTCATATGCTCTCAATCTTGCAAATGCAAGGGAACAGGGTTTTACAACAACTTGTGATGAGAAATCTTTGAAAGAAGGTAGCAGGACAATGGTTCCAAAAAATTCAGTAAGATCTTGAAGCAGTTCGACTCCAGATAAGAGATGCAGAGAATAAAGATAAAATTAATACTCTTCTTAAGAACCACAAATTTTCAGCGGAAATGACATATAGACAGGCTATAAAGACTTTAGATGAACTGAGAAAACTACATTCCAAAAGAGTGAAACGGTACCGAGCCAAACACAAGAACCGAACAGTATAATCTTCAAAGAATAATGAATGTGGGATGACTTCAGCTGTCCAAAGTGCCAATCAAGTTAAAAAATGAAAAATGCTGGTAGAATGTATATATTTTGGAGTATAGGGAAAAAGTCACAGAACAGTTGAGACACATCATCAACAGGCATATTAACAAGAAATTTGCTAGTACATTCTGTAATATTTATTGGATTTTCCATAAATGCAGTATAAACAAATGCTAAAACAAACTTAAAAATGCATGCCTGAGCCATTCACTGTGATCCACAACTATTTTACGAGAGGCCAATGATATACAGAACATCAAACATTTCCAACAATGGTCTCCTCATTAATAAGAACAGAGGCTAGGGCTGCCATAGCACAAATACCACTTACTTGCCGAAGAATTGAGGGAAGTGCCATTTCCTTCAATTTACATCACTCAATGAACCTCCACCCAGCTCCCACTTGCATGTCATTTTACCAGCAAAGTAATGGAATACAAGAGAGCAACAAGTGGTAGTGCACCATTTGCCACCAACATCCCTTACAGCTGCACAGACAACTTCATTTCACTGAATTCACACATGGCATGGTAGCCAACTCGAATGACGAAGTTGTACATGTATGGTAGTTGTTACTGGCAGCATGTGATATTTACTCATTGGTTTATTTTGGAATGTGCAAAAGTTGACCGTGGCAGACAACACAGGAAAAGGGGTAATGAGTGAATCCACTATTTGCAAACAGGTTTACTGCGCACACCTTCAGAATGTGACACAAAAGAATACTATAAACAGCATGTCTTGGTAGGAATAATGTTCACAATAGTGACTAGAACCTAATTTACATGAACTGTGAACTTTAGGACAGCAATCTTCTGAGATTAAATAGAGCAGAAACAAGGTGAAGCAACTGTTATTAGACTCATGCATGAAATACTCTATATTCAGCCTCCTCTTATTTCATTTATCTAAGTTTATGAATATAGTTGTGCCACTTGCAAGCAGTCTCAGGCAACTGTGGTTTCAGTTGCCTGAGACTGCAGTCTCTGCGTGAGTTGCATTAGTGTGTGTGTGTGTGGGGGGGGGGGGGGGGGGGAGTGGGGGGGGGGGGGGAAGGGGCGCCTATGTGTGTGTATAGTTGATGAAGGCCAATGGCCAAAAGCTGTAATTGTGAGTCTTTTTGTTGTGCCTATCTGCAACTCAGCATCTCAGCTATATGGTGAGTAGCAACTTTTTTTCTCATAATATTGTTACATTCGATCCTGGATTTTTCCAAGGCATGGCTACAGTACGAGCTAGAACAATTCAGGTCAGCAGGTATATTACAAAAGCAAGTAAGCTGTACTAGTATTAACAGAAGTATACTAAATTATGTCAGCTATTTGTGTAATGGAATTAAATAGAAACTTAATTCTATTTCAAAGTCCTGTTACTTATATTCAATTTAGAAAATATTTTACCATCATTAAAACAACTGAAACAAAAATGTGATACTGTCACAGAAGAAGCTGGGTAGTATGATACTAACCTGTTGCGTGGAGGGTCGTGAGTTCAAAACTCACCTCGACTGTACAATTTTAATTTCTATATTTGGTTCGAGTACATTCTAGAAGTATCCACAAATGTCAAGAATCATTGTACTGGAATGTTCTGTAGCTGAATATATACTGTATGTGTTCTGGCCAGAGGCAGTTCGCTCCTATCTCTTGTATGTGCAAGTGCTGAATAACCCTTTGTTAAGTGAATTTAGTGTTTGTTATTCATCTAATTACACCTTCTTCTACGTGACATTATTCTGGTGGAGATGCTGGGTATTGGAACTTGTGATAGTGCACATTATCAACAACACAGTGGCTCCCATCATGCCACGACAAAGCTGCCATTTACGTGGCGAGAAACCCGAGTTCAAGCCATATTCAACAGATCGCAATCTACCGGAGACAGAAGAAGAAGAGGGTGTTACAATGACAGCAACTATGTGCCACTACATGAGACATCCTTCCAGGTTCTCTGGTGACAATGGCCAAGATCCAAACAAGTGGCTGAAGGTATATGAGCATATAGCCAAATTTCACAAATGAGATAACACCGTGTGTTTGGCTAACATACTTTTCTACTTGGAGGGCACTTCCAAGCAATGGTAAGAGAACAACGAGAAGATGTTCACAAGTTTGGAAGCATTCCAGGCGGAACTGCGCAAGTATTTCGGCGACACACAATGACAGAAGTGCAAGGCTGAAGATAAATGAAAGTGCAGGGCACAGTGTCCAGGAGAATCTACAGCAGCCTACATTCAAGACATCTTGGAGATGTGTAAAATAGAGGATCCTAGAATGAAGGAGGAAGATAAGGTTGCACATCTCATGAAGGACGTTGCTGAGCACATGTATCAAGTCCTACTCCTGAAGGAGGTTTCGACAGCAGATGACCTCATAAAATGCTGCCAGTATATTGAGACAATGCATCAAAAAAAGAAATACACACAAGAAGTTTGAACGGTTTCCGAATGTCGTATCGATGTCTGTGATATAAGAAGCAACTGATTTCACAAGTGTTCTTTGTCAGATAGTGGGAGAGGAAGTTCAAAAGGCACTTAGATTGCACGGTGAGCAAAAAACCGAGATGCTTCAAGAGGTCATAAGGGAGAAAGTGGAACAGACATTGAACCCAATCTCTCATCCGTCATTTCCTTTAAAACAGTGAAAAAGTTGAGACACAGGCGGAGTTACGTTCCTACAGTGCCCCATGAGGAACCTGTTTGGGCACCAAGGAAGACTGACATCTGGAGGACCCAGGATAACCAACCAGTATGTTTCTACTGCGGACGACCGGGACATGTGGTGTGTTATTGTCAAGAAAAGCGGCGGATATTTGATGACGCCTGCGCTAGAAGACAGCGGACCAATCTTATCCAACGCCAACTCTGAGACGACGAAGATGAACAAGAAGATGTGGGTGCAGGACGACGTGGGTCACCATTGCCGCAAGCGAGCCGCTGGAGAGGACACTCCCCAACACGCCGATCAAAGTCTCCATCGCCGTTTAGAAGCTCCAGCCAATCACCTAGCCGCCGTAACATGGAGGTGAGGCTGCTGAAGAGAAAAATCCTCCACCATCAATCACTACAAAAATGATAGGAAAATAAGTCGATATTGAGCCGTGTGTGGCTCGCGTTGATGCCGTTCATAACTTGGTACCTTGTAATAGTGATAGTGGCGTCTTGTTCTTAGTGCGTTCACTCGAGCCACTACGTTTGTTAGCCTTGTCTGTCTGTTAGTGGCAGCAGCAGCGTTTATCAATAGTGCGTACTGTGGTACCATCTTTGAAGCGGTCTCTGGTATTTGCGGGTCGTCGTGTGTGCAGGGAGTTGAGTTGCAACAGAGTAGCAGTGGAAGTCCAGACAGCCAGTACTTGCCCAACCGCTGGCGACACACATGCACTGTCCGACGGAAGGGTGTGGACCAGATTCAGCGAGTTTTAGTTGAATGGACTGTGATATTCGAGCAGTGCAACTTTCATCTGTGTGTGTGCCTGCCTGTCAAAGTGACCTTATTGCAATAAGTTGTCAGTCGACAATTTGTACTGGCACTTTCCTATGCCTGACTTGAGTGGGGACAACCGTTGGTTGGTCGTTCATCGCAGCATACGACGTGCATTTGTTCTTTCGACTGCTTCTGGCTTCTCTGTGTTTGTGACTGGTTTTAGTAATGTGAGTTGTTGGTAGAATTGTTTTCCCGGATCCGTGTGTATCTTGTGGTTTTGAATGAGCAGTTATTTTAACACTGTCTGCGTATTGGATTTGGTGAGGAGTTGTGAAAGGAGATCAGTTCGGTAGGGGTGCAGCAGCAAGGAGGTCTGTGCAGCCTGAGGGCAAGCTGTGGCCGCTGGCGGCGTGCTGCCACTGCCAGACTGAGGAAGGGTAGCTGCGAGAGTGATGACTTTGTTGCACACTGAACTCTGGACATTTAATTTGAGTGAAGAGTTAACTGCTAAATGCAACCTCAACTACTTCGAGATCTCGTCTTTGGTCAGTGGGTTGTTGCTCCCAGGGCCGCTGAGCCTGGCGGCGATTGAAGGGTTTCGAGGCAGTGAAATATTGCAGCCATTTTTCTCTATTTGTTATTCATCATGGAATTTAGTATTATTCTTATTAGTGAAGTGCAAACAGTGGTATTTTCTGCCTTGTGGCTGCTAACACCCCAGTTACCTGCCCTGGAGGTTAGCGTACTTTTCCAGCAGTGTACCTTTCCTCATCATGTTGATGCTGTCCAACACAGTGTGTAATCCAACAGCCTCTTGAATTGTACTGTGCATATGTTTTGGGAGGTCTACCTATGGAGAAGTTGTCATAATTGTTTAAAATTTACCCTAATTGTTTAAAATTTACCCTAATGTTCTAGCATGTTATTGCCTTCTCCACTTGAAATTCCGGCCTTCAGCCGTTAATTGTTTGTAACACTGCTTGTGGCCTTCAGACGACAAATAATTTTAAATCCTGTTGTAGTGAGGCCTTCAGCCGTCACTATAGCTTGTTACAAGTTATTAACATTATTAGGAAGGGTTTCAGTTTTTTTGTGAGTAATTGTCCACCTTATTTGTAATTCATGCCTTCAGCCATTGAGCCGACAAATAGTTTCAGTTCTGTCTTGATAAGGACTTCAGCTGTAGCTATAACTTGTTAGAGTTATTAAGGTTTTTGGTATTGTTAACGTGTAATTGTCCAGCTTATTGTTAATTCAGGCCTTCAGCCGTTGTGTACTTTTGAAATTGCGTCTGGCCTTCCGCCGATGAATAATTTTGAACCTTCTTAATCAGGTCTTCAGCCGTTGATTGTGTGTAACATTGCCAGTTGCCTTAAGCCGGCAATAACTTGCAATTCTTCTAATAAGGCTTTCAGCCACCAGTGTAATGAAATGTTTTAAAAATGATTGTTGAGAGTTTTGTTTTTTAAAAACAAAGTGTGTGTTTTCTGCGCAACCAGTAGTAACTGATTGGGCCCCGTCCACACCTTTCCTGCTTCTCCTAAGTCCCACGGCTCAGATATCCTCATGGATGACCAAACAGCCCAAGCTCTTGTGGACTCTTCATATTCAGCCATTTCAGAGAAGTACCGCTGCCAATTGCAGAAAACCATATTTGTCGACAACAAGACACCTCTGCTGAAGATGGCTAATGGGAAATATGTAAAACTTACAGGAAGATGTACCATTCATGTGGGTATAAGTGGCCATACACCCTTAGAATTCATCGTCTTACAAGAGTGTAGTCATGATGACATTCTCGGGTGGGACTTTCTGAAAGCTTATCAGGCAATTACAGATTGCAGTCGCTCAAAGCTTCTGCTAGACGAGATGAGATACTGTGGACAGGAAGATGCACATCTGAGTGTGTGGAGACTGTGTGTGCTGGATGAAGTGATCATTCCTGCAGTCATTGCTAGAAAGGTAACTGTACATGTCATGCCATGCATCAAACCATGGATCTTTCAGTGGAATATAAGAGAAGCATACCACTGGAGAATAACTTGGTCTTCCCATCCTCTGTCATCTTGTTTAAGAACGGATTTGGTGAATTGTGGATAGTTAACTGTCGCCAAGAACTGCAGATCCTTCCAAGATGCATGTGCATAACAAATGCTGAGCCATTCACTGAATAAGAGCTGAGCGTCATACAAACCTCCCATGCCGAGTCTGTGGGCAAAATTAGTGCCACCACTATGAGACAAGATCTACTAGCTCAACTATCACCAGTTCTCACTAAGGAACAACAGAAGAAGCTACTTGCCAATCTTCAAGAGTTCTCTGAATACTTCAATCCACAGGTGAAGAGCAAATTAGACAAATCGACAGTGAAGCACCACATTAGCACTGGACACCATCTACCAATAAGCTAGAGAGCATACCGTGTGTCAGCAACGGAACGTCAAATAATTCGCGACGTGGTAGAGAAAATGATGATGAATGACATCATACAGCCTTCGCAGAGCCTACGGTCATCACCAGTGGTCCTCGTCAGGAAGAAGGATGGCAGTTAGCACTTTTGTGTTGATTACAGGAAGCTTAATAAGATAACTAAAAATGACATTTACCCTCTTCCACGAATTGACGATACACTAGGTTGTCTGAAGGGGGCTAAGTTTTTCCCAACCATGGACATGTTCTCAGAATACTGGCAAATTGAAGCAGATGAGGGTGATCATGAGAAAACTGCATTCAATTCATCACCCCCGAGGGCCTGTATTAGTTTAAGGTAATGCCGTTTGGTTTGTGTAATGCACCAGCAACTTTTGAATGGATGACGGATAATCTTCTACGTCACCTGAAGTGGACGATGTGTCTTTGTTATTTAGATAAAATTATAATGTTCTCAGAGACATTTGATGAACATATAAAAAGACTGAGGGCCGCTCTTAAGTGTCTCCAACAAGGCTGACTGAAACTTAATCCAAGAAAGTGTCTCTCTGGAGAAAAAGAAATCAAAATATTTGGACACCTTGTGTCAAACGAATGTGTGCGGTCAGACCAAGAAAAGGTGAGATTTATAATGGAATTTCCTGTTCCTAAAAGTATTACAGATGTGAGAAGCTTCCTCGGATTATGTTCTTATTACCGTTGTTTTATCAAAGACTTTTGTTTCAAAGCCAGGCCACTCCAAGAGTTGTTAAAAGCTGATGCTAAATTTATCTGGGGTGGTGCTCAACAAGATTCTTTTGATGTGCTGCAAAAAGTTCTGACAACTGACCCCCTACTTGGTCTGTATGATGAGAGAGCACCAACAGAACTACACACAGATGCCAGCGGGTATGGGATCAGTGCTGCTCTGGTGAAAATTTCAGATGGAAAAGAGAAGGTTATAGCCTATGCTTCTAGGAAACTTACAAAAGCCGAGAGAAACTACTCAGCTACAGAAAGAGACTGTCTTGCTGTGGGCTGGGCCATGTGCAAATTTCGACAGTATCTCTATGAAAGGCCATTCACAGTTGTTACAGACCATCATTCACTTTGTTGGTTGACAGGTCTTAAGGGTCCAACAGGACGACTCGCCAGGTGGGCACTACGTCTTCAAGAGTATGACATTACCATAGTGTACAAAAGTGGAAGAAAACACCAAGATGCCGACTGTCTCTCAAGAAACCCTGTGTAAGACCATCAAGACTGATAAAGATAGTGACTGTCTTGCTGCACTCCAGGATCTCTCTGCTGAGCAGAAGGACGCCAAGATATCTCAAATTATGCTTGCCTTAAATCTGTCAGAGGATGTGAAAGGACAATTTAAGGTAGTTAATGGATTAACCTGCAAGGAAAACTTTGATTTGTTGGAAAGAGGTGGCTACCAGTGGTTCCTAAACACATCCGCTTAGATGTTTTACAGAAATTCCATGACACACCCGAGGCCGGACATTTAAGATTTATTAAAACCTACGATAGAATCTGCAAGAGATTTTTCTGGCCAGGTTTATTTAGGAGTGTCTGTCACTGTGTGTTGCACTGTAGGAATGCCACAGAAAAAAAGGCAGTTCCTCAGAAACCATGTGGCTGACTCATACCAATTCCACCAGCCGAAACACCTTTCCAGCGTGTTGGGATTGACCTCCTAGGACGATTTCCAACATCTCCTAGGGGCAATAGATGGATTATTGTTTGCCCTGATTATCTGACAAGCTATGCCATTACAAAAGCCGTGATCACATGACGACTGCCTACCATCCGCAAACTAACGGTCTTATTGAACGCCTTAATAAGACCTTGGGCGTCAGTGTTGAGCAGTCAGTTCGCAGTAAAAATATTTCTGTTACCGATAAATCAGATATATGTACAGTATTTAACAATTATTTTCTGAGCATTGCTGTTGATTTAAATTAAAATTTAGTTTCTGCAGGAAATCTTATAACTTTCTTGGCAAATACCTTTCTGAGATTGATGTCTGAAATACTCCTCTGTAATACAGACAGGATGGAGATTGAGCCAATAATTAAATCACTGAAGGACTCTCATGGTTATGATGGAGTGTCTAGCAGAATATTAAAGTACTGTGCTGCACATGTTAGTCCTGTATTTAGCCATATTTGTAAGTTTTCCTTTAGGAATGGTCAGTTCCTTGAGCGATTAAAGAACTCCGTAGTAAAGCCGCTTTATAAACAGGGAGAAAGGGATAGTGTAGATAATTTTAAACCTATTTCTATGCCATCAGTGCTTGCAAATTTATTAAAAAGGCTGTGTACGTAAGGGTAATTGATCATATTATATCACATGATTTGCTATCAAATGTACAGTTCGGCTTTACAAGTTTAACCACTGAAAATGCTGTCTTCTCTTTTCTCTGTGAGGTACTGGATGGGCTAAACAAAAGGTTTCGAAAGCTTGGCATATTTTTTGATTTAACTAAAGCATTTGATTGTGTTGATCACAAAATATTGCTCCAGAAGTTGGACCATTACAGAATACGGGAAGGAGGTCACAATTGGTTCATCTCTTACTTTAGCAACAGGCAGCAAAAGGTCATTATTCACTATGTTGATAACGACTGATCTGTGGTCTAAGTCGGGCACTGTCAAAGGGTCAAAAGGGGGGGGGGTGGGGCGGCCCAGGGATCAGTGTTGGGGCCACTCCTGTTCCTTATTTATATAAATGATATCCCCTCTAGTATCACGGGTAACTCAAAAATATTTCTGTTTGCTGATGACACTAGCTTGGTAGTAAAGGATGTTGTGTGCAACATTGGCCTGGTTTCAAATAATGCAGTACATGACCTAAGTTCATGGCTTGCAGAAAATAAACTAACGCTAAATCACAGCAAGACTCAGTTTTTACAGTTTCTAACGCACAATTCAACAAATCCTGAGGTTTTAATTTCACAGAATGCACATATGATTAGTGAAATGGAACAGTTCAAATTTCTAGGTGTTCAGAAAGACAGTAAGCTGTCGTGGAAAGCCCACATTCAGGATCTTGTTCAAAGACTTACTACTGCCCTTTTTACTATTTGAACAGTATCAGAAGTGAGTGATCATTTGACATGAAAATTAGTCTACTTTGCTTATTTTCATTCACTTATATCGTATGGTATTATAGTTTGGAGTAACTCTTCCCATTCTAAAAGGACATTTTTGGCTCAGAAATGGGTGGTTCGGGCAATAAGTGGTGTAAGTTCACAAACCTCCTGTCAAACCCTGTTCACTACCCTGGGTATTTTGACATTGGCCTCTAAATATATATATTCCTTACTGTCATTTCTTGTTAACAATATTAGCTTATTCCCAAGAATAAGCAGCTTTCACTCTGTTAATACTCGGCAGAAATCAAACCTGCATTTGGATCGGACTTCCTTAACTCTTGTGCAAAAAGTTGTGCAGTATATTGCTGCATCAATTTCCAATAAGCTACCAGTTGAATTCAAAAATCTTAGCACTAATCCACGCACTTTCAAATCAAAACTGAAGAGTTTCCTCATGGGTCACTCCTATTATGTCGAGGAGTTCCTTGAAAAATTAAGCTGATTCTTATTGTATTGTTGACTGCGTTTACTTAAACTTATGGACTGACTTTTTCAGGTTCATGAACATTTATTTTTATCTGTTATTACTTTTATGTTGTAATTTCTTATACTGATACATTCCATGACATTAGAGATTTGCTCCTCAATTTGGTCCTACGGAACTTGACGTGTAAATAAATAAATAAATAAAAAAGCAACTGTGATGAGGTGCTACCTTCCATGACATTTGCCTGCAACACTGCCAAACAAGACACCACAGGATTTATGCCACTTTTCCTGGTGCATGGGTGTGAGGCAACTACGACGATGGACACTGTGTTTCCGTTACATCCAGATTATGAGGACGACGACTACATCGGTCAGGTGTTAACCAGAGCTGAGGAAGCTCAGCAGTTAGCTCGACTCCACATGCTGCAGGCTCAAGAAAACGATTGCCAAAGGTAAGACGCGAGCCATTGCCCTGTTGTCTACCAGACTGGTGACCTCGTCTGGATCTTCAATCCTGTTTGGAAGGTTGGTCTCTCTGAGAAGCTCCTCAGGCACTACTTCGGACCTTAAGGTTTTAAGACAGTTGTCTGATGTTACTTATGAAGTTGAAGATTTTGACCCCGACGCAAGATCGTAGACGAAGATGAAATGGGAGATATGATACTGCGTGAAGAGTTTGACAGTGCACCGAAAGACCTGAGTCGAAACAAGGCCCCGGGAGTAGACAACATTCCATTAGAACCACTGACGGCCTTGGGAGAGCCAGTCCTGACAAAACTCTACCATCTGGTGAGCAAAATGTATGAGACAGGCGAAATACCCTCAGACTTCAAGAAAAATATAATAATTTCAATCCCAAAGAAAGCAGGCATTGACAGATGTGAAAATTACCGAACTATCAGTTTAATAAGTCACGGCTGCAAAATACTAATGCAAATTCTTTACATACGAATGGAAAAACTGATAGGAGCCGACCTCAGGGAAGATCAGTTTGGATTCCATAGAAATATGGGAACACATGAGGCAATACTGACCCTACAACTTATCTTAGAAGCTAGATTAAGGAAAAGCAAACCTACATTTCTAGCATTTATAGAGTTAGAGAAAGCTTTTGACAATGTTGACTGGAATACTCTCTTTCAAATTCTGAAGGTGCCACGGGTAAAATACAGGGAGCAAAAGGCTATTTACGATTTGTACAGAAAGCAGATGGTAGTTATAAGAGTCGAGGGACATGAAAGGGAAGCATTCGTTGCGAAGGGAGTGAGACAGGGTTGTAGCCCCTCCCTGATGTTGTTCAATCTGTATATTGAGCAAGCAGTAAAGGAAACAAAAGAAAAATTCGGAGTAGATCTTAAAATCAATGAAGAAGAAATAAAAACTTTAAGGTTCGCCGATGACATTGTAATTCTGTCAGAGACAGCAAAGGACAGTGTCTTGAAAAGAGGATATAAGATGAACATCAACAAAAGCAAAATGAGGATAATGGAATGTAGGGTGATGCTGAGGGAATTAGATTGGGAAATGAGACACTTAAAGTAGTAAAGGAGTTTTGCTATTTGGGGAGCAAAATAACTAATGACGGTCGAAGTAGAGAGGATATAAAATGTAGACTGGCAATGGCAAGGAAAGTGTTTCTCAGGAAGAGAAATTTGTTAACATCGAGTATAGATTTACGTGTCAGGAAGTCGTTTCTGAAAGTATTTGTATGGAGTGTAGCCATGTATGGAAGTGAAACATGGACGATAAATAGTTTGGACAAGAAGAGACTAGAAGCTTTCGAAATGTGGTGCTACAGAAGAATGCTGAATATTAGATGGGTAGATCACACAACTAATGCGGAGGTACTGAATAGAATTGGCGAGAAGAGGAGTTTGTGGCAGAACTTGACTAGAAGAAGGGATCGGTTGGTAGGACATGTTCTGAGGCATCAAGGGATCACCAATTTAGTATTGGAGGGCAGTCTCATCCACGACTGTCATTAGCGTCTGAACACACACTCTGTGGGAAGGTAGGAAAGGAAATTAGCCACATATTTTTAAAATGAAACACAAACCACTGAAATCTTTAGATTGTGTTAGCCAAATAAATATATGAAATACAAAATAAAGAGAGAGTGCACAATAGATCTGTAACAAAATGTTCATAGTAATTAGACCACGGAGACATTAGGCATTCTGCATTTAACAACAATCATTCTTCATTTGCACAAACAATTGCAATGGGAGAATTAATAAGCTCATTTACCAGTTCCTTAGTCCTGATGATGAGAAAAATTATAAACTAACAACAACTGCGCAATGTACAACAGCTGTCATATACAACTTCAGCAAATCATTCAGAATAAATTACCTTAATAAGAAATTAAAGGTGATAACACTTTTGGAAACAATGAATATAAGAAATACCATTAAGTAAATAATAATAAAAACAGTTTATTTGTGAGTCAAATTAGCCAATACAGCAGATTTTACATTTTCGAGAAACAGTTATGAAAATTCACAGATGATATATGATGGATGAAGTTTACAAGATTACATCTGATGTTTCATCACGTATCTGGCTTAATTCCTTGCTTCTCAAGCTCAGCCCTGTAAACAACAATTACACACAATTATTACAATGTTTTAACATTTGTGAGGAAAATATGCATTTTGCTAAGGCTTTTATTGTATGAAATGTGTTATCCTAGTGCAAAAGTTAAAATATTGTAGAACTGTGAACACAGCAGGTTCTTTTTTTCTATCTTATCTGAATGACAGAAACCAATGTATCAGTCCCATCCCAATCACATAAGTGGGTACTCAGAATTTGAAGCAATTAGACATGGTGTATTGCAAAGTTTGATTTTCAGCTCTTCCTTTCAGATATACATAGATCTACCACTTGCAGTTTCAAAAGAAGCATATTTTGCCCACTTTGCAGATGATGCAAATACAGGAATAATAAAAATAATAGTACCAGTCCCCTTACTGAAAAGGTAGCTAATGAAATACTCGAAAAGATCAACAGATGACTCATGGAAAATAAGATCACTGAATTTCGATAAGATTCACTAAATACATTTCAGTACTCCTCATACAAGTCCACAGGCTCTAAAAAAGTTTCTGAAACAATTAAATACAAGAAGTAGAAAATGCTAACCTTATGGGACCACATACAGATCACAAAGTAATTGGAATACCCAACACATACAATTAATGGAACACCACGGTTCAGCTATGTTTGCAGGATGCGCGATTCCAGCTAAAGATGATTTAAGTATGAAGGAACTAGTGAACTTCCACAAACTAATGAGTTGTGGAATCATTTTTTGGGGAAACTGAATATGCATGGACAGTATTTTCAGAATGGAGAAATGTAAGAATCCAAACATGTAAATTTGGGGTACTTAACAGACAGCCTTGTCTTCCCACAAGAATCTGTATTTGTCAAGTAACTTTTATATTCTGTTAGAGCAATCTTTCTCATGGGGTTATACACTACCTGATCAAAAGACACTAGGCATGTAGCAGTCATTAATATGGAGAGTGTCCACTCTTTGTTTTTATGACAGCTCGAACTCTGCTTAACACACACTCAATGAGGTGTGTGACTGTCTATGAAGGAATCCCAGAAGCACAGACAGTATTGATGTTGGATACTGTTGTCTGGAGCAAAGTTGACATCCAAAGGTATTCAATGTGGTTCAGGGTGGTACTCTGAGCAGGCCAGTCCACTTCAGGAATGTTATCGTCCACAAACCATCCCCTCACAGATACTGCTATATGACAGGGTGCATTATCATGCTATCAAAATAACCACTTCAAAATTGTTCCTTTATGGTACGCAGTATAAAAATGTGCTCATAACCTTCGGTATTCAGCATTTTCGTAAGCACAATAAGGGAACCACACTAACCATGAAAAAAACTGCCACACTGTAACACGACATCCTCTGTACCTAACTGTTAGCGCTACACACAACAGCAGGTAATGTTCTCCCAGCATTTGCCAAACCCATCAGAGTGCCACAGGGTATAGGTGATTTACCACTGCAAATCATTTGTTTCCAGTCATCCACTGTACAGTGCCATCGCTCTTTCTCTCTTAGCATAGCACTGACCACAGAAATGTTTGGCTTATGAGATGCTGCTCGACCACTGTATCCCCTTCTTTTTAACTCCCTACGCACAGTCAGTGTGCCAACGGGACTGCTATTACCACTTTGGAATGCACAAGGAATTCCTTCCACCAATTTCATGTGATTCTTTACAATCACCCTACACATTGCTCAATGGTCCCTTTCCATCAGTACATGACGTCTGCCTGGTCTTGCATATGGTTTTTCCTTCGCATTTCCACTTCACCATCACATCACTAACACTCAATTTTGGGCAGCTTTAGAAGGGTTGAAATGTCACTGGTGGAGTTGTTCCTCAGATGACATCCAGTGATTAGTCCACATTCAAAGTCGTTGGGCTCTGCTGACCAACCCATTTTAGCTGTTCCTGCTCCTCTACAGACGACCAATACTGCCCACCTTCTTTTATACATATGGGTCCACCTCACATGACGTCTAGTGGTCGATTCCACATTACCTAGGGTGTTTGGCTACTTTTGAGTAAATAAAGTGTGTATTTTGAATCAAGCTGTTTCCCTATTATGTTTACAAAGGCAGAGGATTAAAAATGTTCCTAGAAAATTAGACGTAAACTTTTTGTTTCATCAACTTTAACTTTAATTTTCCATTGTACCAGTGCATCAACAATATCTAAATTCCCTAAATATCTATGTGGGTACATCAAATGCTGTTCAAGTAAGAAAAAATTTCCAGACTGTGTGGCAGAGAAGGAAACAAAACAAAACTGGTGAGCTATAATATGCTATGGGCCAATTTTCAGACAACATATTATGAGTGGTCCTATAAGATAAATTAAGATTTATTTCAAGTTAAAAGACTCATTTGTAAAAAAAGAAGTATGCACGAACATTCATCAATAAGGGTAATCCTACTAAAGAGGACCCGCTATTAAGACTGACTATAGAAGTGAATGAAAATTCCAGTGTAAGCATCAGAAGTGTTGGTAGGAAATGTAGTCTAAAGGAGAACTTATTTTCTCATCTCACAGGACAAAGTGCTGGCAAAATTGGAGGCAAGCCAGGTATGAAGATGTGGAACTAGCAAACTTACCAAAAGATGTGACCAAATGGGGTATTGAACTAAAGAAAGAAGAAGAGAAGGACATTATAAAATGTATGTGAATTATGAAAGAAGGATGTATACATGGAAGGGGTCTGGAGATACTGGAAGGTATCAGATAGATTATATAATGGTTAGGACAGAGATTTAGGAGCCAGGTTTTAAATAGTAAGATATTTCCGGGGCATATGTGAACTCTGAACACAATCTATTGGTTATGAACTGTAGATTAAAACTGAAGAAACTGCAAAATGGTGAGAATTTAAAGAGATGGGACCTGGATAAACTGACAGAACCAGAAGGTTGTAGAGAGTTTCAGGGAGAGCATTAGGGAACGATTGACAAGAATGAGGGGAAAGAAATAAAGTAGAAGAAGAATGGGCAGCTTTGAAAGATGAAATAGTGAAGGTAGCACAGGACCAAGTCGGTAATAAGACAGAGGCTAGTAGAAAGCCTTGGGTAACAGAAAAGATCATGAATTTAATTGATGAAATGAGAAAATATAAAAATGCAGTAAATGAAGCAGTTTCAAAGATGGTCCATTCGGATGGAGTTACTTCTCAGAAGAGTCATAACGATGAAAGGTTAAAGGCTAAAAAACGTAAAAGTGTAGTCGAGTTGTCAATGGTGAAAACAAAAGGGGGAAGTAAGCAAGTGGGCAACCCCAAGGCTATGATAGAGGCAGGAAATATCCCACCTCTGATGCAGTACAGGCAAGACCACATGCTATTCAGAAGCATTCAACCCCTACAATGTAAAAGTGTGTATTGTAAAAGGAAACTAACCAAATCTAAAAACCAATAAAAACAAGAGTAAAAGGGAGAGAGAATAGGATCTTGACCAGGGAGGGGAGTCAGGAATCTCCAAACACAGCTTACAGTGGGAGACACACCAACCCTCACCACCCTACCCCTACTCCAAAGGGAGATTAAAAACTTTAGAACTGAAAATAAAAACCACTTTCACAGAGGAAATTGAGAACCAGTTCAACCATCTGGGAAACGTCTGCCAACATTAAAGGTAAAGTGCAGGGAAGTCTGTACTTAGTGTGCAGAGCCAAAAGAAGGGGGCATTCCACCAAAATGTGGGCTACTGACTGGAAGGTTCCACGACCACAAAGTGGGGGTGGCTCATTACACAAAAGAAAACCATAGGTCAGCCTGGTATGGGTGATGCAGAGACGACACAAGGTGGTCGAGTCCTTTCAGGAGAAGCAGAAGGAAGCCGCCATGGGACAAATGTCACCAATCGCATGAAGTCTATTAGACAAGCAGGTAGCCTCCCAAGAGTTGGCCAATGATTGTGCCAAGTGGAATTTGATATGAAGCCGTAAATCCGCTGCAGGAGGGGCGACAGAGAAGGGATTTTGGGGGGGGGGGGGGGGGGGGGTTGTAAGTGACTGCTTCCCCAGCGAAACAATCACCAAGTTCATTACCTGGGATACCCACATGGCCAGGGACCCAAAGGAAGTCAACGGAACAAGCTGCATGGTTAAGGTCAGTGAGACGGTCATGGAGCACCGAGACCAAGGGATGGCGGGGAAAAACACTGGTCAATAGCCTGAAGGCCACTCATTGAGTCTGCACGTAACAAAACGCAGCTGAGTTGGGATTGTTTAATTAAGGTAAGGGCCTGGGAAATTGCCATCAATTCCACAGTAAACACCCCACATGCAGTTGGCAGGATTTTCCATGACAAAAGAGGATGTGAAGGCATATCCCACGCAATCGGCAGATTTAGAGCCACTGGTGTAAAAGAACAACAGCATCCTGAAACTCCCATTAAATTTGGCAGAAAAAATAACGGAACACCATCGGGGGAATGGAACCTTTTGGAACTTGGCGGAAATCTATCTGAATCCGGGGCTGAGGAACTAGCCAACGGGGGTGTTGGCGAGGGAATATGGGAGAGACGACAAAGAAGGAAGCTGAAAATCACGGCGAAGAGATGCAAGGCGGAGCCCAACCAGTAAACCTACCTGAGGGTAAGAATCAGATGGGCAATGTCCTTGGCCTAGGAACAGGATAGAATAGGAAGGATGAGTGGGAGAGGAACGGACACCGATTCCATAAGAAACCAGAAGCTGGGATTGTCGAACAGAAAGAGGGGGGATCCCAGCTTCAACCAGGAGACTATCAACAGGGCTAGTAGGGAAGGCACCAGTGGCCAAATGGATACTATGACAGTGGAGCGGATCCAGAAGACACAGTGTGGAAGGAGCAGCTGAACCATAAACTTTACAATCATAGTCCAAGTGAGACAGCAATAAAGCCAGATAAAGGCGGAAAAGAATGGAACGATCCGCACCCCTAGAGGTGTGGGCGAGAAAGCGAAGGACACTGAGTTTAAGGAAACATCCTATCTTCAGAAGTCGGATATGAAGCACCCAAATGAACTTGTCGTCAAAAAGAAGACCCAGGAAATGAAACTGTGGGACCATAGGTAATTGTTGTGCATCGAGGTAGAGCTGCGGATCGGGGTGGACCACTGTGTGGCGACAGAAGCGGACCACCCGCGATTTTAAAGGAGAGAACTGAAACCTGTGTGAGAGGGTCCATGCAGAGACTCGGCGTATAGCACCCTAGAGCTGCCGCTCTGCAGAGGCCATCAAAGAGGAATTAACCTAAATGCAGAAATCATCCACTTACAGAGCAGGGGTGACCAAAGGACCCACGGAGGCCACAAGTCCATTTACAGCAATGAGGTAAAGAAGTGCACTCAATACGGAACCCTGTGGGATGCCATTCTCCTGGGTCCGCAGAGAACTAAAAACAGTACCAACCTGAACCCTGAATGACCAATGGAACAGGAACTGGCAGATAAAAATTGGGAGTGGGCCCCAAAGACCCCACTCATGAAGTGTTAAGTAAGATATGATGGCACCAAGCCGTGTCATAGGCCTTGCAAAGGTAAAAAAATATTGCAACCAAATGGCGGCACTGGGAAAAAGCCTGCTCAACTGCAGATTCCAAGCAAAGTAAATGATTGATTGGAGAACCATCCCTCTTGGAAGCCACACTGCTAAGGGACAACAGATCCCGAGATTCGAGTACACAATTGAGCTGACGGGCTACCATCCACTCAAGTAACTTGCAAACAACATTTATCAGACTAATTAGCCGATAGCTTTCAACAAACAGGGGCTTCTCACCAGGCTTAAGACAGGAACCACGATGCTACCCCTCCATTGAGAAGTGAAGTCATCCTGGAGCCAAATACAGTTAAACACTATGGCGTATCATGTAATAAGATTGCCATGCATTAAGGTGACAATACGAGAGAGAGAGAAAGAGAGAGAGATTCTTTATTACTCTGTGGCATAATGTGCTTAGATAATTATTAATTATTCTTAGATAGTAAGCTTTTGTTCTTACTAAGATTTAATTTCATGAGAGAGGAGTCTGTTCTTTATTGTGTAGTACAAATTGAAACCATTGTGATAGTTTGAAGGAAATTTTTGTATACAGCTGTATATACGATAGAGAATCGCTAATTCGTGTGTGAGAAGAATTTCACTGACACTAAGGTCAATAAAACTTCCTTGATTTCAAAGAGGTATGTGTTGTTTCCACAAATGACGTATACTCAAGTGTTATCTACTAAGAAATACCAACTCGAGAACAATTCTGATGGGAGCGTTCAATTCTAATTAAATAATTTGATGCTTTCTTTGGAAAAGAGGTGATTTCACGTATCTTTTTTTGGCACCAATGTTTCTAAAAACTGAAGGCAAATCTGATTGCTATGCAACAGAGTCCCAACGAATATTTCTCCGCAACTTTGATTAACACTTTCAGCTTCAATACAGCATCTGCAGCAGCTGGAGCAGATCGCCATGACAACAGAAGCTATAGTGAGAAAGCAGATCACCCATCGCCCTGTGTCCCACCAATGGTGTATGTATTCACTACAATAGAACACACACACACACACACACACACACACACACACACACACACACACACACACACACACAATCACTCATACATATAAAGCCATAACACAAGGTGGTGTGGGAAACATCTCAGTATAAAAGGCTCAATATAGGCAAAATACAAGCAACAGTTAGTGAAGATAGCTGAGTGATTTTATAATTGGTGACTATGTCGGAAAACCTGGAAATGAAGATCTGAAGCGACTGTACAAAATTGCGGACAACGTCTTCTTTTTCAGAGGTCACATTGATTCAGATAATTGGAGTGTGTTTATTCCCGAGAAGAATGAGGATGGCTTAATTTTGTGCACGCACATCACTTGGGGACATTTTGGAGTATTAAAATGTGCTCAAAAGATTCAAGCATATTTCTACTTCCAAAATATTTGCAGTAAGTACAGAGGAGGAACAAAAAATGGCAATTATTGTATCAAGGACCATTTGTGATTACAAAAATACCTCATCCAGGGACTTATGTTTTCAAGAATATGAAGAAAGATAAGGTGAAAGGAATGTATCCTCATCATTTAATGAAAGAATTTCACGATGACTGAAGATTCTGAAGACTAAAGATACCATTCATCTCAATAATGATTAGATAGTTTTACATTGAAACTATGAATCATATTAAGAATATTTTCTTTCTTTTTGCAATTTTGTAGTAAGTTTTTCTTTTCAGATATCATGTTCAAGATGTATGTAGACATTATGTATTTGTTTTTCAATGTAGAAATGAGTTTTCTTTCCAGAATGCAGAGAATTTAGCTAAAGTATGACTGATTTCTTTTAATTTTTAGATTAATTAATAACTTCAATCAGTTCTTACAATCCATAATGACCATGGGTTAATGATTGAAATGAATTGGTCTTTGGCAAGATTTTTTTTTTAGCTTATGTCAATTTTGACAATGTCAGTAGTGTATGTTTGTATCCTTTTTAACTCGCTGAGATGAAGTCATACTGTTGAGAAGGGGTAACCTGTTCTCAGCTACTGCACCCACTTATGCTTTATTTCAACCTTTTGTTATGGACACTTGCTTTGTAACTGCATCAGTGTTGTAACATACCTCTGTATGTAAATTTTGTCATATCAATTGTTACTCACGAAGTTACCAACAAAGTGAATGTTGATCAGTTACAAGCACATCGACAAGTGTTAAGGTGCAGCTGAAAGATGATGAACATAAGTTGAGACGGCATCGCCAGTTGGATTAGTGTATAGTGAATCCTATGGTTACTGATAAGAATTAAGAACATCTTACAACTTCCGAATATTTCAAATTCAAGACAGAGAATTAGAAAGGACTTTAGATTGGCGTCTATTTCAGCTCAGCATCGATCAAACATCTTTTTCACAGAACTTATATCGACTTATTTTCATATAAACCATATGCCGGGGAAAAAAAAAAAAAAAAAAAAAAATATACCCATGAGGATATAGTGATATGGGAATAGAATTCAAATCAGCTACCTGGAGATGACAAATAAAAGGGAATCTTAGATGGACTTACCCAATGTGTTGACGGTTCACCCCAAGACACAGGAGATAAACAGTGTTGTGTTTCTAGTGTGAAAAGTGTTTAAATTCATTACGAAGGAACTTATTCTATAAATATTTTTTCTATTCATTGTTATTGAATGAAATTTTTGTTTTGCAAACAAGAGGTACGAGGATTTTCCCCTGAGGTTTTCATTTGTGGGGCTTGGCCGAATGGCTAGATTACAAATTTGAAACGCCCCAAGGCGTGTGACAGAAGCTTTGAGTGATTTTGAAAAAAGATACTGATCACATCTCATGCTGTCCTCGACTAACTAACTACTGCAAGTTAAATGTGCTACGCAAATAAGCTGCATTTCAATAATTATCAAGCAACACAGACTTGTTAGCACAATATTGTACCACATTACGTATATGCACCCAAACGTATAATTTAAGTTCAATTTACAATTGGTGGTAACTGGACTAATACAACAAAATGTTATGTATCATGTAATAAGATTGCTATGCATTAACGTGACGGTACGAGAGAGAGATATTCTGAGAGAGGAATCTGTTCTTTATTGTGTAGTACAAATCGAAAAGCCACTGTGAGATTCTGAAGGAAATCTTTATATACATCTGTATATATGATAGAGAATCGCTAATTCATGTGCAAGAAGAATTTCATTGACACTAAGGTCAATAAAACTTACTTCATTTCAAAAAGGTACGTGTTATTTCCACAGACTACTTATATTCAAGTGTGATCTATTAATGAATTTCAGCTTGAGAACAATTCCAACGAGAGCATTCAGTTCCAAGTAAATAATTTGATGATTACTTCGGTCAAGAAGTGATTTCACAGATAATTTTTTTTTTTTTTTTTTTTTTTTTTTGCCACCAATGTTTTTAAGAACAGAAGGCAAATCTGATTGCTATGCAACAGAGCCCTGACGAATATTTCTCCACAACGTTTATTAACACTCTCAGAATCAACACAGCATCTGCAGCAGATCGCCATAATAATGGAAGCGTATAGTGTGAAAGCAGTTTCACCCATCGCCCTGCGTCCCACTAACGGTGTATGTATTCGCTACAACAGGACACACACATGGACCATCACTCATACGTATAAAGCCAAAACACAAGGCGGTGTGGGAAACATCTCAGTATAATAGGCTCAGTATAGGCAAAATACAAATAACAATTACTAAGTGAAGATAGCTGAGTGATTTTATAACACCTGGAGAAGATGTCATTGTAGAGCACTGGGATGTTTAAGCAATTGGTTTTGAATGGAGTCTGGGCCAGGGGCCATATCATGAGAAGAAGAAAGTGTGGAAAGAAGTTCCCGTTCAGTAAAAGGTTCATCGTAAAATTCTGACTGACAAGGGGTAAAACATAAGATGGAAGCCTTGACCCGCTGTTTCTGGAAGGAAAGCAGCCGGATAGGAGGTTAATGCTTATGCTGTTGCAAAATAGATTGCAAGATGTTCCCCGAGAATCAATGGGTCCGTGCAAAGGCCATCGGGGAGGGCAAGGCCCGGGAGGGTAGATTGCCGATGGCAACCTTGGAGAGAACGTAGTGTAGCCCATACCCGTGACATATGGCCAGTAGAACTGAGGGAAGAAGCAAACCATTCCCAACACACCTGTTTGCTCCGTCTGATTAAGTAGTGGGCTATGGCGTGAAGGTGTTTAAAGGTAATAAGATTGGCAGCAGATGGGTGCTTCTTAAGGTGTTGCAAAGCTCGACAGCAATCACGGATGGCAATGGCAGTGGCAGTACTCCACCACTGGACTTGCAGCAGCGGAATTATCCATATGAGTGTGGGATAGCAAGGCTAGCAGCTCGAACAATCGCATCTGACACGTCATGTAGGACGTCTTCAGTACAACCCGACAAAGAGGAAGAAAAAACGACCTGGGCAGTATATAGAGGTCAATCGGCACGCTGGAAAGACTAACAAGGTAACCTATCCATCGGGGAGATGGAAGGGAGTGAGAGAATCAACGAGAAGTGGTCACTATCGCAAAGGTCGTGTGGCGACGAGTATAATGAAGGGAGGAGGTAGAGAGAACAAAGGGAAAGCTCAATGGCAGAAAAGGTACCATGGCAGAAAAGGTACCACGACCAGCACTGAAATGGGTAGGGGAGCTATCATTAAGAATGCACAAGTTGTGGTCTGCAAGAAAATCATCTATGAGAAGACCCTTACTGGATAGAAATGCACTGCCCCACAAGGGATGATAAGCATCAAAATCCCTGAGGAGTAGGAAGGGAGGAGGAAGTTGCTGAAGAAGGGCAGTTAAGGCAGCAGGTGTAAAGAGTCCTGTCGGAAGGAAGATACGAGACAAAGTAGTAAATGAGATTTGCTATTTCGGGAGCAAAATAACTGTTGTTGTGGTATTCAGTCCACAGCTCTCCAAGCTACTCTATCCTGTGCAAGCTTCTTCATCTCCCAGTACCTACTGCAGCCTACATTCTTCTGAATCTGCTTGGTGTATTTATCTCTTGGTCTCCCTCTACAATTTTTACCCTCCACACTGCCCTCCAGTACTAAATTTGTGATCCCTTGATGCCTCAGAAAATGTCCTACCGACCGGTCCCTTCTTCTTGTCAAGTTGTGCCACAAACTCCTCATTTCTATTCAATACTTCCTCATTACTTATGTGATCTACCCATCTAATCTGCAGCATTCTTCTGTAGCACCACATTTCAAAAGCTTCTATTCTCTTCTTGTCCAAACTATTTATCGTCAATATTTCACTTCCATACATGGCTACACTCCATACAAATACTTTCAGAAACGACTTCCTCACACTTAAATCTAACCAATATTAACAAATTTCTCTTCTTCAGAAACACTTTCCTTGCCATTGCCAGTCTACATTTTATATCCTCTCTGCTTCAACCATCATCAGTTATTTTGCTCCCCAAATAGCAAAACTCCTTTACTACTTTAAGTGTTTCATTTCCTAATCTAATTCCCTCAACATCACCCGACTTAATTCGACTACATTCCATTATCCTCGTTTTGCTTTTGTTGATGTTCACCTTATACCCTCCTTTCAAGACACTGTCCATTCCATTCAACTACTCTTCCAAGTCCTTTGCTGTCTCTGACAGAATTACAATGTAATTGGCGAACCTCAAAGTTTTTATTTCTTCTCCATGGATTTTAATACCTACTGCAAATTTATCTTTTGTTTTCTTTACTGCTTGCTCAATATACAGATTGAATAACATCGGGGAGAGGCTACAACCCTGTCTCACTCCCTTGCCAACCACTGCTTCCCTTTCATGCCCCTCGACTCTCATAACTGCCATAAGGTTTCTGTACAAATTGTAAATAGCCTTTCGCTCCCTGTATTTTACCCCTGCCACTTTTAGAATTAGAAAGAGTATCCCAGTCAACATTGTCAAAAGCTTTCTCTAAGTCTACAAATGCTAGAAACGTAGGTTTGCCTTTCCTTGATCTTTCTTCTAAGATAAGTCGTAGGGTCAGTATTGCCTCACGTGTTCCAACATTTCTACGGAATCCAAACTGATCTTCCCCGAGTTCGGCTTCTACCAGTTTTTCCATTCGTCTGTAAAGAATTCACGTTAGTATCTTGCAGCTGTGATTAAACTGATAGTTCGGTAATTTTCACATCTGTCAACATCTGCTTTCTTTGGGATTGGACTAAAATTAACTAATGATGGTCAACGTAAAGAGGATATAAAAGGTAGACTGGCAATGGCAAGGAAAGCGATTCTGAAGAAGAGAAATTTGTTAACATCAAGTATAGATTTAGGTGTCAGGAAGTTGTTTCTGAAAGTATTTGTATGGGGTGTAGCCATGTATGGAAGTGAAACATGGATGACACATAGTTTTGACAAGAAGAGAATAGAAGCTTTTGAAATGTGGTGTTACAGAAGAATGCTGAAGATTAGATGGCTAGATCATGTAACTAATGAAGAGGTATTAAATAGAATTGGGGAGAAGATAAATTTGTGGCACACCTTGACTAGAAGAAGTGATTGGTTGGTAGGACATGTTCAGAGGCATCAAGGGATCACCAGTTTTGCACTGGAGGGCAGAGAGGAGGGTAAAAATCATAGGTAGCAGCGGACAGCATCCTTATAACTGCCTCATCATACAGGGATGAATGTTTTGTGGCATATCTATATCTGAGCATGTGACTGTCACAAATCCAGCCATGTTCTGGTAAATAAAGGTTAATATACAGCTGGAAGTTATTTCTTTGTCAAGCATGGTTAACTTCAGCTGCGGCTGCCCACAACTATTTGCACAGGGTTTTTGTGTTGGGGCTAAACAAAATATCCTACATTCCTAACACTACAAAGAAACCAAAGCAAAACCCTAGCAAGCAAAATCCACAGTTCTTAATAAACAAACAGAACAAGTGAACCCTGTGATATAAACACACAAGTCTGCAAGAAGTCAAAAACAGAAATTTCATTTAACCTATATAGCTCAAATGAAAGTCCACGACACCAAGAAACAAAACTAACTTATGCTGCTATTATCGAAAACCTAAGCTGACCAAAACAACTAGATCAAACTGCATGGTACCAACCGATCATACTCCATCATTATTAACTTCAACTTCTAAGGATACACAAAAACCACATTAACATCAAATTTGATACAAGTGCACATGCACAAACAATATGTATTACAATAAAAAAGGAAATATAAAAAATTACATACCGACCAAAGTCAGCTGACAAACTGACAAAAAGAACTATCACACAGCAATCCTCACAATAAAAAACAAAACGAAAGCCATTAATGCCACTCATTTTTTTCCAAACCATACCCTCCCTAAACTATAACCCACCCAGCAATACCATCCAACACAATACTGAAACAAAAGTACAAATGTCTAAAATTAAATCTTTCACACCTTCAAAACAAATGATTAAATGAAACACAATACAGACAAACAAAATAATCTAATGTAATCCCAACCCCACCTTTGTATGTTCTCACAGAAATATATATAAAACACCACCCCCCCTCCTCAAAAAAATAAAAACTGTCATCACCCATAAATTTAACTTACGTTTCGCACATGAATCTTCCCAATAGCCTTCAACAAACTATGGAAAGAATAAAAAGTATCTGAGAAATTCTTCCTCCAGCAGTGCTCATCTAAATGAGACTGCAGGGTGGTAGAGTGCATTTTCCCCTCTCTGTCACAGATTTAATTGCTCCTTAAATACTTCTCCACTGTATTTGTGCAAGCCCCCATTTGATACTTTTAACCCCCCCCCCTCCAGTCTCTAAATACCTACTACGTAATAACGAATCCGAGACAATCATAGACCTCTTCTAATACATTCCTCAATTAATCCAACTGATACCTGTTTTTTCTGTTTATACAAACTAAAAAACCACATCAGAACACCCAGTTCCTGAAACAGTCACCCCCCCCCCCCCCCCAACACTGTCTCTCCTAATCTCAGCTTCCCAAATGGCAACATCACTTGCCACTGCCACTGCCCCTCCCCCCCCCCCCCCCCTTCCTACTGTCCCATACTCATACTAAACTATGAAAAAATCTGCCTACAAAAAGAGAGACAATCCAACACAGTATGATTACTAATCAAATCTCAGGAGCAAGAAACCCAGCTGATTAGCGATGACAAATATAATAGATAAACAACACAATATCACGAGTGGTCACCCTCGATTTCTCGATACAGGAAGACCTACAATTAGAGCGTCCCTCGGCAAGATCCCTACATATACTCATCTCCGGTCTGACACACAGAAGCTTTCAGCAATCAACCCACTGCACTGCAAAGCCTATACAGTTAGTTGTAGCCACGTCGTTGCCCTCCCCCACATTACAACAACAAAATTGAGTTCCTTTAAAAACATTTTCAAAGGGCTTTCATGATATAAAAAAATTAGCCAACACTATACATTCCATTTTTAATGAAAAACACTTATTGAATTATTTAAATTTTGAAAAACTGTATTTTTAAAATTCTCAACAAATTTGAAAGATACTGTTTTCCTCTTCATATCCTGAAAGTTTACACTTGGGATGAGCATGGTATCAGTATCAAAAGTAATTTTATGTTTTAGCTGGTGCTGTAAAACAACTTCAAAAACTAATTTATTTTGAATATAATTCCTACTTCTCATCAGCTACATATTATTGTCTAGCTAAATGTGAACATAAAAATGAAATAGCTTTCAATAGATAGGAAAAAAACAATATTTGCCTTTCAGGGCTGAATTAAAAATTACAAGTTGCAGATATTTTTTTTTTAAAAAAAATTGATACAATTGTGAATACCAGAGGTAGGCCTACGTACGTAAATCCTTGTTCCATAGGTCACGAATACGACATTTCATGACGACATGGAAATCAGTTAGTTATTAGTTCCTGTTACTTGTTTAGATGAACCATATCAATCCAGTTGATCATGCTTCTGGCCAACCAGTTTGTTGCATGTCACGATTTCTGCATGGGTAATGTATGTGTTCACCCTGTAGCAGTTTGAGGATTCAAGATTGTCTTTAGATCCTTGCTGCTTATGGAAAGAATGTCTGCATGACTAGGGAATAAGATGGTCCATGTGGATGTAAGAGATGCTCTGAGAATTGTTACACAAATATGTAGCATAAAGAAATACTCACGAATGATGAGCATTTTCAGTTATCTGAAGCTGTGCATAGTATCGTAATGAATACCCAAAGGGAAAAATATATCTAAAAACAAAGATGATGTTACTTACCAAACGAAAACGCTGGCAGGTCGATAGACACACAAACATACATACAAAATTCAAGCTTTCGCAACGAACGGTTGCTTCATCAGGAAAGAGAGGGAAAGACGAAAGGATGTGGGTTTTAAGGGAGAGGGTAAGGAGTCATTCCAATCCCGGTAGCGGAAAGACTTACCTTAGGGGGAAAAAAGGACAGGTATACACTCGCGCACACACACAAACATATGTATATAAAATGGTGGGGCGGGGCAATGTCTACCTGAGAAACTTTCAGCTTGCTCTTGTAGTTACAGAAACAAATGTAGGTAGACCAAGAGAAGGGACAAAATATCTTCTTATAATTTGTACTAGAATTACCTAATCTTATCCAAATAATTACTGTGTCATGACAATGGTTTAATCCTTTACCTAATTTTTTCCTACTGCAGAAGGTAACTACCAGTGTCCATTATATTCAGAAGCAAAATCTGTAGACACCATCACAGACTCCTTCGATGGCTTTCTCGATTATTTTTTGACAAATTTAATTCATTTACATGACTATCTTGTGGCCAGTCAGCAGTCGACTTAAAAAAAAGAAAAATGAGCTTAAACAAGGTGAGTTTCTGGTGATTTTGTTGAAAATTACACCTTTATTGTACTGAATGGAGTTCAAGGTTACCATTGAAGCAACAATTTACCCCTTTGTAGCTTATTACAAGGATGGCGGAAAACTTGAGCATTCACGTCTTTTTCATTATATCAGAATGCCTCACATACGACACTGTTACTGTGCATCTGATCCAATCCTGCTTGTTTGATAGAAAACCAAGTAAAATATATTAGCTCTCTCACGAACTGGCACCTCAGTATACAAACAAAACTACTTCAACCCATCGTATCACGAAAACTTCCTTGTTGAAGACTATTTTTCAGCAACTTCTCATGGTAAAGGAAGTAGTGCTAGTGATGGTATTGGTGGAACAATCAAGCAACTGGCTACCCAAGAAAGACAGTAACACTCATACACTGATCAAATAATGACACCTGAACAGGTTTGCATGTTTGAACAATGATAATGTTGAAGGGGCCAATTTCAAGTACTCTACTACGCAATCATGAAAATAAAGAAGCGAAACTCTTAGGTATTTGAGAAATGTTAAACAATTGTAGGGACACACAAACTTCACATCTTTATTCCACTAAGCAAAGACAAAATAGCATCAGACTCTAATGAATGCAAAACTGAAGTGGCAGCTGTTGACGGTGATCCAATGTCTTTTGATGATGCCAAAGGATATATTCCTAGTTAATATTATGCGCACTGGTGGTTAAGCTCCATAGTTGCAAAAAATAAGAAAAAGTAATAAATCACAGTTAGCTTCTTACATCCACAAGAACCATCTACATGGCAACTCTGCACTTAAGTGCCTGGCAGAGGGTTCATCAAACCACCTTCACAATAATTCTGTTATTCCATCTCTAACAGTGCACGGAAGAAACAAACACGTATATACCTTTCTGTAGAAGTTCTTTTTCTCTCATATTATTATTATGATCATTTCTTCCTATGCAGGTCTGCATTCAGAGGAGAGAGAAGGTGATTGAGATTACGTAATAAAATGCCGTCACAACAAACACCTTTGTTTTAATGATGTCCACCCCAAATACTGTATCATGATTGTGACACACTCCTATTTCTTGATAATACAAAACATGCTGCCGATCTTTGAGCTTTCTCAATGTACTCCGTTAATTCTATCGGGTAAGGATCTCTCAATGCACAGCAGTATTCCAAAAGAGCACAGTCAGGCATAGTGTAGGCACCCACATCTTCCAATTTCCCAAGTCCTGCAGACATTCTTTCTGTAAGCTGGACAGAACTAAAGACAATCTTGAACCCTCAAACAGCTCCAGGGTGAACATATACCTTATCCTAGGTGGAAATGGAGATGTGCTACGAACTGATTGGATAAAAACATGATGAACTGGACTGGTATGACTCACTTAAATAAGTAACAAGAACAAATAAACAACTGATTGTAGGCTTATCTCTGGTATTCAGCTGTACTAATATTTTTAAAGATTTGAAACTTGTACTTTTTAATTCAACACTGTGTGTGTAATCTGATGAGAAGCAGGCCTAATCTTTAAAATAAATTAAGGTTTGAAATTGTTTTACAGTACCACCTTAAACCTAAAACTACTTTTGATAGTCACCTCACATTCATCCCAAGTTTAACCTTTCAGAATATGTACAGGAAAACAGTACCTTTCAAATATTTTTTGAGAATATTAAAAATAAGTTTTACAAAATCCAGAAAACCCAATAAGATGTTTTTATTACAAAAAATGAATATATAATTTCACACAATTATGTTTTATACCATGAAAGCCCTTTAAAAAGAGCTTTCAAATGCAGACAATATTATTGTTCTAACTAAAGGTGTGGCCAAATCATCCTTCAAGTCAAAAATTTGATATTTTTCTTCATTTTTGAGGATCCGCATCTCAGTAAGCTTTGAGGAGATTTCTTTTTTCCCTGCTTGTGAATACTAGCCGCATATTTAATTTCAAATAAATCCAAGAGGGCCAGGCTGAAAATCGTATTTTCATTTGTTGATTTGACATGGAATGACTGAAAATTTTTGTTCTCTTACACTATTTTAACAAACAAAATTCAGAAGTAAATCTCCAATCAGTAACAACATACTGGGCGCATATTCCAAATCTGAAAATAAGTCTGTGGCCAATGCCTACCAGCATCACAACAGCCAAAACTGCCTAAGAAAGCATCGAACACACAGCTCCAATACGAATTCTGGCCTACAGCTCAACCCTAGCCCAACAACTCTCATACATCACTCGAAAACAACTATGAACATCAACATACAACACAAGAGAGCACCACCACATACTTCAAAAACTCCTCTTCAAAAATGATCCATTTCAAATGTGTCACCCAACCATAACACATTCATATACCAAGCCAAAGCTGATGACTGGTACCTTAGATTTTGCCTGACCCACCTGAAAATTATACTGTGTATGGCTGAGACCTATAGTTTAATCACTGCAAGAAGATCCTTAACAGCTGCAGTGGTTAGACACAGCAGTATCATGCACCTAGTGCAACCAATCACATAACATGATTTTGTAAATATCTCTACGGCCACACATTGATGTTGCCGGAGCTCCATAGACTGCTTATCAAACCTTTCTAGACATACGACTATAGAGATAAGTCTGTCACCATAACCTCTCTTTTGGGGGTGGGGAGAGAGCACTATGACCAGGAACAGAATAGTGTTAGATACATACATAAAGCTGTACTCAACAATGTACAAGAGCGCATTAAATGTTGTATACATGATGTGGTGGAGTGCGAGACCGAACTAAAGAGCTTGTTGTTGGACAACTCCTCCTACTCCACTGAAAATTATCTACAGAGAAACTCTAATATTTAACGATTTGGGTTAGTTTATAATCAGAACTAGCGCTATAACACACTAATGGAAAGTCACTTCACTGTACTGCGCTTGGACTAATTAAATCCATATTACACAGAACACGCCCCATGGGGTACACAAAAAACGACTAACGACGTGACATCATGAAGCTATTAATTAATGTTTTGATTCCAGTTATCATCACGTGGTCACCTCCAAAATAATTTTAAATAGCAGTTGTACTGGAATGAATTTACTACTCATACAACTTAGAAGGCCTTTGAGCATTGTAGCTTCTACCGTTTTCCTGCAAAGGAGAATTTACGTACTGTCACAAATTGTAATCTGTTATACGAGACTTACGTTGGTAGAGACAAACACACACGTAGCCTTAAATTATGAGTCGTTTACGGATATACTATCACTAACAATGACCAACATAACAAATGCGACAGCCCAGATGTTAATTTCATTATTTCAGGTATTTGTCAAAAGTGTGATGGCAGTGGAAACAAGGCTCGTTCAACTTCTCTGCAGGCCAACTCTGTGACTGGACCAACAATGAAAAACTATTACTTGATACTAACCGCAACTGCAAACTGAAATCATCTTCTATGTTGTCATCGTCCCAATTGTCTTCCCATACGCTTATATCCTCATCGTCCTCGTCTTTCCCTGTCCAATCTGGAATAAAATTTTAACAACTAGTTTGGAAGCATTTGTACTAAAATATTTCGAATTTAATTTTGTCAGTCATTACCTTCAGCGGGAAACTCTTCAAATTCGTCATCTTCTTCTAGAAGACCCAAATCAACTTTGCTTTTATCTGACATTATTCACTGTTACCTAAATTACAATTTGCACACAATAACAGAACTGAGAACGGCAACGAAAAACCACAACTCACTCTTATGACTTATGAGTTGCTCACTTGTTCTGAATCTGATCTGAGTACTAAACACTAAACACAGAGTTGTTCATATCAGCGTGAGATGCATCGACCATTCGACCGGAACAGGTCTTCGAGGAAAAGAATTGTTCTGAAAGAAAACTAGTAATGGAAACCTATTTGCATTCATATTCGAAAATTGTAAAATTAAATAATTTTAAAATTAAGTAATTTATTATCAAATGATCCGTACATGAAAAGGCTGCTATTTTGCGACTGAGGTAACAACTTTACCTGAAGTGGCTCTGTTGTTCCACGGTTGTACCAATAACATCTTTGGCAAATATGAATGTGTCATAATCGCTGAATTGAGCTGCCAAGCAGAAGTGTCGTTTGTTTACCGCGTGTGGGATTTTGTGATATGTTGTGATAGCCTTTGTTGATGTTATTGTGATTGAAAATGACTAAAATCAAACCAAAGAAAGTTACTATAGCAAATCCCGCAGCAGCGACTAGCCCCCCGCCAGTAGCAAATCTCAGCACGTTCAATTTATGTAAATTAATAAAGTTATTAAACAGAAAAAAATTATTGGCCCTCAAATGGTTTCAGAGAATAGGCATGCTGAACAGAGAAACAGCGTGCGATAATTGCGGCAGGCCGATGACACTGGTTCACCGACAAAATTGCACCGGCTCCAGAGCTGACAAGTATGAGTGGGAGTGCAATAAATGTCGAATGTGTACCAAGTCCCTAAGAAATGGCACTGTTTTCCAATCTAGTAAATTGTCACTTCAGAAAATTACGATTCTGATGTATTTTTGGGCACATGATTTTCCACCATGCGTTGCTCAGAGAGAACTTTCGATTACTGTGCGTACTGTTAATAAGTGGTATCTATTGTGTCAGGAGGCCTGCATGGATGCGCTGATCAGAAATACTTCTAAGCTTGGAGGAGAAGGACGCAACCTAGAAGTTGTAGAGGGCAAACTTGGGAAGAGGGCAGTAGATAATTACAGGACCCCAGCAGAGCACCCTGTCATTGGCGTTATTGATGTTGACAATGGTAGCTGCTTTTTGCAGGTAGTGATAGGTAACACAAAAGCTACACTGATAACTTTACTGAAAGAGAGGATTGCAAATGGAACTACACTTCACTCAAAATGCTGGAGGCTTCGTGAATGCTATAGTGACGATAAATTCTGTAAAGTTGTCAAGAATCATAAACTTACTCTCAGTAATGAAGTGGGAAACACCTTTCAAAAACTTCATGCTAAAGTGTGTAAATCAGGAGATAATGTGGGCACAGAATTGTCATTTGATCCATTATTGTGCGCTGCCATTTACAAGAATGCCATGAAAAATGAAGAATTTTTCTTTGTGAAATTTCTCGGAGAACTAGGAACCCTATATCGTGATGGAATTCGGTAAGCAAAATAGAGGATGGAACTTGCATATGTCACATGAGATGTCAGCATAAGCTCTAAGAAATATTTTTAATTTCAGATATGAGATGATGAGCCAGTTGGAGCATACTGATTCGGTAAGTAATAACAACAGATTGCAACTTTTTAATGGTCAAAAGCTGACATTAGTAATTAGTAAGATAACAAAATTTCTGTAGTGGAAATGTGATAGTTGAAAAGTGTACTGTTTAGTCTCTCAGTTTTTATGGATGTATGTCAATGGACTTGTGTCTTGTATTATGTGTTGCACAAATATACAAAAAAGGGTCATATTCTTACAAAGTTTAGTTCATTAGTTTGATGCCATTATTGTTCCTGCACAATCAGAAACTAGTTTTCATAATAGAAAAAGTGTTCTAATTTAACTGCTTAGTCTTCTGTGGCCATAGTCAATTGACATTAAAAGTTTTCAAAGTTTTCTGATTAATCGGATCAGCACAGCTAATGCACACCAGTAGACCCAGACAAAAAGGCCACTGTCACCATTGCTAAATCATTGGCTTGGCCAGTATAGGTTTTTTTTACAGTGGGGTCATTTCATGTCAGTTCAACCATTCAGTACACTAATTCTACCATGTGTAGAACACTCGCATACAAAGTATTAGTTTCCCCTGACAATTAGTTCCAGAATTATGACTTGTGAAAGAAGGTGGCATGACCCGGAAATTGCAACCCGCATCTGGCAATCTATCTTCAGACCCAACTTCAGGTCTTAATAACTTTGGAACTATTCCACACAGTTCAGTGAAATTTTTACAACCCAGTAACATCCATCTAGAGAACACACTCCATGAATCAAAACACCAACAACATATTTCTGAGGGAAAATAAAAAATTCCGAAATGTGATTTAAAAAATGTAATACGTTAAAAGGTACATATTGTAGGTGCCCTCTATGCCAAATATAATTCACTCAAAAAGGGTATAAATTTTTTGTGGTAAGCTTAATGTGGCCTAAGCGCACACAGAACTCATCATGCCCATATCAGTCGCAAAAACTCAGTTACATGCACACGAAAATTCAAAAATTTAAGAAATTACCTCAAAAACATGGATTTTCTAAGTGTGGTAGCACAAAAGGGACAAGTCGTATACAAGCCAAATTTCACGCACTGCATAAGTAGACCATAATGATATATATCTCAAAATTTCAGCATGTTATTGCAGACATTTGTGTACAATGGAAGTTGACAGATTGGTTGGTTGGTTTTGGGGAAGGAGACCAGACGGCGTGGTCATCGGATTAGGGAAGGATGGGGAAGGAAGTAGGCCGTGCCCTTTCAGAGGAACCATCCCGGCATTTGCCTGGAGTGATTTAGGGAAATCACGGAAAACCTAAATCAGGATGGCCGGACGCGGGATTGAACCGTCGTCCTCCCGAATGCGAGTCCAGTGTCGAACCACTGCGCCACCTCGCTCGGTGAAGTTGACAGATGTATTTGGTGATGTGGTCATTGTTCCACAACACAGTTTTGTAAAAACATATTGTAAACTGTTATGCCTCTTCTTATCCTCTCCAACAACTGTTTAATCACTAAGCAACAACGTACAGACAGAGTAACACAACCTATCATTAATGTTTACTGCACCTTAACTGCTAAAAACCAGCTGATTGTGCTTCGAACAGAAGCACTTTAGTTACTGTACTCTGTACATTGAGTGGCAAATTGTACTGTCTTCCTGACACTGTGGTAGGAACTGGAACTGTCATAAGAATATGTTCGAAAGGAATCCAACACCTGTCTGCCAAACGTGGCCAATGAAATGATCTTGCTGGTCCTATGAAGTTCACAAATACATCACCTTCTGCTTCACAGTACTCTGTGACACATCCTAAGTACCATTTGTCATCATAAACAGCAATAACATAGCAACCTGGTTGTATGTTGCTGCTTTTGCTTCTGAATACTGAGTCAGACACACTGTGAAGACACATGTTGTGCATGAACTTACAGTTATAACCGGACAGTCTGCTCATCTGCACATTGTCAGAGTCCGCTGGAGAGAAGTGATGATGGATCCTTGTGTCTGCAACAATTTTAACGTGTTCTAGTCTGCTTTTTAGCAACTCTTCGACTGATTTCACCTCATCTTTCGAAACATAGAATGATTGTATGCGAGATATATTTTTCTGTACCCAAGTAAATAATTGAAAAGGTGTTAGAATGGGACCTTCTGTAAGGTGCTGCAGACTAGCTTGTAATGCCATGCTCTTAATGGTAGCACCAATACCATCACATACATTTTTACCATGACTTGGTGCGAAAAAATTCCATTCTGCATGAATCTGAAAGTCATGGTAATGCATGCATAAATTTTTAAGATTTTTACAGTTTTTGTACTGACTAGCTGCCCCATCACTGAAGTATTTCGCAAAATGTACGTGAGGCAGCTTGTTTTTCACATATTCCATGACAGTGCGAATGTGGGCATGAACTGCAATGGCATGGTGACAGACACATCACCTGATCACCTCTATAGTAAATTGCAAATGGCTGGAGAGTTGCTTAACTGTTGTCCCAATGATATCCTTGAACTATAAATGCATAATTTTCAGAAAAGTCTAATATTACTATAATTTCATCTTGTTTCAAATTATCCTTACAAAACTGGAGATAAGCTGATTGTGCTGTTGCTGTGAAGCTGTATGTGGTCAGTTTGTCCGTTTTTTTGACAACACATTTCAACAAAATCTTCCACTGTACTTTGCTTTGTTTCAAGACTTGTGCGGTCCATGTGTGTCCATTGTTTATAAGAAACAAGTTCATTGTCATCCATAAGGAGTTCACCATACAGTTTGTTATTCAAGTGTTCTGCAAGATTTGCCTTACCAGGACACTTTTTACACCTGTGTATCGTGCACTGGTAGGAACTGATGTCACACACCAGCAGCTTCATTGCACCTTTGTAATCCAGACCAGAATCCTTTATAGCAGCAAATGTCAACTTAGTATTTTGATGGGTCTTACATACAGAAACATTGTGTGTGCCTCTTGCACTTACAGGCACAACCCATTTTGGCCGAAGATTGAAAAAAAAAATGATAGACCTACTTCAGTATTGGGATACTTTTCCTTGAATTCTGCATATAGTTCTGATATGTTGCATAGCAACAGACTTTTTTTGAATCTGTACATGTACATTTCCCATTTTCGCCATTACATAGTCTTTTTTTCCAGGCATTATTCGGCTGTAGTCGTTATTTTCATAAAACTCCGACACTAGCATCTTTATTTCTGAACTAAATTGCTTACCCTGAGTGTGCTGACGTTGTGGAAGCACTCCTTGGGTTGCTTTTATTTTCCTAGCTTGCTTTACCGTATGTGTAGAAACATTGAATTCCTTTGCAGTGTAGTCAGTAGACCAGCTGGAACGTGCAAGGGTAAGAATAGCTACTCTTTTTGGCGTGTGGATATGGCACATTTTTCTTTCAAATCATGCACAATTTTGTCTAAATCAGAGCATTTTTGGTATGATTTCTATTCCTTTGGAGCAAATAGTTCTTCCTCTTCCGCCGTTAGTGAGTCAGCTATTTTGTGTTTTAATTCCACTTGAGCTTCTTGTAGTTTTCTTCTACCATAGCTGGGCCTGTCTCTTTTCCCAACTTTGTGTGTCTTCGTGGGAGACAAACCAAGAGCAGTCACTGAAGTATTTAATTGCTCATTCGCTGTGGTTGTAGGTGGCTGATACTCTTCGTCACTGTCATGTAAATTATCAGAATATTCTTCATTTTTTAGCAGTGTAACACACCTGTAACTAAACTTTTGTCTTGGTTTCATGTAAAGTCCCATGCAGTATTCACTTTCAATACTGATTTTATATGAATTTCTCTGAGGCTACACTTCACTGTCTTGTTATGAATCCTAAATGGATCAAAACAACTTCTTTGTAGGAAAGAATGCTTATCCAGAAACACTTTCATATGATGATAACAAACACTAAAGTTTCCTGGAACTGTACTTCTTGTGCCCACAGGCTGTATCCCGGATCTCCATAGCAACAAATCTTGGTCCGATTCATCCAGATCATACAGTACAAAGCAAATACATTCAGATGCTTGTGCTCTACCAGTACTGCAACTTGTTTGAACAAAAGCACCACTAGTACACTCTTCTGCCTCCATACTGACTTTTCACAACAGTACTGACCAGTCTGAACTAGAATCTTTAAAACATGAGTAACTTGTAATTGTTGTTTGTTTCCTTTGTTGTTCCTGCCTAACAATGACTCATTCTGTCCCTGAAAACTACCATTGTTTAACTTTCTGTTGCCTAATGGTTCCCAACAATTGCTGTAGCTTTATCTGAAACCAGCTGTCTGCATCATCACTATTACTTGCTAAATCGTGTTAAAAGAAACGTAACCAAATACATCTCTGTCACATTTTATTGTACACAAATGCCTTGCAATAACAAGTTGAAATTTGGCACATATTATATTATGGTCTACTTATGCAGTGTTTGAAATTTGTCTTGGATCTCACTTGTCCCTTTTGTGCTACTACACTTAGAAAATCCATGTTTTTCAGGTAATTTTTCAAATTTTTGTATTTTCGTATGCATGTAACTCTGTTTGTGTGACTGATATGGGGAAGATGAGTTCTGCGTGTGTTTAGGCCACATAAAAAAAAATCCCTTTTTGAGTGAATTATATTTGGCATGGAGGGCACCTACAATATGTACCTTTTAACGTATTACATTTTTTAATCACATTTTGGATTTTTTTTCCCTCAGAAATATGTTGTTGGTGTTTTGATTGATAGAGTGTGTCCTCTAAGTGGGTGTTACTGGTTGTAAAAATTTCACTGGACTGTGTGGAATAGTTCCAAAGTTATTAAGACCTGAAGTTGAGTCTGAAGATAGATTGCCAGATGCGGGTTGCAATTTCTGGGTCGCACCACCTTCTTTCACAAGCCATAATTCTGGAACTAATTGCCAGGGAACTTAAAATTTTGTACATGGGTGTTCCACACTTGGTAGCATTGGTGTGCTAAATTTCAGCCAAATCTGAGACTTTTCTTAGAAAAGCTGCAATTATCTGCTACCACTCTTCAGCCCTTGTGGAAACATCTACTCTATACTCCACAAACCACAGTAAAGTGCATGGTACAGGGTATGTCCCATTGAACCAGTTATGAGGATTGCTTCCCATTCCATTCATCTATGAAGTGTGGGAAGAATTATTGTTCGAATGCCTCTGTGTACGCAGTAACTGTTCTAATCTTATCCTCACTATCCCTATATGAGCAATACATAGGAAGTTTCCAGAATGAGATTTTCACTCTGCAGCGAATTGTGCACTGATATGGAACTTCCCAGCAAATTAAAACTCTGTGCCGGACCGAGACTCGAACTCGGGACCTTTGCCTTTCGCGGGCAAGTGCTCTACCATCTGAGCTACCCAAGCATGACTCACGACCTGTCCTCACAGCTTCAAATCTGCCAGTATCTTGTCTCCTACCTTCCAAACTTCACAGGTCGTGAGACGTGCTCGGCTAGCTCAGATGGTAGAGCACTTGCCCGTGAAAGGCAAAGGTCTTGAGTTCGCGTCTCGGTCCAGTACACAGTTTTAATTTGCCGCAAAGTTTCACACAGTAAGTTTTAGTATATTCATAGAGCCATCATTTAAAGCTGGTTCTTGAAACTTTGATAATAGACTTTCTCAGGATAGCTTACATCTATCTTCAAGAGTCTTCCAATGCAGTTCATGCAGTATCTTTTTGACACTCTCCTATGGATCAGACAAACCTGTGACCATTTGTGCTGTGCTCCTCTTTATATGTTCAATATCCCCTGCTAGTCCTATGTGGCATGGATCCCACACACATGAGCAGAACTGTGGAACCGGTTGCATAAGTGATTTGCAAGAAATCTCCTATATAAATTGAGTGCACCTCCCTAGTATTCTGCCAATAAACAGAAGTCTACCACCTGCTTTACCCATGACTGAGCTTATGTGATCACTCCATTTCATATCCCTTACAAAGTGGTCCGCCCAGGTATTTGTATGAGTTGGCCGATTCCAACAGTTACTCATTGATATTATAGTGATAATAATACTTTTTTTGTATTGTGAAGTGAAAACTTTTACATTTCTGAGCAATTAGAGCAAGTTGCCAGTCTCTGCACCAAGTTGAAATCTTATCAAGATCTGGCTGAATATTTATGCAGCTTCTTTCAGATAGTACTTCATTATAGATAACTGCATCATCTGCAAAAGTCTAATTGTTCTCATAATATTGTCTGCAGTGTCATTAATATACAACATGAACAGCAAGGGTCCCAACACATTTCCTAGGGGCACACCCGAAGTTACTTCTATATCTGACAATGACTCTCCATCCAAGGTAACATATGTGCTCCCTACCAAAAAGTCCTTGATCCAGTCAAGAATTTCACTTGATACCCCATATGATCATACTTTTGACAATAAGTGTAGGTGTGGTACTGAGTCAAACGCTTTTCGGAAATCAAGAAGTACTGCATTTACCTGACTGTCTTGATCCATAACTTCCTATGTCATGTGAGGAAAGTGCAAGTTGGGTTTCACATGATCAATGTTTTCGGAATCCTTGCTTGTTGGCATTGAGGAGGTCTATCTGTTCAAGATATCTCATTATGCTTGAGCTCAGAATATGTTCTAAGATTCTACAACAAATTGATGTCAAGGGTAGTTTTGTGGATCACTTCTACAACCCTTCTTGATGACATGTGTGACCTCTGAATTTTTCGAAGAACTGGGCATATGTTTTTGTTCGAGGGATGTATAATAGATTATAGTTAGCCCCCCCCCCCCCCTTTTCTAACTCAGACACAAATTCAATATAGAATATTTGCTTTGTTATCTTCAATTTGTGTTCCTGTGTCATTCGCAAGGGACTGGACACTAACTTGGGTGCCACTAACTTACGACCAGAATTTCTTTGTGTTTTGTGATATATCATTTAACAATATTCTGCTACGGTAGTTATTAAAGGCATCATGCATTGCTTTCTTGATAGCCAAATGCATTTCAGTTAGAATCTCTCTATCTATAGTCCTACGCTTTGTTTTACTCCTACTATCCAGTAGTCTTTGTTTCATTAGAACTTTCTTTACTGTGACTGTATACCATGGAGGATCCCTTCCATTACGAACTGTTCTGCTGGGTACATATCTATCAAGTGCATACTCTGCAAACCACCTTGAGGTGTGTGGCAGAGGGTACATCCCATTGTACCAGCTATTAGGATTTCTTCCTTTCCATTCATATGTGGTGCATGGGAAGAATGATTGTTTGAATGCCTCTGCACGTGCAGTAATTATTCTAATGTTATCCTCATGATCCCTATGTGAGCAATATGGTGGGGTTGCATTACATGACATTAATACTTGTTCCTTAGATCATGAATACAACATTTTGTAATGATGTGGAACATGTCAGTTTAACGTTCGATACATGTGTACTGCATATCAAATAGAGTCTTGTCGCTTATTATTTCCAAAATTACAAATCCTAATTGTACCCTCCATATACATTTATGAAATTATAATCTTCCCACACAGCAGACAAAAATTATTTGAGGAGAATCATTTTAGCCATACATATAACACAAGAAATAAAATAATTTTATGCTCCCACACCCCAGTTGAAATTATATTCACGGACTCCACAGTATATAGGGATGACAATATACAAGAAGTTAATGGGCAAAAACATATTTAATATGAAGCCAGAAATTTTAAAAATGTGGGTAAAGCAGATTCTGTGGGAGAAATGCTACTATTCAATAGATCAATTCATAGACAATGAAATGATAATTTGAGCAACGTGTAATTAAGTTTTAGATTTTATTGTATGTATATATAACCAAATTGTATTATTATTATTATTATTGTTATTATTATTATTATTATTATTATTATTATGCTGTTTGTTAACATCAGCTATTCTTTGTTTATGGTGAAATTTTACCACAATTTTACGTGATTTCTGTACCTGAATCATATGATTTATGTTATGTACACTATGAGACAAATAAACCACAATTCACATCCTTCCTTCTAATGTTGTTGCTGTGCATTATGTTATTATTTTAGAATTGCAATGGGTTATTAATGACAACTTTCAGAAGTGAATATATGTATTGTGGAGGTACTGTGCATATCCCAAGTTCCTTAAATAAATGTCTGTAAGGTGATCTTGTATGGGCTCCAATATTATTCTCAATACATGCTTTCATGCAATGAATACTTTTTCTCTTAACGAAGAATTACCCCAAAATATGACACTGTTTGAAATCTGTGGATGAAAATAGGCATAGTGGGCTAATTTACTGATCTGTTTATCACAAAAATTTGCTGTATCCTTAATAGCATAATAAGCTTAGCCCAACCGTTTCAGCAGATCATCAGTGTATTTCTTCCAATTCAATTTCTCATCAATGCACACATCCAAAAATTTTGAATATTCTGCTGAGAGTCCATTTGCAGAGAACTAAATAATTTTCTGAATGACATTATTTACAATTTCCCCAGCTAATTCTTGTTCGTTGGGTGTGATTGCTCCACTGTTATCATCAGCAAAAAGAACTGGCTTTGCATCTTCATGAATGTAGAGTGGAAAGCCATTAATATCTAGAACAGTTTTGTGATTCACTCAGTCAAAAGCCTTTGAGCGATCACAAAATATCCCAGTGGGTGAGGGTTGGTTATTCAGAGCATTTAATATTTGATCAGTGAAAGCATACATACTATTTTCTGTTGAAAAGCCATTCCGAAAACCAAACTGACATTTTGTTAATACTTCATTTTTCTAATATGTGAAGCTACTCTTGAACACATTACTTTTTCAAGAATTTTGGATAAAGCTGTCAGAAGTGAGATTGGGTGGCAGTTGTTAGCATCAGACCTATCCTCTTTTTTATGTGATGGTTTAACAATAGCATTTCAGTCTATCTGGAAAAATGCCCTGTTTCAGTGACCTACTAGTATACTCCTAGAGTAACAATTTAAAGCCAGTTCTTGAAATTCGGTTAGTAGACTATCCAGGATAGTTTATGTCTATCTTCAAGAGTCTGCCAGTTCAGTTTCTTCAGTATGTCTGATACTCTCCCAGGGATCAAGCTAACCTGTGACCGTTCATGCTACCCTTTTCCATATACGTTCCTTTTCCGTATATGTTCCTTTTCTGTATATGTTCAGTACCCCCTGTTAGCCCTATTTGGTAAGAGTCCCGCACCCTCGAGCAATATTCTAGAATGGGTCACACAAGTGATTTGAAACCAATCTCCTTTGTTGACTGCTTGCACTTCCATAGTATTCTGCCAATAAACTGAAGTCTACCATCTGTTTTACTTCATGACTGAACCTATGTGATTATTCCATTTCATATGCCTACAAAGGTATTTCTATGAATTGGCTGATTCCAACAGTGACTCACTGATATTATAGCTATAGGACACTACATTTTTTCAATTTGTGAAGTGCAAAATTTTACATTTCCAAACATTTAGAGCAAGTTGCCAATCTCTGCACCATGTTGAAATCTTGTAATGATCTGACTGAATATTTATGCAGCTTCTTTCATATAGTACTTCATTATAGATAACTGCATCATCTGCAAAAAGCTTTATTTTACTATTAATATTATTTGCAAGGTTATTAATATACAATTTGAACAGCAAAGGTCCCAAGACACTTTCCTGGGGCACATCCAAAGTTACTTCTACATCTGATTTGGACATCTCAGTGTGGTCGGGTCTATTTGTTGTCATTAGATGCAATATATTTCCATTGTGAGTGTGGTTCCTTTGTTATTTTCAGAGAAGGCATTTAGTAATGCTTCACAGGATGCCTTATCACACCTACCATGTTTCAGATATGTGTATGGTTACGTACCGCACACTTTTGAAACAACAGCTAAGAATGTGTTTGTAACGTAAAGATTATTAGTCAGTGTTGTGTTAGCATGAAAGGTGCTGTTCCTTTTAAATAAGGTCATGTTGTGAAGCACAAATCTCAAATGCAGCATCATGCACAGCAATTTAACAGAATCCCCTTTTCATTCATTCATTAACACACAATGTTCCATAAATCCTGTGCTGAAACAGAGATTTCAGGAATAAGGAACAAACCAAATTACATATTGACCAGCAGAAACTATCATTGTTGCCTACTTCTGTGTAGTATAGTAACAGCAAAATATGATTAACATTATTCTACTCTGACTGATAATTAATTTGTTGGCCTCCATTTCTATGGATTTTCAGTATGTTGGGTTGTATGCTTATCCTGTCCCTTTTCATAGAAAAACGTGACTTGGATATATATGTATGTACAATTTAAAACAGTTTGTGTGCTATTACAGAAAATATAGTTTTTTCTGTCTATATGACTCAAAAATGGCTTCAGATATCCAAAACTAGTTGTAAATTAAATACAAAAATTGAACCTTGCCACTTTGGCTGTTCGTATATCAAACTTCACAACTCTGTTGGCTGTATGCACACCTCTGTCCACATTAAACCCACTAACTGCCAACAGTGCAATACTTACATTTCCACGGCTGTCATCCTCCCACACCAAAAAAATCCCTCCTCTGCACCTTATCCATACATGGACAGTGTGTTATAATAATAAAAAAAAACAAATACATATATGAGTGAAAAAAATTAAAGGAGAATACAATTGCATTGTTAGAAATGTTCTGCTTGTACGAATTTAGGCTATTTGGATTTCCTCTCCTACATTTCAATTGTAGATGCAGGCAGCCGACTTCAAGGACACCTGTGCATGTCAAAAAATGAAGAAAATCCTCCTTACTTGGCTCCACTTCACTTAAATTAAAAAAAAAATTTAATACTGTTGTTAAATCATCTCGTATTCATACACACATAGAATACATAACACTCGCAATACTTCATACTTTAAGCAATACATCTTAACCATCCCTCCACATATGAGAGAGTGTGAAAACAAAATCATGTACAAAGAAAAATTAGTGATGTTTTTTATTTATTTATTTTTCATTTGTCTACACCTTACCGTGCATTCATAATTAATGTCTTTTCCGATGCTTGTGGTCGATTGCCATTTCATTTTTTTTTTTTTTTTTTTCTTAAATAAATTTTAACCTTGCCATATTGGGTGGGGGGTGGGGTGTCTTTCACCATGTACCTACACAACAGCTATCTGCAGTGTTGAGAACTCCCTCACCTGGTACACTGAAGTGTTCATAAAGGTCTTCACAGGCAAGCAGTGCCCTCCTGAACCTGGTCCTCAAACAGATTTCCTCTGCCATATCCTCACACACCGCCAACCCTCCCATCAACCCCAATGATCAGCTACAAAGGAACACATCCAGTGTCACCCCACACTAGAACAACTAAACCATATCCTTTGTCAGGGCTTTGACTCTCTCTCATTGTACGAGGAAATGAGGGGCGTCCTACCCGAGATCCTTCCCACACTTCCTATAGTGGTGGTCTGTCGCCCGCCTGACCTACTACCATCCTAGTCCACTCCCACGCCAGCTCCTCTCCCAGCTGTTTGTCACAGGTAACATATCCCTCTGGAAGACCAAGTTGTGAGACCTGCCCAATCCACCCACCCAGCACTTCCTACTCTAGTCCTGTCAAAGCCTTATCCTACTCCATCACAGGCCAGGCCACCAGTGAAAGCAGCTTTTTTTTTTTGTCATCAGTCTACTGACTGGTTAGATGCGGCCTGCCACGAATTCCTTTCCTGTGCTAACCTCTTCACTTGCAACCTACGTCCTCAATTATTTGCTTGACGTATTCCAATCTCTGTCTTCCTCTACAGTGTTTGCCCTCTACAGCTCCCTCTAGTACCATGGAAGTCATTCCCTCATGTCTTAGCAGATGTCCTATCATCCTGTCCCTTCTCCTTATCAGTTGTTTTCCACATATTCCTTTACTCTCCGATTCTGCGTAGAACCTCCTCATTCCTTACCTTATCAGTCCACCTAATTTTCAACATTCGTCTATAGCACCATATCTCAAATGCTTCGATTCTCTTCTGTTCCGGTTTTCCCACAGTCCATGTTTCACTACCATACAATGCTGTACTCCAGACGTACATCCTCAGAAATTTCTTCCTCAAATTAAGGCCGGTATTTGATATTAGTAGACTTCTCTTGGCCAGAAATTCCTTTTTTGCCATAGCGAGTGTGCTTTTGATGTCCTCCTTGCTCTGTCCGTCATTGGTTATTTTACTGCCTAGGTAGCAGAATTCCTTAACTTCATTGACTTCGTGACCATCAATCCTGATGTTAAGTTTCTCGCTGTTCTCATATCTACTACTTCTCATTACCTTCGTCTTTCTCCGATTTACTCTCAAACCATACTGTGTACTCATTAGACTGTTCATTCCGTTCAGCAGATCATTTAATTCTTCTTCACTTTCACTCAGGATAGCAATGTCATCAGCAAATCGTATCATTGATATCCTTTCACCTTGTATTTTAATTCCACTCCTGAACCTTTCTTTTATTTCCATCATGGCTTCCTCGATGTACAGATTGAAGAGTAGGGGCGAAAGGCTACAGCCTTGTCTTACACCCTTCTTAATACGAGCACTTCGTTCTTGATCGTCCACTCTTATTATTCCCTCTTGGTTGTTGTACATATTGTATATGACCTGTCTCTCCCTATAGCGTACCCCTACTTTTTTCAGAATCTCGAACAGCTTGCACCATTTTATATTGTCGAACGCTTTTTCCAGGTCGACAAATCCTATGAAAGTGTCTTGATTTTTCTTTAGCCTTGCCTCCATTACTAGCCGTAACGTCGGAATTGCCTCTCTCGTCTCTTTACTTTTCCTAAAGCCAAACTGATCGTCACCTAGCGCATTCTCAATTTTCTTTTTCCATTCTTCTGTATATTATTCTTGTAAGCAGCTTCAATGCATGAGCTGTTAAGCTGATTGTGCAATAATTCTCGCACTTGTCGGCTCTTGCCGTCTTCGGAATTGTGTGGATGATGCTTTTCCGAAAGTCAGATGGTATGTCGCCAGACTCATATATTCTACACACCAATGTGAATAGTCGTTTAGTTGCCACTTCCCCCAATGATTTTAGAAATTCTGATGGAATGTTATCTATCCCTTCTGCCTTATTTGATCGTAAGTCCTCCAAAGCTCTTTTAAATTCCGATTCTAATACTGGATCCACTATCTCTTCTAAATCGACTCCTGTTTCTTCTTCTATCACATCAGACAAATCTTCACACTCACAGAGGCTTTCAAGGTATTCTTTCCACCTATCTGCTCTCTCCTCTGCATTTAACAGTGGAATTTCCATTGCACTCTTAATGTTACCACCGTTGCTTTTAATGTCACCAAAGGTTGTTTTGACTTTCCTGTATGCTGAGTCTGTCCTTCCGACAATCATATCTTTTTCGATGTCTTCACATTTTTCCTGCAGCCATTTTGTCTTAGCTTCCCTGCACTTCCTATTTATTGCATTCCTCAGCGACTTGTATTTCTGTATTCCTGATTTTCCTGGAACATGTTTGTACTTCCACCTTTCATCAATCAACTGAACAGGGTATTCACTATTACTAGCTGAAACTTGTTACAGAACTCAATTAGTCTTTCTCCTCTTTCATTCCTTGTCCCAAGCCCATATTCTCCTGTAACCTTTTCTTCTACTCCTTCCCCTACAACTGCATTCCAGTCGCCCATGACTATTAGATTTTCATCCCCCTTTACAATACTGCATTACCCTTTCAATATCCTCATACACTTTCTCTATCTGTTCATCTTTAGCTTGCGACGTCGGCATGTATACCTGAACTATCGTTGTCAGTGTTGGTCTGCTGTCGATTCTGATTAGAACAACCCGGTCACTGAACTGTTCACAGTAACACACCCTCTGCCCTACCTTCCTATTCATAATGAATCCTACACCTGTTATACCATTTTCTGCTGCTGTTGATATTACCCGATACTCATCTGACCAGAAATCCTTGTCTTCCTTCCACTTCACTTCACTGACACCTACTATATCTAGATTGAGCCTTTGCATTTCCCTTTTCAGATTTTCTAGTTTCCCTACCACGTTCAAGCTTCTGACATTCCACGCCCTGACTCGTAGAACGTTATCCTTTCGTTGATTATTCAATCTTTTTCTCATGGTACCCTCCCCCTTGGCAGTCCCCTCCCGGAGATCCAAATGGAGGACTATTCTGGAACCTTTTGCCAATGGCGAGATCATCATGACACTTCTTCAATTACAGGCCACATGTCCTGTGGATACACGTTGTGTGTCTTTAATGCAGTGGTTTCCATTGCCTTCTGCATCCTCATGTCGTTGATCATTGCTGATTCTTCCGCCTTTAGGGGCAATTTCCCACCCCTAGGACAAGAGAGTGCCCTGAACCTCTATCCGCTCCTCCGCCCTATTTGACAAGGCCGTTGGCAGAATGAGGCTGACTTCTTATGCCAGAAGTCTTCGGCCGCCAATGCTGATCATTTATCAAAATTTAGGCAGTGGCGGGGATCGAACCCGGGACAGAAGACGTTTCGATTATGAATCAAAGACGCTACCCCTAGACCACGGGTATTAGTATTATTGTCAGTCAGCTGTCCACCAGGATAAGGGCATCCATTTGATAGTTTGTCAAGGAGGTAGGGGGCATGCTAGATCTGGGGTTGTAAATTTTTAATATTTTGGAAGATGAACGACAATTTGTAAGTAGTCATAAAGAAGTTCCCAGTTCCCACCCTGTTAAAAATCTTTGTAATACTCACTTTTAAATCATCTGACTACACTATATTTTTTCCTTTCCATGAGAGTGGGGGGGGGGGGGGGGAGTGTCCTTGCCCTGCCGGGGATGGGCTCTCTTGCACCAGGATGAATAGCCACCAGCAAATGGTTACCGAGAGCAAAATTGGCCACGAAGTTACACAACATGTCACTGTATGCAGCATGCTCTGTTTGAAAGGTTGCGTCACAAGCTGGGGCATCTCAATCCTTCCTTCCACCACCAGCTTCTCTGAACTACTCAGATGGGGTTATCCTTGCAACACTTTCTTTGCTTCTGATCACCCTAGCCTCAACCTACGGTAACCTATGTCCCTCCCCACACCATCCAATAGTTTATCCTTTCTCTGTCCTGCCACCCCCTCACAGATTCACATCCCGATGCTACTCCACACCCCGGCAGCCATTCGTCACATGCCTAGCTCATGCTCCTGTCACCTCTCGCTCATTGCTAACTGACAAACTGGCTTCCTTCCGCCACATGACTGGGCACTCATCCCCAATCCATCCCCTGCCTCTCTCTCTCTCTCTCTCTCTCTCTCTCTCTCTCTCTCTCTCTCTCTCTCTCTGCCCCTCTCCCTCCCTCCCTCTAACCACCCCACCCAACACAACCCCCGCTCAAAGAAAGAATTACTCCAAAAGCTAGCAAGTTATCTTTGTTTATGTGTGAGCCTATCAACGATGCTATGCTTGTGGTTTTCAGTGAGTGGCTCCCTTAATCCAAAAGTATTTACATATTGATATGTATGTTAATTACTTCCAGATTATCTTTTATACATGTTGTTGTTGTGGTCCTAAGACTGGTTTGATGCTACTCTATCCTAGTCTGTCCTGTGTAAACCTTTTCATCTCTGTGTAACTACTGCCATTTGCATCCGTCTGAACATACTTGACAGCATTCAAGCATTGGTCTTCCTAAACAAACCGAGCAGGGTGGCATATTCAGGAGGACGTCAGCTCAAATTCACATATGGCCATCCATTTTTAAGTTTTCTAATCTTTGTTCATTGTTGTTCTATAGCACTACATTTCATTCTCTACCTGTCTGAACTGCTTATTGTCCTCATTTCACTTCCGGACAAGACTGCACTGCGGGCAAATACCTTAAAAAAAGTGTTCCAAACCCTTAAATTGATATTACGTGTTAACAAATTTCTCTTATTTAGAAATGCCTTTCTTGCTCTTGGCAGTATATGATTTTTTGTTCCAAATAGCAAAACTTATCTATTACTTTTAGTGACTCATTTCCTAATCTAATTCCCTCGGCATCATCTGATTTAGTATGAAATGCTCGAAATTCCCACCATTAGCTCTAAGAAAAAATTCCAGTGGATTGAGATCAACAGAGCCAGTAGACCAAGATGTTGCTACCCATTTCCATTAATTTGGGAAACACTGATTTAAAATTTTTCATACTTCGAGAGCTGTCTGGAGATGGTAGGGGTAAAGGAGTTGCTCTCGTAACACTTACCACACAGTGACATGCCATGAACCACATGTAGTGATATAAGTATATTACAATGTCTTCCAGCAAAACATTTGAATGTTCCATTAAAAACTCACTGTATGATTTTCCAGTCAGTGTTTCATGGAAAATGGAAGGTCCAATTAATCTTTCACCAGTTATGGCAGCCTATAGATTAATGATAAATTGTTGTTGATGTCATGTTTCCAAAATTTCAGAATGATTCTCATCTGCCCATACCTGAGCGTTGTGAAAATTCTGCACTCCATTCCCGGTGAACTTTGCTTCATCAGTGAATAGTGTGTAAGACAGAAAGTATTGGTTCTCGACTCACATCCCCTGCAACCTAGTATAAAAAGCTTTTCTGTATTAAAAATGTGTTTCAGTAAGATCTTGCGCTGTTTGGAGGTGGTAGGGGTAAAGAAGTTGCTCTCATAACACTTTCCACACAGTGACATGGCCCATGCTCAGTTTCTGGTATTTCTGTAGTGCTGCCTCCATTGTGGTCCTAAGTATAATGAAGCATGCTAGATTGCAAATCAAGTGTTCTAACTCCATTTGATCTTCCACAGTGAAATGACCTTTTTCTGAAAAGAGTCTGTTTCCTTAAGACATTCCTGTATTTCAGAAGAAAACTCAGTCATCAGTTGCACTATATTTTGATTTTGCTACACCAGTTTCTACAGATTTATTTGTCATCTTCAGATGCCTACAAAATTAGGACTATTATAAATCTTCAGACTTTGGCTATATGTTTAGTATAAGAAATGTATTACATGTTCATGTGTTTTTTTGAAACATTTTATTGTTTGGTAAATGTCTATTAGGAAATAGTTCAGGGAAATGTTTGGCTTCAGGTGCATTGTGATTTGTGACTCCACATATCAGGTGCCTGTTTGTCATGCGATGATTACATTTTAGCCACAAATGTACAGTACAAACTGGTCCAATAAAAATACGGCCAAGCAGGCATCACATTTGCGATGGAAAGTCAGACACAGTGAGTCACTCTTTAGCTGAAGTTGCTAACACACTCTTGTTCAATGGCGCCTCTTTCAGAAACAGCCAATTTGATTTGTAGCAGGGGATCAATGTTCAGTATACACTAAACACTAGTCCAATAAGTACTGTAGAAAAGCTCCCACTACTGATTGTGTTCTCTGTACTAAAAAAGCACTGGGTCGTCAGGCCACAAGTGGCCGACCGGGACCGTCCGACCGCCGTGTCATCTCACTGAGGATGTGGATAGGAGGGGTGTGTGGTCAGCACACTACTCTCCCGGTCGTTATGATGGTTTTCTTTGACCGGAGCCACTACTATTCGGTCGAGTAGCTCCTCAATTGGCATCACGAGGCTGAGTGCACCCCGAAAAATGGCAACAGCACATGGCGGCCGTGATGGTCACCCATCCAAGTGTCGGCCAAGCCCGTCAGCGCTTAACTTCGGTGATCTGACGGGAACCGGTGTATCCACTGCAGCAAGGCCGTTGCCCTTCTGTACTGAAAGGATTTGTTTATTCACTAGTATCATCGCAACTAAGGTAAATATAAAAGGCTTGGACTTAGTGCTTCCCAAAACAAACAGCCTTTGTAAAGAAAAAATGCCTGTAAAATCAAGCTGGAAATTTGAAAACAAAAAAAGACAGAAACGAAGCAAATGTGTGGTAACAAAAATGTGTGTGCACATGTCTATATGAACAGATTTGCTTCTTTTAAGTTCTCTGTCAATTCCCCAGAGGTTTCCCACATATTATTAAAGAACCTGTGCACTGACAAAGTCAGTATCTGTCTAATACAAATAATGGAGTTATATGGAAGTTACATTTCTGAATACAAGTATATAAATTCTAGAAGTAATGTTAACGAGATATGCTTCTACTTTGTATTTTAAATATTAGGGTATTTTTAATTTCCTGCTTGATGTCCAGTAACAAACTGTTACAGGCTTTTGCATCAGATGTAAAACTCCATTTTGAACCTTGGTTTCATTGATTGTTGCTCGAGTTTCATTAATTGACGCCCTACACAACACTGCCCATAAGCAGGTGGAAGCTGTATTGGCCACAGTGAGAGGTTTCGCACTGCTGCCCTGGGCTGCTGCACCATTGGGATATCTGAGATGAATGCTCTGGCACTCCTGGAGTATAGCATCATTTGGGATCCCTGACACCACTACATCTTCTGATTTGCATGTCCCAGCCAGTCTCTGGCAGCAATGGTGAGCAGTGGTGGGACAGTAAATCTCTGGGCAGAAGGTGAAAGTGGGTACTGGCTGCACAGCTGCCCCTGAGCATCTTAAAAACAGGTTTGAGGTATTGTCTGCTACAGAAATTATGTCTAGCCTGTACAGGCTGCTTCACCTGTTGAGACTAGCCGACCTTCCGGAGAGGTCTGAACAAGCACAGAGGGAGATATTGCCTATCATTGGGAGCTTCAGTGTTTCTCGGGTGATGGAGTTACTCTGAAAAATACCGCACAGGTCAGACAAGAAGGCCAGTGTCACTCCGTTTGCCTGACAGGGGGTCTCATCAGTTGAGTGTACTAGGTACAACCAGCCGCAAATTGTCGCTCTTGTAGGCACGGATGGTGCTTGCTGCCTGGATGAGAGGCCATTCTTGGTTCCTGCAGGTAGCTGGATGTGTTGATGAAGAGATCTAGCCTCATCCGTAGGATGGAAGCAGAGCTACCATTTGCAGCATAGTTCCCATAACCCATCGTGGTCCTCAGGTTTGAAGCAGAATGGATGGTCTAAGGCTAAGCATCTGCTGGAACTGAATTCAACTGTTAGCCGTATATGACTGCACACAACTAACTAATGCCAAGATATTTTTTGCCATTGGGCCGTCCCACTGCACACAGTGAAGCCAGCCACATATGACTGTACACTGCCAGCTGACAGACGGATCCCAGTGAAATGGGATTGGTTGGACATAGTGTTTCGTAGCAGATGCAAGCGAGTGCTTGTGTCTGGTTGTCTTTTGCACTTAATTACCAACTATGGATGTAGAGAAATTTGTGAATGAGAATTGGTCACCATGCAATATCCAAGACAAGATATATCTCCTCTGTGATTTAGAGGAAACTATGATTGAAAGCTGCAGAGGACACGAATGTAAAACTTTAATCATAACGTAGCAAAAAACGTAATACAAAGATCAGATTTATTGAACATGTGATAAGTGACATTTACACTGACATTCAATAAGACTGTTAACAGAATTCTAGAAACCATATTTAAAAACAAAATTGAGAAGAACCTAAAGAAACTCCACAGTACTGTCTTGCCTATGTCTATCAGATAAACTTAGTATGGTGTGGTGACAGAAACAGTACAAATCTTGGAAAAAAGCACATGTTGTGTTATTTTTCTATTAAATTCTCTGCTCTTTTTATACATCAGTGACCAGTTATAAGTACTCCAATCAATAAGACTTTTAAAAATTCTAGAAACTGTATTTAAAATCAAAATTGGGAACACCTTCAACCATATGTTCACCATATGTATCTAGTATTCTTTAAAGTACTCAAACTGCTTTGATTCATGCACTTCCCTTTAGCAAAACAGTGCTATATATTTGTGTGTTATAGAATACGCTGCATAGACACTGTGATTCTCGCTGGCAAAGCGGAAAGTTTTGTCGATTCTGCTAGCTGGCGCAGCTGATGGTTCTTCACCTTCCTTGTCAATTACAATTTTCTGTAAACAGCAAATACATTTGAGTATGTCAACACTATCATGCTTACAATTTCAGTTCTTGTTTGCAGCAGTCTCCATTTACTTATCATTATTACGAACACATATGTTCTATCACTTGTCTCATCTTAGAAAAACACCTGTTGAAAGTATTTTGCTTTGATCCAACTTTTGCCATTGAGAATGGTCTCATCAGGTAAGTTTTCAGTGAATTTATCTCGCAAGTGCCAGATCTTACTCAGCTACAGTGGATGAGCTTCATTGGTTAGCCATAGTCGTACGACTGTACGGACAGTCTGTAGTCGGACGAATACGGCTCCAGAGGATGACCAACCTAAACCAGAGGCTATTGGGTGGAGAATTGTTGGATTCCACTTAACTGAACAGGTGTAGACTATACCCAGGAAGCAGCTGCTAGGGGTAGAGGAGTACTTGTGGCATGCCCATGTGGGTTCTTTAGGATAGAGAAATCCCTCCAATAAGAATCCAAATAAAGTAATATTTGTCAGCACAGATCAGATCAAGGAAATGTTAATATAATGGTATTAGCTAACTGCTGGAACATCTACAGAAAGGTCCTGGAACTAGATGGTAACAGAGTACACATAGTACTAGGGACAGAAATCTGGCTGAAAGCAGGTGCAAGTAGAAGTGAAATTCTAAATTCCCATTGGAATGTATATCACAAAGATAGGTTCATTGGTGGGGGAGGTGTGTTATAGTCATAAAAAAATATGGTAATGTATAGTGAGATTAGTTCAGATTCTGAATGTGAAATAATTTGGGTGAAGACAAGTGTTAAAGGTGGATCAAATAAGATCATTGGATTGTTTTGTAGATCCCCTGCCTCAGCAGCCGCAGTGGCCAAACAGTTGAGATGAAGCTCAGAGAATATTTTGCGTAAATTTGCTGGTCCTGTTCTAGTTTTAGGTGGAGATTTTAATTTACTAGCTATTGATTGGGAGACTCAAGTGATTTGGACAGGTAGTAAGCACAGAAAATCCTATGTAATTGTTCTAGTGCTTTATCCGAAAATTGCCTTGAGCAGTTAATCAGAGAAACAGCTCTTGAAGATAACATCTTAAACCTGCTGGTGACAAACAGACCAGAACTCTTTGGCCCAGTGTAGAACAGTCAGTCAGTGATCATAAGTCCATTACAGCATTACTGAATATGGCTGTAAATAGGAATAAAAATAAAGGCAGGAAGATCTTTTTGCTTATCAAGAGTGACAGGAGAGAGATTACAGATTACCTGAGTGGTTAGCTCGAAAATTTCATCTCCAGCACTAACAATGCTGACTATTAGTGGAAGGAGTTCAAGAGTGTTGTGCAGTACACTTTAAGACTGGTGTGTGCTGAAGAAAATTATGAGGGATGGGAAAGACCTGCTCTGGTTTGACAGATGTGTTAGAAAACTTCTACAAAAGCAAAGGAAGCTTTACTGCAAATTCAAATGTAGCCAATGCTGCACAGACAAGGCAAAAATTAAATGTAGCCGAAATTAGTGTTAAGGAAAGCTGTGCGTAAAATTCTATCTACACACTTTACGGCAAATCCTAAGAAGTTTTGGTCTTATGTTAAATCAGTAAACGGATCAAAGCCATCTGTCCAGACACTTTGTGACCGTAATGGCATTGAAATGGAGGACAATGCAGAAAATGCTTTTTCCGAAGCTGTTTCACAGAGGATGATCGCACTCCTTTAAATTATCGCATGAACGACGAAATTGCTGATATCGAAATGGGGTGGAAAAGAAATGAAATTGCTCAACAGAGGGAAGGCCATCGAAATTGATGGGATACCATTACATTTCTACATAGAGTTTTCAAAAGAACTTGACCGCTCTTCTACTACCTGTGTAGGTCTTTGGAGGAGCAAAGCGTTTGTGATGATTGGAAAAAAGACAGATTACTCCCATTTTCAAGTAAGTTCATCAAACGAACACACAAAATTATGGGCCTATATCTTTGATGTCGATCAGTTGTAGAATTTTGGAACGTGTTTTACGCTCAGCATTGTGACGCATCTGGATGCAAAAGTCTTCTATGTAGGAACCAACATGGGCTCCAAAAACAATGATTGTGTGAAACACTGGTTGATTGGCCCATCCGTGTGATCCAGAAAGCGGTAGATACAGGCACCCAGGTAGATGCCATGTTCCTGGAGTTCCGGAAGGCATTCGATACAGTGCCCCCTAATGAACAAAGTATGAATGTACAGAATATCAGACCAGCTGTGAGATTGCATTGAAAAGTTTGTATCAAACAGAACACATCATGTCATTCTGAACAGAGAGAAATCTTCAGACACACAAGTAACTTCAGGCATGTCCCAAGGGAGTGATAGAGGATCATTATGTTTCAAAATATACTGTATATAAATGACCCAGTAGGTAATGTCAGAAGTTCCGTAAAGTCTTTCGCGCATAATGCTGTTCTATACAGAGATGTTGCGATGGTAGAAAAGTCTAGCAAAATGCAGGAAGAATGCAGAGGATTGATGATGCTGAGTGTGGGGAGTGGCAATTGACCATCAACATAAACAAATTCAGTGTATTACAAAGACATAGAGAGAAACACCCATTACTGTGTGATTATGTGATTGCAGAACAATAACTGGAAGCAGTTACTTCCATTAAATATCTAGCAGTATGTGTACGGAGTGATTAAAATTGAGGGACTACATAAAACTAACTGTGAGTAAAACAGATAGCAAACTGATATTTCTCAGGAAATGTAGTCCATCATGAGGAAGTAGCTTACGTAACACTTGTTTAATCAAGACTTGAATATTGCTTGTCAGTGTGGGAGCCATACTAGGTAGGACTGATAAAGGAAATAGAGAAGATCCAAAGAGGAGCAGTATATTTTGGTACATGTCCATTTAGCAAGCACAAAAGTGTCACAGAGATGATCAACTAACTCCAGCGGCAGACACTGCAAGAGAGATATTCTGTGTCGTGATATGGTTTGTTGTTGAAGTTCCAACAGTGTATGTTCTTAGAAGAGTCAAATATATTGCTTGCTCATATGTATATCTCCTGAAATGACCAAGAAGATAAAATCAGAGAGAATACCACATGAAGCATTATTGGTAATCATTCTGTCTGTGAACTATTTGTGACTGAAACATGAAAAGCGGGATAGTGACAGTGGTTCACAAAGTACCCTCCACCACACATTGCTAGTAGGTGTTTGGTTAGACATATTCATTTATCCTGAACAAAGCTGTCCCAAAATGTTATATCATATGATATGAGGAAATGAATATATGTATCTTAAACAAATTTCACTGTACCATTAGTGACAACTGTGGACAATATTCATATCACAAAGGTAGCTGGATTCAGCTACTTCGCAAATATCTGACTTCGATGAGAACTGACTGTATTACCCTCAGTCCCAGAAAGTGTATTGTCTCTTGCATCATTTAACATTTCACATTGGTAGGACAGCTGAATTATTGGGGCAAGTACAATCTATATACGAGCTGTGTTCAAAAATTAAATGACTTTTTATTTTGATGAAAAAATATTTATTTATTCATCAATATTCATGTTGCCCCCTTAAAAGTAATCCCCCTCAGATACAGTAAACTTGTGGCAACGCTTCTTCCAATCCTCGAAGCACTTCTCATAAGCACTTTTTGGTACAGCCTTGAGTACTTCTGTGATGCAGTTTTTATTTCCTCAGTCGTAGAAAACCTTCATCCTTTCATAGGTCTCTTCAGTCTTGGGAACAGGAAAAAGTTGCTGGAGGCCAAATCCGGTGAATATGGTGGCTGAGGCATGATTGTAGTGTTGTTTTTGGCCAGAAAATGTCTCACAAGCAACGATGAATGAGCAGGTGCATTGTTGTGATGCAAAAACCATGAATTGTTTTTTCCACAATTCTGGAGGTTTTTTGCGTAATACTTCTCGCAAACCGCGCGTAACATCAAGGTAATACTCCTTATTGACCATACAACCTTGAGGCAAAAATTCATGATGTACTGCATCACGGTAATTGAAAAAAACAGTGAGCAAAACTTTGACATTTGATTGAACTCGGTGTGTTTTTTTCGGTTTTGGCTCTCCGAGATGCTTCCATGGACGATTGGACTTTTGTTTCAACGTCATAACCGTAAACCCATGTTTCGTCACCAGTTGTGCCCCTTTTGAACAAATCATGATCGTCATTGATGCCATTCATGAGCTCCTGAGCGATGCTTGTGCGACAGTTCTTCTCATAAAAATTGAGAAGTTTTGGAACAAACTTTGCTGAAACACATCTCATGCCCAAAACATCTGAAAAAATTGCATGACACAAGCCGACCAATATGTCAACATCCTCAGCAACTTCTCTTATGGTAATTCAAGGATTTTCCAAAACAATTTTCTTCGCAGCTTTAACGTTATCATCTGTTGTTAATGTGCTGGGAGGTCCAGAGCGAGGTTCACTATTGGCATCTTCTCGACCATCTTGGAAGAGCTTGTACCACTCGTAAACATTTTTCTTACTTAGAGCAGACTCACCGTATGCCACTGTCAAGATTTCAAGTGTTTTAGAGCACTTGATTCCATTTTTCATACAAAATTTGATGCAAATTCTTTGCTCCAGTTTTTATAGTAATCGAAAATCACTGAGCACACTACAACACATCTGACCTTTATATCTGTCAAAAACAAACGAAGTTTGCTGTACACTTGAAACTGTGGACATATGTTCGGGACATGTGTACCAGCATAACAAAAAAAGTTAGGCTAATCAAATGTAACATTGTACATGCAATTTGAAAAGTCACCTTACAGCCCTTGTATATAAATATGTAGATGTTTGTGTGTTCAAAGTCGTTAATCTTCAAAAGTTCTTGACTGATTGCTTTGAAATTGTGACATAATGTTGCATTCTAATAAAGGTAAGTTTGTAGGTACCTAATTCGGAGTATATGTATATTTGTAAAATAGAAAGAAACATTCCACATGGGAAAAATATATTAAAAACAAAGATTCCATGACTTACCAAACGGGAAAGCGCTGGTAGATAGGCACAATAAAAAAACACACAAACACACACACAAAATTTCAAGCTTTCGCAATCAACGGTTGCTTCGTCAGGAAAGAGGGAAGGAGAGGGAAAGATGAAAGGATGTGGGTTTTAAGGGAGAGGGTAAGGAGTCATTCCAATCCCGGGAGCGGACTTACCTTAGGGGGAAAAAAGGACAGGTATACACTCGCGCACACACACACATATCCATCCACACATATACAGACACAAGCAGACATATTTAAAGGCCTTTAAATATGTCTGCTTGTGTCTGTATATGTGTCTGTATATTGCAAAAGCTTGAAATTTTGTGTGTGTGTTTGTGTGTTTTTTTTATTGTGCCTATCTACCAGCGCTTTCCCATTTGGTAAGTCATGGAATCTTTGTTTTTAATATATATGTGTATTTGAGTATATGCGTGGCTGGGTACAGCTAGTTGTGTATAAAAAGAACAGGAAGTGCTAAATTATGCTGCAACTGAAAGTTAACCTATTGACTATGAATGAAGGTGTCCTTCCCTCGATGACTGCTGTATTATTCAATTAGTCAGTTTCTGGTCTGAATCTCTAATCAGCTGAAAGTAACACCTTTAGAATGATGAAGCCTTTCCATATTCCTTCCGTCGTATGTCAGTGCCCCACAGATAACATGATGACAGGAGGAGCCCCAGGACTGATTTTATTCCATTACAGATTTTTCTGTGGGTTAATGTCATCGTTTAAGGCAAATGTCGGGATTATTCCTTGGGAAATGACAGAGCCAATTTCCCTCACCATCCTTGACTAGTTTGAGCTTGTGCTCCAGTGACCTCATCACTGACATTATATTAAACTGCAATTTTTGTTCTTTCTTCAAGATGAGATGTGAATTGAGATATGCAATAACAGACAGAATTAACTATGAAAAAGTATTGCTAGTGCTGTGTTATCAAAAAATGGATCTGCTGTATCCATGTCATAAAAAGAGTGACTGTAAATCTTGTACCATGAACACAGGAAACACTGCTGGTTGTAGTTAATATCCACCATTCGTTTTTGAAATTAGCTGTATGGTGGGGGAGCATCAGTGAGTGTCAGTTGTCAACCCCCCCCCCCTTCCCCCCCACAAAAAAAGGACTGTTGCAATTACAAACAACATTATTATTACCAACATTCATGCTATCTTCAGATAGTCAGTCCATCTTGGGTAGGGGTGTGATCTGCAGCTGTCTCTGTTCCTAGTCCTTGCAGGTCATTTTCCCTTCTTTTTTTTAAATATAATAATATGAATATTTGTGATGTTAACACTTGAACTGTTTGTTGTGAACCTATTGCTCACCATTCATCCAAAAAGTACTGAGACTGGTTTTATTCCTGGTATATAAGTGACATCAGCACAGTAACTATAATGGCAGCTTGAAAGAATAACTGTAAACAACAGATTTGCATTTGACCAGTTAGCTGTGAGCAAGCATTGTTAAGTAGTGGACATGCGGCCTTAGTGTGTCACTGTCGTAATGCCACAAATTGCAACGGCCAAACAAAATGAACATCTCTAAATCAAGTATTCCAGACAGTCTCCAGAATGTTTTGAAGAAAACTGTGTGTACAAAGCTTGTCCCTCATGCCTTGACTACCAAACAAAAACAGCTATGTGAGGACACCTGTCACAACTCAATTGAAATGAAAAATAGGGTCAGTTCTTTCATGGAAAACATCACAGGTGAGGAGACTTGGGATCAGTAAGAACTTGCAGCAAAACAATGTACTGCAGAATGGGTCTCCGATGGTTTGCCAAACCTGAAAATGGCGCGAATGTGATGTGCAAGTTGAACAACATCCCAAAGAAGAGTTTTTCTGACAGTTTCTCATTGTTGTCTGACAATTCTGTGCCTTGCACTCAATTGGGTGGGGAGGGAGAGGCTACATAGAACATGTGGAGTATTAAAACCATCACCTGAACTTTTTTATTTGTTAATACAGTCTTGAAACTTTTTGGAGTGACAGGGGAGGCCTGTTTAGCTATCATCTGAACTGTGCCTCATAAGGTCCAGTTGGACTCTTAATTAGCATGCTTACATCATCAGCAAAAATTACAGTGTTTGAATTGTTATTTAAAGTCATTGAAGGTCATTTTACCATTGTGTAGGTAGGAGGTTAAAGAATATCTTTAGCGTCTTTATTTAATGCTGGTTCTTGAAACTTTGTAAACATGCTTTTTTGGGATAACTACTGTCTATCATCAAGAGCATGGAACCTGAAGGTAAATGAAGTCAAGGAAGAATACCAGTAGATTATAATGGAAAAGTTATCAAAGGATGAACCAAAAATAGGAAGAAAAAATGGCGACAATTTAAAAGTTCTATGGTAGAAGCAGCAGTAGCTGTATGCGGAAATACAAGTGGTAAAAACAGTGGAAAGAGATGCCATAGTGGAATGAAAGATTGAAGCAGGTAATGGGAAGGAAGAACAAGGCCTTTAGACTGTTGTTCTGATAAAGGACCGAGTTAGCAAGAGAGGAGTATAAGAAAAAGAAGAAAGAGGCAAATAAGACAGTGACTGTGTGGAGAAGAAAGTGGATCGGAGAATGGAAAAAAGTGATGTAGGAAGATAGCAGAGGCAGTAAGAAAGTGCTGCATAGAATGGTCATAAGTACGAGAAGAGGTTTGAGAGAGGATGCAGCGTGATGGATAAAAATGGAAAAGAGGTTAATAACAAACAGACACTGAAGATAGTGTGGGAGGAGTACTTTGAGCACTTGCGAATTCCAAACAGACTTGGAGATGAGGTAGAATTAACTTGGGAGGGGGGACCTGACTTGGAAAGGAATGGAAGTGGCACTGAAAAAGACAAGATGAAAGGACGAAAGGCACCAGGTATGGATGAATTAAGTGTTGAAATGGTGAAGGCAACAGGGGAGGTTGGGAAACAGTGGCTGTATTGTGTGACAAGGGTTGTGTGGCATGAGAAGAAGACTCCATAAGATTAGAAAAAAGGAACTAATTGTCATATATTCAAGAAAAGGTGTTGGAAGGAATTAGAAACTACAGGGTAGTCACAATGATACCACACTGTGCCAATGTATGGAAAAAGATCCTGGAGAGCAGAATGCAACCAAGGGGCAAGAACAAATTGAGAGAGGAACAGCATGGCTTCAGACCTAGGAGGTCAACTTTTGACTTCATATTTGCAGTGAGGCAGCTCCAGAAGCATCACCATGAATTTGGGGAAGACCTCACAGGCCGTTCTTGATACAGAAAAAGTATTTAATTGTGTCTAGAAGAAAGCTCTGGGAAGCACTAGAAAAAAAGAGAGTGGAAAAATAGACAACAAGCTTAGTGGAGTAGATATACTGTGGAAGTCTGAGTTGTGTGAAATTGGAAAATGAAGGACAGATTGATTCCAGCAAACAAGTTGTGTGAAACATGGCAGTTCTTAGTCACCTCTCCTCTTCATTGTGGTCTTGAGTAAGATAACACCTACTAACTCACTCACTCACTGGTCATGCCGGGCTTGAGAGTCCATTACCGCAGCAACGTGTTTTCGCCATGTGTCCCTGTCTTGGGCTATTTCCTTCCATTCACCTTCAATACCTCGGCTCCTCAAATCAGCCTTCACATTGTCCTTCCATCTACGCCTCGGTCTCCCCACAGGACGTTTTCCCTCCAAGTGCCCTACCAGTACTCTGCGCGCTGCCTTGCCCTCATCTATTTGAGCTAGATGACCTGCCCATTGCAGCCTACATGATTTAATAATACTGATTATGTCAGGGCTTGAATAGAGTTCGTGAACCTCTTCGTTATGCAGTTTTCGCCACTCTCCGCTAATGTCATCCCTTTTTGCTCCGAAAATTTTCCTCAAAATTTTGTTTTCAAATACTCGAAATGGCTTTTCATTTTGCACAGTGAGAGACCAAGTCTCACACCCATACAGCATAACTGGTAGAATAATAGTTTTGTATATTCTAATCTTTAAATTCCTAGACAATATCCGCGATGAAAGTAATCTAGTCAGTGAGAAGTAGCACACATTTCCCGCCCATAATCTCTTCTTCAATTCGGATTCAATCTCATTTCTCGAAATGATGTCCACGCCTAGATACTTAAATGTGTTCACTTTTTCAAACTGCATGTCTCCAACTCTTAACATTTCTTGGTCTACTGCTGTTGGCATTCTAGTAGTAACTAGGTATTTAGTTTTGTCTTCACTTATCCTTAGACCTACATCTTCACTAGCCTTGATTAACGCATTTGCATTTGCTATTACAGATTCTTTCCTATCGCTAATGATGTTTAGATCACGTGCATACCCTAATATCTTAATATTTCCATGTAACTCCACACCCTCTGAATTATCTGCTGCCATTCATACAATTTATTCTAGGACTAAATTAAAAAGTAGTGGAGACAGGGCATCTCCCTGCTCAAGTCCGTTCTTTATTACAAATTCTTCTGACTCCAATTTCCCCACGCATACTCCACCTTTTGTGTTTTTCAAACTCGCTTCTGTAAGTCTAACATACTTCTTTGGTATTCCAAGTTCCAAAATAATTCTGTTCACTTTTGATTGCAATACTGAATCATATGCTTTTGTAAAATGTATGAAAAGATTATGAACTGGTTATTTTATTCCCATTTCTTTTCCAAAATTTGACGCAGGCTGAATATTTGGTCTATGGTTGATCTGTTCCTCCGAAAGCCAGCTTGGTAATCCCCCACAATTTCATCTGCATATGGTGTAAGCAGAATATTGAAGAAAATTTTGGAACATACAGGTAATAGCGATATCCCTCTATAATTACTACAATCCATTTTGTTGCCCTTCTTAAAAATTGGGATCAGAATCGACTCCTGCCATTCTTCAGTTATCATCTCTGAGTTCCATACTTTAGATAACGCCTACGGTGGGAGAAAAAACTGGAGAAGACAAGATGAAAGTAATCACATTCACGGATGGTTTGATGATCTGAGGAAACGGGGAGGAGGAAATTTAGGAACATGAGGATGCTTGGGAAGAAACTGTGAGGCAGTATGCAATGAAATTTAATGCAAACAAATGTGAGATTCCAATTACAACTAGAAACAAAGATAGACCAACACCGGAATAAGGATTGGAGATTAACAATTGAAGAAGGTGGAAAGTTTCAAGTTCTTGGGAATGTGATAGAGGAAAATGGAAGAAATGAGAAAGAGATCAGTAAATGTGGTAGACAGGCAGAAGCGTTCTTGTGAAGTGTTAGGAGCCAGGTTTGGAACAAAGAGGTCCCACGACAAAGCAAAGAAGTAATATATAGATGTTACTACACCCCAGTACAGACCTATGCATCTGAAACATAGGTAATGAAGAAAAGAGATGTTAGTGGATTACAAGCATGTGAAATGAAGTTCTGAGGAGATAGTGTCGGAAGTTCCATGCGGCTTTTCGCGGATGATGCTGTAGTATACAGAGAAGTTGCTGCATTAGAAAATTGTAGCGAAATGCAGGAAGATCTGCAGCGGATAGGCACTTGGTGCAGGGAGTGGCAACTGACCCTTAACATAGACAAATGTAATGTATTGCGAATACATAGAAAGAAGGATCCTTTATTGTATGATTATATGATAGTGGAACAAACACTGGTAGCAGTTACTTCTGTAAAATATCTGGGAGTATGCGTACGGAACGATTTGAAGTGGAATGATCATATAAAACTAATTGTTGGTAAGGCGGGTACCAGGTTGAGATTCATTGGGAGAGTGCTTAGAAAATGTAGTCCATCAACAAAGGAGGTGGCTTACAAAACACTCGTTCGACCTATACTTGAGTATTGCTCATCAGTGTGGGATCCGTACCAGGTCGGGTTGACGGAGGAGATAGAGAAGATCCAAAGAAGAGCGGCGCGTTTCGTCACTGGGTTATTTGGTAACCGTGATAGCGTTACGGAGATGTTTAATAAACTCAAGTGGCAGACTCTGCAAGAGAGGCGCTCTGCATCGCGTTGTAGCTTGCTCGCCAGGTTTCGAGAGGGTGCGTTTCTGGATGAGGTATCGAATATATTGCTTCCCCCTACTTATACTTCCCGAGGAGATCACGAATGTAAAATTAGAGAGATTAGAGCGCGCACGGAGGCTTTCAGACAGTCGTTCTTCCCGCGAACCATACGCGACTGGAACAGGAAAGGGAGGTAATGACAGTGGCACGTAAAGTGCCCTCCGCCACACACCGTTGGGTGGCTTGCGGAGTATCAATGTAGATGGATGTAGATGTAGGAGTAACAAGGAAAGATACAATCAGGAATGAAAGGGTAAAGGAAATAGTGAAAGAAGAGTACTTGCAGAGGGCGTTATAAACATTAAAGCTGAGATGGGATGGGCACTTAAAGAGAAATCAAAACAGGAGGATTCCAAAAAAGATATATGAAGTGGAGATTCAAAGGAAATGACCAAGAGGAAGACTGAGTGATAATTGGCTGAAAAGTGTGGAGGAATGTGTTGAGAAAAGGGCAAGGACTGGACCAGAGTGAACACAGAAAGATTGTGGGAAAACAGGAGTAGATGTTGAGGTTCCCGTGCAACCTCAACCTCAAGCATTGAGACCTTTTGAAACTACCCCTCAAAGTGTTTGAAACAATCATTGGGCTGCACTATATTTTCCTCCAGCCATATTCATTGCCAAGTGACAACCAGACTGTAACATTTCAATCTGACCTATACCTGGGACTGCACTACAGATCATTCCTTCATAACAACCAGTTTCATTGCACTCATGTTAGTTGACTTCACCAACTTACAACCAAACTGGCACATTTAACCTGACCTCGATCTCGGTCTGTGCTACAGATCAGTCCATTACCACAGCCAGTTTTCCTGCAGTCACATTCGTTGGCACTGCCAACTCATAACCAAGCTATAACATTAGGATATGAAACAATATCCCAAGAAATCCTGTCGTAATCTGAGAAATACACAATACAACAAATACATAAGAAAACCAGTAACCAGCTTTATAATCCATAATAGCCAGATAATTAACCATCAACTTGTGCTGTCCCTGTCAGTAACAAAGTCATCAATTCATATTTTCCGTTGAAGCAAGTCATTAGATTCAGAGATTTTCATTTGGTACTCTATACTATCTCCCAGTTGGCTATGAACAACGGAAACTACAGCATGCAAAACAAAAGCTGTCAACACCGTACGTGCCCTTTAACTTAGTACTATAATAAACATTACAGGATTGTTTTTCCTATTCATCTGCTTTAATCTACATTCTTTTCACATTTAGAGCACGCTTCCATTCATCACACCAAATAAAAATTCTGTCCAAGTCATCCTGTATCATTTGTTACTCAACAATGACACTTTTCCATACAATACTGCATCATCAACAAACAATTCCCATAGCTGTTCCAGGTCTCTGTCAGGTCATTTATGTACATAGAGAACAAGAGTGGTCCTATCACACTTTCTGGGGCACTCCTGACGATACCCTTGTCTCTGATGAGCACCCACTGTGGGGGACAGTGTACTGGGTTCTATTACTTAAGAAATCTTTGAGCCTGTGTCATATAGGGAAACTTACTCCATATGCTCAGATCTTTGTTAACAGTCTTTTTTAATAGTGGCATTGTGTCTACTGCTTTCCAGAAATGTAGAAGTATGGAATCTACTTGGTGCCCTTCATCCATTGTTGTTGTGGTCTTCAGTCCAGAGACTGGTTTGATGCAGCTCTCCATGCTACTCTATCCTGTGCAAGATTCTTCATCTCCCAGTACCTACTGCAACCTACATCCTTCTGAATCTGTTTAGTGTATTCATCCCTTGGTCTCCCTCTACGATTTTTGCCCTCCACGCTGCCCTCCAATACTAAATTGGTGATCCCTTGATGCCTCAGAACATGTCCTACCAACTGATCCCTTCTTCTGGTCATGTTGTGCCACAAACTTCTCTTCTCCCCAATCCTATTCAATACTTCCTCATTAGTTATGTGATCTACCCATCTAATCTTCAGCATTCTTCTGTAGCACCACATTTCAAAAGCTTCTATTCTCTTCTTGTCTAAACTATTTATCATCCACATTTCACTTCCATACATGGCTACACTCCATACAAATACTTTCAGAAAAGACATCCTGACACTTAAATCTATACTCGATGTTAACAAATTTCTCTTCTTCAGAAACGCTTTCCTTGCCATTGCCATTCTACATTTTATATCCTCTCTACTTCGACCATCATCAGTTATTTTGCTCCCCAAATAGCAAAACTCATTACTACTTTAATTGTGTCATTTCCTAATCTAATTCCCGCAGCATCACCAGATTTAATTCGACTACATTCGATTATCCTTGTTTTGCTTTTGTTGATGTTCATTTTATATCCTCCTTTCAAGACACGGTGCATTCCATTCAGCTGCTCTTCCGAGTCCTTTGCTGTCTCTGACAGAATTACAATGTCATTGGCGAACCTCAAAGTTTTTATTTCTTCTCCATGGATTTTAATTCCAACTCCGAATTTTTTTTTTTTTTCCCCCCTTTACTGCTTGCTCAATATACAGATTGAATAACATCAGGGATAGGCTACAACCCTGTCTCACTCCCTTCCCAACCACTGCTTGCCTTTCATGCCGCTCGACTCTTATAACTGTCATCTGGTTTCTGTACAAATTGTAAATGGCCTTTCGCTCCCTGTATTTTACCCCTGCCACTTTCAAATTTTGAAAGAGAGTATTCCAGTCAACATTGTCAAACGCTTTCTCTAAGTCTACAAATGCTAGAAATGTAGATTTGCCTTTCCTTAATCTATTTTCTAAGATAAGTCGTAGGGTCAGTATTGCCTCACGTGTTCCAACATTTCTACAGAATCCAAACTAATCATCCCCGAAGTTAGCTTCTACCAGTTTTTCCATTCTTCTGTAAAGAATTTGTGTTAGTATTTTGCAGCCATGCCTTATTAAACTGATAGTTCGGTAATTTTCACATCTGTCAACACCTGCTTTCTCTGGGATTGGAATTATTATATCCATGGTTCGTAGGATATCATGCGAGACAAGAGCAAGCTGAGTTTCGCACAAACAGTGCTTTCTAAATCTGTGCTGAGTTGTGGGCTGCTGCTTTCTATCTCAATCTTAGATAATGCTCAAGAATTCCTCAGCATAACAACATTCAGGATATTGATCTGTAATTTTGCGCTTCTTTTCTTTTAACCTTTTTATATAGACGAGTAACGTGTGCTTTTTTCCAATCTTCTCAGTGGGTAAAATATTCTGCATATATGCAAGATAATACCTTACTCCATTCTTGATACCCACTGTCTATTGTTGCCTGTGATCCCAATATTAGACAAGACATGAAGTCAGGGAACTGGAGTTGATTTTAGTGATGCAGTGACAGTTCTCATTGTGTGGTTTACTGGACATAAATCTTATTGACACAGCTGTTTCTAGCTCGTACAGGAGTGTGGTGTTCGGCAAGAGAATACACAGTTAGTTGTGGAACTGTACACAAACTGCTTTTGCTCCCATTTTGTTCTGGCCAGCTTTCTGATAATACTGTTTCTTGTTTTAATTATTTATCCACTTTTGAAGATGGTTTCTAAATTCTAGAGAACAATCAAATATTATGAATAGATATTTAGGATGCTGGTTGTGGCTCAACTGTGCTCCCCAAAGAAGTTGGTATTAAGTTTTATGGCAACAACTTGTTATTTATAGAGAATACACACAACTCAGTTCTACTGGGTTTGGGATAGAGTTGGCTCTGTTAATAATACCTATTTGGTTTATCTAGACCCTCTGAGGTGTTTCTTCAGGATATGATTGTTTCACAGTTCTCTAGCAATCTCATTTGATGCTTTGTGGATACACATACAAACTGCATTTGGGGAGGGGGAAGTCTTAGCATTGTATCCATGCCCCCTGTGATTTCATGATACAGTGTTTATAGACAAATTGAAATAGTTACATGTGTTAGGCACAGTTTTATTGACATTCACTAATTCTTTGTGGGCTTTGGAAAAATGGGGCTGACACAGGTAACCATTTCAATTTGCCTTCTATTATAAGAAAGGGTGGAAACTTCAAAATTATTAGGTATTCATATTGATGAAAATTTAAATTGAAAAAAAAAAAAAAAGTAACATAGTTCAGCCACATTTGCACATAGAATCACTGCAAATATTGGGAGAGACAAATCAGCAAGTTGACATACTTTGCACATTTTCACTCAGTAATGTCTCATCCTTAAGAAAGAAGGTCTTCAGGGCCCAAAAATGTACTGTGAGAATAATATATGGTGCTCGACCACAACCGTCTCGTAGACATCTTGTTTAAGGAATTGGACATTCTGACTACTGCTTCACAATATATTTTATTCCCTCATGAAGTTTGTTATAAAAAATCCACCACAGTTCAAAAGTGACAATAATGTACATAATTACTACACCAGAAGGAAAAATGACATTCATTACTTCACATTAAGGTTTCTTTAGGACAGAAAGGGGTGCACAATATTGCAACAAAAATTTTTGATCACTTACCCAGTGGTATAAAATGTCTGACAGACAGCAAAGTAAAAACTTAGAAAGTTTCTCCTGGACAACTCCTTCTGTTCCGTAGAAGGAGTTATGTTATTGTAATGTAATGTAATAGGTGGTGGGTGGGAATTACTAACTGACATCTTTATGTCTTTTTTCTTTTTGTAAAAAGATAAAAAAATTAAAAAGCAAAAAAGAAAAAAAGATAGAAATAATTTAGAATGTAACTATATATTTAAATTAATTTGCAATGTGAATGTAAAATAACTTTTTTAAATTAATTTGCAATGTGAATGTAAAATAACTTTTTTTGACATCATTGTGATTTATTGTGCAAAGTGATCCATGGAACATGTAATAACTAACTAACTAGCTAACTTAATATGGACTAATAGGTTTATAATGTTTAGAGATAATGTAAAGTTCTGTAATCACACCTGTTTGCACACAGTTGTGTACTTAGACTGAGATAAGAATTTGATTTCAGTCACATTCATTCATTGATTTAAACCAAGCTGTGTTCAATCTCTGTCTGACAAACACAACCACACCATATTACTTCACATTCAGAAATTCTGCTACAGAATAGAAGGCATTGTCAAGAAAATGCATCAAGCGAGGTGGTGCCTTGGTTAGCACACGGGAGTCGCATTCGAGGGTACAACTGTTCAAACCCAAATCTGGCCATCCTGATTTAGGTTTTATGCGAATTCCCTTAATCACTTCAGGTAAATGCTGGGAAGGTTCCTTTAAAAGGGCACAGTCGACTTCCTCACCCATCCTTCCCTAATCCAATGGGAGTGATGATGTCTCTGGTCCCCTGCCCCAAATCAACCAACCGAGAAAATGTGATACTAGATTGTGCCTGAAGTTAACTTTCATATCTGTTAAATTTATTACACCACTGGGTATGTAGCCAGATTTTTGTTGCTGGAAACCTCACTCTTTTCTGGTTCATGTAATGCAAAGGTTGCAAAGCTGAAACATTTGACAAGATCTGTAATGTGTGATATCCAGTTCATTCCTTTTTCAGTGTAAACACCTAAAGAGTGTAGGATGTTTTGTTTAGTTTATTAATGTGTTGCCATGCATCATTTTTAATTGTTCTGTCAGACACCGAATTTTATGTCTAGTACTGTATGTAAATTTGTTGACAGTCGATGGGCAGGGAACTAATTATTCATTTTAACAAGCACAAGAGCAGACCTTTAGTGGTTACCCCCCACTCTGAAGATGCTGTTTAACTGTATACACACTCTAGGTTTCTTAATGCACTCTGTATAATTTTAGTTATGTAGGATGGAAACTAGTTATGAGCGAGATCTCTAATACCATCTTCTCTTCGATAACATTGTGAACTGGAGAGACCCTGTTGGAATCCATATTGAGACAGGCAAATTATCTTCTTTTGAGATAGCTACAGTGTTTTTACATTGTTGTTGGCTGGGACAATGTAGCCGTGAATATTTTCAGCCATGTTTACGTGGTTGCTAATCCCTCATTGCCTCAACCGTACAGTGGTTTCTCCTTCTGTTTATACTGTTACTCAGACTCAAAGAACATGTGTATAACATTTTGCAATAATGCTATTGATATAGTTAGTTTCACGTACCACAGGTCAAGTGCATGATAAATCGTAATGATGTGGAATGAGTCATTTTATATTCACATCACAAATTACTGTGTAAATATACCTACGTGCTGATAATGTAAAAGTCTTATGCTTTATTCTTATTTATTTTATTTAAAAGAAAAAATCATACAGATGTGAGTTAATTCCTACCCACCACCTTTTACACATTTCAATAATAGAAATTCTTTTATGGAATGGGAGGAGCTGTCAAGGAGAAACTTTTTCATTTTATTTTTAAATTTTACTTTGGTGTCTGTCAAACATTTTATATCAATGGATAAGTTATCAAAAATTTTAATTGTGGTATTGTGCACCCCTTTTTGCACCAAAGACAACCTTAATGTGTAGTAATTAATATTATTGTAATTATGTTCATCACCGTTCCTTTTTGGCTGCAGTGAATTATTTATACTATATATACTATTTATACTACTATTACTATACTATTTATACTAACTTCGTGGGGAATAAATATATTGTGAAGCAGCAGTCAGAATGCCCAACTCCTTAAACAGGCGACTCCAAGATGATTGTGGATGAGCACCACATATTATTCTTGCAGGATGTTTTTGAGCAATGAAGAATTTCTTAAAGATGAATTGCCCCAGAACATTATTCCATATGACATTATTGAATGAACATATGCAAAATATGTCAACTCAATGATTTCTCTCTCCCCAAGATTTGCAATGATTCTATGTGCAAATGTGTCTGAACTACATTTTTTAGGGGTTCCAAATTGTGCTCTTCTCAGTTTACATTCTCATCAATGTGGTCACCTAAGAATTTGGAAGTTTCCACTGCATTTATTACTTCCTCAGAATGTGTCACATTTATCATTGGCGTAGGGCCTGTAGATGGGCAGAAGTAAATATGTTGCGTCTTTTTAAAATTGAGGGTGAGATTATTTGCAGAAGACCAGTCAGTGATACTTTTAAGAACATTGTTTACGGTTTCTTCTGTTGCTGTATGTAGCAACAGTTGCTTGTTTGAGATATATTCAAGTCAGTATTGTGTTATTGTATGCATAATAAAAGGAAGGTGGAATAAATTTCCAGGCCATAGGCATTATTGAATACCACAATCAATGTTGATTTGAGTGCTGTACTTCATTGATACACTAATAGGCTAGGAAAAATTAAAGAGAGCAGTGCTGATGCTCTGTAGGTCCCCCACAGACAATATTATGAACTTCACATGCAGCGAGAGGGGCTAGTGATAATAGTTAGTAGGTTTAACTGGGAAGTGACTGGATGTGGGAGATTTCAATATAGATTTCATCTTGCATAGTTCTGATGTACCTGCCTCAGTTTCACCCTCACAGCAACATTGCTAATGAGAGTAGAACAACAAGATGCAGTAGTGATTCGTAATTTATTTATAATTCGATCTTTCTTTAGTGGAATAGATGTGAGCCACATAAGAGATGATTTAACTGACCATGTTGTTCAAATGAAATAAAAGTTAAAATCTCACAGAATTATAAATTCTGCCTCAGCTATAGAGAGAATTTACAGGATGAGGAAAGGGAAGTTTACCAAATATGCTCAGAAGATGAGAAATTTAATTCCTCTCAAAAAATATTCTTAGAACATTGTGAATCCAGTTTTCCTCTCAATTTGTCACACGAAAATCACTGTGGAAGTGGGAGATCTGCAATCCAAGTATCTTGTGCTAATTCTAATCAAAAGACAGCAAGCAGTAATGCATAATATAGAAAAAGAGTGCCTTGCACTATCAATTGAAAATTCTAACAAGGAGGCAAGGACAGTTTAGCTCAACAAATAAACTCAGTAAGACAAAAGATATTAAACTCTGTGACGGATTATGTGAAATTCAAATCATTGACTTCTAAATTCAGTGAATTATTTCTATTAGTAGCTGAAAATGCAGAATGGACAATGAAAGGTATATTCAGTAGATTTACTTATACAGTCATTTCATACTCCACCACTAGACATAAGTGGTGGCAAATCATCTGTTAGAGAGATCATAAAAATAATTTATATTACTAAACATCTAACCCGGTTCATGGTTCACGGTGTCAGTTGGAAGCTGCCTGCGTAACGGCTTCCAATGACAACAAAAATTTTGTTTCCAGTATTTTATACAATTATTGACTGAATTTAAAAATTGAAAATGCTGTCATGATCAACTTGAGGTGTACTATTAGGCTAAAGGTTTAACACAGTAAGACAGGTATTACTGTTATAAACTGTATAAACACACATAAAAAAAAGTTTTGCAGCACCTCGGTTCTGAGAGTTCCGGAACCTGTACAGAAAACTAGAATAGAGATCAACAAAAACATAATTTCCACCCTTTTTATTGCTCGTGAAAACCACACATTGCATGTTGTACCACCATACAGCGAGACATTCAGAGGTGGTGGTCCAGATTGCTGTACACACCGGTACCTCTAATACCCAGTAGCACGGCCTCTTGCATTGATGCATGCCTGTATTCGTTGTGGCATACTATCCACAAGTTTATCAAGGCACTGTTGGTCCAGATTGTCCCACTCCTCAATGGCGAGTCGGCATAGATCCCTCAGAGTGGCCAAGTCATCCATAAACAGCCCTTTTCAATCTATCCCGGGCATTTTAGATAGGGTTTTTGTCTGGAGAACATGCTGGCCAATCTCGTCGAGTGATGTCGTTATCCTGAAGGAAGTCATTCACAAGATGTGTACAATGGAGGTACGAATTGTCGTCCATGAAGATGAATGCCTCGCTAATATGCCCTGGTGGGTTGCACTATCAGTTGGAGCGATGGCATTCACATATCGTACAGCCATTACGGTGTCTTCCGTGACTACCAGCGGTGTATGTCAGCCCCACATAATGCCACCCTAAAACAGCAGGGACCCTCCACCTTGCTGCACTCGCTGGTCAGTGTGTCGAAGGCGTTCAGCCTGACTGAGTTGCCTCCAAACACATTTCTGACGATTGTCTGGTTGAAGGCATATGCAACACTCATTGGTAAAGAGAACGTGATGCCAATCCTGAGTGGTCCATTCTTCATGTCGTTGCACCCATCTGTACCGCACTGCATGGTGTCATGGTTTCAAAGTTGGACCTTGCCATGCACGTCGGGAGTGAAGTTGCGCATCATGCAGCCTACTGCACACAATTTGAGTCGTAACACGACATCCTGAGGCTGCACGAAAAACATTATTCAACATGGTGACATTTCTGTCCGGGTTCTTCTGAGCCATAAACCGTAGGTAGCGGTCATCCACTGCAGTAGTAGCTCTTGGGCGGCCTGAGCGAGGCATGTCATCGACAGTTCCTGTCCCTCTGTATCTTCTCCATGTCCAAACAACACCGCTTCGATTCACTCCGAGACGCCTGGAGACTTGAGAGCGCTTCCTGGCACAAAGTAACAATGCGGACGCGACCGAACTGCGGTATTGACCGTCTAGTCATGGTTGAACTACAGATAACATGGGCCGTTTACATCCTTTCTGGTGGAATGACTGGAACTGATCTGCTGTCAGACCCCCTCTGTCTAATAGGTGCTGTTCATGCATGGTTGCTTACGTCTGTGGGTGGGTTTAATGACATCTCTGAACAGTCAAAGGGACTGTGTCTGTGATACAATATCCACAGTCAATGTTTATCTTCAGGAGTTCTGGGAACCAGAGTGATGCAAAACTTTTTTTGAGGTGTGTGTGTCTTGAGGAAGAAACTTTACTCACAATGTCAAATCTTTATCAAACTTTTCCTTGCTGACACCCACATAAGGTGATAAAAGTAAAACAGTTAATCACTACATTTTTGTGTTGAATAAAAACAGCTACAGCTGTTGAAAATCCTTCGTTAAAGGCACAATGGGTTTCATCATTTAAATTGCATTATCAGGTGCACATCTTGAATAAAAAGAAGAGAGAGACTGTAAACAACATTACGCAAATACCGCATCTCAGCGATAAAGTGTCCAGAAGACTGAATACGTACATTGTAGTAGTCAAGCCACTTTTACAGTCCAATCTCAACCCTTTCCTTGAAATTTGGCAAATTTCGCAAAAGTGGTATTCGTGGATTAAAATGCAGCAATGAAACTGGAACCTATGAACAAATGGGATGAGAGAAAAATTATAAAAAGCACTGGGAAGAGAAGAGAAAAACACGAAATATAGAATAAACAGTACCTCAGCTGAAGCCACGCTGGGATGAAATGCCATGACTGCCGTACAAGAACTGACAAGATATTGAAATATAGGCCCTGAAGAATGCATAAAAGCGTAAATTACAGCCGATAAACTTTAAGGAAATGATTGAGAACTGGGCATACAAAAATAAACACATTAATAAATACAGAAAATGTCAGATGAGTAACTCAGTCATAGGGGTCAAGGCCTAGAACCTGTCATGAGCCACTTATAAACATAACGGTCAGGCACACAGTTTTAATCTGCCAGGAAGTTTCATATCAGCGCACACTACGCTGCAGAGTGAAAATCTCATTCTGGAAACATCCCCCAGGCTGTGGCTAAGCCATGTCTCCGGAGTTTCCTTTCTTTCAGGAGTGCTAGTTCTGCAAGGTTCGCAGGAGAGCTTCTGTAAAGTTTGGAAGGTAGGAGACGAAGTACTGGCAGAAGTAAAGCTGTGAGTACCGGGCGTGAGTCGTGCTTCGGTAGCTCAGTTGGTAGAGCACTTGCCCGCGAAAGGCAAAGGTCCCGAGTTCGAGTCTCGGTCGGGCACACAGTTTTAATCTGCCAGGAAGTTTCATAACATTTAGAATTAAAAATTCTTACAATTTCTGAAAATTAAAAAAAAAATTAGTATTTCAAATAGGAACATAGCATTAGTAAAGGCACCAAGGAAGAGGAGGTAAGTAGGAGAGCGCAAATGAACCCTATTTATTCAAATAATCAAAGTTAGCCTGAATGGTGTTATGCTTTAATTCAGTTTGAGAATGTGTTTGGTTTGAAAATTTTTCTGAACACACGAATATCTCCAGCTCTTCCAAGATATAAAGAGTGTTAACCCTGCATTGTATTTTATGAAACTGGTCCTGCCATTGAAAAAGCAACAGCTGCAGCAGTTTTTATTCAACATACGAAAGATTTGCTATGGTTGCCTATACTGTTATGTTATTGCATTTTCACTGTTCATGTAATAGAACTTTAGCACCAGATTTTTTAATTTATTGGTTCTTTACTACAAACTCTGTTAGCAACACATTTTGCTAACAGTGTCCACGTTTCAGAAGACATGATATTATAAACATTGAGATGTGTGAAAAACTATCTTTTCTTAAAACAGAGCACATGTTACCCAAACCATTCTCTTCCAATGTTTGGTAATCAAAGCACTTGGTGACTTCCGACAAGCTTGAAACATAATTTCAGACTGTCTGTAACTTTTTCGTGCTTACATGCTTAACATCAGTATTCAACACATTAACTCATTTGCAAGTAATCATAAGGTTGAAGCTGTTTTATACTTGGGTGTTCAGTTCTTTCAGTAGTTGGGCATTACTGCTGAGGTCACTAAAAAGAAATTACTGTTCTGGATGTTATAGTATCTTAGCCAAAGTACTAAAATCTTGTATCAACTTGGTAGTTACCTACATGACCAGTTGACGAGTCCAGGTGTATTTCCTGAATGGCTGGAGTATACGGTGGAGAGATCTATCTCCCTCCTTCTTGTGTTCTTCAACAAAGGTACTTACAACAGAAAATTGAGCTATTTTATTTACATAAACTGTTAACAACACCTCTTTTTTGCTTCTCTTCCGAGAAAGCAATAAATCTATGTCTAGATGACTATTCCACAATTGTAACTTAATTGTTGGGCAGAGGGTTATTGAACCACATTCAGAATATTTTTGACAGTTCCATTCTCAAGTAGCACACGGGGAAGATTTTCTTTGTTATATTATGGTGGTCGTTTCTCCCTTCACATTTGGGAATCAGTAAAGTATTTTAGCATTTTTAGGAGATGTTGGCTATTCATATTTTGTGAAAAGATCTTGCCACAATAAACAGAGCTTTGTATTTGATTACTGCCGCTCCAGCCTGCTTAGAATACCCGTGACACTCTCTCCCATATTTTGAAATAACACAAAATGAGCTGCCCTTCTTTCACCTTTTTCGATGTTCTCTATCAATCCTACCTGGTAAGGGTCCCACACTGTGCTGCAATACTCCAGAAGAGGACAGGATAGGCAGTCTCTTTAATTGACCTGTTACATCTTATATGTGTTCTGCTAGCTAAACTTAGTCTCTGGTTTGCCTTCCTCACATTTTCTGTTTGATACTTCAAATTTAAGTTGATCATAAGTGTAATCCCTAGGTTTTTACTTGAATCAAGAACCTTTAAATTTGTGTCACTTTTCTTGAAATCAAAATTTTTTGTAATACTAATGTGGGAGACCTCACATGTTTTATTGTTTGGGGTCAGATGCCACTTTTCACACTGAGCAGATATCTTGTGCAAATAGTAATGGTATTTGTTTTGAACTTTTGAAGACTTTACTAGATGGGGAAGTACAGCATCAACAGTCTGAGCTAGCCACTCAGATTGCAATCTAAATCATTTTTATGTATTAAGAACCACAGAGGGCCTATAATGATTCTTTGGGTAAGCCAAGACATCAATTTAGTTTTACTAGATGACATACAGCCAGTTATTAAGAGCTGTGACCTTTCTGACAGAAAATCATGAATCCATTTACAGAACTGAAGCAGTAGTCCATAGAAATGCAAGTGGATTAGAAGATGCTGCTGAGGAACAGTATGAAAAGCCTTCTGTAAATCTAGAAGTATTTAATCAACTTGAGATCCCTTGTGGATAACAATACCTACTTCATGTAAATAAAGGGCTAGTTTCTTTCATGATGGTGATACTTTCTGCGTCTGTGCTGATTGTGTGTCAATGGATCACTTTCTTTGAGGTATTTCATAAACCGATGTGGCACAGCGATTAGCACACTGGATTCACGGTCTGGTTCAAATCCCTGTCTTGCCATCCAAATTTAGTGTTTATTTGATTTACTACTGCCCCCAATGATCTTGCTGTCAATGGAACATTAAATTCTAATTTTCCTTCCTTCCTTCAAGGTATCTTGCAATGTTGGAACACAGCATATGTTCCAGAACCCTATTACAAATTGATGTCAGTGATATGTCTATTTCTTTCCTTTGTATCGTTGTTGTTGGTGTGCAACTTTCCAGTCTTTAGGTTTGGATCCTCGGTGGAGCAGGCGGTTGTATACAGTTTTTGAAAATGGAGGTTTTGTCGGTTTACTTTGAAAACCCATTTGGTATACAATCTGCACTGAAAGATTTGCCTTTCTTAAGTGCTTAAGCCTGCAGGCTGTGCTTTATATTTGACCACAAAAGGCACCTGGCCAATGTCCTCAATATGTTATAAGTGCAAATCATGGTCACAACAGTGTTCTGTGTAGCTGTGAGTGCATTATGTTAGAGCTAAGGGAATTCAAATGTGGGCAAACTGTTGGTGTTCGTATGGTGGATGCTTCTGTAAACAAAACTATCCAAATTTTTTAGTGTATCAAAGATTCATACAGCATACAAGGAAAAAACATCACCTGCTAAGCCACAAGGCAGACAGAAGTGTGTGTTGTGTGATTGTGATGGATGGTCATTAAACAGGATTGTGATGAAAAGTAAGTGAACCGCAGCTGCAGAAGTCACTGCAAAACTGAACGTCCCACTCGTGAACCCATCAGCACCAAAACAATGCAACGCAAGCTCCATAAGCAGTAAATTGCAGGACGAGCTGGAATATTAAAACCACTCGTCAGTGCTGCAAATTATCTTACAGGGAGACATGGTCCCGAGATGATAAAACATGGACTATGGAACAATGGAAGGAGCTCTATTTGTCAGGCGAGCCTTATTTCACACAGTTTCCAACTTCTGTCCGCATTTCTGTCCCAAGAGTGAAACATGGCTGGGGTTTGGTATTGATTTCGGCAGCCGTATCATTGTACTGCATGGGCCTCATGATTACTCTGCAAAATCGCGTTATTTCCAAGGATTGTGTGACCCTTTGGCTGATCAGAGCCATCCCATGGTACAATGTTCGTTCCCCAATGGTGATGCTGCATTCCGAGATTACATGGACCGTTCCAATAGCTTGCATCATTCAGGATGGGTTTTGTGAGTACGAGGCTGAATTGTATCTCCTCTGGCCACAACTGTCTCCAGATCTCAGTATTATTGAACTTTTGTGGTCTACTTTGGGGAAAACTTGTAGCTATTTTGCAGGAAGACTAGTATAAGATTCCTTTGAAAACCATACAGAACTTGTATTTATCCATTCTAAGATGACAGGAAGCTGTTTTAAATGTCAGTGGGTTGCCTGCTCTGTATTAGGAACGGTAATGTGTTGTGTTTTTTATATTTCCTTTATTTTGGTCCAACTCCTGAGTCTTAAAAATAGAATACAGAGGGTCACATTAGCATGTGATATGACAGGAACAAGATTAGAATTCAGAGTGGCGAAACATTAAAGATGGCGTGTTGCAAGGTTCGGTGCTTGGCCTGCTACTGTTGTTGCTCTACATAAAAGTTATACCAGGGACATTGGAGGACTCATTCAAAAGTGTAGACACAAGATAGAAATAAAGGATCCAAGAACATCTATACCAGACAAAGCTAGGACAATAATGGAGCAGGTAGCCACTGGTTCATAGCCAACCGCTTCACACTTAATGTTACAAAAATCAATTTCTGTAACTCCAAATACATCACAAATGTTTTACAGACACTAGAAGTAGAGGTCAGTGGGCATACACTGGATGTGGCTCCATATGTGAAGCTCCCGGGCTTCCAAATGGTTAATAAACTGTGGCAGCACCGGAATGTGGACAAGTTAATAAAAATACTCAGTTCTGTCTGCTTTGCAGTCATAAATCTCTCTCATTGTGTTGACAATATTATGGAAAGTAAAGTTGCTACTCATCATAATATTGGTACATTACATCCTGGATTTTCCATGGTTTGATCTCACTGTGTTGACATGCAGACAGGATTGATAGCACCTTCTCCATACTTTCACTCAGTATTGTGGCTTGAATTTTAATGGCCTAAAAAACAGTGAAGTATGCAAGCATTTATGTCCTAAAACTTATATAAATATGCCCTTAAAATAAAACAATGGAAACTCCAGGTAGGAATATCAACAATGCAGGAAAAGATAGATTAATACTTACCATAAATAAGACACGTTAAGTTGCAGACAGGCACTGTTAAGCATTCCGGACTGAGCTACCAGAGAGAATGGTCACGTGTGCATGAGGCGTGCTTGCTTGTTTGTATAAATAGTGTGGGTTTCTCTTTCGCTGATGAAGACTGTGGCCAAAAGCTTACGCACGTGTCCTTTAATTGTACCTGCCTGTAATTTAATGTGTCGTCTTTATGATAAGTAGCAATCTATCCTTTCCTACATTGTTAACCTAAAAATAAACGTGACTTTATAAAAGTTTATTTGATTAATTCTTGTAGATTTATTTATACACCGTGAAATACAAAATTAACGTCTGAACAAATTGAGAGGACAGTACTTACTTTTTGCAGTGTTTGAAACTAACAAGCACTTATTTTTTAAATGTCTGCATGTTTCTGAAAAAAAGTACAAAGTACAAGGAAAACAGTAATACCACTACTGCACACCATGTGTTTAAAGTATTCCAAATTAGTGAACAGGGCATGTCAAGCTCCTGCTTCTGCAGAGTTGCAATGGATCACAAGGTGCATTTTCAGGTTTTTCATTTTTGAAGATCTACAGTTGTTGCTGAGAAAGCTTTGTACATGGAAAAGCTCTTCTCCACATCACAGGATGTCACATGAGTGTATTTGAAGGCGGAAATGTCATTGCAAGCCAGCTTTAGTTCATTGTCTTCAAATGTTGTGGCATTTCCAGGACTGTCACTAATTTTACATGTCACAGAATGTCCAGCAGAAATAACATTTGCAACATAATTCCCAGCCATCTTGGTGGTTTCATCTATATGGACACCCAGACCTTTTGATCAGAAAACTAATTCATGTTTTGTTGAGTGCCTTCTCGTAGCACACGGATAAATAGTTCTTTCTCAGTGTAGGTTCATCTGGAACTGGTTATGTTGCGTACATCTCCAAGAACAAATAACAGCATTTCTCTGCTGTCATTTCCAGCACTTCTCTCCACATGGCTGCTGTGGTTGGTGGTACTACAGTGTTGCTGCACATTATCTTGCTTTTCTGCACTAACTTTAACTTCATATAGACTGCAAATTATTTACCCGTGAGTGCTGAAGAACTTCTCTCCAAAATCGCAAATGAAACCTTGCAACTTCATGTTAGTGGAGCACTTTACTTTCAACATGTTGAACCAGATTGAGACTGTATTTAAACTGAATAGTGTGAACGTGTGTATGATGTTTGTTGCGTTGCACGCCATCTTTGTTGGCTTCCAGAGCATTTTTTGTGGACCTCGTGCAAATGCGTCTTGCGTCAACGAACTGATTAGTGTATTACACTACTTCTTACTATAAAGCTTTGTAGCTATTGTTGTTTTTGTTTGTGACAATATCTCCTGAAACACTGTCATGCGAGCAACATTTTCATGTTCTTATTCTTGTGTCTTTAAAGATATGACAAATGTATGTATTTTTTTGGCAAAATTTAACCGATATATGATCTATTGGTGTAAATATGGCTTTATATGGTCAACGAAAATACATTTTTGTACACTACATTGTCTGGATCCGTGCGTAAATTGTTGTAAAATTCACCCTAACATTAAGAGGAGAAAAATGTGACTGTTCATTAAGTTCCAGGCTCTTCTCATTACTGTCCTACAGAATAACCCCCTGCATCAGTACAACAATGACAAAAAAGTGCTCATTCTGTGTGCAATAACAATATTGTACAAAATTGTTAACCAAACATCTTGCAGCAGCTTTATCAGGGATCAAGGGGTTTTACTCTTCCATGCCAATACATGTACTCCATAAAGCTAGTTGTGGTTAATAACAAGAGTGAACTTATAATCAACTCATCAATACACAACCACAGCACTAGATGAAGAAAGAGTTTCCATATATATTATGCATTACTCTCTAGTATTCAGAATAGAGTTTTATAATATAGTGCAACAGCTGTAACAGGGTGAACATCAGGCAGGAAATTTAAAACTGCCAAACGTTCAGAAGGAAAGCAATAGAGTATGTCATCAGCCACTGGTTCTACAATTTACCAGAATACTTCGATTCAGCAATTTACTTTCTGCCTATGTCAAATATCATTTTATGTAGGTACTGACTTCGCCAGTGTGTGGGATGTTGCCAAACTATTCATTCAAATTAATACAAAGGTAGAGAATATCAAAATGAATATATTTAGTTGTGGTGCATGTGACCCTGACCACAATTTCTGATGCTAGGGATGATTTATACAGAAGTTAGCTCCCCATGCTGATTACAGTGGTGGCATTCACAGGAACTGCTCGAATGTGCGACCACTGGCCTGTTTGCGTGCAGTATGTCATCTGACTGTCGAGTGTCATGCCTGGTTCAAGATTCCTGTCACATCCACAGTGGAACTGAGAATGACGACAATTGTGGTGACGAGGTCTTCTACTGTTTCCACAACGTTTTTTTTTCACCAGTGGCTTCGTACTCCCCCTCCCCGAGGAAGAAATCCAGACACATGAGGTCAGGCAACCTGAGTGCCTAGGCCTTAGGAAGACCTCAGCCAATCCATCAATCCCCGAAGGTAGTTCTCAGATGAGTCCTCACAGCAGTGCCGAAAAGGGCCGGTGCCTAATCTTGCTGGAACTACATCCTTTGTCTAATGTCAAAAGGTCCATCCTCCAGCAGTTCTGGCAATGCACGTTCCACGAAGATGTACCTCCTTCCCTTGAGGTGGAATGTCAGAATTTATGGTGCGATTGACCTATTGGCGAGAATGCAAGACCGCACACTAACACCGAATCACTGTCAAAGAATGTGAGGTCGAGTACCTCATAGATTCACGTATGCTCAAATGTGTGAATAGTGTACACGGAGTAGTTTTGAATGTCAGTACAGATTCCCAGTCAGCAGCATCATCACAACAATTGGTGTCAGCACCACTCACAAAATGTTCCCTGACATACAAGTTAATTTTGGAGACCGTATGTTCCTTATCGAAATATATTTATTTTGGTGTTCTGCATCACCTGTATTAATTTGAACAAATAGTTTGAGAACAGCCTGTGTAGACATCTGATAGTGGTCTGTGTGAAGCTATACCAATGCATTGTTTGGGGATTAACACAAAAACAGCAGCTGATTAGTATAGAAGGATAAGAATTGACAATATCCAAAGCAGCTATTTTTCTGTTTTATGTATGATGTGTCCCAGAAGGAATAGTCATCAGTCAGGGAAATGCCAGGTACCAGGTACGATCATTCCCTGAATACTGAGCATTCCTCCTTTACATATTGTGTGGTTAATACTTTTTGACTGTTCTATCAACTGAGACATTGAAACATACATTTTAAAAAAATTGAAAAAATTTCTGCTTATTAACACCATTTGAAAACACTTGAAAAAGATAGAAACAGTGATACAAAGGTTATTTATGTTGCCACTGACTCTTTTTGCAAAAGTATCTCAGAAATGTGCTGAAATGGCACCATTCTACAGCTCAATCAATATGACAACAAATGTAACCTCTGTGAGGTATGACAATGTATGGTTTGCAGGACTGGCCTCTACAGCAAGTTTCATGGTGCCTTGTTTTACGGCATGAACCTGTAGTTAATTTGGAGTCTTCAGGCCTGGTCGATCATGACATCTCAGTCAGAGAAAGTATTCTGAAGAAAGCCAAGAAGTGTATGGTACTATATTTTATGATCACATTTTGGAGGGATATTGAACAGTAATTCACAAGTAGAGAATGTCGTCAAAGATTGAAGCAACTGTGGGAGTTGAAGTTTTATTCAAATCCTGTGCTGTTATATTATTACTGTAGTTCAGTAATACCTTTCGACAAAGGGTATGATAAACTGACAGTGCAATTTTAACTCATTGTGCTTAATGAACGTCACCAAACTGATCGTCAAATGTAGAAGTAACTTCAGGTGTACCCCAGGGAAGTGTGTTGGGACTCTTGCTGTTCATATTGTATATTGATAACCTTGTGGACAATATTAATGGTAGTCTCAGACTTTTTGCAGATGATGCAGTTATTTTTAATGAAGGACTGTCTGAAAAAAGCTGCATAAATATTCGGATATTGATAAGATTTGAAAACGCTGCAAAATTTGGCAATTTGCATAAAATGATCAGAAATGTGAAATTGTGCACTTTACAAAGTGAAAAAAGGTAGTGTCCTGTGACTATAATATTAATGAAAACACTTTGTTAGAGATATGAAATGGAATGATCACACAGCCCCAGTTGCGGTAAAGTAGGTGGTACACTTTGGTTTATTCATAGGATATAGGGGAAGTGCAATCAGTCTACTAAGGAGACTGCTTACAAATCACTCATGTGTCTGGTTCTAGAATATTGATCAAGTATGTGGAACCACTACCAAACAAGACCAACAGGGGATATTGAACATATACAGAGAAGGACAGCAGGAATGGTTACAGGTTTGCTTGATCCATGGGAGAGAGTCACAGAGATATTGAAGGAACTGAGATGGCAGACTCTTGAAGACAGATGTAAACTATCCCGAGAAAGCCTACTAACAAAGTTTCAAAAACCGGCATTAAATAATGACTCTAGGAATATACTAAAAACCCTGAGTATTGCTCACATAGGGACTGTAAGAACAAGACTAGAATAATTACAGTACACTCAAAGGCATCCAAATGATCATTTTTTTCACATTCCATACACGAATGGAACAGGAAGGAATCCTAATAACTAGTTCAGACATACCCTCTGCCATGCACTTTGTGGTGGTTTGCAGATAGTATCGATGTAGATATAGATGCTAATGTTGAAACAATTTGTCATCAACAAGGAGCGTAGTACTTATCGATGAACCTCACAAAGGCAAGGCAGTCAGAATTGATGGCTATTGTGTTGTAAACAGCGCCATTATGGGCTCTTATGGCAGTCTTCATCAGATCTCATTGATTGTTTGTTTGTTTCCATTAAAGGAATAACTTAAACATACACACATATTAAGTAGGTTTCCTACGTCTCTACTGATACTCTTGGGCACATGTGATACAATACATGATGCAGCGTTCAATATGATGCAGAAACAACCTGCATTGGAGGAGCACATAGAAAAGTATTTGAAGCAATGTAACTGCTTCACACTGTGATGACAGCGATATGGCACCATGTATTTCTGTTGTAATGTCTGGAGCAGCAGAGAGTGCTCTTTAATACATGCAACTGTGTTGTATGATACCAATTTCAAGTCATCAGATGTGCCTCAGGATGGGCGAGGTGAGAGATGTTTTATGTAAATGCAGCAAAGGCACATCTGTCTATCTGTGCAGCTTCTCAGTAAAACTCTTACCTTTTGCATAAAAAAATAACTGTTTTTTGTTCGTGCCCTTACTGTGATACTTCACAAGTAAGTTAACCACGGGGCATATTTTCAAAAGCTTATAGCGAAGAATGTAGTCAGTGGCCATTTTACATGTGACATGTTTTGGATCATATGTTGCTGCATCCAAAATATAACTAACATATTGAAACTATTTTAATGGTGGAAGGAAAGCGATACCTCATTCCATCCTTGAGAAAATACTTGAGAATTATAGGAGATTGTCCACAATGAGTTTGGCATGTTTGCACCACATGCAAGGCTATTGCCACCTACTTTGGCCTGCTATGCGGAGTGTGGAACTGTCTTGTGTTTCTCTTTTTTGTGTGCTTCCAAGACTCACTGAAACCGGAAATGAAAAAACTTACTGAAATGAAGAGACATTGAGAACCATCAACTGATGATGCCTACTAGATGTTTTTTTGGTCTGTGCTCCCTGATTCCAGGAAACTTTGTGAAAGTTGCAAAAGAAAATATATGACAGCAAAATTCCTATTACTTCTGAACAAGCACTGGTTGGAGTCAAAAAGGACACTTCTGGATTTTCCTTATCATCATGGGCCTCTTCTATTTCTTCACACACATTGTCTGCCACTATGCAGAGTTTGCCACCCCCTGCTATACTATTGACGGTGACTACAAATTTAGCAGTGTTCGTTCTGAATACTTCTCAAGCTGACTTATACACTGCTTGGCAAATAAACAAAACAATTTAATTGGATAGATAAAATATCTACTCACCAAGCAGTGCCATCTACTTCTACATCTACATACATACTCCGCAATCCACCATACGGTGCGTGGCAGAGGGTACCTCGTACTACAACTAGCATCTTCTCTCCCTGATCCACTCCCAAACAGAATGAGGGAAAAATGACTGCCTATATGCCTCTGTACGAGCCCTAATATCTCTTTCTTATCTTTGTGGTCTTTCCACGAAATGTAAGTTGGCGGCAGTAAAATTGTACTGCAGTCAGCCTCAAATGCTGGTTCTCTAAATTTCCTCAGCAGCGATTCACGTAAAGAATGACTCCTTTCCTCTAGAGATCCCCACCTGAGTTCCTGAAGCATTTCCGTAACACTCGCCTGATGATCAAACCTACCAGTAACCAATCTAGCAGCCCGCCTCTGAATTGCTTCTATGTCCTCCCTCAATCCGACTTGATAGGGATCCCAAATGCTCGAGCAGTACTCAAGAATAGGTCGTATTAGTGTTTTATAAGCGGTCTCCTTTACAGATGAACCACATCTTCCCAAAATTCTACCAATGAACCGAAGACAACTATCCGCCTTCCCCACAACTGCCATTACATGCTTGTCCCACTTCATATCGCTCTGCAATGTTACGCTCAAATATTTGATCGACGTGACTGTCAAGCGCTACACCACTAATGGAGTATTCAAACATTACAGGATTCTTTTTCCTATTCATCTGCATTAATTTACATTTATCTATATTTAGAGTTAGCTGCCATTCTTTACACCAATCACAAATCCTGTCCAAGTCATCTTGCATCCTCCTACAGGCACTCAACGACGACACCTTCCCGTACACCACAGCATCATCAGCAAACAGCCCGCACATTGCTATCCACCCTATCCAAAAAATCATTTATGTAGATAGAAAACAACAGCAGACCTACCACACCTCCCTGGGGCACTCCAGATGATACCCTCACCTCCGATGAACACTCCAAACATAACAGATGGTTGTAATTGGTAAGCATTCAGAGCCAGTTGCTCCTTCTTCAGGCAGAAGGGTTGAAAGGGAAGGAATAGGGGTGAAGGAATAGGACTGGAGAGGTCTAGGACAAACGGTAGATTATGGGAAAGTCACCCAGAACCATGGATTGGGGAGACTTACTGCATGGGTTGAGAAGAAAGTAGTGTTGAGAAATAGCTGAAATAGTTAAAACTGAACAAAGCTGCGGACCCCTATGGTATCTTTATTGGATTTTATACTGAATTTGTGGCTGAGTTAGCCCCTCTTCTGACTATAATAACTTTGAACAAAAAAACCATGCCCAGTTCTTGGAAAAAGGCACAGATCACACACGTCTACAAGAAGGGTAGTGCAAGTGATCCACAAAAATACCATCCAGTATCCTTGACATTGATTTGTTGTAGAATCTTAGAACATGTTCTGAGCTCAAACATAATGTGGTATCTTCAACAGAATTACCTCCTCAGTGCCTACCAGCATGGATTTCGAAAATGTCAAGCATGTGAAACCTAACTCGCATTTCCCTCACATGACATACTGAAAGCTTTGGATCAAGTCAATCAGTATTTGTTGATTTCTGAAAAGCATTTGACTCAGTACTGCACCTATGCTTATTGTCAAAAGTATGATCATATGGGATCTCAAGTGAAATTTGTGACTGAATAGGGGACTTTTTGGCAGGGAGGACATATCATGTTATCTTAGATGGAGAGTCATCGTCAGATGTTGAAGTAACTTTGGAGTGTGCCCCCACGGAAGTGTGTTGGGACCCTTGCTGTTCATGTTGTATATTAATGACCTTGCAGACAATAATAATAATAAATTAGACCTTCTTGCAGATGTTGCAGTTATCTATAATGAGGTAGTATCTGAGAGAAGCTGCGTAAATATTCAGTCAGATCTTGATAAGATTTCAACATGGTACAGAGATGCAACTTGCTCTAAATGTTCAGAAATGCAAAATTTTGTAAATCATGAAACAAATAAAAAACATAGTATCCTATGACTAAAATATGAACGAGTCACTCTTGGAATTGGCCAATTTATACCAATACCTGAGTGTAACACTTTGTAGGGATATGAAGTGGAATGATCACATACGTTCAGTCGTGGGTGAAGCAGGTGGTAGAATGTTGGGGAAGTGCAATCAGCCTATGAAAGAGATTGCTTACAAATCACTAGTGCAACTGCTTCTAGAATATCGTGTGGGACCAGTGCCAGATAAGACTAACAGGGGATATTGAACGTTTACAGGGAAGGGGAGCATGAATGGTCAAAGATTTGTTTAATCTATGGGAGAGTGTCACACACATACTGAAGGAACTGAACTGGAAGACTCTTGAAGATAAATGTAAACTGTTCCGAGAAAGTCTATTAAGAATGTTTTGATAACCGCTTTAAATGATTATTCTAGGAATATAGTAAAACCCCCTATGTATCGCTCATTGAGGGATCATAAGGGTAAGATTATACAGTAATTACTGCATGTGCAGAGGCATTCAGTTAATCATTCTTCTTACACTCCATACATGAATGGAACACGAAGAAACCCTACAAACTGATACAAAGGGACATACCCTCTGCCATGCACTTCAAAGTGGTTTGCAGAGTATAGATGTAGATGTAGAAGTAGACTCATTCTGTAGAATTTCTGAGAGAGCTCACAAGAAACCACAGTTGAACTAACTCATATCATTGGTATTTATGCCAGTGTACATGTGCATCCAGTATTTCCTTATCCTTTTCAGTTTTTTCGAGCTTTGAATAATGATAAGCCCGATACATGCTCTTCAGAAGAGCTCATGATTGCAGCTGAAATTGAACCAGAGATGTCATTCGTGCAGTCACCTTGTTTGTCAGTTCACAAATCATATCTCTGATCAGTTGCATATTGTATCACACCAGTGAAACACGAGATATTGTGTCACATGACCTTTATTGTAATGTCTCGTGTTGCATATTTTATCTCCTGTATAGTTACACTATGTGATCAAAAGTATCCGGACCCCCCAAAACATACGTTTCTCGTATTAGGTGCATTGTGCTGCCACCTACTGCCAGGTACTCCACATCAGCGACCGCAGTAGCCATTGAGAGAGCAGAATGGGGTGCTCTGCAAAACTCATGGGCTTCGAACGTGGTCAGGTGATTGGATGTCACTTGTGTCATACGTCAGCACATGAGATTTCCACAATCCTAAACATCCCTAGGTCCACTGTTTCCGATGTGACAGTGAAGTGGAAACGTGAAGGGACACATACAGCGCAAAAACGTACAGGTGGACCTGTTGACTGACAGAGACCGCCAACAGTTGGAAAGGGCCATATTGTGTAATAGCGAGACATCTATCCAGACCATCATTCAGGAATTCCAAACTGCATCAGGATCCACTGCACATACTATGACAGTTAGGCGGGAGATGAGAAAACTTGAATTTTGGGGATGAACGGCTGCTCATAAGCCGCACATCATGCCGGTAAATGTCAAATGACGCCTCGCTTGGTGTAAGGAGCGTAAACATTGGACGACTGAACAATGGAAAAACGTTGCATGGAGTGACAAATCATGGTACACAATGTGGCGATCCGATGGCAGGGTGTGGGTATGGCGAATGCCCGGTGCATGTCATCTGCCAGTGTGTGGTGCCAAAAATTCAGAGGCAGTGGTGTTATGGTGTGGTCATGTTTCTTGTGGAGGGGGCTTGCACCCCTTGTTGTTTTGTGTGGCACTACCACAGCACAGACCTACATTGATGTTTTAAGCACCTTCTTGCTTCCCACTGTTGAAGAGCAATTCAGTGATGGCAATTGCATCTTTCAAAATGATTGAGCACATGTTCATAATGCACGGCCTGTGATGCAGTGGTTACACGATAACATCATCTCTATAATGGACTGGCCTGCACAGATACCTGACCTGAATCCTAATAGAACACCTTTGGGATGTTTTGGAATGCCGACTTCATGCCAGGCCTCACCGAATGACATTGATACCTCTCCTTAGTGCAGCACTCTGTGAAGAATGGGCTGCCGTTCTCCAAGAAACCTTCCATCACCTGATTGTACATATGCCTGCAGGAGTGGAAGCTGTCATCAAGGCTAAGGGTGGGCCAACACCATATTGAATTCCGGCATTACTGATGGAGGGCGCCACAAACTTGTATGTAATTTTCAGCAAGGTGTCCCAATGCAAGTGTATATGTGGGGAATGGAAATTGATAATAATAATTGATTGAATAACTGGAAAAATTGATTGGAAAGAATAGCTGAAAGAAAGTTTGAAGGTAATTAATGAATCACAATCCTGGGTGAACTTTTAACTGATACAAATATTAACAGACCTTCAATATCAATACATTCAAGGTCAATAAACATAATTTGTATTACATACTGCTTCACATTAATTCCATTGTTTAGTCGTGATTGTGACAATGTCAATGCAGGATCACTCCTCGAGGTATTGTGTCAGTTCTTCTTCTCTGCTCCAAACTTCTTGATGCAGGATCTTGGTGGCAAATGAAACAGTGAACAGATTGGAGTGGACGTCTTAAATGTGCTAACAAATTTTACTTTTCTTCTAACTTTTATGACACTTTTAGTGTACGGTTGAAATACATATATTTTAACAGTGCTGGCACGCCGAATCCAAGTATACGTCCATAAGCTACCACTTTCTGAAACCATAGTTGAAGACACATGAATTAATAAACTGAAGAGCGTATTTCTTTTTTTGTTTCATTTCTTTTTTTGTTTCATACAAGTGTATCAAAACATTATCCTTGCCACAAAGCAACTCATTAATGTATCTTTGTCGGTGTCTACAACCCATTCAGTTTACATATAGCGTACATATAAGAAAAGGAAAGAGTGAAAAAATAATATGATTCAGCATACTCCTCGCTGTGTCTGTATCATAATATGAGGGTTGGAACTTTAATAGTGGCAACTATTTATTTACAGGTCATACAAAATAGATATGTGTTTCAAAGTTTTACTGACCTTCAGAGTAGTCACCAGCATTGTGCATAACCCGTTGCCAGCGATGTGGAAGTCGTAGGATACTTTTAGCAGTGCCATTTGTGTTGACAGTTTGACTGGCGTGGTCTATTGCCCAATTTGTAGCAGTTCGAAAGTGAATGCTGTGAAGTGTTTCCTTCAGTTTAGAAATCGAGCTGAACTCACAAGGGCTTGAGTCAGGGGAGTGCAGTAGGTGGTATAGCTCTTAGCAGCCCCATCATTTAAACAAATCAGTAACAGCTTGCACTGTACGTGCTTGAGCATTGTCCTGTAAAATGATGGTCAGGTCCTGAAGAAAGTGTCATCACTTCTGTCTCTAAGCTGGTCATAGGTTGTGTTCCAAAAATGAATGCCACAGAGGTAGAAATGATGACACATGGTATGCAGGACCTGACCATCATTTTGCAGGGCAATGTTCAAGCACGTACAATGCAAACTGTTACTGATTTGTTTGACTGATGGGGCTGCTAAGTGCTATACCACCTATTGGACTCCCCAGACTTAAGCCCTCGTAAGTTCAACTATTTTTAAACTGAAGAAAACACTTCACGGCATTCGCTTGAGAACTGCTACAAATTCGTCGGGCAATAGACCGCGCCGCTTGAACTATCAACACAACTGGCGCTGCTAAGAGTATCCTACGACTTCCACATCGCTGGCATGGGTTATACTCAATGCTGGTGACTACTCTGAAGGTCAGTAAAACTTTAAAACATGTATCTATTTTGTACGACCTGTAAATAAATAGTTGCCACTATTAAAGTTCCAGTCTTTGCAAGTAGGCCCCAGAGGAAATACGGTTCACCCTAGTAGTGCAGGCCTCTCTTCTTGCTGCATACAATGCTGTAGCCTAACATGAGAGTCCCATTTAATGTTGTCTACACTGCCATAACCTATTTCAGCTACCTTGTCCATTAATTTCATCACATTTCTCAGATACTTTCGTGAAAAGCTTCAACGCCAACGTTACCAAACATTGCATCACTATACATGCATTTTCAGGTGTTTTTCAATGCAACTAATAAAGGTATACCATTCCATTAACATAATTACATTTTTTCTGTGTACTACTATTTGCGGAAAACCACATTTTGATATCTACAACTGTTCACAAAATAAGAGCAGTGTTACATTTTATTCAACTGAACGTGTATAAAGCAAACTAGAGGTAATTCTGATAACTATTAGTGTGGATAACGTTACTCATTGTTTGTTGTTATTATACTTTGCAGAAAGCAAAAGATGTATAAAGTGCAGTTATCTCCGACCACACTGTTTGTTGGTTTTGGAGCCGAACAACCCATACCACGTAGGTTTACCAGTCGTTGGACAACTAAGCCTTTTTCTTTCTGTGCGAAGAAATATCTTGAACAGCTTGGTGTAGCAAGTGTACTAATTCTTAATCAGGAATTGAGCAGGTGCCATTCTTAACTTGAATGTGACAGAGCACAACAAGCTCACAACGCCAGCTTTAGTTCTAAAATAAGGTTTTACTGGCATTTTATCAGAGTATTTGGATCAGGTGCTAGTTTTTAACGATGGATCGAAACAAGGCAGCAGTGTCGGGAGTTCTGTTATCTTCTCATATTTTGTGATCAACCTCCACCTACTGGGCCACTGCTCAGGGTTCTGTGCAGAGCAGTGAGCACCAAGACAGCACTGGAGTATGTGACTTTTCTCAGTGGAGGGAAGTTTCTTGCCTGCACTGACTCTTTTAGTGCTTTTCAGGCTATTCAGTAAATCTTTCCAGCAAATGGCATAGTTCAGAAGGGTGCAGGGCACTACCTACTTCTTGCACAGGCAGAAGAGAGAGGCAGCCTTCTGCTGGGTAGAGAAAGCTGACGCTTCAACTTTATTTCGCCCTACAGGCTATTGTGTAACAGTGTATGGAATATTACGGTTGATGGTAAAAGGTAGACTCACAATAAGCGCTGAGTTGACCTCCATAAGCTACATAGTGAGTTGCAGTAAATGAAACTTCCCACCTTAAAGAGGTGCCGGGCTTAACAAACATGGTGGTGGACTTTAACAAGAAATGTCTGCAGTCACTTTCTCTAGCACAACTGGAGGCAACTTGTTTACCTCACATCTTTTAAAGATGTCCCCTGGCCATTGGCCTGCTTGGTTTCTTCTTCGTTGGTCATGAATTCTTCACCTTGAAAACCACCTCAGATTAACACAACATTGCACAAGAAGGTCATCTGAGACAATTGTTTAACAAACTGCTGTGTCTTTAAATGAGATCAGATTTTAAATACAAATTCATGTACTGTTGTTGTTGTGGTCTTCAGTCCTAGGACTGGTTTGATGCAGCTGTCTATGCTACATGCTACTTCATCTCCCAGTACATACTGCAGCCTACATCCTTCTGAATCTGCTTAATGTATTCATCTCTGGGTCTCCCTCTACGATTTTTACCCTCCAATACTAAATTGATGGTCCCTTGATGCCTCAGAACATGTCGTACCAATTGATCCCTTCTTCTAGTCAAGTTGTGCCACAAACTCCTCCCCAGTTCTATTAAATACCTCCTCATTAGTTATGTTATCTACCCATCTAATCTTCAGCATTCTTCTGTAGCACCACATTTTGAAAGCTTCTATTCTCTTCTTGTCCAAACTACTTATCGTCCATGTTTCGCTTCCATACATGGCTACACTCCATACAAATACTTTCAGAAATGACTTCCTGACACTTAAATCTATACTTGATGTTAACAAATGTCTCTTCTTCATAAATTCTTTTCTTGCCATTGCCAGTCTACATTTTATATCCTCTCTACTTCGACCATCATCACTTATTTTGCTCCCCAAATAGCGAAACTCCTTTACTACTTTAAGTGTCTCATTTCCTAATCTAATTCCCTCAGCATCACCCGAGTTAACTCGACTACATTCCTTTATCCTTATTTTGCTTGTGTTGATGTTCATCTTATATCCTCCTTTCAAGACACTGTCCATTCCATTCAACTGCTCTTCCAAGTCCTTTGCTGTCTCTTGACAGAATTACAATGTCATCGGCGAACCTCAAAGTTTTAATTTCTTCTCCATGGATTTTAATACCTACTCCGAATTTTTCTTTTGTTTCCTTTACTGCTTGCTCAATATACAGATTGAATAACATCGGGGAGAGGCTACAACCCTGTCTCACTCCCTTCCCAACCACTGCTTCCCTTTCATGCCCCTCGACTCTTATAACTGCCACCTGGTTTCCGTACAAATTGTAAATTGCCTTTCCCTCCCTGTATTTTACCCCAGCCACCTTCAGAATTTGAAAGGGGGTATTCCAGTCAACATTGTCAAAAGTTTTCTCTAAATCTACAAATGCTAGAAACCGATTGTTGACCAGTAATGAGATATAGCAGTTCAGCGCCTGCCCTCTCATGGTTCACTAGTGATTGGTGTATCATTTCGATCAATAAGCACTGATAGTAACTAAAATTTGTAATTATCATTTCCTGATGAACCGAGTGATATTGAATTATTATTAACAAGTTCTCAGTGCAAGTAGTGTCGTCAGCATAGCTGGAGCTGTATATCAGTATTTAAACAGTAAATATAAAGAATACGAGATTCATTTCTTGGTGCCCAGCATTGTAGGTGAAACCACACGTCTCTCTCTGTTCCAGTACGATGTGGCTCTCACTCACCTGGCCATACTCACACTATGTGACAATCTGGTGCATGACTTGACGAGTCTGCCCTTTGATCTGATCTACCGTTAGCCTCCTGTAGAAAAATCTTTCTATACTGTGCATCAAAATATAGCAGTAAAATGTGATAAAAGATGGGCAGTGATGTGGCATAAACACCACATAGGATGACAAAGTGGATGTCCGCTGAGGGAACAGGAATGGCTGGAAATGGCCAATAACCAACAAGCTGCAGTCGGTCAATCCAACTATTTTTCCATAGTGCACTTCCTTTCAAACTCACTCACCTTCGTATTGCCCAGTACCCAACACGCGTGCATATCTCTTGCAGCAGTAAGCCCCACTGGAATGATGTGTTGGCAGTGTCACACTTACAGTGAACTTTGTCTTAACATCCTGTGTGTTGTATGCTTATAGGAGAGAAGCCTACGGTCAGCCAAGGAACTCAGCTTCATTTTAGACAATGACAAAAGAATGGTACAATAGCTGCTGACATTTTGTTTGGCATCAGAACTCTTCCACACTTTCATTGAATGGAGTTTTTAATGTGTTTTTTAGTGACTGTATCATCTGTTTAGTTTCCAAATCAAACAGCCTTGTTACCGCCTTCTATCATGTTATTACTATTTTAACATGGGACAGTGGTATGACTAGAACTATTGGAACTTGGATGTAACATCTTTTATTGCTGTGGCTATTGTAATATGGCCTTTATTTTCCATTTTGAGGGGAGATGGGTGCATGCCATTTCCACTATGCCAACACAATGTAAATTTTCAAGGTATTTAGGTACAGCTTCTGAACAAATTAGTAAATGTAAGTGACAAACTAGTGAAGATAGAACCTTGAAACTTGGAAAGAAGATAGAATAGTTAAAAAAATGAATCTTCTTTTTTAGCCTGAATCAAAAGAAATACCCTTACAAAGCCAAATGTGCATTTTTTCTTTTCTTGCAACATCTGCAGAAAATTTCAAGTTTCTGTGACACACAGTCCTGGTAAACCCATAGGACAAAAAATGTAGTTTTGACAAAACTTATTTAAAATTTTATTTGTGTATTATTTACAAGTTTTTGTAACAGCTGTTACAGTTACTATTTTCTTGTACCTTCTTATTGTAGGCATCTTCTCTTCTTTTATTCCTGCATTTTCTTTGTTCTCTCACCTCTTTTGTGCAACTGAATGCAGCTATGTCTGAATTACAAAGTCTTGAAAAATTGATGTTTTGTAATGACAATCTTGTGCTTAAACCTGCACTGACTCCTTGTCTCTCCAGTACTTCCGTCTTTCTTAATATTCCATCATTAAAACATAAAGCAGCATCTAATACACCAAATTTTAAAATTTCATAGTTTGGATATAAGATTCCAAATTATGGAGTTCAAACTTTCATTGAGATTTTGAGTTTTACTATGTTGGTACTTCGTGAGTAGATCTTTACTAGCAAGGTCCTTAAATAGAGGTTTTTTTTTGTGTTCATAACTGCTAGTGGTAAGGAGTGTTTATGCTTATAATTTTCACAAGAACATAATGCCCCTCTATATTTGCACAACCTACAGGACCGCTTGGGCAAAGCCTCTGTTGTCGGTCATCACACTCAGTACCTCATGGAAAAAAATTACCAATACAGCTCTTCTTGTAGCTTCCTTCTTATGGCTAAGCTGTAATAAGTTTGCAACTTTTCTATTTCAGAATTTGTGAGACGTCCTTTTCCTCCAGATTTTTTCCAAGTAAACAAGAGGAACATATCTTCATGTGCATTGAAAAACAGTGTTCAATTGTCACCTAAGTTACAGGCTGGGAAACCTGCGAAGTATAAATCGAAGATGCTTGAATCACATGGAGACAGCACAAAGTCATATTGTTGTAAAATTGTCAATATTTTGAAAGATAATCGTCAGATTTGCATGAAACAATGTTCATTTCACAAAGAAAACAGCAGAGCATTTGAAATGACAAAACAAGTAATTTCGATTTTTTTTAGCCTGTTTAGTGCATATCACTCTGTAACAAGTGTATTACCCATTCACCAGTATCACAATCTTATGAAGCCGTTTTGTGCCCAACAGTTTTAAATTCAGCCAGCCATCATCCTTTGCAGTGCTTGCTTGTACCTGTTACTTCATAACTTGCCTTGTTGCACATCTGTGAATTTTCACCTTCAAAATGGCATTTCCAGAACATGTGTGAATGAATTGCTCAATTTATGTTTCGTGTCCAAGTTATTGGTGCATATCACGATGGGTGACTGTTGAAGCTGCCTTTCAAAATTTGTGCTGACTGATAGTTTCAGTTTACTCAGAAGTGAATTGTAAAAATAAACCTCCTTTGACATAATGACTACTAGAGGTTAGTGTTCTGCTAACCATGTGAAAATTTGTCTCATATCTTATATCATTTGACAATAAATTTATGTATTCCTATTTTAAATTTAGCATCTTTTCACACTAACATAGTTGATTGAATGCCATGTGTGACAAAGACAATAAGAATAGTAAAATTAATAATCAAAATGAGATACAGTAAAGAGAAATACCAAAACGTAATTAAGTACTGGAGTTGATGGAAATGCAGACATAACATTTTCTTGGGTATCTCAACTGAATGAAAGAGGATATGCCAAGAAAACAAATTTTCCTGTATTTCTGGAAAAATGTGTCATTGATATTCTGATCAGACACATTAAAAAAGAAACAGAACGAACCAATGTTCCTAGTTTCATTTTTTTGCTATTCTGTGCGAATCTGGCATTAGTGTGTTAGGTTCCACCACTTTGTAAGACCTAATAGCAAACATGAACCCAAAATGAACTAACCTTAAAGTAAGAGTACTGAGGTATAGAACTATTATCTTTAACTTACATATACCAGATTATAAGTTATTGCAGTAGTTCACATGAGAGTTTTGGCTGTCTACATTTACCCTCAGGAACTTACTTTCTTAGAAGGCTCTGTCATTCTAATCTTGAAAGCAGACTTAATAATTATAGAGCTTATAAATCTCTCATTTTGTTGCTTGTAATAAAAATCAATTCCAGTTGAACTGCACAAGATCCAGTATATATCAGCATTACCAGGGACGTATGTGTTGATATAGCAGTAGGAGATAAATGGGACCTGTTTAATATAACTGAGGAGCAATAGCTTTTTCCAAAGTATCAGCATATATGATTATTTTAGCACATTAAATTTATACTCTGCATACTAGTAAAGCTCCATAAATGTTATAGTGAGACTCAAATACTAAAATAGTGTTCATTTTGGTTTTAATCTTTGCTCCTTATTTGTTGGTGTGCAAAAGGCTCTTATCACATCTGCAGAGGTTACCTTTCATGATGAGTTCTGTGGAACATTACAGAGGAATGAATGAATGATTCAATTTGTTTGTTTTGTTGGATTCTCATATCGAGTAATAAGGAGTGATCTATAAATATTCAGCTTTTTTTTAATCCCCAATGACTGATTTTGGTTAGCAGAGTGGATGTGAATAGTGGACGTGAAGTGTAAAACATATTACTTTATGAAAACTATCATACATGTCATTAATATAATACAAGAGTTGAGTTATTATTGCACATGCCTCCGTACAGGTTTTTACAGTGGCCTGTTTGTGCTCTAAATATACTCCACATCTTAATTAACTGGACGATTGATGTAAGATGCTTTGGCATGTCAAATTTAAAACCAGTGTATACAATATGTTCAAAGTTAAAAACAGTATGTACAAAATGTTTTGCCAAACACATCTGTCCCGTATTACACATCACAGTTACATCACTGATGCAAGAGCCCCGCTGAACCGACACGCAGCTGAAGACACTAGAGAACATATTGACATTTAGTGTCACTAGAGGTCACTTGTGTATTCATGTCATCATAAAATAAAATATAAATATATCTAAAAACAAAGATGATGAGACTTACCAAACAAAAGCGCTGGCAGGTCGATAGACACACAAACAAACACAAACATACACACAAAATTCAAGCTTTCACAACAAACGGTTGCTTCATCAGGAAAGAGGGAAGGAGAGGGAAAGACGAAAGGATGTGGGTTTTAAGGGAGAGGGTAAGGAGTCATTCCAGTCCCGGGAGCGGAAAGACTTACCTTAGGGGGAAAAAAGGAAAGGTATACACTCGCGCGCACACACACACACACACACACACACACACACACACACACACACACACACACACATCCATCCGCACATACACAGACACAAGCAGACATGTCTGTAAGATTCGTTGGCATGTCAAATTTAAAACCAGTGTATACAATATGTTCAAAGTTAAAAACAGCATGTACAAAATGTTTTGCCAAGCACATATCTGCTTGTGTCTGTGTATGTGCGGATGGATACGTGTGTGTGTGCGCGCGAGTGTGTACCTGTCCTTTTTTCCCCCTAAGGTAAGTCTTTCCGCTCCCGGGATTGGAATGACTCCTTACCCTCTCCCTTAAAACCCACATCCTTTCGTCTTCCCCTCTCCTTCCCTCTCTCCTGATGAAACAACCATTTGTTGTGAAAGCTTGAATTTTGTGTGTATGTTTGTGTTTGTTTGTGTGACTATCGACCTGCCAGCGCTTTTGTTTGGTAAGTCTCATCATCTTTGTTTTTAGATATATTTTTCCCACGTGGAATGTTTCCCTCTATTATATTCAATACAAATATAAATATATAAATTTAATAAAAATGTGGTAACTGGTATACAATTATAATTTTTTTCTGTAGCAGGTAGAAGCAAAAGTATTTTCTAAAAACAGAAGGTGGTACATAATCGTGTGGAGGTAAAACAGTAAGTCAAAAAAGACAACATGTCATTAAGATTACAACCTAACTCATATTTCAGAATCCTACCTAACTACAACGTCAGATATGAGACAAAATAATCACACAGTAACATTTATTGACTATGTGGTTGCACTGTGGGAAACTAGTTGATGATGAGATTGCAAAGTATAGAGCCCCATATGTAGCTTATTACGTGGGTGATGAAGAGACAATCCTTCAGCAAGTGATTTTAACATCACTGTCCCCAACACACACCTGCCATAGCAAACAAGTCACAGATGGTCATCTGTGCAGCAACACCTGCTAGATGTACCACACAATATGCAGCTCAAGGCCTATGTATGATTTTGGACTCTCAGCAACTGTTACAAGGCAAAACATTAAAATCTCAAAATGAAAATAGTAATATGACAGCAACAACAAAGAACATTCACTAAACATTTTAGATAAACTAGGGATATAATCATAAGTATGAGGTGTAATTAGATTGTATATTGTTCATGGATATAAGTGCAGACAAATCTACAATGTAGGTACATAGAGGTCGTGGCAAAATATGTAAATAGCCCATTCATGATACAGCTTAAGACAGGTGATGCAGCATGATGTTCAGCTGTGAGACGACATCAAATGTAAAGCTGGCTTATGCGTAGAACAATCATTTTGCTTTGTCCTATTTAATGGGTAGTTTTATTTAAAGTCTCACCACATGAAGACCATGAACTATGAGTCAGGTTGATTACTTAGCATTTCACATTACTTCAGAGCTGAACGTTATGCTGTTTCACGTGTCTTAAGCTGGATCATGAATGGGCTATTTATTTTGCTATGACCTCTATTTACCTACATCATAGATTTGTCCGGGCTTATATCCATGTCATACTTCTGCCTATAACCCAATTTTATGGATCTTTTTCGGCATCACTGCCATATTATTGTTTTGGTTTTGATCAAACAACGGAAAATCCAGGATGGAATGTAACAATATTATGAAAAGGAAAGTTGCCGCTTACCATATAGTGAGATGCTGAGTTGCAGGTAGACACCACACACCCACACACACAACTCACCCACACACACACACATGACTGCAGTCTCTGGCAACTGGACTCAGCATCTCTGCTGTATGGTGTGTAGCAACTTTCCTTTTCATAATACTGTTATTTTGGTTTGGAGATTTTTGTGTTTGCCATTTGTAATGGTTGTTGAGGGTCCAAAATAATATGTAGACCTTGGGCTATGTATCGTGCAGTGTATCTAGCGTGTGTTGTTGTGCAGATGACCTCCTGTGTTGTGTTTGAAGAATGTGCTGTGGACATAATGCTGAAATCACTTAATGAAGGATTGACTCTTTGTCACCTATGTAGTAAGCTACACATGAGACTCTATTCTGTGCAGTCGTGTTGTCAACTAGTTTTCCGCTGTCGAGCCATATTTTCAATAAATGTTACTGTGTGATTATTTTGTCTTATATCTGATTTTGTAGAAAGATTGGACACTGAAATACAACTTGGGTTGTAATCTTAACGAGATGTTTACTTATTCACCTAATTATTTTACCTCTATACAGTTACGCATCTCCTCCTGCTTTTAGAAAATATTTTAGCTTCTACCTGCCACAAAATAAAATATAACTGTATACCAGTTACCAAATTTTTATTAAATTTATATTTACAATTTACAATAATATTCACACGCAACTAGCATCTAGCAATACTAAATGTCAACATGTTCTCTAGTGACTTTTGCTGTGTGTCAGTTCAGCGGCGCTCTTGCATCAGTGATGTACTTCGTGATCTATAATATGGAAGGGATGCACCTGGCAAAATGTTTTGTGAATACTGGTTTTAACTATGAACATATTTTATATACTGGTTTTAAATTTGACATGCCAGTGCATCTTACATGAACTGTTCAGTTAATTAAGGTACAGTGTACATTTAGAGCACAAGTACACCAAATATATTAACCTGTACTGAGGTATGTGTAATAATAATTCAATCTATGTATTATGTTAATGACAGGTATTCTAGTTTTCATAATGTAATGTGTTTTACATTTTACATACACTATTCATAGATCACATGATGTTAACTCTGTTTACTAAAATCGTTCCTTTTTAAAGTTTTACAGATGTGATCTTGGCTGAGAAGTTGACTCTCTTCAAGTTGATGGTTTATTTTGGCCACTTGGGTAAATCAGATCCTATTAAGTTTGTGTAGATTATGTCTGTCAGCTGTAAGGCTGTTTCCATATAAATTATGAGCGTAATTCCGTTTCGTGTGAGTTTGCATGCATTTGTGACCACTGTCATCGAAGCAAAAATCTTCTGGGTTGTTTTGCCACATCATGTCCCTCTTAAAACTAGTTAATCAATACTCAATGTTTCAGCCCCTCTGTTTCTTCAGGACTCTTGTGGCACTCCCCAGTTGGCTGAACTCTTTCTAAGACCAGTGTCGCATTCAGTTATAAAAGGCTATATTCATGCAATTTGTCCAAACTTCAGAATGAGGAAAGGGAAAACATTATTTTAAAAATGTGACACTTATTTATGGCAGATTTCAGCCAGACAGGGACACCAGAAATCTTCCGAAGAAGATCCACATAGGGAATGGAATGTCAAGTACTGTCAAAGATTTTACATTTAGTGATTCAGTTTCACTTTATTCACACTTATGTTAAAAACTGACATTAAATCTTCTTTTGCAGGAACCTGGCACATCCAGTCAGCAGAGAGAGGCTGTAAATGTCTCTGAGAAGATGGAATGGACATCAACTGTTGGTTCCCCTTGCTTTAGATGTCGATCTAAACAATACACTAATTCAGAAGTACAGGCTACCGCGTCAGACGAGATCACTGTCTGTGAGGAGACTGACGAGGCTCGAAACGTCTCCGTTTCGCAGCAAAATGTCCGCAGGTCGGGTTGTCTTCCCGAAGGAAATAGTTCCACAACAGATGATATTATTATGTTGGAGGACACCTGTAAGTCAGTAAGTAGCATTATGGTAGAGAAGTCTGCTGATGGGCCAGGGTACATTTGTCACTTGGGAGGCAGTGTTTGTGACTTTGTGATGGAGCCAGTGGAACTCGAGACAGTGGCAGATCACAGTGGCTTGGAGAGAAGTGCAACCACTTCAGGTCTTGTTTCTGAAGGTGTCTGTGCTGAAGAAAATGTGCTACTCACATTAGAGGATCACAACCAGATGCCGAATAGTAGTGTGAGAGAGAAGAGTAAGCAAGTTTCAAAGCAGTCTTCCAAAGTGGTGAACTGCACAGCAAACAATGTGGTCTTACTGGAGGGGGACGGTAACCTACAAAATGACGTACCAGTGGAAGAAGATGGGTGCATGTCGGGAAGTCACGATGTGATAGATATTGGAGGAGATGAGCTGAATGAGATCCGCACAGATGCAGACATGGAGGATGACCGAGAACCAGAAGCGAACACAAATGTAGAACATATTAATGAAATAGACATCAGTATGGAGGAGCAGAAAGATGTGTGTGATAAGGTAAATGAGGGACAAACAGTTGAGACAAGTGTCGACGAAGGAGAGGTAACGACCTGTGAGGAGGAGGAGGACGTTCGAGGACATGTTGGTGTAACAGGTGATGAAGATTCAGAAAAAGCAATACATGGGTTGCATGATGAGGATTCAGATACTGACACGTACGAGCAAAAAGACGCAAACACAGGCACGAATGTGACTGCCAAGAGACAATCTCGTATAGTTTTTAAAATTAGAGCGAAGAAAAAGGTAGTTCCTTTAAAAATGATTCTGCCTGCCGGATGGAGCACAGATGTGGATTCTGATGTAAATGGTGATGGTGTTGGTGATGATGAAGATATTGCAAATGCAGATGAGAAGAGAGAAGCAGATTCTGATCTTGTAAATATTGATGATGCAGATGAAAATTCAAATGAGTGCGCAGGTAAAGGCAGTACAGCAAATGCAACTGCAGCCAAGAGGAGAGAAACAGATTCTGATCTGGCAAATATTGATGATGTAGAGGATAATTCAGATGAGTGCACTGTTGAAGGCAGTAAAACAAATGCATCTCCAGACAGAAAGAGGGATGCAACTTCTGGCCCAGTAAAAAATGTTAACCCAGAAATTAAAGCGAGTGAGCGAACAGTAAAAGGCAGGAAAACAAATGTGACTCCTACTAGGAAAAGAGAAGCAGCCTCTGATCTGGTAAATATTGACTCTGTAGAAGATAATGCTGATGGACACACAGTAAAACGCAGTAAAACAAATGAAACTGCTAGTAGGAAGAAGGATGCAACACCTGATCTGGTAAATATTGATGATGCAGGAGATAAAGCAAATGAAAGCACAGTAAAACTCAGTAAAACAATTGCAGGTAAGAAGAGAGATTCAGCTTCTGACCTGATCGATACTGACGATACAGAAGGTAATGCAAATGAAAGCACAGTAAAACGTAGTAAAACAGCTGCTGGTAACAAGAGAGATTCAACCTCCAATCTGGTGGATATAGATGATGCAGAAGTTGATGCAAATGAAAGCACAGTAAAATGCAGTAAAAAAACTGTGGATAAGAAGAGAGATTCAGCTTCTGACCTTGTGGACATTGACGATGTACAAGATAATTCAAATGAAAGCACAGTAAAATCCAGTAAAACAGATGCCGGTAAGAAGAGAGATTCAGCTTCTGATTTGGTGGATATTGACGATGCAGAAAGTAATGTAAATGAAAGCTCAGTAAACCACAGTAAAACAACTGCTGGTAAGAAGAGAGATTCAGCTTCTAACCTGGTGGATATTGACGATGCAGAAGGCAATACAAATGAATGCACAGTGAAATGCAGTAAAACGACTGCAAATGCTGATAAGAAGAAAGAGGGGGGTTCTGCTGTGGTGATTATTGACGGTAATGAAAATGAACGAACAGAAGTTCTCAGTAAAAGGAATCCAACTGGTAAGAGGAACAATGACGTAGCTTCCACTGTGGTAAATATTGACGATGTGGATGACAGTTCAGATGAGCAAAAGGATGTTATCAGTAAAAGGAATGCAACTAGTAAGAGGAACAGTGATATGGAATCCAATGTGGTAAATATTGATGATGTGGATGACAGTTCAGATGAGCAAAAGGATGTTCTCAGTAGAAGGAATGCAACTGGTAAGAGAAATAGTGATGCAGAATCTGATGTGGTAAACATTGAAGATGTGGACGATAATGCTGGCAAGTGCGAAGGAAGTCCCAAGAATGCGAATCCAGTGGCCCGGAAGGAGTCTGCTATATTTACAGATGTCATAGATGTCGACGAAGGAGACAGCGATGTTGAATTAGTAAGTATGTTTATGTAGATAAGCGTGATAATACATTTAAATAAACCAGTGAAATGATGTGTCCTGATTCTTAAACTGCCAACCCTGCAGTAATTCTAGTACTTAAAATTGGAATGGTAAATCTCTACCTACCACTGCCATATTACAACTCAATTCCTCCCCATCTTTTTTCACTTCCCTTCACTTACTTTCCTACCTTCCTACTTATCTCACTCACCTCTCCAATTTTAGCTATATTCACACCTCACCTTGCATTTTGTGTCTGCTACCCTCCTTTGTGTTGTTATCTTATTAGTTAATTAATCCTTCCTGCCTTGTTCCCCATTTTTCTGTGTCTCTGAGATCACTAGGCAACTACTCCTGTGTTTCGTCATCAGGAGAAACAAAACTGACATTCTACAGATCAGAGCATCGAATGTTACATCCCTTAATTGGGCAGGTAGGTTAGAAAATTTACAAAAGGAAATGAATAGATTTGAGTTAGATATAGTGGGAACTAATAGAGGCAGGAGGAACAAAACTTCAGAACAGCTGAATACAGGGTTATAAATGCATAATCAAATAGGGATAGGTTTAATAATGAATAAGAAAATAGAAATGCAGGTAAGCTATATGAACAGCATAGTGAATGCATTATCATATCCAAGATATACACAATGACCACATCCATCACAATAGTACAAGTTTATGTGCCAAGTAGCTCCAAAGCTGATGTAGAGATTGAAGGAATGCAACTGGTAAGAGGAACATTGACATGGATTCCAATGTGGTAAATATTGATGATGTGGATGACAGCTCAGATGAGCAAAAGATAAAAGAAATTATTCAGGTAGTAAAGGGACACAAAAATTTAATTGTGATTTTGGACTGGGATTCAACAATAGGAAAAAGGAAGATAAGATAAAATAGTAGGTGAATGTGGGCCTGTGGGAAAGGAATGAAAGAAGAAGCCACCGAGTGGGAAAGGAATGAAAGAGGAAGCCACCGAGCATAATTTAATCATCACTAACACTTGGTTTACAAATCATGAAAGAAGGGTGTATACCTGGAAGGGACCTGGGGATAGCGGAAGGTTTCAGATAGAGTATACAGGGTGTAACAAAAAGGTACGGCCAAACTTTCAGGAAACATTCCTCACACACAAATAAAGAAAAGATTTTATGTGAACATGTGTCCGGAAACGCTTAATTTCCATGTTAGAGCTCATTTTAGTTTTGTCAGTATGTACTGTACTTCCTCGATTCACCCCCAGTTGGCCCAATTGAAGGAAGGTAAAGTTGACTTCGGTGCTTGTGTTGACATGCGACTCATTGCTCTACAGTACTAGCATCAAGCACATCAGTATGTAGCATCAACAGGTTAGTGTTTATCACGAATGTGGTTTTGCAGTCAGTGCAATGTTTACAAATGCGGAGTTGGCAGATGCCCATTTGATGTACGGATTAGCACGGTGCAATAGCCGTGGCGCGGTACGTTTGTATCGAGACAAATTTCCAGAACGAAGGTGTCCCGACAGGAAGACGTTTGAAGCAATTGATCGGCATCTTAGGGAGCACGGAACATTCCAGCCTGTGACTCGCGACTGGGGAAGACCTAGAACGACGAGGACACCTGCAATGGACGAGGCAATTCTTCGTGCAGTTGATGATAACCCTAATGTCAGCATCAGAGAAGTTGCTGCTGTACAAGGCAACGTTGACCACGTCACTGTATGGAGAGTGCTATGGGAGAACCAGTTGTTTCCGTACCATGTACAGGGTGTGCAGGCACTATCAGCAGCTGATTGGCGTCCATGGGTACACTTTTGCGAATGGTTCATCCAACAATGTGTCAATCCTCATTTCAGTGCAAATGTTCTCTTTACGGACGAGGCTTCATTCCAACGTGATCAAATTGTAAATTTTCACAATTAACATGTGTGGACTGACGAGAATCTGCATGCAATTGTAAAATCACGTCATCAACACAGATTTTCTGTGAACGTTTGGCCAGGCATTGTTGGTGATGTCTCGATTGGGCCCCATGTTCTTCCACCTACGCTCAATGGAGCATGTTATCATGATTTCACACGGGATACTCTACCTGTGCTGCTAGAACGTGTGCCTTTACAAGTACGACACAACATGTGGTTCATGCACGATGGAGCTCCTGCACATTTCAGTCGAAGTGTTCGTACGCTTCTCAACAACAGATTCGGTGACCGATGGATTGGTAGAGGCAGACCAATTCCGTGGCCTCCATGCTCTCCTGACCTCAACCCTCTTGACTTTCATTTATGGGGGCATTTGAAAGCTCTTGTCTACGCAACCCCGGTACCAAATGTAGAGACTCTTCGTGCTCGTATTGTGGACGGCTGTGATACAATACGCCATTCTCCAGGGCTGCATCAGCGCATCAGGGATTCTATGTGACGGAGGGTGGATGCATGTACTCTCGCTAACGGAGAACATATTGAACATTTCCTGTAACAAAGTGTTTGAAATCAGGCTGGTACATTCTGTTGCTGTGTGTTTCCATTCCATGATTAATGTTATTTGAAGAGAAGTAATAAAATGAGCTCTAACATGGAAAGTAAGCTTTGCCGGACACATGTCCACATAACATATTTTCTTTCTTTGTGTGTGAGGAATGTTTCCTGAAAGTTTGGCCGTACCTTTTTGTGACACCCTGTATAATAGGAAGACAGAGATTTTGGACCAGATTTTAAACTGTAAAACACTTCCAGGGACAGATGTGGACTAAGACAACATTTTATTGGTTATGAATTGTAGATTAGGCAATGGTTGACTATAACAGGGGAAAGGAGAATACAGTAGAAGCCGAATGGATAGCTTTGAGAGATGAAATATAGGATCACATAGGTAAAATGATGAGACCTAGTAGAAATCCTTGGATAACAAAGATGTTGCTTTTAATTGATGAAAGGAGAAAATATAAAAACACAGGAAGTCTAGCAGGTGAAAGTGAATATAAAAGTCTAAAAACTTAAATTGACAGGAAATGCAAAATGACTAAGCAGGAATGTAAGAAGTTAGAAAATAAATACATGTCGTGTGACTAGGGCCGCCCGTCGGGTAGACCGTTTGCCAGGTGCAAGTCTTTTGATTTGTCGCCACTTTGGTGACTTGCGCATCGATTGGGATGACCCGTGGTCTAGGGGTAGCGTCTTTGATTCATAATCAAAACGTATTCGGTCTCGGGTTCGATCCCCGCCACTGCCTAAATTTTGATAAATAATCAGCATTGGCAGCCGAAGACTTCTGGCATAAGAAGTCAGCCTCATTCTGCCAACGGCCTTGTCAAAGAGGGCGGAGGAGCGGATAGAGGTTCAGGGCACTCTCTTGTCCTAGGAGTGGGAAATTGCCCCTAAAGGCGGAAGAATCAGCAATGACCAACGACATGAGGATGCAGAAGGCAATGGAAACCACTGCATTAAAAACACGTAACGTGTATCCACAGGACATGTGGCCTGTAATTGAAGAAGTGTCATGATGATCTCTCCATTGGCAAAAGATTCCGGAATAGTGCCCCATTCAGATCTCTGGGAGGGGACTGCCAAGGGGGAGGTTACCATGAGAAAAAGATTGAATAATCAACGAAAGGATAACATTCTACGAGTCGGGGCGTGGAATGTCAGAAACTTGAACGTGGTAGGGAAACTAGAAAATCTGAAAAGGGAAATGCAAAGGCTCAATCTAGATATAGTAGGGGTCAGTGAAGTGAAGTGGAAGGAAGACAAGGATTTCTGGTCAGATGAGTATCGGGTAATATCAACAGCAGCAGAAAATGGTATAACAGGTGTAGGATTCATTATGAATAGGAAGGTAGGGCAGAGGGTGTGTTACTGTGAACAGTTCAGTGACCGGGTTGTTCTAATCAGAATCGACAGCAGACCAACACCGACAACGATAGTTCAGGTATACATGCCGATGTTGCAAGCTGAAGATGAACAGATAGAGAAAGTGTATGAGGATATTGAAAGGGTAATGCAGTATGTAAAGGGCGACGAAAATCTAATAGTCATGGGCGACTGGAATGCAGTTGTAGGGGAAGGAGTAGAAGAAAAGGTTACAGGAGAATATGGGCTTGGGACAAGGAATGAAAGAGGAGAAAGACTAATTGAGTTCTGTAACAAGTTTCAGCTAGTAATAGTGAATACCCTGTTCAAGAATCACAAGAGGAGGAGGTATACTTGGAAAAGGCCGGGAGATACGGGAAGATTTCAATTAGATTACATCATGGTCGGACAGAGATTCTGAAATCAGATACTGGATTGTAAGGCGTACCCAGGAGCAGATATAGACTCAGATCACAATATAGTAGTGATGAAGAGTAGTCTGAAGTTCAAGACATTAGACAGGAAGAATCAATACGCAAAGAAGTGGGATACGGAAGTACTAAGGAATGACGAGATACGTTTGAAGTTCTCTAACGCTATAGATACAGCAATAAGGAATAGAACAGTAGGCAGTACAGTTGAAGAGGAATAGACATCTCTAAAAAGGACCATCACAGAAGTTGGGAAGGACAACATAGGTACAAAGAAGGTAGCTGCGAAGAAACCATGGGTAACAGAAGAAATACTTCAGTTGATTGATGAAAGGAGGAAGTACAAACATGTTCCGGGAAAATCAGGAATACAGAAATACAAGTCGCTGAGGAATGAAATAAATAGGAAGTGCAGGGAAGCTAAGACGAAATGGCTGCAGGAAAAATGTGAAGACATCGAAAAAGATATGATTGTCAGAAGGACAGACTCAGCATACAGGAAAGTCAGAACAACCTATGGTGACATTAAAAGCAATGGTGGTAACATTAAGAGTGCAACGGGAATTCCACTGTTAAATGCAGAGGAGAGAGCAGATAGGTGCAAAGAATACATTGAAAGCCTCTATGAGGGTGAAGATTTGTCTGATGTGATAGAAGAAGAAACAGCAGCCGATTTAGAAGAGATAGGGGATCCAGTATTAGAATCGGAATTTAAAAGAGCTTTGGAGGACTTACGGTCAAATAAGGCAGAAGGGATACATAACATTCCATCAGAATTTCTAAAATCATTGGGGGAAGTGGCAACAAAATGACTGTTCACGTTGGTGTGTAGAATATATGAGTCTGGCGATATACCATCTGACTTTCGGAAAAGCATCATCCACACAATTCCGAAGACGGCAAGAGCTGACAAGTGCGAGAATTATCACACAATCAGCTTAACAGCTCATGCATCGAAGCTGCTTACAAGAATAATATACAGAAGAATGGAAAAGAAAATTGAGAATGCGCTAGGTGACGATCAGTTTGGCTTTAGGAAAAGTAAAGGGACGAGAGAGGCAATTCTGACATTACAGATAATAATGGAAGCAAGGCTAAAGAAAAATCAAGACACTTTCATAGGATTTGTTGACCTGGAAAAAGCGTTCAACAATATAAAATGGTGCAAGCTGTTCGAGATTCTGAAAAAAGTAGGGGTAAGCTATAGGGAGAGACGGGTCATATACAACATGTACAACAACCAATAGAGAATAATAAGAGTGGACGATCAAGAACGAAGTACTCATATTAAGAAGGGTGTAAGACAAGGCTGTAGCCTTTCGCCCCTACTCTTCAATCTGTACATCGAGGAAGCAATGATGGAAATAAAAGAAAGGTTCAGAAGTGGAATTAAAATACAAGGTGAAAGGATATCAATGATACGATTCGCTGATGACATTGCTATCCTGAGTGAAAGTGAAGAAGAATTAAATGATCTGCTGAACGGAATGAACTGTCTAATGAGTACACAGTATGGTTTGAGAGTAAATTGGAGAAAGACGAAGGTAATGAGAAGTAGTAGAAATGAGAAGGGCGAGAAACTTAACATCAGGAATGATGGTCACGAAGTCAATGAAGTTAAGGAATTCTGCTACCTAAGCAGTAAAATAACCAATGACGGACAGAGCAAGGAGGACATCAAAAGCAGACTCGCTATGGCAAAAAAGGCATTTCTGGCCAAGAGAAGTCTACTAATATCAAATACCGGCCTTAATTTGAGGAAGAAATTTCTGATGATGTACGTCTGGAGTACAGCATTGTATGGTAGTGAAACATGGACTGTGGGAAAACCGGAACAGAAGAGAATCGAAGCATTTGAGATATGGTGCTATAGACGAATGTTGAAAATTAGGTGGACTGATAAGGTAAGGAATGAGGAGGTTCTACGCAGAATCGGAGAGGAAAGGAATATGTGGAAAACAACTGATAAGGAGAAGGGACAGGATGATAGGACATTTGCTAAGACATGAGGGAATGACTTCCATGGTACTAGAGGGAGCTGTAGAGGGCAAAAACTGTAGAGGAAGACAGAGATGGGAATATGTCAAGCAAATAATTGAGGACGTAGGTTGCAAGTGCTACTCTGAGATGAAGAGGTTAGCACAGGAAAGGAATTCGTGGTGGGCCGCATCAAACCAGTCAGTAGACTGATGAAAAAAAAAAAAAAAAAAAAAAAAAAAAAAAAAAGGGATGAAATGATGATGATGATTAGGACAACACAACACCCAGCCCCTGAGCAGAGAAAATCTCTGACCCAGCCGGGAATTGAACCCGGGCCCTTAGGATTGACATTCCGTCGCGCTGACACTCAGCTACCGGGGGCAGACAGAGAAGTTAGGAGTACATATCACTGGGGATATCATAGATACTGCCTACTGAAAAATTAAAGAGGCATTTGGAGAAAAGATAAGCTCAGATGGAAAACCAGTCCTAAGCAAAGAAGGGGAACCTGAAAGGCGGAAGGAGTATATAGAGAGTCTATACAAGGCAAATGAACTTGGAGGCAGTATTATACAAAAGGAAAAGGATGTACATGTAGATGTGAATATGATACTGCGAGAATAATTTGATAGAGCTCTGAAGAACTAACTCCAAACTAGTCACTGGGAGCAGACAACATTCCATAAGAACTGTTGAAACCCCTGGGAAAGCCAGCCATGACAAAACTCCTCCATATGCTGTGCAAAATATACAAGAAAGATGAAACACCCTAAGACTTAAAGAAAAATATAATAATCCCAATGACAGAGAAAGCAGGTGGTGGCAGGTATGTTTATTACCAAACTATCTGTTTAATAAGCCATGGTTACAAAATACTAACACAAACTCTTTACACAAGAATGGAAATACTGGTAGAAGCTATCCTTTGGGAAGATCAGTTTGGATTCCAGAGAAGTGGAGGCAATACTGACACTACAACTTACTTTAGAAGATAGATGAATGAAAGACAAACCCACATTTATAGCATTTGTAGACTTAGAGAAAGCTTTTGACGTTGTTTACTGGAATACTCTTGTTGAAATAATTCTGAAGATAACAGGGATGAAACACAGGGAGCAAAAGCCTATTTGCAACTTACACAGAAAGTGGACGACAGTTGTACAGGTGGAGGGGCATGAAATGGAAGCAGTGGCTGAGAAGGGAGTGAGGGAGAGTTGTAGCCATTCCCGGATGTTATTAAATCTGTACAATGAGCAGGCAGAAAAGGAAACCAAAGAAAAAATTGAGCTTTGCAGATGACATTGTAATTCTGTCAGAGACAGCAAAGGACTTGGGAGAGCAGCAGTTGGACAGAATGGATAGTGTCTTTTGAAAGATGGATATAAGATAAATATCAATGAAATCAGAACAAGGACACAGGACTGTAGTCGAATAAATCAGGTGATAGTGAGGTAATTAGCTTAAGAAATTAGACATTTAAAGTAGTAGATGAGTTTTGCTGTTTAAGTAGTAAAATAACTGCTGATGCTCAAAGTAGAGAGGATATATGATGTAGAGTGGCAATGGGCAAGAAAAGCTTTTCTGAAGAAGAGAAGTTTGTTAACTTCAAATATAGATTTAAGTGTTAGGAAGTTTTTTCTGAAACTATTTGTATGGAGTGTAGCCATGTATGGAAGTGAAACATGGATGATAAACAGTTTAGACATGAAGAGAATAGAAACTTTTGAAATGTAGTGCTACAGAAGTATGCCAAAGATTAGATGAGTGGATAACGTAACTAATCAGAAGGTACCGAATAGAGCTGGGGAGAAAAGAAATTTGTGGCACTACCAGACTAGAAGAAGGGATTAGTTAATATGACACATCCTGAGACATCAAGGGATCACCAAGTTAGTGTTTTATAAGGAGATGTTGGGGGGTAAAAATTGCAGATGCAGGCCAATGGATGAATACCGTAAGCAGATGCAGAAGGATGTAAGTTGCAGTAGTTATTTGGAGATGAAGAAGCTTGCATCGGATAGAGTAGCATGGACCCTACATCAAATCAGTTTTTGAACTGAATACCACAACAACAAGACAGACAAAAAGTAAAGTATAGTAAAACATTTTCAGTGCAGTTTTTGCACAAGTAGTCATTTTTGTCCTTACTAGGGGACTTGCACTGTTTCTGAGCCTATATTGCTCATCCTAGGCACTTTACCTCAACCTCATTGTTGGAAACCTTTTCTGGAAACCAGCAATCCATTCCTTTCCAGCCATTCTAATCTCCTTATTAAAATTATGAGGTGAATTGTTCCTCTCAGCTAGTTCAAATGTAGCACAACTCAGAGTCTTACCTGTCATGCTAAAAAATCTTCTCTTCGGCAACAGGGATGTTTGTAAATTTGTTTCTCTTATTTTGAGGTAGAAACAGACTGAGGCCTTTAAAATTCATTCTCATTGCCACTACCATGAAGATTTTTCTTCAAAACTCTCCTCTTTGTCTATTCCTTGGAGCTCGGTAGGTGATTCCTGTAGTTTGGAAAGCTATACTGTCCTTCACTGCCCATATTACTGCGTGTCACTTTGAAGCCACTTTGAGCTTATGTGTGTACATCATCAGTGTATAAAAAATTACTTTTATTATTTAATAATTATTATTTTTATTGCCAGTTAATTAGTGCATTTATTATTAATAATAATATTATTATCCTCATGGTTAATTGTTGTTTATTATCATTACATTCTGTTTTTGTTCCCATAAATAACAATAAAAATGGAAGAGAAAGAGGATTAGTTCTGGGCAAGTAAATCACTTGCTGATGGCACTGTGCATGCTTGGACACCCTTCAACAAAAGTCATTGCCAGATGGTGACGGCCTCTGACAAAGCATTTGTCAACATGGGAATTTCTTGATAAGTAACTGCTCTTTTAACATAATTATGTTATAAAAACCTAACTTTGTTGTGTAAGTTTGTAGTAATTACGTGATACGAGAATGTTAGATCAGAAGGTCTCAAAGCCACACAAATAGTGACTGCAAGACAACGCGATATCCTGTGTCCTTCATACGATTGTGCATAAGTGAGGGGGTTCTGAGTGTGACACATTACAAAGTTGTTGCAGCACTATATAAACTCAAAAATTCACTAGGCGTTACGCCTGCACTGAGCATTATTTCCAACCTTGCCCTAAAAACCGTTTGGTCACTATTTTTCTGAACTGTTTGGTTAATGTACCCTAGGTTCTTGTCATAATGTCACATTTGTTGCCTTTGGTAACTTACAACCAGACTGTCTCATTACAACTCAAACTAGACACCGTGTAAGTTGACATAGAGTTATGTCAAAACAAACTTGCATTCGGGAGGATGGTAATTCGAGTCACTGTCTGGCCATCCAGGTGTAGGTTTTCCTCGGTTTCCCCTAGCTTGCTTAAGACAAGTGCTGGGATGTTTCCTTTGGAAAATTCTGGCTGATTTCCTTCCCATCCTTCTTGAATTTGAACTTGTACTTTCTCTGTAATGACGCCATTTCCAAAGTAATGACATCATTGCCAATGGGATGTTAAGCCCCAGGCTTTCTTCCTACTCGCAACTGAAGGCTACATTTCAGATCAATCAGTCATTACAAACTCAGTTCTGGCAAACAGTTTTTTATCGTATCGCATTTGTTGGCCTCCAACTTGCAACCAGACTATCACCTTTCAATTTTCCTAGACAGTGGGCTGTGCTTCAAACCATCCTGACATCCCAACAGTGTAAGATCGAATGGTTTTGGTTTCGGTGTTCAGAATAAATGGTCTCTCTTTTATTACCTAAGTGTACAACGCATAATGACAATGTAGCTCATGATGATTGTTCAGAGTGACAACACCCAGTCTCAAAGTGTACATGGCAATGCCACATGAAGTTCTGCTACACTGTCCGTTTCTGTGGGGGTTTCATAAACTGACATCTCGACGTAGCTCCTGAGAAGAAAGTCCAGAGGTGTCTGATATGGCGATTGTACTAGCCGTGGGACAGGGCCTCTCCTTCCATTTCTAACATAAAGGGTATGTGTTGTTCAGTTACTTGCGTACAATTAATATTGAAATGGGCTGGTGTTACATCGTATTCAAACCGCATCCTTTCGCCGACAACAAGGGGTACAATCTCCAAGAACTGTGGCATCGTGTCATGCGAGAACACAAGGAAACTCGGACCAGTCAAATGGGGAGGCAGGAAATAAGGTCCTATTAGGTGATCTCAGAGAATGCGCACCATACATTGACAGAGAATCGTTGCTGGTGGCCACTGATGTAAATGATGTGGGGATTGTCTTCACTCCAGACGTAGCTGTTGAAAACACCATCACAGGTGAATGATGCATCATCTGTGAACAGTACAAACTGTATGAAGTTCGGCATTGCAGTACTGTGGTGGATAAAATATTGACATTAGTGAACATGGGGCTCAAAACCTATCAGTTCCAATGCTCCCACACAGTCGTTATAACAAGGGTGTAATATCTGTGCCACCAATACTCTCCACATTGTATCCTTCAAAGTGTGTGTTTCACGGGCAAGTTGACAGGTGCTTTTTGCTGGTCGGTCAACCAAATGATACAATCTTGACCGGCTCCCTGCAGTGTGAACAACCCCATCTCTTGTAAGTTGGAATTCAAAGATATAAACTTCCAATCATGGCGATGGTTGTTGGCAAAGGATTCTCTGTACATTTGTGCTGACTTATGGGCACTACATTCTGCTGCACTGCACATTAAATGCATATATGCCACCTCTTAAGATGAGTATCATAACATTCCATCTTTGACTACATGTCATACACTGTACACTCTAATACACCTTACCGTGGACACGTCACAGGCTGTCTGATGCAGTGGACAGCTGACACTGTGCATGCAGCACAGGTTTCTGCTCTGGCGAGATGCATGTGGTATCACATGATATGGGGGTGAGTCAAATGAAAACCTTAAATATTTTTTTAAATATTATTTATCGTGCAGAAGTGGTACAAAGCTTTATCACTTTTCAACATAATCTCCCCAATGCTCAATGCAAGTCCTCCAGCACTTACAAAGTGCATAAATTCCTTTAGAAAAAAATTCTTTTAGTAGTCCGCGCAACCACTCATGCACCGCGTGGCGTACCTCTTCATCAGAATGGAACTTCTTTCCTCCCATTGCGTCTTTGAGTGGTCCAAACATATGGAAATCCCTTGGTGCAAGGTCTGGTGAGTATGGTGGATGAGAAAGACACTCAAAATGCAGGTCTGTGATGGTTTCAACTGTTGTATGGGCAGTGTGGGGCCTTGCATTGTCATGTTGCAAAAGGACACCTGCTGACAGCAATCCACATTCTTTGATTTGATTGCAGGCCGCAGATGATTTTTTTAGGAGATCTGTGTTTGATGCACTGGTGACAGTGGTTCCTCTAGGCATGTAATGCTCCAAAATGATGCCTTTTTCGTCCCAAAAGATAGTCAGCATCACCTTCCCTGCTGATGGTTCTGTTCGAAAATTCTTTGGTTTTGGTGATGAGGAATGGCGCCATTCCTTGCTTGCTGTCTTTGTTTCCGGTTGGTGGAAGTGAACCCAGGTTTTGTCCCCAGTAACGATTCTTACAAGGAAGCCATCACCTTCTCGTTTAAAGCACCGAAAAAGTTCTTCACAAGCATCAACACGTCGTTCTCTCATTTCATGTGTCAGCTGCCGTGGCACCCATCTTGCAGACACTTTGTGAAACTGGAGCACATCATGCACAATGTGGTGTGCTGACCCACGGCTAATCTGTAAACATGCTGCAGTGTCATTCTGTGTCACTCGGCAGGTTTTCCTTCACTACGGCTTCAACTGCTGCAATGCTCTATGGAGTCACAACTCGTGCCCGACCTGGACGAGGAGCGTCTTCCACTGAAGTCACATCATTTGCGAATTTCCTACTCCATTCGTAGACTTGCTGCTGTGACAAACTTGCATCACCATACTGAACCTTCATTTGTCGATGAATTTCAATAGGTTTCACACCTTCACTGCACAAAAACCGAATAACAGAACGCTGTTCTTTCCTGGTGCAAGTTGCAAGTGGGGCGGCCATCTTTATACTGATACTGCGATTGTATGTGTGCATCTGCACTATGCTGCCACCTACAGGCCGTCCTGCACGCTGTTTGTAGCACGCTTACCAACTTACAGAATAACGGCGCGAAACTTCGATTTGCTATTACAAATTTAAAGTTTTTATTTGACTCACGCTCGTACTTGTATTATTAGCTTAGTTGTGTACAGTGTGTCTTTTCAGTAGTCAGGGATATACTCTATCACCTGCTGTCTGTTCCTGTATACAACAGATATCTGGTATCTTTACGAGAGTGCGACAGAGCTGCATCCACCATTGCAGTATAGGCGTTGAGCCTGGCGGGTGTCGCTTTGAACGATTAGTGTGGGCTATGTTGTTGTTATGTTGTGTACACTGTGTATCTTCATAACACAATAAATATGTATTTTCAGCCATTGGTTCCCTATCTCAATATATCGGTTGTGGACCCATTGTCGCCAGTTTCAGTCTAACCTCAAAGATTTGACACACCCCTTATATCTAAATTATTATTACATGTTTTCTTTTTTTGACAGGCACACACTTCTTAAGTTGGACACTGGAATTTCTCCTCCAATCATGAGAGTCTGCTGTCTCTCTCATTATTTATGTTTTATCTGCTGTTCAGTTAAGAATGACCGTAATTTTTTTTGACAACATACCAAAACTCGTCCTCATAATTTTGATGCTCCTTCTCAAAATAGTTCATACGGATATGATGCTCTTGTCCCAGCGTTCCTGCCAGTTAGCAAATACATCCTGGAGACAATTTTTTGAAAGGTGTTTCAGAATCACCTCTGCTGCCTTCTCCACTGTTTCTGATGATAGAAAATGGCTCCCACAAAGATATTTCTTCAGGTTAGGGAATAGAAAAACATCACAAGGGGCCAAATCCAGACTATAGTGTGGATGAGGGATCTGCTTCACTTTGAGCTTTGCAAGAAATTCAGTAAAAACATTTGCAATATGCGACTGTTGCATTGTAGTCGTGCAGCATCTGGTCTGTTTCAGAGATATGTGGCCTTTTGTGCCTGATATGGACCTTACAAAGTTTTCAGGACATCCCTGTAACATTGTCTAGTTATTGATGTGTGCACAGGTAGAACGTGCTGAAAAACCATTCCGTGAATATCAAAAAATGAGAGGACCATAACTTCCCCAACAGAAGCAACCACTTTTAGTGTTTTGAGGATAGATGAAGAAGGAGATTTCCACAATGAGCTTTGATGTTTGCTCTCAGAATCAGGCATTTTGTTTGGGAATCAGCATCTTTGAACCCACCACACACAAACACGCTGAAGTGTAAATTCTCTGACACCAGCTTGTGGTTGGCACCCAGTGAAATTTTCAGTATTTCAGAAAGTGTTTGGAAAGTTATTCCTTGATCCTCTGTACCATGGCAACAGCGATGTTGCTGTTCTCTGTAAGAGCAGTAACTGGAGCACCGGGTCCACCTTTCTTTGAAATTGGCTGTCTCCCTTCTTTAAAGAAGTTAAACCATCTTTGAGCTGTGCTGTTTGGACAATGGACAAAATTGTCCCAGAAATAAATTAAAATATTTCCAATAACCAAGTCTCACTAAGGTTTTTGGGAGATACCCTTGGTTGTCAGATGAATGCTTGTACTGATAAACCCCTCACATTTTACATCCACCATCTAAGATTGCAGGCCTTTTGGGATTGGTTAAGGATGATTTGTTATTGCGGGTGGCCGGAATTCACAGAATACCTTGTCAGTGTGTTATGGCTTACATAGGACAGACCACACACAGTGTGAAGGAACACTACACTTAACTTCAACACTGCACTCTCCTTTTGCAACCAAGCAAGTCTGCTATTGCCGAAAACTTATTTCCGGTGGACATTCAATGGAGTATGATAGAATTGTGATACTGACCACAGCAACATCTTTCTGGACTCCATTATTAAAGAATCTGTGGAAATAACAGCTGGTGGAAACTGTGATAGCGGCTATTCAACTGTGATAGCGGCTACCAGTTGGAACAGTGAGTGGAACCCCATCATCTGAACAATTTTTTCTAATTGAAGACAAAAGAGTGCGCCAATGGGCACGGCAAGCAATAATACATAGGACAGCTAAGGTCCAGGTTCATTCAGTGAGGGTGCTGCCACTGGGAAGCGTGCTCCATCTGTCAACTTGAATTTTTAAGCATGCACAGAATACTCTCAGTGTGCTATACATGGCAAATGGAACAAGTCTTCATCGGCCTTCAGTGGCTCACCTGAGGGCAGGTGCCCAGTTGAAATATCATGTAATCAGTTAATAGATGACCGGCTGCAAGCTCAAAATTTGTTTGAACCTTCCTTAACTTTGTCTATTTTGTGATCATCAATTTTAATGTTAAGTTTCTCGCCGTTCTTATTTCTTCTTCTTCTCATTAGTAGCATATATACTATTAACCACAATCTTCTCAATCTTTGTCTTTCGTGCAGATTGAAACAGAAGCTCAATCGGGACCTGATGTGATGGTTGTCTGTGAACAAAAAAGGAAGGTAAGCATTGTTTTTCTAAAGATCTTAAAGTGTACCATAAACCTCTGAATGGAAGTAATTTCACATGGAAGTTATCAAATTAGATGTACTGATATATTACAAATGTTGCTAGTTATTTGAATAAAATTGAAGTTGACTGATATAAGTTTAAAATTGCTCAGTATATCATTTTCAAGGGTTTTGTGTTGCTTAAGATATGTTAAAAATAGTAGTGTACCATTACCTTTGAATAATCTACAACTAATGAATGAAAATATATGAGTGTTACTAAGCAGATAATGTCCTTGTTGTGACGTTTGTCAAGCATTGATTTTTTTTTTATTATTATCATCTTTCTGTGAGTGAGTCCAGTAAAATGTCATTTATTATTCTGTCATATGACTGAGCTGAAAGGTTCTTTAACATGTTAATTCATTATATTGTTTCTCTAACTGATGCCGTGGCGTTTTGAATAATTTTCTGCCATGTGTTTAGTACTGTGCTGCATGAGAGACTGTCAGAGGCTATATAAATAACTGTTTAAATTATCCAACTTTTGTTGCCTTCAAAAGAGTGAACTTGGTACATTTTGCAGATTGTTATAGCAAAGAAAGCTGGACTGATTAGTCTTATTCAAACAATGATAAAATTCTCCTCTACATTTATTTATTTAATCTGGTAAGATTAGGGCCATCAGAGCCTCTCTTACATCAGACCAGGTGTTCTACAAGATTCTACATTGCATATATTACAGCAAGCAACTTACACTAAATTTATAAAATAAAAATTACAGTACATAGATAAAAAAGAACACAAACACAGTTTCATTTGTGTCTCACAAATACAGCAATAATTAGCGGTTACAGTAAGATATGTTTTTAATTATGCATGCCAGCAGCAATGGGCATGTACGAGTGGAGGGGGCAGAGAAAGAGGAATGTAATAACACACAGTCAATGAATATTAAGCCGTCCTCTTGCAGGACGTGAAAACGCATGTGGATGAGGAGCTGGTGACATTACAGTGTGTAATTCGATGTTAAACTACACTGTGGAGTGTGAAATGAAGAATCTGGCTTGTCATATTTTTACCTGATGGAGAGTAACGTGCCGGCCGGAGTGGCCGTGAGGTTCTAGGCGCTACAATCTGGAACCGCGTGACCGCTACGGTTGCAGGTTCGAATCCTGCCTCGGGCATGGGTGTTGTGTGATGTCCTTAGGTTAGTTAGGTTTAAGTAGTTCTAAGTTCTAGGGGACTGATGACCACAGCAGTTGAGTCCCATAGTGCTCAGAGCCATTTTTTGAGAGTAATGTGGCCAGTGGGATGCAACACCTTTTCTACGTCACAAGCAGAATTTAGGAGCAGCCATATTATATGAAGTTAAACTTCTTATTTGGCGAATGTGTGTGTGTTTTTGTGTGTGTATTTCTTTCTCACCCCCACACATCCCCCACCCCATCCCCAAAAACATATCATTTTAGCTGTGATTTGTTGTTGTAAACTGACTGGAAACTATGCATCAGCAGATAAAGACATACTGTATTTGACATTTTTAGTGTTACAGCTTATGTGCTATGAAGGTATACCATTTCAATGCTATGGCACAATGACCTATTGGAAGCGCTGTCGTTTTGGTACTATTTGCCATAGTTAAATATCAAATAGTGATACTTGTAGATTTAATCTTTAGACAGTTTGTACCATACACAGAATTGCAGCTGTCAAAACCGTAGTGTAACTGATAGCATCATGAGCTGCAAAACGAAAGGTGGCAGGTTTATGCTATAAGTAATATACTTACTGCAATTCTTGTTGCACAGGCCAGAAAACTTAACATGATTGCCACTCTTATGTCAAATAATGGACATATGTTACACACTGGAAGTTTTTGCTATTATGAAATTTTGTGTAAAATGTATGTGCCCATCTAAGGTTTTATGGACTGCCTTGTGTTAATATCTTGCCAACGGTCTTGCCGCAGTGGTAACACCGGTGCCTGTCAGGTCACTGAAGTTAAGCACTGTCGGGCTGGGCTAGAACCTGGACGGGTAACCATCCGGTCTGCCGAACGCCGTTGGCAAGCGGGGAGCACTCAGCCCTTCTGAGGCAAACTGAGGAGTTTCTTGACTGAGAAGTAGCAGCTTCGAAAAAAATTTCCTGTTCCACTCAAAAGAAAGTATGAAACAACTCCTGGTCTTGAAATCTATGTGATCAAGTACATTTTTCAGAGTAACCGTAGTCAGTACAACACCGAGAATGTGGATCTTACGAATGTGCAAACTGACTTTAGACACTATACTTTAACTATATTCAATTTAATACTGAAAATGAGATGGAAATTAAATTGAGTTAATGTATAACTTCTATTATGTATGTTGCGACCCAGTCTTCGGTCAGAAAATTATTAGCCATTCACAAGAGTAACAAAAGAAACATGTATATGCCATAGAACGTTGCATTAACAATTGTTAAGCTCAGTGGTAAATGGCACTGCACACACCTAGACACTGTAGGGAGTCCATGTGGGTCTCGATTAGGCACAAGTAGTAGGTCAGTAGAGTACTCTGCGACTACATGTTCTATCTGTATTAGTTTCTTTGTTTTTCTGAGTTGTAAAAACGGTGGATGTAGAGGTAAAACCAAAGACCTCATGTGTTGCCAGTGAAGTGGCTTTGCAGTCATTAATGAACCGAGTAGCTCAGTTGAGAGCAGATAATGTGGTTGTAAATGGTGCAGCTGGAAAGGAATCACGAAATAGAATTGCTGAGGTCTGAGATTCTAGGGGTTGATCCAGTTACTGCTAACCTTGATTCTCAAGGCATCAACAATTTGTTTCTCAGGGCTTCAGTAATCCAGAGACTTTTGATCAAATGATACACGGGTTGGAACAATGGCTCAGGAAGCAGTTTTTTTTTGGGAGCAGTTGGGGCTGGGTCCAGAAGATGTAGTGAATCATTGGATGACTTCATGGATAGGACCAGGAAGTTGAATTTTCACACCTGTGAGTTATTGGAGAGTGAAAAGGTGAAAAAAATGATGCTGCAGGAGGCGGAGCAGTGAGCACTCGATGCTTTTCTGAGAGGTTTGGCACCAGAGATGTCTAGGAGTGTGCATACAGGGTCACCGAAAGATCTCCATATTGAGGTAGTTTGAGGCTGAATATGAGTAAACTGATTGGTGGACGGGCGTTAGGGATTGAAGACACGTACTTGCATCAAATTTGAAGTCTTTTAATTGTGGGCAAACAGGTCATAAACAGAGTTAGTGCTACCAGCCATGAAGAAGTGATGAAGTTAATAGAGGTGGCCAGCCATTTAATGGAATGGTAGTAGGAGAGGAGCAGGTGACCGACAAGTGTGTAGCAGTGGTAATAGAGGTGGTCCAGGAGGAAGAGAGGATCCGTTAAACTTAGCAGAGAACCCTACGGCTGCCGTCAGGAGCTCCCAGTAAAAGTAAATGTAGTGAGAATGACTACAGAGGTGAAATGTGCCATAATGGAGATGGTAAGAACTGTGAAATTTTGTTGGATGCAGGGATGCATGTGTCAGTGGCCTGAAGTGAGCTAGTAGGAAGGTGGCATTGGAACCCATCACGTTATAATTTGCGTGGCATAGGGGTAGTGATATATGACCATCAGGGTCAGTAATGATGAGTTTTTTATTCGAGGCAACAAGTTTTAAACAATGTATAGTAGTGGAGTCACACATAAGTGAGGGCTACAGCTTGATTCTAGGATTGGGCTTTCTGTATCAACATCATGTCTTAATTGACAGGAAGACAGTCTGAGTACAGGAAACTGTTCTCAGTGTTAATCTGCTGTGAGGTATGTCTAATGTATGAAACAGCCCAGTGAAACAGCGAGCAATGAAGTTATAGCTCAATTCGCATGATTGCATGTTGGGAGGGTCTGGGAAGTCATTGTGTGTGAATGTGGAGTCTAAGTTACCATTGGGTATGTTGTGTGTATTTAAGCCTCTGGTGTTGTTGTTGTTGTTGTTGTGGTCTTCAGACCTGAGACTGGTTTGATGCAGCTCTCCATGCTACTCTATCCTGTGCAAGCTTCTTCATCTCCCAGTACTTACTGCAACCTACATCCTTCTGAATCTGCTTAATGTATTCATCTCTTGGTCACCCTATACGATTTTTACCCTCCACGCTGCCCTCCAATGCTAAATTTGTGATCCCTTGACGCCTCAGAACATGCCCTACCAATCGGTCCCTTCTTCTTGTCAAATTGTGCCACAAACTCCTCTTCTCCCCTATTCTATTCAATACCTCCTCATTAATTATGTGATCTACCCATCTAATCTTCAGCATTCGTCTGTAGCACCACATTTCGAAAGCTTCTATTCTCTTCCTGTCCAAACTATTTATCGTCCATGTTTCACTTCCATACATGGCTACACTCCATACAAATACTTTCAGAAACAACTTCCTGACACTTAAATCTCCACCTTTAGAATTTGAAAGACAGTGTTCCAGTCAACATTGTCAAAAGCTTTCTCTAAGTCTACAAATGCTAGAAACATAGGTTTGCCTTTCCTTAATCTTTCTTCTAAGATAAGACGTAAGGTCAGTATTGCCTCACGTGTTCCAACATTTGTACGGAATCCAAACTGATCTTCCCCGAGGTCGACTTCTACCAGTTTTTCCATTTGTCTATAAAGAATTCACGTTAGTATTTTGCAGCTGTGACTTATTAAACTGATAGTTCGGTAATTTTCACATCTGTCAACACCTGGTTTCTTTGGGATTGGAATTATTATGGGTAGTGAAATATCGGATGTGTCATGTTGTTTTGTGAAATGTAGTACTGTAATGTACAAGAGAGGGACAGAGACTAAGTAGTACCTGTCAATGTGGTCAATTTTGGTGCCGAAGAAGTTAAAGTGTTAAAGGGAACAAACATTATTAGCTACATTGGAGATTCTGGATGAGGTGTGTTGGCTGTGATGAGGCACAGGATGCCGCTAGGTTTGCATTTCATGAGAAATTGAAACATTTAAGGGGAACAGACAGGATGCAGATGGAGAACCAGTTCCTAGAATTTCAAGATTTTTCTTTTCTACGGGGACCATTGCCTTCTATGTCAGTAACACCACACATGATTGTGAGAGGAAATGAAACATCAGTGTACTGGAGGCCTTACAGAATCCGACAACCTGTACAACCAATTTTGGAGGAATTTATAAACCAAGAGTTGGCTGTTGGAATTATGGAAGAGAATACTAGTCCCTGGGGGACAAGCACTGTGACTGTGCCAAAGTTTAGTTGTGATTACTGCCACATGAATAGTAAGACTATCCTCTGTCCAAAATTGCGCTTTAGGATTGGCAGTGAGGACAGAAGTGATAGGAGAGGAAGCACAAGCAGCAGGCCCGGGCCACTTTCCACCAAAACCCACCACCTGCAGCCGCATCAAACCCCCAAAGCTGCCAGACCTTTACCCCACACCATAACACTTCCTGCATCTGGTGGGCTTCAGTTGCAATCAGTTTGTTCCTGTGTGATCATTGTGCCTTGTGACTTTCTGTGTGTTCGTTTTTACGGTTGTGGGCATTACTCTTTTTATTTGTTGTTACTGGTATTTGTTGTTACCATTATTCATTGTTATGTTATGTGTTGTTTGGTACCCAACAATGTCAGTGGGGGAGTTGGCCGAAAGCTGTAAGTGGAAAAGTTCGATGTCGTTCTCTTGGCCAGTGTTATTGGTGTAAGAGGACAGTCGAGAGAAATGAATTGCACGTTATGTGCCCACTTTGGGAATGAAATATTTAATGGTGGCCCGATGATATCTGTTAAGAAAATAATCTACAGAGCTGCCACAGCTTTGAATATAAACAAAAACACTGTTGTGAATATTGGGAAGGAGATATTCGACAAAGACAAGGAAGCTGAAGAACCATCAGAACTTAACATCCCAGGGTAAGAATGTCATACAGATAAGCAGATTACCAATTTTGATTGATATGAGGTGATGCAATTTGTCATCGTGTTCATATTATTATCAAAGCAAGGGACATCTGACACACTGGAAGTTACTGGTTACATTTAAAGAATCAGAAATTTCTCAAGTTAGTTGAACATCCTTATCCACAGTCTTACACGGCCTACAACTTCGCTATGCACATTCTGTGGCCGTAAACTTTTGACAGAAAGGGAGGATATAGCAGCATTTTGGAGCTGATTTTTATAGGACATCTGTAGCATAAGTATCACCAAAACGTGAGTCATTTCTGGTCACATTGTCAGGCAGGGCTGGCAGATGATGCAGCTAAAGGAACAATGGAAATGACTTTTGCCAAAGTGGCTGGACTTATTCTTCTTCATGCAGGTACCACACAACATTGTCACCCAAATCAAAGAAAACAGGAGATTATTGTTAAGAAATGAACCACATTACACTTACAAAGTGGTTTGAAGATTCAATAATACCAAACCTGGGAAAACAGTCAACAGTTATTCTAGATTATTCTCCTTACAGTTCAGTTGTTGTGACAAGGCATCTACCATGGCAAACTGAGAGGAGGAAATGGTTGAGTGGCTTCAGCATCATAACATAAATGTAATTGATGATCTTAAAGAGGTGAAGCATATGGAAAAAATATCTCGACATAAACAACAAAGTTCCCCCGGTACGAAATAGACCAATAGAGTTAATAAGGGCCCTAATTAAATGTTACATTGCTATAGATAATAATAAATTTACCCTTTTTGCAATCAGAGGACTTGCAAGAGAAGCTGTGGAGAATGTCACCTCTGAAGATTGGAAGAAAACCGTCAAATGTACAAGATCATCATGGGAAGAGTGTGGCAGAAAGAAGCTCTTTTGGAAAATTCAGTGGAGGAGATAATAATTTCATTAAATGACAACAGCAACAGTGACGTTTCAAGAGTACATCATGGTAACGAGAGTGTTACTAGTGGAGCTCTTCCATTACCCCCATAATCATCTCAGGAATTCAGTCTGTGTGAAATAAAATAAATGATACCATTTACAATATCACTGCTGTAATACAGAGGCCTGTTATTTTTATCGCTTTTGTTATTTCTAAACAATAGAAAGCCTAGTTAAGATACGTTCTCCCACCATGAAAGAATGTGTAATCTTATTTTTGTTGTATTAGAATTAAGTAGGCAGATCAGAAAACTTACTAAAAGTTTCATTACAAATCTATAGTCCTCTATTTCTTGTGTAAAAACCATCCATGCATCCAATTAGTAGTTGATGTGTGAGCAGGCCATTGTGCATCATATATTTATCTCAAATTATCTTGTGTTAGGGATCTCTGAAAGAGTTCTGGTTTTGAAAACATGAAAATGTAATGTGTACTTAAGATTTTATTCGCATAATGTATTCTCCCAACTGCAATTACAAAAAAAGTTTCCCACATGTAGAAAATTTGATAATGTCTTGACAAAATGTGTTTTTGTAAACTATCCCTATATTGTCGTAATAGTTTGTTACTGCACAGAAAACACAAATCAAAATGTAGTGTAACTCTTCTGGAACGCATTTATGCAGTTTCTATATTCATAAGCGAATCGTGTGCCTATTTGAGCGAGCTAAATGAAATGTAAGATTATGTGTGTGTTCTGCGGGGTATGTCGCAACTCTGTTCCACGTCTCCATGTGCACATGCTGAAATGTGAATCCTAAAGTTATTCTGGGCAAGATATAAAACAGATGCGTACCAAATTCCAAACATCACAGAGACGTTAGATAACGTAGGGAAAAGCCTGCATTTCTTGATAGTGGACTTAATGAGTGGATACAATCATCTAGAAGTTGCTCTGAAATACAGACCAAAAACAGCATTTTAATGCTTTGACACAATTAGCATATAAGTATGACCTTCGTATTGAAGAATGTGCCGGTAACATTCCAACGGCTGCCGGATGGAGTCCTCAAGGGTTCAAAATCATGTCAGTGACTCATATATCTTGATGATATATTTGTCTTTTCAAGGGATATGCAAGAGCAAAGACAATGTTTGAGAAAAGTGTTCAAAAGATTATGAGCAGCCCATTTGTAGTCAGCAAGGAAAAAGTCAGTTTGCACTAGAAGAGGCTAACTATCTGGACCATATCATTAGTAGGGACAGTGTGAGAACCGAACCAAAGTTAATACAAGGAGTGCAAGGCTGTCTGATACTAAAATCACCCAAGAAATTACCATCTTTCATTTGTCTCACAAATTTTTATAGAAAAACATTGCCAGGCTCCTTAGGGATTAAATTAGTGTGACTGAAAGAATGCCAGGAAGCATTTGTCAAGTTGAAGATAGTATTAAGGTTGAGTCCAATATTGGTGTTTCCAGACTTTCAGGAGTTGTTATTTTCATGTGGTGCATCAAATCACACAGTGGGATGTGTTTTGAACCAGGAGATGGGTGGGCAAGAAGATCCTGTGCACAAGATAGTTGAGTGCAGTGGTGAAGAATTATTCTACAACTGAAAGGTAAATTCTCAGCTTGATATATGTAGTAGGGAGTTCTGGTGTTACTTGTACAGACGGAAGTTCAGGGTAGTGATGGACCATGCTGCTTTGAAGTCTTTACTTGGTTTGAATGACCCATCCAGCAGATTCACAAGGCAATTGAAATTCAGTAAGTTTGAGTACAGAATAATGCACAAACCAAAGAAGAAACCTGGAAATGTGGAAAGGCTTCGGAGAAAAATATCTATATATGGGCACTAGGTCATGACTTTGGGGAATGGTTAGCAGTACAGAGTGCCAACAAAGAGTGTAAGCAATATGACAAGCAAAAACAGTTAAGCATGCACAAGTACAGAGACGAAATTGGGACCACAAGGGGTGGTGCTGGCCAAGCAGAAACTAGAAGTGTTACATTAGATGCATGATTACATTGTTTCGGGCCATGGGGTATGTTGGGCAACAAATTGGAGAGTAGCAGAAAAGAATTGTTGTAAGGGAAGGAAAGATGATGTCAATCAATATATCAGACATTGTGTAGATTGTGTACAGCAAGAAGATCTGAATTGGAAGCAGGAACTGTTTTAGTGGCTATGAGAAGCAATGGAACAATTTAGTTTCATTGGGGTGGATGGACATGTTAGGCCCATTCAGGTAAACACCAGTATGTAATAGTTTTGTGCTGAGAATAATAGGTCATTTTTCTCGTTACATTTAGATGATAGCAATGCCAAACCAACAGGTGGTAACGGTCACACAGGTGGATATTGAAGTTCGGGTTGCCAGAGACAATAATTACAGACCAGGTGATGAACTTCATGTCAGACCTGATGAAAGAGTTGTCTTGGTTGCTAAAGGTGAAAACATTGAGAACCAGTGCACTTCACCTGCAAGATAACTGTAGAACAGAACATGTGCTTCGAATAATTGGGAACATGGTTGGTTCTTACGTGAACTCACATCATTTCAACAGAGGCAGAGTGAGGGCACTGCAAGACCGTGACCTGGATGGAGGAGTTGTGTTATCCAGCCACAAGTGGTCATTAGATTTAGTGTTTAATGCATGATAGTTGTAAAATGAAATTAGGCGATTGGAAGAAGTGTTTACTTTGAATGAGAAAAGTCTTGAAGGAATGTGAGAATTTACTTGAGGAATGTGGACATATAAAGAAGTAGAAGGTTAATGGAATGGTTCTGTATGAATCCAGGAGTGTAAAAATCGGATAGATACATGCTGGGCGTAGATCATTAAAAATCATATTCAGAATGGCTGACTCAAACAACATAAACAGGTTAAATGAAATGGAAGAGACCATGACGGCATTAGCAGAGGCAAATAAACTAACTGTGGAGTAGCATTCTATGCAGATTATGAACTCAGGGAGCGTGCTAAATAATGCAGACATGCTCCAGAAACTGATTAAGGACTTGTGGGTTATACCAAGACCTCGGCTAACACTATGAACCATGATTTGGAAGTAATGCGAGCTTGAACGCAAGTTCTGGATGCAAGACAAATGTTAATGAGTCCAGTGTAGTCATTGACAGATAGTATCCGGGACGCCAAGATGGACTTACAAATCTGCAGGAAGCCATCCATCAAGCACTACATGGGCAGTTGAGACCTTCCTTGCTGTCATTTGAGCAGTATTCGAGAGGATTGAGGGCAGTGCAAGGAGAATTGCCACCAGAGTTATAGCTAGTGGTGGGGCTGAGTAGCCAGAACTTGTCTTTCAACTACTGTGGTGCAAATGTGGATGTAACGACAGACAGCACGTGATTGAATGTGTTGGACAATATACCGGTAGTGGCGAGCATGTGGTGTTCAGGTATTACATGGTACATCTTATCCAATGAGGTTAGTGGAACATGAAAAATTTGTTCAAGTAAGAGAGGAAGGGGAGGTGGTATTAGTGGAAAATAGGACTCAGAACATGCTAATGAATGAGGGTGAGCTCCAGCAATGATAGGGAGGGGTAATCACCATATGACCGACTTGCGAAATTGTGACAAGTAGCAGTACACGTATCGTGCAACTTTTCAGGGGTAAAACAGAGGGATGTCTTAGCCAAAAAGATGTGATTGAACTGGAACCATATTTTCGGAAGACAGGTTTGCATTGGTTATACTCATATAAGACAACATAGTGATAGTTCCAGAATGAGATTTTCACTCTGCAGCGGAGTGTGCGCTGATATGAAACTTCCTGGCAGATAAAAGTGTGTGCCCGACCGAGACTCGAACTCGGGACCTTTGCCTTTCGCGGGCAAGTGCTCTACCATCTGAGCTACCGAAGCACGACTTCGGTAGCTCAGATGGTAGAGCACTTGCCCGCGAAAGGCAAAGGTCCCGAGTTCGAGTCTCGGTCGAGCACACACTTTTAATCTGCCAGGAAGTTTCATATCAGCGCACACTCCGCTGCAGAGTGAAAATCTCATTCTGGAAACATCCCCCAGGCTGTGGCTAAGCCGTGTCTCCGCAGTATCCTTTCTTTCAGGAGTGCTAGTTCTGCAAGGTTCGCAGGAGAGCTTCTGTAAAGTTTGGAAGGTAGGAGACAAGATACTGGCAGAAGTAAAGCTGTGAGTACCGGGCGTGAGTCGTGCTTGGGTAGCTCAGATGGTAGAGCACTTGCCGGCGAAAGGCAAAGGTCCCGAGTTCGAGTCTTGGTCGGGCACACAGTTTTAATCTGCCAGGAAGTTTCATAGTGATAGTTGCTAGTCACTACGAGCCAAGGGTAACTGATGGTGCAAGACGTTTGGAATTATAAGGCAGTGGAATATTGATAAATGGGACTACATGTGGTACTTTGGGACTCACGTTTCATTTGCCAGCTATTGTCATGGGAGCTACTGTACTAAATATGACACAACTGTAGCTGTATTGGCCAGTTGAACTTTTAGAGATACTGTTTACCTTCTTTAATATCATCTGTAAACCTAGCCCGGACCACAAACTAATCCAAATGATAGCAGCCCAGGAGGGGTGGACCACTGCAGAACAACACGTGGACAGTACCAGGATGTTAGACGTCAAGTAAACGTGACTTTGAGCGTCGCAGTCCCTAGTACCTAGGTGACTCCGATTTTGCTCTGCCTAGCTCTTGTGCGTTTGAAGTGATGAACTGTGCGGAAGGCTGATTCAGGGCTAATCCGAGTTCCCATAGAATGGATATCATGAGCAAGGGTTGAAAGATAAATTTATGGAGACAGGGGTGAACCGAGTAAGCAGTTTGAATAGTACAAGGCATGTTTTTTAAGCAAGTACCATTCTGCCACACCACAGCCGCAGCGATGCGGTCGGTGTTGTGCGCATGCGCACTGGGTACCTACATCTGTTGTCTACGCACTGACGGGATTACAGTCTGATTCTTCCTTGTTTACGTTGTGTACTGAGTGTTTAAGATGCCTCCGATAATCATGAGGCCCGCCAACTGTGAACTACAAGCTGTTATAAGATTTCTTAGTGCTAAAGGCCTAAAAGTGATCAATATTCATCATGAGATCTGTGCAGTTTATGGAGAAAACATTACGAGTGATGGAATGGTAAGAAAGTGGGTGAGAGCATTTAAAGATGGCCGCACAAACGTGCATGATGAACAACAGAGTGGGCGTTCTTCGGTTGTTAATGAAAGTTTGATGCATGAAGTGGACAATAATGTGAGAGAAAACAGACACTTTATGATTTCCTCCTTGCGGGATGACTTTCCTAATGTTTCTTGTAGTGTTTTGTATGGCATTGTGACCGAGCACTTGAATTACCGAAAATTGTGCGCACGCTGGGTACCGAAAATGATGAGGGATGTGCACAAAACCAAACGTTTAGACAGGACATTGACTTTCCTTGAGCGGTACCACAACGACGATGATGATTTCTTAAGCATAATTGTTATAGGCGATGAAACATGGGTGGCCTATGTCACACCAGAATCAAAGCAACAGCCCAGGGAATAGTGGCATTCACTCAGAAAAGTGAAGTTTAAGCAAACAACTTCTGCCTGGAAAATCATGTGCACAGTTTTTTGGGACAGAAAAGTATTGCTTGTGGAATTTTTGCCTCGTAATGAGACAATCAATGCAGCAGTTTACTGTAAGACACTGCACAGTCTACGCCGTTCAATTCAGAACAAAAGACGTGGCAAGTTGAGCAAGGGCATTGTTTTGCTGCAGGACAATGCCCGTCCGCACGTGGCGAATCAGACCAAAGATCTCATCACATCTTTTCAATGGGAAACTCTAGATCATCCTCCACACAGCCCCGATCTTGCGCCCAGTGACTACACTTTTGCAAGATGATGACGAAGTCAAAACGGTGGTGATGCAGTGGTCAACAAGTCAGGCAGCAGACTTCTATGAGGAGGGTATTCAAAAACTGGTACAACGTTATGACATGTGCCTTAATATTGACGGAAATTATGTAGAAAAGTAGATTAAGGTACAGGCTTTCACGTAAAAATAAAATTATTGAGATATCTTATCACTTTTTTTTTTTTTTAATTTCAAAATGGTACTTACTTAAAAGACATGCATCGTAGTTAAGAGTAGCCAATTTAGTGTCAGGTACTAGTTTTACAGATTAATGGTAGAAGTAATTATGGTCGAGTTCCGGGTCAGGTAAAACCTGAGAGACAGGGTCTTCTCTTAAGGCAAGGGCAATGTGGTGCTGTGACCTGGTCTCTGGTCAGAAGATGATTAGTTTTAAATAAAAGTAAGGAAAAGTAGCACGGAATTTCATAGAGCGTTGCATTAACAGCTGCAGGCCAGTAGCCAGAAGTGTGCCAACGTGTGGGTTACAATAACAGACACACCAGTGGATTGTGCAGCGAGGATAGTGCAGCTCAGCCAGAAATGATGGTGCACAGCTGTAACCATGTATCAAGTGGGGGGAGGGAAGGTATCACCACATTAGGGCAAGTCTCTTGTTTTGTCATTGTGACTAGGTCCCAGATTTTAGCAAAATGAATGGACACTGGTGATCACTTGTCATCGCTGGATACCAGCAGTACCACCACAATGCCAGAGACGCTGGACTGCAAGATGACTGGGCTTCGCCTCCTGCCACTGTGGGTTCACGACCGGGCTGCACCCATCATCTGCATTAAATGCTTCACGGGACTCAGTGTCTCAGTCCTGCCGATCTGCTGTCTGCGCCTGCTGACTCCGACACCTGAGCTCCCAGCAGGATTTGCCACCACAGAGCCAGCTGCTACCCACCATCCGACTGCTGCCTCAGGGCAGTGGATCATCTGCTGTGCAAAGTCGCCTTCACATTCGGTCATACTGGTGCTAGCGGTGCGAGTACCCGTCGAGCCTCTAAGCGACACTTAGGGAAGTAGCACATACGCCGCCACCGATGTCACGTGTGGAGTCAAGCACCAGTGTCCTGAGTGGGGCGCCATCGCAGCGAGACTCTATGCGCTGCTGTCGTCAGTGCCTGTGGCCTACAGGGCTACCGACGTCAGGAGTGTGAAGTGACAGCTTAACAGCCCCAAGCAGAAGCCACCACCTTTTCATTGTCATAAATCAGGCTCAGTGAATAAGGGGGGGGGGGGGGGGTTCCTGCATCACTACGCCATGTACAGAGATCAGTAAAGCTATTAAGTGACTGTTAATAGTGTTTGCCCCAAGCCTCAGCCTGTCAACACCGCTCGCTCGTCCCTCAGCATGCCCGGCGCTCTATAACTGGTATGTATCTCAAATAGCTGCACAGTATTATGTAGCGTTCCTCTACCACAGATACACTGTTTGAGACATCGACAAGTCCAGAGTCTTCTTCACAAAATTTCGACAATATAATCAAGCTGCAGTCATTCCTGTATAATCAATTTTCTTCACCAATGCGTACCAATGTACTGAAATATGTCTGATGCAAATCATGGCATTTAGAGGATCACCCATGACAATTTGAAATCCCTCAGAATTTTGTTGTATATTGTCTTCTCAATCGTGTATATTATGTGAAGAAATTTCATTCATTTTATGTGCATGGTGTAAAAAAAATGTTTTATGCATTTCCTTTCAGATTATCATTATTGTAATTATTTCCTGTCATAATAATGAGATAGTTATTATTTTCAATTAACGAAATACATGTATGTGAAACAGTAAACGAAAAAAACATAAAACAAATATAAGAAAATAAATAATTAGAATAGTAGTGAATGTTTAAATATTTAAATTAGGTATGTTGAAATTACTCTGACAGTATATAGTGCACAGCTTATTTTTCAAAAATGGTACCAGCTTTATGACACAGGGGTGTATGTGGCTTGAAAGCTTCTTTAATTTATGTTGAACAAATGTTTTCATTTTTGAAAATTAATTAATGGTGATAGGGCACCTTGCAAAATTTCAAATTGTTGCAAAAGTGATTATACAGTTTTCAATAATATTATTTATGTATCAACTTTTATATGAAATTCTTTTATATATCATTGTTGCAAAGATATTCCATCTAAACCTAAAATGCCAAATTACCTTTCGTGGCGGTTTTACCCCTTAAAAGTGAAATTGGCCACAAAAAATAAAATAAAGACGTACCATACTGCATTATTTTTGGCCCCTCTGCATACCCACAAAGTTTTAGCAAGATCGTTTATTGACACTTGGGAACATTCCCTTGCAAGGACCACAACTTATCTGATTTCAATCCACCTTCTTTTCCGTTTAAACTGTTTTTGTGTTTTTGTATTTTTACGGCCTCTTTATACATCTAGCATCACAATTGCTAGATGTTGCTAGAACCACAATGTTGGCGCAACAAATTTGGTGGTTTCCTGGTCCTAGCGCATGACTTGCTGATGATTTGTCTGTTTTGGATTGGCAACAGCTGCTTTTGTGCTCCTTAAGGCAGGTGTTAACCAGAGTCTACAACATAAAAATGAGTCTATGTAATCATTCTATTTCATATACCTACATATTTTATCACTTGGGTATTTGTATGAGTTGACTGATTTCTCTACATTTAGAGCAAGTTTCCAGTGTTTTAACCACTTTAAAATCTTATAAAGTGAATCTTGTGCAACCTTTTTTTTCAGTTAGTGCTTAATTATAGATAGTTGCATCATCTGCAAAAAGTTTGAGCTTACTATTAATTTTGTCTGCCAGGCCATTATTGTACAACGTGAACAGAAAGGTTCATAATACACTTCCCTGGGGCATGCCTAAAATTACTTCTACTACTGTTGAGACTCCCCATTTGAGATAACATCCCTAACAAAGAATCTTCAGTCCTGTCATAAATTTTGTCTTAATACCTTACATACTACAAGATTGATGGTATCTTCCTGAGCTGGAGAAGCGATATCAAGTGCAAAGTTATTCCTAAGCCAGTAGTCTACATCCACGGAAACCAACACACTGCCAATTTCTCCTGAACTTGATGACTAAACTGGCTTGAGGTTATGGGAAAAGTATAATTTTTTGTCAAGAAAAATATGGATTGTGATAGTCTTAACTGTTGAAAGACCTTTTGTGTAGGATATAATAGACCAGAAATTAGGTAACTCGCAAGTACTAGTGGATAGAATAAGAAAATTTGAAAGTAATGGGTAAGTGTAAAAAGTTGTAGAGGAAAATAACAATGCATAAAGATAACAGATTTATGGCATTATACTCGCAAACTGCTTTTGTTGTTGTAAAATATTTAACGAAACAGAAGAAGACACTCCAATGTTGCCACAATGGTGACAAAACTTGTGTGATGGGTTGGGAAACATTGAACATGTGATTTGTGGCAATCTTTCATGCTGCTTGCTATTATTCTGCAGTCATTCCATCCCAATGACTTATTTTGTGTTTGCTTTCTTTTACTTGTTTCTTAATCCACACTTTATTCTAAATAACATTAAAATCTTTCTCAGTTCTTCAGCTAGATACCTTGATGTAAATCTGGATGAGCATAAAACTGGAATAAAAATACTGACATATGTGTGTTTCTTCATATTTCAGAAAGTCACAGAAAACATTTCTGCTGAGACATCCGAAGGAAAAAGACCCAGGGCTTCAGCTATTGTGAGGCCCTACAGTCAAGGCACATTTACCCCACCCCGGCTGTGTGACATCTATAATAGACACACCGCTTTGTGACCACATTACCCCTTCCTGCAGTGAACTGTTCTGATTACATTTGGCCATAAGGCTGTATCAGCTCCTTCATAATGTGAATCACAAATATATGTTTCCTAATATGGCATCCCTGCATCAACGACATTTCATGAGGCTCTGTTTTGCAAGTGCCTATAACATTTAGTTACACATTTCTCCAGTTTCAAAAACAAACTAGTACCTCGCCTATCACAATAATATCCTTTACTCCTCCCAGATTCCATATATATGGTGAAAAGTATTTAAACTGACAAACTCTGGGAGGTTGTAGGGGACATCAAAACAAATATTTTTCCCCAATGTCATTTTTTCCTTATGAGGAGTATTTAAACTGGTAGAGGAAGATTTGTCTGGCAGAAAATTAATCAAACCAAGAAATGCTTTTCCATTTTTTTATGAACAAGAGACAACACATTAACACAACCCAATTTCAGTTACAGTAGATTTTTAAAAATGCTTCCATTGACACGTAAACAAAGGTTACACCATCGGGTCATGTTCTGTCTGACACGGGCAAAAACCCCAGGAGTATCCTGAATTGTCCCTGCTGCTGCTACTATCTGGGCAACCAGATCCTCTTCTGATGCAACAGGAGTTGCATAAACAAGGTTGCGCACCTCTCCCTACACAAAAAAGTCCAGAGGGGACATATCTGGGGATCGAGCAGGCCATGGTACAGGACCAACTCTGCCAATCCACATTTCTGGGAACCGTTGGTCCAGGAATAGACATACATGATGACTGAAATGTGCTGGCGCTCCATCATGTTGGAACCACATGTGTTGTCTTGTAGGGAGCAGGACGCCTTCCAGCAATTCTGACAGTGCTCTGGCAAGAAAATTGTAATAGTGCCTGCCATTTAATGGCCTAGGTAGCAGATACAGACCATTTAAACAGTCCCCAACAACACCGACCCACACGTTAATGAATAACCGCACTTGATGAGCACTAGTAACTGTGGCATGTGGGTTATCCTCACTCCAAACATGCAAATTGTGCATGTTGAAGACTCCATCACACCAACGTTGCCTCATCAGTAAACAACACAGAGGATGGAAATGTAGGATGCATTTCACACTGTTCGAGGTACCACTGCGAAAACTGTGCTCTGGGTGGATAATCAACTGTTTCCAGGTTGTGGACATGCCGTAAGTGAAATCGACGTAACAATTGCTCTCGAAGGACTGTTCTTACATTTGTGTGATTTGTCCCCATGTTATGTGCAAATTGCATGAGTGCTGATTGAATGATCCTGCTCCACACGAACTAACCATATCAGTGTACTCACTCCAGGTGTATCGCTCCATTAGTAAACAGAGACAATGCATTACTACACTGGTGGACAGCAGTTGCCTACAACTGAAGAGCGTAATACACCCTCTAACAACTGAAGATCGAAATATGGCCTCTAACAACTGAAGAGCATAATACGACCTCCACTGGTTTAAATAATCCTCATAGGAAAAAAATGACATTAGGGAAAAATATTTGTTTTGGTGTCCCATACAACCTCTCAGAGTTTGTCAGTTTAAATAGTTTTCACCCTGTATGCAAGAAACTGCATTCCATAAGATAGTTGTTTGAAGCCAAAATCTCATTTTAATTCCTTACTCCATTTTATACTTCCTTTATGCCTTTCCTTTTTTTAAATTGCTGCCACAAGTTTTATTTGACCATTATAGCTATTGTAAGTTAGGGTGGTTATTATAATATAAATTGATTACAAACTATCTTTTATTGCCGTCAATTGTTATGTAAAAACATTTTTCTTTTACATTTTAAAATGTCTTGATGTAGTCAGTGGTGACTTGACAGCACTAATTTGGCAGGACTGAAAAGTAAAATAAAAAATAAATAGAAGAAATTATGTCTGTTTATTTTTTGTCCAGTGTCTATATAACTATCGAGATAATTGGTCCAACTTAACATAATTTGTCTATCCATTCCCTGTCATAGCAAATATTAAATAAGTGTTACTACTGTTGCTGCATGAGATTTCTTTCCATGATTTCCTGCCATCTGATGATCTCTTCCCTCCATATCCTGCGGAATAGCAGGCACAGTACTAAATCTAAGAGGAAGGAAAGGGCAAGGAAAGTCATTCATTGTACTATTAAGGTAGTATGAAAAAATCTATTTGGTAATGAACTACTTTTTTTTTAACTTTTTGAAGCCCAAATAGACATTTTTCAATTTAGTGTCCTTTTTGAGGGTCATCCAGGAACTAAGTTCCACCCCATGATGAAAAAACACCTGTAAGTAACTATTTAATGTAGAAGTTTTCTAGGTGTGGAGCCACATTATGTTGACAGAAACTGTCACTGGCTCTTGCTGAGAATCTGAGGAAATTCTGGTGCTACGTAAAAACACTGAGTGAGTCAAAGGCTCCTATCCAGTTGCTCTTTGGTGACTGGTGTGACAGTGGAAGAGAGTAAAAGGGAAACCAAAGTTTAAAATTTTGCATTTAAGAAATCATTCGCGCAGGAGAATTTACAAATATACCATCTTTTAACAAGTTTGTTTGTGTGGCCATCGTACGCACCAAACACACAAATATTCATTTTGTAAATAAAAACCAGTCTTCTTGCTGCGATGTATTTTATTCGTTTCAGACACTTTTCATCTTTTAGCTTAAGGTATCTTCAGTAGAATCTAGAATGATACAGTCTCGTTTTGATATGTGATATTTGTAGATTATAGTGATTACTCACAGTTGTTCAAGTTTTTGGCTAACATTAAAATTTCCTCTCATCTGGTCACTTGCTGGAGGTCACACTATAGTTCCATTTAAGAAACATAAGCACGTTTTCACAGTACAAACTTTTTCTTCACATTTACAAAACGAATATGCCATAATTCGACCATTGCATGGACTCCCGTGTATAAGACGTAGTAATAAGCATCCCTGGCATAGAGAAAACATCGGAAGAAAGTAAGCTACCAGGTCCCAATGGAAATCCTAATTTGGTTTTACAACGAGTACTCTATGGCATTGCCCCTTACTTAACTTGCATATATTGTGAATCTCTTACCCAGTGCAAAGTGCCAAGTGCCAGAAAAAAGTGCAGGTGACTCCTATATGTAAGAAGAGTAAAAGAACAGATAATTACAGACCAATATCCCTAACTTCTGTTTGCTGCCTAATTCTTGAAAATATTCTCAGTTTGTATATGATAAATTTCCACGAGACAGAAAAGCTTCTGCTCACAAATCAGCATGATTTTAGAAACACAGCTTACGCTTTTCTCACATGATATCCTGCGAACAGTGGATGAAGGGCGATGGGCGGATTCCACATTCCCAGATTTCTGAGAAGTGTTTGACAGGTGCCCCACTGCGGACTGTTAATGAAGTTCCAAGCATACAGATTAGGTTCCCAGGAATGTGAGTGCCTCTAAGATTTCTTAAGTAACAAATCCCAGTATATAGTCCTCAACAGTGGATGTTCATGGGAGACAAGGTACTGTCAGGAACGCCACAGGGAAATATGATATGATTACTATTATTTTCTATATACATAGACAGTCTGATGGACAGGGTGAGGAGCTGTTTGCTGATGATGCTGTGGTGTACGGGAAGGTGTCATCACTGAGTGACTGTAAGAGGACACACAATGACTAGACAAAGTTTCTAGTTGGTGTGATGATGGGCAGCTACTTCTAAATGTAAAAAAATGTAAGTTAATGCAGAAAAGTAGGAAAAACAAACCTGTGATGTTTGAATTACAGCATTATTAGTGTGCTGTGGCATACAGTCATGTCGATTAAATATTTAGGAGCAACGCTGCAAAGCAGTTTGAAATGGAACGAACATGTAACAATTGTAGTAAGGAAGATGAGTGGTTAACTTCGGTTCATTGGGAGAATTTTAGGAAAGTGTGGTTTGTTGGTATAGGAGACGGCGTATAGGACAGTAGCCGAGCAACAATGCAGGAACAGTATGTGGGACTCGATTCTGGCTAGGGATAAGGAAACATTTCTGTATTGATGCAAATGGAAAGAGCGAGGATCCGAGGTGGTGGACATAAATGCATAAAAACATGTAAATAACATAGAATTAAGTCTAAAAATATTTGCAAAAGTCCCACCATCTGGCAACAGGGGAGCGTTCCCCTCGTGACTCAGTATCACCCAGGACTGGAGCATCTGAATTATGTTCTCCGCCAGGGTCGTACCCTGAAATGAGAAGTGTCCTCTCACTATCCTTCCCACCCCTCCCACAGTGGTATTCCACAACCCACAGAACCTACACAGTATCCTCATCCATCCGTATTCAACCTCTGCTCCCAACCCCTTGCCACATGGTTTGTCCCTGTAATAGACCTAGATGCAAGACCTGTACCATACATCCTCCTACCACCACCTAATCCCGTCTGTTCACAAGCACCATCTGTCCCATCAAAGGTAGGGATGCCTGTGAAACCAGTCATGTGACCTACAAGCTAAGCCACAACAACTGTGCTGTACATTACAACCAACAAGATGTCTGTTCGCATGAATGACCACCAACAAACGGTGGCCAAGAAACAGCTGGACCACCCCATTGCTGAGCATGCCGCCCAACACAGTGTTCTTCATTTCAACGACTGCTTCATAGCCTGTAACATCTGGATCCTTCCCACCAACACCAGCTTTTCTGAACTGTGCAGGTGGGAACACTCCCTGCAATATAGCCTATGTTCCCATAACCCTACTGGCCTCAACCTTAGTTAGTCATTGTTCTTACCCTTTTAGCCCATTCCCCGTTCCCACTGCAGCACTACACAGCCCTCTGTTTCTGCCCACACACAGTCTTTTTACTTCTCTCCTTTTCCAGTACCCACCCCCCACCCTCCGCCTAACCTCCTGGCTGCACCTAGCGCCCTACCCTCTCTCCACCTAGTCCCTGTATGCTCCTACAAGCAGCACTTTACTGTCCCCCAAGCCTGTCCTACTATCCCTCCCATTCCTTGCCCCTGCCTCCTCCTTACCCGCACCACCTGGTTCTCCTCTCCCATCATGTACTGTTGCTCCTAGTCTGGCTTCAACTGTGCCAGAGACTGTGGCAGCCTTGTGTGTGTGTGTGTGTGTGTGTGTGTGTGTGTGTGTGTGTATTTTTGACAAAGGCCTTGTTGGCTGAAAGCTCTCTTTCCGACTGTCTTTTTGTTATACCTATCTGCGACTCTGCATCTACACTATATGGTGAGTAGCAACTAGCATTTTCATAATATACGAGGATTGAATGAAAAGTAATGCATCCACCTTAATTATTTGGGTTTGGATGGGAATAGTTTAATAAATCAAACACAGAAACATTCCTTAGAACGTGATCTTTAATTACCAATATTCACTTTTCCACATAATCACCAGCCAATTGTATACATTTCTGCCAACAATGAACAAGTTTTCTGAAGCCATCACAGAAGAATTTGCTGTTTCCGCAACCACAGTCTCACAGTTCTCTTAGCATCATCAGAAGCATAATGATGTCTCCGCAGATCGTCTTTCATTATCGGGAACAGATTGAAGCCAGATGGTGCTAAATCTGGACTGTATGGAGGATGCCGTGTGGTGGTAAGATTCAGGCTCTGAAGTTCTGCTGTGGTGGCACGTGAAGTGTGTGATGTGGCATTGTCATGCTGCAGAAAAACATTTCCCTTTTCCTTCCGGACCCTTGTTAGCCATTGTTTCAGAGATCGCAGCATTGTGATGTAAAACTCTGAATTCATTGTTGTTCCACGATTAAGGAAATCAACATGGATAACACCATCTGCGTCCCAGAACACTGTGGCCATGATTTTTCCAGCTGAGGGCTGCGTCTTGAATTTCTTTTTCTGGGGCGAGTCTTTGACATTTCGTCTCCGGGTCATAATGGTGTACTCAGTCTTCAGTCACAACTGAATGGAGAAAGGCGTCACCTTCATTCTCGTAATGCGAAAGGAGTTACTGGCAAATTTCAAGTCTGTGCACTTTCATTTCAGGAGTCAGCATCCGGGGTACCCATTGTGCACAGATTTTCCGATAGCTAAGCAAACCAATAATGTGACCCTCACGTCCTTGTGAAATGCCTATTGTGCTTGCAGTTTCTCTCTGAGTGATATGATGATCGTCCTGAATCAGTCTGTCAACATTTTGCTTGTGAAACTTGGTGGTTGCTGTCACAGGCCGTCCAACTCTTTGGTTGTCAAACAGGTCAGATGTTCCCGCCTCAACATCTCTGAACTTACTCCCCCAATTATGCACAGTACTCACATTAACACAATCACCATAAACTGCTTTCATTCTCTGACGAATTGCCTTTGGGATGACACCTTCTGCTGTCAAGAATTCAATGACTGCATGTTCCTTAAACCGCATTGACTCGACCATCTGTACACTGTAACAGCACAGCCATTCAATGCTAAGGCTTCCCACCAACTGGAGCTGTAGAGAAGAGGCTACAGAACAACCACTACCTGCCACACACCAATGCCGCCAACTGTTGAAGAGTTATGAAGGTGGAGGCATTACTTTTAGGTCAGCCCTCGTACATACAATGTTATATCTCTGTACAACTCATAGTTCAGGAGATATGATGTCATAACATTGAATTGTGTGGAAACAAAATTACAGGACAAATTTGCTATACAGTTGAAATATGTTTACAAATATGTGTGAAATATACACTACTGGCCATTAAAATTGCTACACCAAGAAGATGACATGCTACAGACGTGAAATTTAACCGACAGGAAGAAGATGCTGTGATATGCAAATGATTAGCTCTTCAGAGCATTCACACAAGGTTGGCACCGGTGCCAACACCTACAATATGTTGACATGAGAAAAGTTTCCAATCGATTTCTCATACACAAACAGCAGTTGACCGGCGTTGCCTGGTGAAATGTTGTTGTGATGCCTCATGTAAGGAGGAGAAATGTGTACCATCACGTTTCCGACTTTGATAAAGGTCGGATTGTAGCCTATCGCGATTGCGGTTTATCGTATCGCGACATTGCTGCTCGCGTTGGTCGAGATCCAATGACTGTTAGCAGAATATGAAATCAGTGGGTTTAGCAGGGTAATACGGAATGCCGTGCTGGATGCCAACAGCCTCGTATCACTAGCAGTCGAGGTGACAGGCATCTTATTTGCGTGGGTGTAACGGATCGTGCAGCCATGTCTCAATCTTTGAATCAACAGATGGGGACGTTTGCTAGACAACATGTCACTACTCTTGCACTACTCACTGCACAAACAGTTCGACGACATTTGCAGCAGCATGGACTATCAGTTCAGAGACCATGGCTGCAGTTGCCCTTGACGCTGCATCACAGACAGGAGCGCCAGCAATGGTGTACTCAACGACGAACCTGGGTGCACGAATGGCAAAACGTCATTTTTTCAGATGTATCCAGATTCTGTTTACAGCATCATGATGGTCGCATCCGTGTTTGGTGACATTGTGGTGAACGCACATTGGAAGCATGTTTTCGTCATCGCCATACTGGTGTATCACCCGGCATGATGGTATGGGGTGCCATTGGTCACACGTCTCGGTCACCTCTCGTTCCCATTGACGGCACTTTGAACAGTGGACGTTATATTTCAGATGTGTTACGACCCGTGGCTCTACCCTTCATTTGATCCCTGCAAAACCCTACTTTTCAGCAGGATAATTCATGACTGCATGTTGCAGGTCCTGTACGGGCCTTTCTGGATACAGAAAACATTTGACTGCTGCCCTGGCCAGCACATTCTCCAGATCTCTCACCAATTGAAAACGTCTGGTCAAAGGTGGATGAGCAACTGGCTCGTCACAATATGCCAGTCACTACTCTTGATGAACTGTGGTATCGTGTTGAAGCTGCATGGGCAGCTGTACCTGTACACGCCATCCAACCTCTGTTTGACTCAATGCCCACGCGTATCAAGGCCATTATTACGGCCAGAGGTGGTTGTTCTGGGTACTGATTTCTCAGGATATATGTACCCAAATTGCGTGAAAATGTAATCACATGTCAGTTCTAGTATAATATATTTGTCCAATGAATATCCTTGTATCATCTGCATTTCTTCTTGGTGTAGCAATTTTAATGGCGGGTAGTGAATTAAATGTATGAGAGACATATGTGACGTGCATACGCATGCAGAGTAATGGATAAAAAACACCTCCTAAAGCCCTGTTTCCTTTTCGGCCAGAAATGGTTCACAAATTACTTACTGCATGGAAATAAATACTGTGGGGGCAAGAACTAGCAACCTCATATTGGGGTGGTGGTAATGAAATGGAGAGAGAATGGACAAGGAAGAGATGGACTAACAGAGAGAGGGGGAGGAGAGTGTGGGGTGGAGTAGGGCTGAGAGGGAGGGAGGAGATGGTCAGGGTGAGAGGGGAGAAGAAGATGGACAGAGGCTGTAGGAGCAGAGGGGAAGACAGGAGTAGGAGGTGAAGTAATTTGAAATAAATACGTGTCCTGTCAACACCACGTACTCAGTCAGTAACAGATAAACAGCAACTATATAGTAAAGGTGAGGAGTTTGTAGCTTTTGTCAAAGTAGCGGCTTTGTTACTAACTAACTCTGTTAAAGGAGATGTTAAGCCGCAAACAGGCACAACAAAAGGACTGCTATACATGTGCAGTTTTGGCCAAATGGCCTTCTTCCAACACAGAAAACACACGAATACTCAAGCAAGCTCAACTCACATATAAGACCACAGACTCTGGCCACTGAGGCCGGACTGTGAGCAACTAATTTCATAATATTGTCATTATTTCATCCCAGGGTTTTCCTTTGTTTGTTTTTACTCTACAAGATTTATGTAGCATAGATGTGAATTGTACTAAGCAGCATAATGGTATTTTATTGTTGATGGAGTATACAAATTTTCTGCGATTTCTTTGTCTTTTGTTGATGTATACCTTGACATATTCCACAATCCTGAATGTTCACTTTGTTAATGGGATCTACAGAACATGATGAATGGACGAGTGGATGATTTGAGATCTATCTCAATATTTGTTGATGTTTTTCAGATAGTATGTAATTAAAAATAATGACACCATCTACAGTTTACTGAGATTACTGTTAATTTGTCTATCAGCTCATTAATATAAAACATGAACAACTAGGATGCCAACAATCTGAGCTGAGACACATCTGAATTTGGCTCTATATGTGTTTTTATCGGTGTCAGGTGTTCTCTTTTGACACTGCAGCTTGGTATGATCTTCACGTGATACATGTAGAACAAGCATCTTGACTTCATTGCATTTCATTTACCTATAGGATGAAACTCTTTGCTACATAATTTAGTATATGACAAACCAGAGAAGAGCACTAAGAAAACCACATAAAATGAATTATCTTCATCACCATTTTGTTTTATCCTTTAGCCAAGTGTTGTGACTTGCTGGTTTGAAAGACACACTTTACAATAACAACTGTTTGTGAATATGACTTAACTATGTATAATTTCTGGGCACCGATGTTCACACTACTTGATAACAGTAATGTCAGTCCTCAACAGTGGGTAACAGGTACACAATAGGCAGGCAGTCCACTGACAAACAGTGAGGTGCTGATACGACACAGTCCCACGAGACGACGGGGTTTTGAGCAGTCACGTGCAGATCCTGCGAAACAGTGCCCTCGGGAGCTGCCGACGTCAGCACGACGTCGTACAGGGTTCACGGCAATCTCAGCACCCAGCGGCAGGTGTTGTGCCTGCTCGGGAGAGATGTGACAGCTGTCGGTTGGTCGAAGGCTGGAGTGTACCTAGCTTTTGAGAGGGCGGAGTGCTACCCTGTGCAGACATCCACTTAAAAGTACGTGCCCGGTGTCACGTGGACGCATGACCCTGCGTATGTAAGCAGCTAGCCATGAGTACCTCGCTGTGTTTCATGTCCTGCATGCCACATATCAACATGGGTGGTGCCCCCGGGAACTCTGGTGGCTTGACGGTACACACCTCAGTGTCTGTGCAGCACTGTTGGGGGGGGGGGGGGGGGTGTTTAGGGGAAGAGACCAAACAGCGAGGTCATCGGTCTCATCGGATTAGGGAAGGACGGGGAAGGAAATCGGCCGTGCCCTTTCAAAGGAACCATCCTGGCATTTGCCTGGAGTGATTTAGGGAAATCACGGAAAACCTAAATCAGGATGGCCGGACGCGGGATTGAACCGTCGTCCTCCCGAAGGCGAGTCCAGTGTGCTAACCACTGTGCCACCTCGCTCGGTGCAGCACTGTGTACTGCAACCTGCACACCACTTATCGGTGTGGCTCTCACCTTCGGACATTTTGGTGGCATGACGGTACACAGCTGAGTGGCTCTTCTATTGACAGACATCCTCCAAGGTGATGTAGGGGTCGTACCTGGCCCTGTGAAGCATGTCCGTACGTGTAGTGACTGAGTATGCAGGGGTGCAGACATGACTGTACCACACATTGCATCTCATTTCTATTCTTACTGCTCTCCATCCTTTCCCCATAGCCCAGCCGTATCATGTGGTGTGTTGGGGAGCAATGATCACTGATTGTTGGGTGCAATTGCTGATCCCTCACTGCTGCTGTCAGCATTATCAGACCAGAAAGTCTCTCTCGCTCAATGTTGCGATTTCAGTTGGCTGAGTGCGGGAGCCACACTTTACTGAAAGTGAAGCTAATGTGTCTATCGATTGGGCTGTGCTTCTGGCACACAACACGTTCAACCGACCTACAAAAGCTGCAGTTTTGGCACACTGCATAGCTAGGGAGACTTGATGGTACATGAGTAAATAGAAATGCGAAGAAAGACCTCTTCATTTTGGGGTTGTGTTGGAAAGGAGACTGTCGAGATTAAGAGTGGCTGATGACCTTATCAGCAGAGACAGTATCGAATCCAGCAGTCAGCCAACTGACATAACAGTCAGTTAAGAGCAGCGTCCAAGGGGCTGTAGAAGCAGTGAGGGACCAGTGTTTGCACCCAGGATTCTACAATGGATTTCCCCATCACTTTGTCTGATGTGTTGTTTAACTGGGTAGTAGTGAATGATTAGAGCATAAAAGAGGTGCAATGTAGCAAAGACACTCACTCTACAGGTATCACATGAGGATGACAGCAAGGTATGCTGTCAAAATACTATTTTGTTTCATAAATTACTGCACTTGGTTAGATATCTGAGAGTGATAGGAACAGTTGGTTCACTGACAAGGCTTAAGATCTATAAGTGTCGATTACTCTTCTAGCAAACAAGGTACCAAGAAATCCTCAATCCAGTCACAAACTTCATCTCCTACCCCCTTATGATTGTACCTTAATTAATAAGTGTTGGTGTAGTATGATTCTGGATGATGTGGACAGTATGGTTGTGTAGAGGTGTAACATTTCCACTGAGCATTCCGTATCTCTTGTTCTGTTTTGCCCTTTCTGAGATTTCGCAGTACCCTGACAGCACCTGTCACCATCAACAGCCTCTGTTTGCGGTAGTAACTGGATCAGGAGGACTCCATGTCAAGCATAGAATATATACCATAACTTTCTGTTCTTTTTTTTCCCTTAGAGATGTTGTGTAGGCTTTGGTCTTAATGGGTGAACCACTCTGCTGTTATGACGTAGATTGTTGTTCTGTTTCTGTTGTGGAATGTGACATCCATGTCTCATCCCCAGTGATGATATAACCAATAAATTCATCAGTGGTACTGCAGCAGTGAGTGAGATATATGGGAAAATTGACCAGGGAGTACATATTGTGAAGTGAAAGTTTTTCAGAATTGTTGTCACATACTGAAACTAAATAAGAAATAGCTTTTCATTTTAAATACAAATTTTATGTAGTGTGACTGACACTGGCAAGCAGAAAATTAATACCCCAGCTATTGTGAATCAGTAATCAGATATGGCGGTGTTTTATGGGAAAGTTGTAGTAGTATATAGTGCACATTCAAGTTCCAGAAATAAGACATCCGAAATGCGTGCTGCACATCCACATGAATCATGCTGTCCATTTTTCAATACCCCATAAATTTTAACAGTTCCTTCCCAGAAACTTCCTGGCAGATTAAAACTGAACCAGACTGAGACTCGAACTCGGGACCTTTGCCTTTCGTGGGCAAGTGCTCTACCATCTGAGCTACCCAAGCACAACTCACGACCCGTCCTCACAGCTTTACTTCTGCCAGTACCTTGTCGCCTACTTTGCAAACTTTACAGAAGCTCTCCTGCGAACCTATCAGAACTAACACTGCTGAAAGAAAGGATATGGTGGAGACATGGCGTAGCCACAGCCTGGGGAGATGTTTCCAGAATGAGATTTTCACTCTGCAGCGGAGTGTGCTCTGATATGAAATTGCAGGGTGAAAATCTCATTCTGGAAACATCCCCACAAGCTGTGGCTAAGCCATGTCTCCGCCATATCCTTTGTTTCAGGAGTGCTAGTTCTGCTAGGTTTGCAGGAGAGCTTCTGTAAAGTTTGGAAAGTAGGAGACGAGGTACTGGCAGAAGTAAATCTGCCAGGATGGGGCATGAGTCATGCTTGGGTAGCTCAGATGGTAGAGCACTTGCCCGTGAAAGGCAAAGGTCCCGAGTTCGAGTCTCAGTCCGGCACACAGTTTTAATCTGCCAGGAAGTTTCTTACTAGCTCACACTCCACTGCAGAGTGAAAATCTCATTCTAGTTCCCTCCCTATACGTTGTTAGATAATAATTTTTATAAAATGAACCATAATTACTCATGGAAAATCATTTTATCATTCATATTATACAATGAATAAAGGCACATTTACGGTTTCTGTTCAACAATGAAAATTATGTATTCAGAGTCTGCAATATGTAGGAGTGAAAACATTCAACCTGCTAAGAGGTAGGAATATTCTGACCACAAAACTAGGTCTACTGGAAAAGAAGCTATGTGATACTGTAATAAAGAAATGTTACCACTCAATATAAGACTTCTTCAAGGATGATCATAGATACAACGTTTTGTAATGATGTGGAACGTGTCACTTTAGCATAATTTTTCTTTACACAAAATAATTAAAGAATTCATCTATTGAGTAGAAGGAGTTGTCATTCAGAAATTCTTTTAATTTGCTTTTAATTGTTGGTTGGCTATCTGTCAGACTTTTAATACTATTTGGCAAATGCCCAAAGATTTTTGTGGCAGCATAATTCATCCCTTTCTGTGCCAAAGTGAGATTTACTCTACAATAGTAAATATCATCCTTTTTCTGATAGTTAGCATTATTTTGTAAATATGAATTTTTTTTCCTCAGGAGAAAAGTATTAGCTTTAGAATACTGTTCCATCTCATCATTTTATGTAAGTGAATTGTATCATTAATTTTTGACACATCTCCTTTACCTAGTCTGATGATTAATAAGTGTGTATTATGAGCCAAAGAAATCCCTGTTCACAATACTTGCCATCAGTTTCGGTGACACTGTGAATAGGTGGCCATTATGGTCTTTGTCGTGCTCATCGGTTCATATTCAGTGAATTGCCTGCATTGCTATCTGACTGTTGTTCATAAAATTACAACTAGTGTCTCATGTCTGCTCAAGTTTTCTTCTGAGTGAGCGGAAACCTGATAACTGCATGAAGCCTGTAGTTGGCAGCAGACAACATCCTTTCTGTCAGCATTGTGACTTTCTACCATTCCACTCTCAAACGGCACACGGGACAAACGAGCACTTAAATTTTTCTGTGCGAGCCCTCGTTTCTCTTATTTTATCGTGATGATCATTTCTCCCTATGGAGGTGGGTGCCAACAGAATATTTTCGCAATCGGAGGAGAAAACTGGTGATTGAAGTTTCCGTTGCAACAGAAAATGCCTTTGTTTTAATGATTGTCATTCCAATTCACGTATCATGTCTGTGACACTATCTCCCCTATTTCGCAATAATACAAAATGAGCTGCCCTTCTTTGTACTTTTTCGATGTCATCCGTCAGTCCCACCTGATGTGGATCCCGCACCGCAGTTCATGATTTAGCTACTGAGCTAATTTTGCCCCCCCTTGAACATTTTCAAGCTACCTCTGTTACTTCTAAAACAGACAACAGTTGTAATCATATATTGTCTTATATTCCATACATCTTTGTGGAGAAAGCAAGAAGAGAAAAATGCTACCCTAGTGCAAGTTTTTTCACTGTCAGGTCACTGGACAGTGACCTGACCCTAAAAAATGTGTGGAATATACACTGAGGTGATAAAAGTCATGGGATAGCAATATGCACATATTTAGATGGCAGTAGTATTACATGCACAAGGTGTAAAAGGGCAGTGCGTTGGCGGAGCTGTATTTGTACTCGGATGATTCATAAGAAAAAGTTTCCAATGCGATTATGGTCGCACGAGGGGAATTAACAGACTTTTAATGCAGAATGGTAGTTAGAGCTAGGTGCATGAGACTTGACATCTCAGAAAACGTTAGGTAATTTCATATGCCATGAATCACAGTCTCAAGAGTGTGCTGAGGATACCAAATTTCAGCCATTTCCTCTAACCACTAACAAGCAGTGGCCAACAGCCTTTACTGAATGATAAAGGGCAGTGGCATTTGCATAGAGTTGTCAGTGCTAACACACAAGCAATGCTGCGTGAAATAAATGCAGATCAATGTGGGATACATGACAAATGTATCCATTAGGAAAGCATGATGAAAATTCATTAGGAAAACATGGTGAAATCTGGTGTTAACGAGCTAAGACAGCAGACAACTGATGATGATGACGATGAGGTCCGACACTCCAAGGAGCGTAGGGAATGATGTGGGAGACCTGCACTGCGAACTAGGCAAGGTCGTAGCGGAGGTGGTTTGCCATTGCCTTCCTCCAACCGTAAGGGGATGAATGATGATGATGAAGACAACACAACACCTGGTCATATCGGGGCAGGGAAAATCCCTGACCCTGCCGGGAATCGAACCCGGGACCCCGTGCGCGGGAAGCGAGAACGCTACTGCAAGACCACGAGCTGTGGACAGACAACCGACAGCACGAGATCACCTGGAGCACCTCTCCTGACCTCATGACCATATTCTTTGGACCCTAAATGACTGGAAAACTGTGGCCTGGTCAGGTAATTCCTGATTTCAGTTGGTAACTGGTGATGGTAGGGTTCAAGTGTAGCACAGAATTCACGAAGCAGTGGACCCAAGTTGTCAATAAGGGACTGTGCAATCTGGAGACGGCTCCATAATGGTGTGGGCTGTGTTTCCATGGAATGGACTAGGTCCTCTGAATGTCTGGTCACTAGGAGATCATTTGCAGCCACTCATGGATGTCATGTTGGGAAACGAAGACAGATTGTTTATGGATGACAATGGATCATGTCAGCAAGCTACAATTGTTCGTGATTGGTTTGAAGAACATTCTGGACAATTCAAATGAATGATGTGGCCATCCAGATCACCCGAAATGAATCCCATCGAACATTTGTGGGGCATAATCAATAGGTCAGTTCATGCACAAAGTCCTGCATTGGCAACACTTTCGCAATTATGGACAGCTGTAGAGGCAGAATGCTCTATATTTCTGCAGGAAAAAAAAAAAAAAAATAAAAAAATAAAAAAAAAAAAATAATAATTAAATGATTGCATGCCGTTGCTGGCCAGGAGACTTCCTGTGACTTGCTGAGACCATGCCATGTTGAGTTGATGCACTATGCAGGGTTAAATGAGGTCTGACATGAAGTTAGTGTGTATCCCATGACTTTTATCACCTCAGTGTACGATTTAAATATTTTACTGCGGTGAAAATAGCAGAGGTAACTGAAAATGCCCAAAGGGTGAAATTAGCCAACAGGTAAATCATGAAATACGGTGATTATTTGAAACTAAAAGACTGTCTACTCAGGAAAATTGCTTCCCTCAAGAAATTCATAGCAGCTGTTTACCCATGTTTAAAAAAGGCTTTGCTGTGTTGCCTACTACAACGCATGCCATCTCAGGATGTGACTAACTTTCTCTGTGGGTTTACTCGTAGGGCAGTGCATCTTGTTGAACATCTTTACAGTGAATGGATCTGAACCCTGAAGCACAGTTGTGGAAGTCTGGAAAATACCCATCTACATCCTTTATAATCTTTTCAAAGTATTTTCAAGCCACAACTTTAAGTGTGTGAGTAATATGAGGAGGTTGTAGGACACCTAATCTGGAGTATACAGTAGACTTTCCAATACGTTATCTATATCTACATTTACAGGCAATCCCAAACTACACCAAGAAAATGTTGGACATGGTTCAGGAACATTTTCTGAATAATTTGGTATTATGTCCCTGTGGTTTCTGGTGAATTGTTGCTGACTAATAATATACATTATGCTTTATTTGTTTTTTACCCCAGTTACCTCTGTTTCTGTGAAAATACCATGATAGCAGTGAAAATGCTTGTAATATTCAATCTCCAAAATGTATGCCACAAAACGCAGTTCCAATTTCTCTTAGGCACCTATGTACAGCTGCAACAGTACTGCGATGTGGTTGCTGTTACTGTGGTAGCAGCTGACCATAACTTTGTCAAAACTCCTGTCCATTGCATTCAGTGAACCCATACATGAAAACCCTGTCCATCAACTCTTCATCATTTAACCTGTCTGTACTGCTGCATATTACTTTTTATGTGCAACTAACGCTGCCAGAAAACAAACCCAGAACAGATATGAGCAATAGTCGATGCAAGCTTGAGGATTTAAATGTAAAACAGGCATTACTGCCGTCAACACCAAGTACCGCAAGTGGAACAAGTTTGTTCCTATATAAAGCATGCAGCACATACTGGTGACATTTGCACTGTTGTGCATATACAAGGGAAGGTTGGGAAGTAACACTCAATAATTTTACTACCAAGAAGTTTAATAGGTAATAAAAAACCCTCACAAATGAACTTACATTTTTTACTTACTTTTGTACATAATCACCAACATTCTCAATGCATTTCTCCCATCATGGTACCAGTTTCAATAAGCCCTGTTCGTAGAAGTCTGGCTGGTTGGAGTATAGCCATCTGCGGACTGTTGATTTCACTTCTGCATCTCTCGCAAAGCATCAGCCAGTCAGGAATTCAGCCAGTCAGGAATTTCTTTATGGGACCAACTAGATGAAAGTCCAATAGCACAATGTCCCGACCATATGGTGGATGATGGAGCACCTCCCACACGAATTTGGCGATTTTCTCACAAACAGTTGCAGCAACATGGGAGGAAAACACTGTCATGAAGAAGTTTGACACCTTCAGCATTAATATTGTGGTGTTTGTTACGAAGGGCATGACGTAACTTAACCAAAGTTTTAATGTATGGTGCAAACACTTTCCTATCAGACTGAATCACTTCAAATTGTTTTCATACTGGGGAACCAGCATGTTTCCACTCTGTAAAAGCCTGCTTGGTTTCGGGTGTGTAGAGGTATGCTCACGACTCATCACTAATGATGATTCCTTTCAGAAAGTCGTACCCTTCTACGGCATAATGGTAAGTTATCCAACCTTATCATCATTTGCTGGCCCTTCTGGTTGTCTGTCAGGTTCTTAGGCACCCACTGAGCACTAACTTTACAAAAATTCAATGTGTCATGACCAATATTGTACAACACACTATATGAAATGCTAAACTGCTGCGACAAGGTTTGCAGTTGCACATGCTGGCCATTCAAAATGGCTCAGATATTCTATGGCGTTGCAGCAGTTACTGGCCACCTGGAACATGGCGAATCACTGAGGTTCACAATGCCCTCTTGGAAGAATGCACACCATCCAGAGACATTAAAACAGTCCGTACAGTTGTCCCCATATGCACCCTATGTGCCCCTGTAAATTTCACTTGGCTTATGCCCTTTGGCCCACATGTATCGAGCTACATGTCGCACTTTTCACAAGTTGACAACAGTAACTTGCACACTGTGCTTGTTTTGTAGTTCAGACTTCTCTCGTTAGAGTTGCACATGAAAACAAAATACCCTCTGAAATGGAAACTTCAAACTATATCATCATGAAATTTCAACATTCTAGCTGCAATACCAGTGGAGAAAAAAATTATTGTGCATTGCTTTCTGACCCTTCCTCATATTTTCAGTGCAATGCAGTCCCCCCTCCCTATTCAACTTCCCCCTTCCCCCTCCCATTGTCTCATCAGTTTTTTTAATGTTTTGATACAGCTTGCCACAAATTCCTCTGCTGTTCTAACCTCTACATCTCAGAATGGTACCCTAACCAGACGTCCTCGATTATTTGTTCAATGTATTCTAATGTCTGTCTTCCTGTACAGCTTTTACCTGCTACATCAGGGGCAGGTTGGTTGTGGTTGGGACTCCTTTTACAGTCTTCTCAGTCTGTGACCACATGACTGCCCCCCTTTTTTTTCTAGTTTTTAGATTTGATCTCACCTTTTATGCCTTTACTGTGTGTGTTTAACGTTCATTATTTTATAATTTGACTCCCCTGACTGGGTCCGTCCACTTTTAGGAGACCCTCTTTCTTCTGTGACTCACTTCGGAATCACGGGACTTATGACCTCGCCATTTGGTCCTATAAACCCTTTCAATTAATCAATCAATCAGTTACCTGCTACATCTCCCTCGAAATCATGGAAGTTATTCATTGATGTCTTAGTATCAATCCTGTCATACTGTATCTTCTTCTTGTCAGTGTTTTCCACGTGATCATTTCTTTGCCAATTCTGTGGAGAATCACATCTTTTCTTTTCTTATTAGTCCACCTAATTTTCAACATCCTTCTATAGCATCACAGCGCTAACACTTCAGTTCTTATATTTTCTGATTTTCCTACATCCCGTGATTCACCACCATGCAATACTGTGCTCCAAACAAACATTATCAGAAGTTTCTTCATCAAATGCTGGCCAATGTTTGATACTAACCAGGAATGTCCTATTTTCCTGTGGTAATCTGCTTTTTCTGCCCTCCTTTGTTAGGTCATCATGTGTTATTTTGCTTCCAAGGTAGCAAAATTTCTTAACTTATCCACTTCCTGGTCCCCAATTCAATGTTAAGTTTATTGCTAATCTTGTTACTGCTACTCATTACTTTTCGCTTTTTTCGGTTTAATGTCAATCTAATGTGTTGCTCGTTAGACAATTCATTCCTGCAGTTCTTCCTCACTTCAACTGAGGATAGTTATGTCGACAGCAAATCTTGTCATTGATATCCTTTCACCCTGAATTTTAAATTCACTCCTAAACGTTCTTTTAATGCCACAGTTGATTCTTAGGTGTATATATTGAACAGCAGAGGAAAAATTTCTATATCCATGATTTCTATCATTTCTAATTCAAGCTATGTTCTTGGTCTTCCATTATTATTTTTCCCCTCTTTGTTCTTGTACAGATTGTATACTCTACAGGGTGGGCGGGGAGTCTCCTTACCCCTTAGCATCGAATGCTAACTGATTTGATTTTATTAGTGTATGCACTTACTTATGTATTCAGTGTCATTAAGTGTCCAATGTTTCAGTATATTCCCAATCGTACCTCCATGCCCTTCTTGACATGTTATTGAGTATCTCTGGTATTATAGTGCGAAATAAATACTCAACAGCCGGCTGTGGTGGCCGCAAGGTTCTAGGCGCTTCAGTCTCGAAGTGCGCGTCTACTATGGTGCAGGTTTGAACCCTGCCTTGGGCATGGATGTGTGTGATGTCCTTAGGTTAGTTAGGTTTAAGTAGTTAGTGCTAGGGGACTGATGACCTCAGATGTTAAGTCCCATAGTGCTCAGAGTTGAACCATTTCTACATGCTCAACAGCATTGCACAGTTTTTCATTCATAGCGTAACAATGTGCAGATACGTGTGCCTCAGTGACGACCCATAATGAGTCGTCAGGTGGGGTGAGGTGAGGACTTCTTGGTGGTCATTTAAAGTGAGCTGCTGATGCTAATGAACCACGACCTATCCATTGTCCTGGAAAGTGTTCATTTAGGAACTAGTGCATTCCAAGAGCGTAGTGAGAAGGCACTCTGTCCTCTTTCCTCAAGCTGAGTTATTACCCATGTTTGTAACATGTGTAAATAATCTGTGCCATTCATAGTTCTTTCAAAAAGTACAGTCCAAGCAGATGTTGTAATGTTGTCACTGCCCATATAATTACGTGAGGCATACTCCTTTCTAACTCTACTGAGTAATGAGGATTCTCTTTGGCCCAAATGACAATATTTCTAGCATGTGAACTGTGATAAATGACACATTCATCTGAAAATAAAATGGTTCCCTGTGTTTGGAAATTGGATAAACAAAGCAAGGCGTGCTAAAATGCGCTCATCCCAGTCTGTATCCGATAACTTGTTCATAAACATTGGTTGAAAAAGTCAAGGCCATTTTTCATGTGATCTCACATTATTATCCTTGGTATACTGAATTCCAAAGCATGTGTACATGTCGGTCTCATAGGAGATTTTTCAATGAAGTAGAGATCCAAGCATTTGTATCTTCTCATGTTTCCTTAGTTTCACTTCATGGCCTGTCTTTAATGCTGGCATGGTTACATATTAAAGCTCAACTGTGACTGAGAAAGCATGTAAAGATGAATTCAACCAATTGATTACAACAACTGATCAGAAGTAACATAGCCACCAACCTCCATAATAACGTTTGATGCTAAACGGGTTATAGGGGTACAGCAACTTCTCGCCCACCCTGTACATCTACGTCTACATGACTACTCTGCAATTCACATTTAAGTGCGTGGCAGAGGGTTCATCGAACCACAATCATACTATCTCTCTACCATTCCACTCCCGAACAGCACGCAGGAAAAACGAACACCTAAACCTTTCTGTTCGAGCTCTGATTTCTCTTATTTTATTTTGATGACCATTCCTACCTATGTAGGTTGGGCTCAACAAAATATTTTCGCATTCGGAAGAGAAAGTTGGTGGCTGAAATTTCGTAAATAGATCTCTCTGCAACGAAAAACGTCTTTGCTTTAACGACTTCCATCCCAATTCGCGTATCATATCTGCCACACTCTCTCCCCTATTACGTGATAATACAAAACGAGCTGCCCTTTTTTGCACCCTTTCGATGTCCTCCGTCAATCCCACTTGGTAAGGATCCCACACCGCGCAGCAATATTCTAACAGAGGACGAATGAGTGTAGTGTAAGCTGTCTCTTTAGTGGACTTGTTGCATCTTCTAAGTGTCCTGCCAATGAAACGCAACCTTCCCCACAATATTATCTATGTGGTTTCCAACTGAAGTTGTTCATAATTTTAACACCCAGGTACTTAGTTGAATTGACAGCCTTGAGAATTGTACTATTTATCGAGTAATCGAATTCCAACGGATTTCTTTTGGAACTCATGTGGATCACCTCACACTTTTCGTTATTTAGCGTCAACTGCCACCTGCCACACCATACAGCAATCTTTTCTAAATCGCTTTGCAACTGATACTGGTCTTCGGATGACCTTACTAGACGGTAAACTACAGCATCATCTGCGAGCAACCTAAGAGAACTGCTCAGATTGTCACCCAGGTCATTTATATAGACCAGGAACAACAGAGGTCCCAGGACGCTTCCCTGGGGAACACCTGATATCACTTCAGTTTTACTCGATGATTTGCCGTCTATTACTACGAACTGTGACCTTCCTGACAGGAAATCACGAATCCAGTCGCACAACTGAGACGATACCCGATAGGCCCGCAGCTTGATTAGAAGTCGCTTGTGAGGAATGGTGTCAAAAGCTTTCCGGAAATCTAGAAATACGGAATCAACTTGAGATCCCCTGTCGATAGCTGCGTTGCACAAGAACGATGTTTTCTGAAACCATGCTCATTACGTATCAATAGATCGTTCCCTTCGAGGTGATTCATAATGTTGGAATACAGTATGTGCTCCAAAACTCTACTGCAAACCGACGTCAATGATATAGGTCTGTAGTTCGATGGATTACTCCTACTACCCTTCTTAAACACTGGTGCGACCTGCGCAATTTTCCAATCTGTAGGTACAGATCTATCGGTGAGCGAGCGGTTGTATATGATTGCTAAGTAGGGAGCTATTGTATCAGCGTAATCTGAAAGGAACCTAATCGGTATACAATCTGGACCTGAAGACTTGCCTGTATCAAACGATTTGAGTTGCTTCGCAACCCCTAAGGTATCTACTTCTAAGAAACTCATGCTAGCAGCTGTTCGTGTTTCAAATTCTGGAATATTCCATTTGTCTTCCCTGGTAAAGGAATTTAGGAAAACTGCGTTCAATAACTCCGCTTTAGCGGCACAGTCGTCGGTAACAGTGCCATCGGCACTGCGAAGCGAAGGTATTGACTGCGTCTTGCTGCTAGTGCACTTTACATATGACCAGAATTTCTTCGGATTTACTACCAAATTTTGAGACAATGTTTCGTTGTGGAACCTATTAAAGGCATCTCGCATTGAAGTCCATGCCAAATTTCGCGTGTCTGTAAATTTTAGCCAATCTTCGGGATTTCGCGTTCTTCTGAACTTTGCATGCTTTTTCCATTGCCTCTGCAACAGCGTTCAGACCTGTTTTGTGTACCACGGGGGATCAGTTCCATCTCTTACCAATTTATGAGGTATGAATCTCTCAATTGCTGTTGCTACTATATCTTTGAATTTGAGCCACATCTTGTCTACATATGCACAGTCAGTTCGGAAGGAATGTAGATTGTCTCTTAGGAAGGCTTCTGGTGACACTTTATCCGCTTTTTTAAATAAAATTATTTTGCTTTTGTTTCTGGTGGATTTGGAAGAAACGGTATTGAGCCTAGCTACAACGACCTTGTGATCACTAATCCCTGTATCAGTCATTATGCTCTCTATCAGCTCTGGGTTGTTTGTGGCTAAGATGTCAAGTGTGTTTTCGCAACCATTTACAATTCGCGTGGGTTCGTGGACTAACTGCTCGAAATAATTTTCGGAGAAAGCATTTAGGACAATCTCGGAAGATGTTTTCTGCCTCCCACCGGTTTTGAACAAGTATTTTTGCCAACATATCGAGGGAAGGTTGAAGTCCCCACCAACTATAACCGTATGAGTGGGATATTTATTTGTTACAAGACTCAAATTTTCTCAGAACTGTTCAGCAACTATATCATCGGAGTCTGGGGCTTGGTAGAAGGAGCCAATTACTAACTTAGTTCGGCTGTTAAGTATAACCTCCACCCATACCAATTCGCATGGAGTATCTACTTCGACTTCACTACAACGACAGACACAAACACTCCACCACCAATTCTGCCTCATCTATCTTTCCTGAACACCGTCTGAGACTTCCTAAAAATTTCTGCAGAACTTATTTCAGGCTTTAGCCAGCTTTCTGTACCTATAACGATTTCAGCTTCTGTGCTTTCTATTAGCGCTTGAAGCTCAGGGACTTTCCCAGCACAACTACAACAATTTACAACTACAATTCTGACTGTTCCTTGATCCAAGCATGTCCTGTATTTGCCATGCACCCTTTGAGATTGCAGCCCACCCCGTACTTTCCCGAGGCCTTCTGATCTAAAAAGCTGCCCAGTCCATGCCACACAGCCTCCACTACCCGTGTAGCCGCCAGCTGAGTGTAGTGAACTCCTGACCTGTTCAGCGGAACCGGAAACCCCACCACCCTATGGCGCAAGTCAAGGAATCTGCAGCCAATACGGTTGCAAAACCGTCTGAGCCTCTGATTCAGACCCTCCACCCGGCTCTGAACCAAAGGTCTGCAGTCGGTTCTGTCAACGATGCTGCAGATGGTGAGCTCTGCCTTCATCTCGTAAGCAAGACCGGCAGCTTTCACCAAATCAGATAGCCGCTGGAATCCAGAGAGAATTTCCTCAGATCCAAAGTGACACACGTCATTAGTGCTGACATGTGCCACCACCTGCAGCTGGCTGCACCCTGTGCTCTTCATGGCATCCAGAAGGACCCTTTCCACATCAGGAATAACTGGTGTGGATCCCAAACACTTGAGCAGCACTCAGTAATAGGTCTCACTAGTGTTTGATATGTGGTCTTCTTTACAAATGAACTACATCTTCCTAAAACTCTCCCAATAACTGAAGTTGACCATTTGCCTTCCCCACTACAATGTTACCCATCTGTGCCGATATGTTTTGAACATACTGCACCATTTTACATTGTCAAACGCCTTTTCTAGGTGAACAATTCATAGGAACTTGTCTTGCTCTTTTTTAAGCCTTGGTTACTTTTCAGAACCTTCTCTCTGGTGCCTTTATTGTTTGTAAAACAAAATTGATCATTATCTAATAGATCCCCAATTTTCTTTTCCATTTTTCTGTATATTATTCTTGTGAGAAACTTGGATGCATGACCTGCTGCAACTGATCATGTGATAGTTATCACATTTATCTGCCCTTGCATTCTTCAGGATTTTGTGGATCCTATTTTTCAGAAAGTCAGATAATATGTCTTCAGTCTCATAATTTCCACAGACCAACTTCGATAGTGCCACTCCCCCACTGATTTTAGAAATTCTGATGGACTGTTAACTACACCTTCCGACTTACTTGTCCAAAGGCTCTGTTAAACTGTGGCTCTGGTACTGGATCCCTATGTCTGCCAAACTGACACACATTTGCTTACATCAGTTTGCATTTCCTCTGTAGCCACTGTGCCTTGGCCTCTGTACAGTTCTTACTTATTTCATTCCTAATTGAGTTGTTGGGTTGGTGCATAAGTTCGTAGCATTTTCCCAGAAGTTTAATAAACACAAGAGAAACATCAGTCATCAATAATATGTTCTTCACTATTTACAACAGTCTGCCAATGCTGGGGTAACTTTTCAATTCTGTGATTGTAGAAATCATGTGGTGTTGAGGAGAAGAAGTTGTCAAGCCATGTTCAGAGTGCATTTTCATCCAGAAAAAGGAAGGTCCTTGAAGACTGTTTGATAGAGAGTGCTAAAGGTGAAAATCTGGAAATCTTAGGGTGCAAAATGAGGTGAATAAGGGGGAGTAGAATGACTTCCAAATGCAGCTCCTGTATAGTGTTTTTTGTCAGTCTAACACAATGCAGGTGGGCATTATCATGGAGTAACATCACTTCACACAGTGTTCCTGGTCAATGTGTGTGGACTGACTCTGCAAGACGTTTCACTTGTTTACAATAAATGTCAACAGTGATGGTTACAACTCAGGCAAGCACTACACCATCTGTTCCACCAAATGCATAACATTGTCTTTTGTCGATGCATGCAGGTCTTTGTACAGGGAGTTGGTGCTTGTTTGGGCTCAACCACTCCTTTCTTTTCATTATGTTAGCCTAAAAACATCATTTCTTGTCACCAGTAATGATACAGGATAGTGTTGTTCACACGAGAGTTGATGACGAGCAAGCAGGGATGCACGTAAGGTAGCCTGCTGATTTTTGTGATTTTGGCTGAGAGCATGTGGTACGCATACACCTCATTTTTCTAACCTTTCCCATTGTGTACAAATGTCGCACAATGATGTAATTATCACAGTTCACCATATTTGCCAGTTCTCGAGTACATGGACATGATCATTGTAGATTAAGGTGTTTAAATGATCTTCATCAGACCCCGAAGGTCTTCCTGGATGTGGAGAGTCACTAATGTCAAAATGATCCTCTTCAAAACAAGAAAATGTTTTTCCTGCCGTGCTGTCACTGATGGCATTACTCCCATACATGACACAAATGTTTCTGGGTGCCTCTGTTGCTGTCACCCCTCTGTCAAACTCAAACAGAAGAATATGTTGAAAATGTTCCAACTTGTCCACTGTGCACACTCCATTTTATGGTGTCCACAGCTCCACTCACTATCTCCAAATGACAAAATGTAAACTCAAATAGCAACAGTGAACTATAAATAAAAAATGACAACCAGTAAATAAACCCATAGCAACCAGAATCCCAACATGCAAAACAAAAGCACAATGTGCATATGCACCAACCTAATAGATTGCCATATTTTAGTCTTTCCCCAGACACTTTTACACAGTCTTCTTTTGTTGATCATTTCAATTTGTTCTGTTACCTAATATTTCTTCACAGTTACCATTCTTGTATCTATATTTGTCCATCTGACTTCTCTGATTACTTCTTTTAGAAATGTCTACTGCTCCTCAGTTACATTGCCTATTGTGGTATTCATTATTGGAGTATCAATGCCCATTGAGAACTTTAAATGCCGACTGTATCATTCCTCAGGATTTGAGCAGTCCAGTCCTTCACACAATGATTCTTCTAGACAATTCTCTTAACCCTTCTAATACTGAGTATTTTTTGTTACACTGAGTACCATTGGGGTCTTTAGTGACCCAAACAGAATTCATGTTTTATTAAGGATAGTTTTAATAAGGGTAGAATAAAATCACATTCCTTATTTTTTCCACAATTTAAAACATGTCAGTGACATTACATTAAATTAAAATGCATATTTTTTAAATTATTTATTTCAATAAAATTTACAAACGATTCTCATGGAACTACAAACATTTCTGATTAAATTCCGAATTGACATTTATGACGCATTACACTTACAGCAATAAATTGCAGAGTGGTTTTTACACACAGAACATCCACATTTTGAACATTTATCGTTTAATTTTCTATCCTCAGACCTTTTACAAAACGGACACCTTCCTCTTTTGTCTATGCTATTGATGGAAGTACTGGGGAAATAATTTTGTCTGGCTTTCTTTCGAGGAGCTGCTTTCCTAATTCTATGAGAAATGCCCGTCTCTTGTAATTGATCCTTTCTGCCCAATCTGGTGTAAGATGTAGCCATATGATAAATGCATTCAGTGCACTGATGTTGTAAAATAATGCCACTGGCCACCTTCTGCTCATCCTCTTTGTAGTGTACACTTTAACCAGCTTGTCCATGGTATCTACTCCTGATTTTGCTTTATTATAATCCAGAATCACTGGCTTGCATTCTTCACGATCTTCCACTTCCTTCCTTGAATGCATTGTACTGAGCAACTTTTCCCTTTTTCGGACAATATGAAACAATTTAAGCATGCTCTTGGAATCCAAAAATAGATGAATATTTGACTCGACCTTTAGTCTGAGTGAAAGATTGTGGTAGTTCACCTTTATTTTTTCTAATTGTTCCTAAGAGTGTGAGATTGATTTTCAGAAGTTCTCTCGCCAAACTAAGGCTAGTGAAAAAATTGTCAGTAGTTACATTTCTGCCACTGTTTTCTAAGCCTTTCACGATATCTAAAGCAACTCTCTTGCCTTGACCAACTTCATGAGATTCATTTTCTTGTCGACCAGTGTAAACTTGGAGATTGAGAACGTAAGACGTTGCACTAACACATACAGCCTATAATTTCAACCCATATTTTCCTGGTTTTGAAGGAATATATTGCCGAAAAGGACATCTACCATGAAATGCCACAAGTCAGAAATATGCGTTACTTCCTGTTCAGGCTGGACATCTGCGCTGTCCAAATCTTCTTCTGAACTTCCATCTGATTGAAGAATATTCTCTTCTAAGACGACAATTTCTTCATTGCTGCATGAGACATCAGAAACTATATCGCTGATATCACTATTTGATTCTCCAGATAGAAGATTATCCTGCAGTAATATTTCAAGCACTTCGTCTTCGGAAAGGTGACGAGACATTTTCCACTAAATGCAACACACACAATAGTAGTCTCCACTTGTATGGGACAAATAACTGTCGGCTTATAAAGTATTGTCAACAATCACACGTTACAACAATATTTACAGGAATAAAACAAAGGAAATACAGCAACAGTTACGAGTTCAATGCAGCATTATTGGGTAATAATACGGCAAGAGAACATTGGGGTCGCATTTGACCCCAATGGTGTTCAGCGGTTCTTTCTTGATTTTCTGCAATACTAAATATTTTCAAAAAGTTATATTAATATATTTCGAAACCATTACTTAATTCAGGAAAAGTCCGAATTGTTCATAATTTTTAGGAATAGGAAATAAGGTATATTTTACAGAAAATTACAGCCTGGGGTCATTACAGACCCCACGGTATTAGGAGGGTTAAACTTGAGCCTCTTCATCATCATTAGTAAATTATAATCTGCTTCTTATATCTGCTTGTGTGTACTCGTAACATTATAATACACAAACCTATCGAGCCGTTAGTAATCTGGCCCACATCCAAACCCTAGTCACTCAAGCAGAAATAATGCATACAAAAATGTGTTCTAATATTTAACAGTGTTTTTAGTTAATTACAATATTAAAACAATGTTATACATGTTTGACGTTGTAGCTTTCTTTACTCTACAATATCATGGATTCTAAAAAGAAACATGTTACTGTAGACCTCAAGCAGAAATTCAAACTAAGAGATAAGCTGAACTGAGATTCTTCACAGAAAGCCATTGCTGCTGAGTACAATGTTGGACAAGCAACTATTTATGACCACTTTTAACAGACAAAGAGACAATCAGAAGTGTATGGGAACGTTATGATGAAAGTGATGAAAAAGAGGACATGGGAGGAGAGAACAAGAAGATATCTCACACTGCTGGTGTTGAAGCTGCAGACATCTTCCTGGAGACATTATGCAACAAACAGAAACATGCAATACCACTGTAATGCTTGTAAAGCTATTTTGTGATAAAGTGTACTGCCGTTGCATACCATAATTGTGACATCTAGAAATTTGGCGCATGTTTCACAGTCATTGACACTATTGTATATGTACACACTCGATGACTAAGTTTTCTATCGAAACAAGTGTATCTATGGATTTAATAAAGGATGATCCCTATCTGTTTACACTAATTTAAGACTTACTCAATAATCAGCACTGCTGCTAATCTGGCACCCTTATGTGCAAGCAATGGGCAGATTACCAAAGTCTAGTGTATCTGACTTTGGAATCATAAGTCTGACCATGATGTAGTCCGGCTGGAACCTTCTTATACCTCCAGGTCTTTTTCAAAGTATACCTCCTCCTCTTGTGATTTTTGAACAGTGTATTCGTTATTCTTCTTCTTCTTTTTATCATCATTTACCCCATCTAGTATGTGCCCTGTTGTACTCAAGTTTTCACATATTTATTTTTATATCACTTTGGCACATAATACATTTCCTGCCACTGCATTCATCAGTTGCCTAAGAGAAGAAAGATGTGTGTGCCACGTGTCTGTGAAATGTGGAATCTTTGTTCTCCATGTGGTAGTATTTAAACTTGTTTGCCTATCATATTTTCCGAGGCCGAAAGTGGGGACCAGCCCAGCATTTGTCAAAATGAGCATGGAAAACAACCTAGAAACCATGCACTGGTGACCAGCGCATCAGCCACGGTCTCACCTTGTCGTCTCATATGTTACTGTATGAAAGAGTTCAAACAATATAGTCATGGTTACTAACTGAAGTGTTTTACAGAGCTCAATAAGTGCATGAGCAGAAGTCAGTAAACAGGGCAGAGTGTTCCAAATTTTTGGTGTAAATACTGATGAAAATATAAGCTGTAAAAGCATATTACTGAGCTTCTCAAACAAGTAAGTTCGGCTACTTTTGCTCTTCTTATAATTGTTAATCTTGGAAACAAATAATTCAACTCCCTGAAATGTCTTTCATATTTCCACTCAATAATGTCTTCGAAATAATTTTCAGAGGTAACTCATCAGTTAGAAAGAAAGTATTGATAGCACAAAAGTGAGCAGTAAGAATAATATGCAATATTCACCCACGAACATCATGCAAATACCTCTTCGAGGAGCTAGGCATTTTAACTGCACCTTCAGAATACGTATATTCAGTAATGGAATTCTTTATTTATAATCAATCACAATTTGAGAAGAACAGTGATGTCTGTGCCTACAACTAGAGGGGCAAAATGGCCTTTATTACCCATTCTTAAAGCTGTCAGCAGCTCGGAAAGGAATTCAGTATGCAGCAACAAAAATTTCTGCTCATTTACCTAATAACATAAAAGTCAGACAAGTAGTGAAGCAAGTTTTAAATCAATTTAAAATCATTTCTCCTGGACAGTTTCTTCCATTCCACTGATGAATTTCTATGTAAAAACTGGTGGACAGTTAGAAAGAAAGTGTAGTTAGATGAGTAGAACTAAAAGTAATAATGTGTTCATTAATGTTAATATATACATATCCTGTAAACTGACTTGTTCCACATCATTTTGATAAAAGAATCATTCAGATGATCTATGGAACACGTAACTAACTAACTAACTGGTCTTTCTCAGGATCTCATTCCTGCTATCAAGCCCGTATTATCTGGTAACCTTATCTTCTGTTCCGTCCCCTACTACTGCATTCAAATCCCCCATGATTATTAGATTATTATCTCCCTTCAAAAGTGGAATTACTCATTCATATCCTACAATGAAAAACCCAAGATGGAATAATGACAATATTGTGAAAAGTGTAGATTGCTACTCACTGTACAGTGGAGAAGCTTAGTCTTAGATGTGCACGACAAAAAGACTGCTAAACAAGTGAACTATCAGCCAAAAGGCCTCCTTCTACAGCAGACAATACACACACACACACGCGCACACGCACACACACACACACACACACACACACACACACACCTGACCACTGTCTTGGCAGCCAGAGACAGTGATCCTGTTTGTGTGAGTTGTGTGTGTGTGTGTGTGTGTTGTCTGCTGTAGAAGTAGGCCTTTTGGCTGATAGTTCACTTATTTAGCAGTCTTTTTGTCATGCCTGTCTGCGACTCAGCATCTCCACTGGTGAGTAACAGTCTTTCTGTTTCATAATTTTGTCATTTGACATCCTCATATACTTTTTCTCTCTCTTCATCTCATGCATGTGAGGTTGGTGTGGAGACCTGAAATATTGTTGTTGGCCATTGATCATCGTCTGTCTTTTACAGCATCTGTATCTTACATTACAATGTCCTTCAGACATGCATGTATGTCTGAAGGAACAGATGCCGTTTTGATGAGTACACCTGTTGCACATATTACAAAATGTAGTCACAAATTGGGAATATACAATGGCTATTTAGAAAGTAGGGAACGTTCTGGCATTAAAAAAAAAAAAAAAACTAAGTATAAGAAATAAATTTTATTATATACATCTGAAAGAGCGACTGACATACTAGTTTTCCACATAGTCACCAAACACATGAGGCACTTATCATAGCGGTGGACAAAATTTGAAATACCTTCGTTGTAAAATTCTGCCACCTGAGACTTCATCCAGTGGAGTTCCACGTCGTCATCAAAGCACTGTGTTGCAAGCCAGTTCTTCATCTTGGGAACCAAGTGGAAGTCGCTTGGTGCAAGATCAGGGCTGTAGGGCGGATGAGGGAAAATTTCCCATTTGAATGAATTAAGGAGTTCTTTAGTGCGGTTTGCTGTGTGAGGTCGGGCATTTTCGTTCAAAAACAAAATTTTGGATGTCAGCTTTCCTTGGCCTTTGTTTTCAACTGCTCTTCTAAGGCTGTGCAAAGTTTGACAATACCAGACAGAGTTTATGGTTGCTCCACGTTCGAGAAAATCCCAAAACACTGTCACCATCAACTTCCTTGCTGAGAAGGTTTGCAAACATTTTCTTGTTTTTTGGGGGGACCTTGTGTGCGCCCACTCCATGGACTGTAATTTTGTCTCGCAAGTGATGTGTTTCATCCAAGTCTTGTCACTGATTACGATTCGATCCAGTAATGAATCACCATGTTTGTGGTAGCCTCCAGAAATGCCAACATTGCCCCCATTTGCTGTTCTTTATGATGCTCTGTAAGCATTTTGGCCACCCATCATGCACAAAATTTGGGATAGCCTAGGTTTTGAGTGAAAATTTCAAACAACAGAGTCTGTGAAACTTGTGGAAAAGAAAGCGAAAGCTCCATTATTGTGAAGTGACAGTTTTCACGTATCATTTCATCTGCTTTAGCGACAAGATTATCAGTCACAATGCTCGGGCGTCCACTCTTCTCTTCATCATGAAGGTTGGTTTGGTCATTTTTAAACCAAATGCACTATTTTCGGATGGAACATTCACTCATTACGTTGTTTCCGTACACTTTGCACAGTTCACGATAAATTTCTATGGGTTTTAGGTTTTTTGCCAACAAAACCATATCACAGACCACACCTCAGAACTGGCAGGATATTTTCGATTGAAGCGCCCATTTCAGATTCGAACACTGAAAAAACCAGACACGCAGAGACGTTCCTGCTGTCACAGATGGATGCCGACGCGATCGGCATGCGGCTGCCAGTGTCAGACTGAAACGTTTCCTACTTTCTGAATAGCTCTCGTATTTTGAGTCAATTGTACACTTCATTAGCGACACATGAAAATTTGTGCCGGCCCAGGACCCGAACCTGGGTTTCCCGCTTATTGCGAGCAGTCATCAGTCATCATAACCTTAACCACTTTGGCTATCCAAGCTTTCCATATTGACCCAAATCTCCATGTCACATTGTCTGTATTCCATGTGCTCGCACTTTGTGATTTCCACCCAGGTAGAGACAAATATTTTTACTATCGTAATTTTAGTTTGTTGAGGTGTATACTCTTTTACCATTGATTATTATAATGTCTGTGTTTTACAGATCTGTATCTTATTAGTTGTTTGTATGTGTCAAAGTCAATAAGCGCATCGAAGTATGTAAATAAACTGTTAAAGCTTTACTAACCTATAGAATTAATTTTGAGTAAGCGGCACATCCTACTGTAGAAGGAAAAGAAGGAAACCAGTGGGTAATGCTCCTATCAGAGCACAGAATAGGTGAATATGTTCCTCTTTAAAAGTCTCTGACAGAAAAACGGGGAACCAGTTGCCACAATCCTTGTTCCTCCTTCCTCAACAATAATTTTGACATACAAACATATTCACACTCTTTTGTGCTGAAATAGGGTAACGGGAAGATGGTGATGGTGGAAGAGAGAAGAGACAGTATTAGCATGGGAGAGAGAGAAAGTGGCAGTGAAAGAGAAAGATGGGTGAAGAGAAGAGCAGTGAGAGGTAAAGAAAGACGAGATAGTGATGGTCAGTGAGAGACAGTGCCAGTAAAAGAGAGAGAGAGAGAGAGAGAGAGAGAGAGAGAGAGAGAGAGAGAGGATGGTGGTAGAAGCTGGCAGAGCAAAAGATAGAGGAGACGCTGGAAATGGATAGATGGGAGTGTGCATTATGGATTGAAAGTTTAAACATGTGGGTGTAGGGGAAAAATAAGTTTGACCTTCCAGAATTTTTGAGTTGTCGAGGTATAATGGAGACAGTGGCAGTGGAATATACTGTACAGAGAAGAGCATACATGTCTATCAGTTCCTGGTTTGGGTGGGTAGGGGTCACCTTTTGTCAGTTTTCCAACATCGTCATATACTCAAGTGTTGAAAACTTCACCCAATTTCCCCCATCTATGTGTTAAAAAGTTTCACAGGTAGGGGTCAAAATCCTGAGCAAACCCTCCACAAGGACCCTTGTGGAGAGGAGGCAATGGTGATTGAAGAGAAAGACAGTAGACTGTGAGAAAGAAAGAGGCAGTGGCAATGGCAGAGAGAAAGAATGAGACAAAGATAACTGCAGTGGGAGCAAGAAACAGTGAAAGCAGCAGAGAAAGAGACAGTGGCAAGGAATAGTGGGAGAAGGGGATGAAGACAAAGACAGTGAAAAAGAAAGGCAGGAGTAAGTGCCGGTTGGAGGAAAAAGGAGACATTGGGAGAGACACAAATATAGACAGTGGCAGTGAGATGGATATACCAAGTATGTAGGCTTAACTTCGAAGGGAGTCTGGGTAAAAGGATTTAAACGAGTGGGAATATGTTCGAATGCTAAAATCTTTGGTGTGGAAGGCAGAATGAGCATTGAGACAGCTGATTCTTCATTTTTCTGTCCGTGTTTTAAAGAGGAATATCTTCAGCTTCTTATGCTCTGACAGGCGCTTTTCTCATCTGATATTTAATGCTTCACAGTATATGACGACGTCAGCGCATCCTAGCAACCAGAATGACTTGTTTACATCAAACAGGAGACAGTGATACCATTCATACTAGTTGTTTAATAAATACAGTCATACTGCAGCTTTTCAGTTGTGTTCTTTCTCAAGGAGTTACAAACTATGAATTACCACCTGCACAAAATACACTACTAGAAAAAAACTAATATACCTTGGAAGATGAAGTCTGTTTTGACCCAATAATTGCATATTCCCCATGGGGGATAATAGATATACTGGTAATGGTTTCACTGTTGTCCACCAACCAAAAGATAGCATAGTGGCACAGCTACCAGAGTGCTATCTGTGGCTCCCTTTTCATAGGGAATGCTCATATGCTCACAGTCAGATAGCTCAGGGTGGTGCGAATGTGTGAAACAAGCAGACAACCATGGAGACGCACTCATGCTTCCTACAGCCAGCTGAGTGAGTTTGAGATGGGGTCAAATTTTGGCCTTCCAAGCGGCGGGATGGTCCTTTCAGAGAATTGCCACACAAGTTGGAGGCATTGCATTAGTTGTGCAACAGTGTTCATGTTAGTGGTCACATGAATATTCTCACATCCATAGACAAGGTTCTGGATGTCCACACACCACAAACTTCCAACAGGATCGTCGTATTGCAAGGGCAGCAGTGGCAGATCGTACAGGTACCACAGCAAAGACAAGAGGGCTTGTGAACCCAGATGTGTGAACCGGTTATTAGCAGTGGGACTTTGGGCACACACACCTCTAACTATCTTGCACTCACATCACGGCATCATTGTACATGCCTCAGCTGGTACTGTCAGAGGATCACTTGGAAGATGGAGCGGCACACCACGGTTTCCAGCAATGAAAGCAGATTCTGCCTCCATGCAAGTACAGGGCTATTACAAATGATTGAAGCGATTTCATAAATTCACTGTAGCTCCATTCATTGACATATGGTCACGACACACTACAGATACGTAGAAAAACTCATAAAGTTTTGTTCGGCTGAAGCCGCACTTCAGGTTTCTGCCACCAGAGCGCTTGAGAGTGCAGTGAGACAAAATGGCGACAGGAGCAAAGAAAGCGTATGTCGTGCTTGAAATGCACTCACATCAGTCAGTCATAACAGTGCAACGACACTTCAGGGCGAAGTTCGACAAAGATCCACCAACTGCTAACTCCATTCGGCGATGGTATGCGCAGTTTAAAGCTTCTGGATGCCTCTGTCAGGGGAAATCAACGGGTCGGCCTGCAGTGAGCGAAGAAACGGTTGAACATGTGCGGGCAAGTTTCACGCGTAGCCCGCGGAAGTCGACGAATAAAGCAAGCAGGGAGCTAAACGTACCACAGCCGATGGTTTGGAAAATCTTACGGAAAAGGCTAAAGCAGAAGCCTTACCGTTTACAATTGCTACAAACCCTGACACCCGATGACAAAGTCAAACGCTTTGAATTTTTGGCGCGGTTGCAACAGCTCATGGAAGAGGATGCGTTCAGTGCGAAACTTGTTTTCAGTGATGAAGCAACATTTTTTCTTAATGGTGAAGTGAACAGACACAAGGTGCGAATCTGGGCGGTAGAGAATCCTCACGCATTCGTGCAGCAAATTTGCAATTCACCTAAAGTTAACGTGTTTTGTGCAATCTCACGGTTTAAAGTTTACGGCCCCTTTTTCTTCTGCGAAAAAAGCGTTACAGGACACGTGTATCTGGACATGCTGGAAAACTGGCTCATGCCACAACTGGAGACCGACAGCGCCAACTTCATCTTTCAACAGGATGGTGCTCCACTGCACTTCCATCATGATGTTCGGCATTTCTTAAACAGGAGATTGGAAAACCGATGGATCGGTCGTGGTGGAGATAATGATCAGCAATTCATGTCATGGTCTCCACGCTCTCCCGAGTTAACCCCATGCGATTTCTTTCTGTGGGGTTATGTGAAAGATTCAGTGTTTAAACCTCCTCTACCAAGAAACGTGCCAGAACTGCGAGCTCGCATCAACGATGCTTTCGAACTCATTGATGGGGACATGCTGCGCCAAGTGTGGGAGGAACTTGATTATCGACTTGATGTCTGCCGAATCACTAAAGGGGCACATATCGAACATTTGTGAATGCCTTAAAAAACTTTTTGAGTTTTTGTATATATGTGCAAAGCATTGTGAAAATATCTCAAATAATAAAGTGATTGTAGAGCAGTGAAGTCGCTTCAATCATTTGTAATAACCCTGTAATGGTTGTTTGACATATGATGTAGACCTGGTGAGCACTGTGTCATAGAGGGCATTCGTCCGAGACACTCTGGTCCCACCCTTGGCCTCATGGTCTGGGATACAGTAAGCTACAAATCTTATACACCTATGGTGTTTCTGAAGGAAATGCTAACCATTTCTTGGTACACTCGGAATGTTGTTAGACCCATTCTTTTGCCAATCTTGCAAAGGAAAGTGATGTGTTATTCCAACAGAATAATGCTCACCCACACACTGCCAATGAAAGTCAACGTGCTCGGCAAGACGTACAGCAACTTCCCTGGCCAGCATGATCTCCGGAATTGTCTCGAGTTGAACACGTTGGATCAAATGGAATGAGAGGTCGCAGTGTATACCAGGACAGTATTCGCCATCTGTATGATCAACTGGATGCCAGAGCTAATGCGTGCATTGCCACCTGTGAAGGCAACACCACATACTAATATACTATGTGATCAAAAGTATCCGGACACCCTAAAAAACATACATTTCTCATATTAGGTGCATTGTGCTGCCACCTGCTGCCAGGTACTCCACATCAGCAACCTCAGCAGTCATTAGACATTGTGAGAGAGCAGAATGGGGCACTCTAGGTAACTCTCGGACTTCGAACATAGTCAAGTGATTGGATGTCACTAGTGTCATATGTCTGTATGTGAGATTTCCATACTCCTAAACATCCATGGGTCCACTGTTTCCGATGTGATAGTGAAGTGGAAATGTACAGCACAAAAGTGTACATACCGATCTCATCTGTTAACTGACAGAGACAGCCAACAGTTGAAGAGGGTCCAAATATGTAATAGGCCGACATCTATCCAGACCATCACACAGGAATTCCAGACTGCACCAGGATCCACTGCAAGTACTATGACAGTTAGGTGGGAGGTGAGAAAACTTAGATTTCATGGTCAAGTGGCTGCTCATAAGCCACACATCATGCTGGTAAATGCCAAACGACACATCGCTTGGCGTAAGGAGTGTAAACATTGGACAATTGAACAGTGGAAAAACGTTGTGTGGAGTGACGAATCACAGCACACAATGTGGCTATCCAATGGCACTGTGCGAGTATAACGAATGCCCGGTGGAGTGCGCCACAAAATTGTAAGTCATTTTCAGCCTAATGTCTGTATTCTTTTGATCACATAGTGTGTGTGTGTGTGTGTGTGTGTGTGTGTGTGTGTGTGTGTGTTTCAGTATGGGTTGATATCTGGTACCTCAGAACTGCTTGTGCCACTGATCTGGAAATGAAATCATTTCACATGCTTCATATGCACTGTTGCAACAATAAGTCCTGAGTGAATTGGAAACTTCTAGAAGGGTGTACCGATCCCCCCCGAACCGTGTTTTGTGTAGTTGTGATTCCATTATGTCATTGAAATGTGGGCAAATTGTTGGTGCTTGTATGGTGGATACTTCTGTAACCAAGGTGGCCAAAATGTTTGAAGTTTCTAGAGACACCATACCCAAGACTTATACCACACACAGGGAAAACAGAAAAACATCATCCACTAACTGACAATGCAGATGGAAGTTTGTGTTCAGTGATCATGTCGAGTGACAGTCATTAAAGAGGAGTGTGATGATAAATAAAAGGATGACAGCTGCAAAAGCTATTGTGGAACTAAATGTTGTGAAGCCTGTCAGCACTAAAACAACATGAAGGGAGCTCCACAAGGAGGGAATTGCAGGACGAGATGGAATTCCAGCGCCCTCATCAGTGATCCAAATACCTGTAACAGGAAAATGTGGTACTGAAGCCATAAAACTTGGCCTATGGAACAATCAAAAAAGTCATTTGGTATTGTTTCACACTGTTGCTTATGTCCCTGGAGTGGAACATGGGAGGGGGATGTTGTGTTGGATGATGATTTGGACAGCCACATCGTGATATTCCATGGACCCCATGGTTACTCTGCGAGGTCGCATTACTGACAAGGATGATATGAGTAATTTGGTTGATTTAGCTCATCCCATGGTACAATGTTTGTTTCCTACTGCTGATGCTGTGTTAGAAGACTAGCAGAGGAGTGGTTTTGTGAGCATAAGGATGACTTTTCATATCTGCTGTAACCTCTAAAGTCACCACACCTCAATATTATTGAGCTTTTGTGGTCTAAGTTGGAGAGGAGGGTGCATGATCACTATCCCCTCCATCACTGTTTACTGAACTTGCCAATATTTGCAGGAAGAATGGTATAAGATTCCCATACAGGACTCGTCTGTATCTGTTCAGAAATGGGTAGGACCTGTTTTGAATGCCAGTGGTTGTCCTACACCATATTAGGCTTGGTAATGTGTTGTCTTTTTGTGTTTCCATAGTTTTGTCCACCTACTGTATATAAACACATAAAAAAAAAGTTTTGCATCACTCTGGTTCCCAGAACTCCTGAAGATAGACGTTGACTGTGGATATTGTATCACAGACACAGTCCCTTTGACTGTTCAGAGTTGTCACTAAACCCACTCAAAGATGTAAACAACCATGCATGAGCAGTGCCTATTAGATAGAGTGTGTCCGACAGCTGATCAGTTCCATTCATTCCGTCAGGAAGGAGGTACACGGTTCGCGTTGTCTGCAGTTCAACCGTGCCTAGACAGTCGGTACCGCGGTTCCATCGCGACCGCATTGTTACTTTGTGTCAGGAAGGGCTCTCAACAAGGGAAGTGTCCAGGTGTCTCGGAGTGAACCAAAGTGATGTTGTTCGGACATGGAGGAGATACAGAGAGACAGGAACTGCCGATGACATGCCTTGCTCAGGCCGCCCAAGGGCTACTACTGCAGTGGATGACCGCTACCTACAGATCGTGGTTTGGAGGAACCCTGACGGCAATGCCACTGTGTTGAATAATGCTTTTTGTGTAGCCACAGGACGTCATGTTACGACTCAAACTATGCACAATAGGCTGCAGGATGTGCTATTTCACTTCCAACGTCCACAGTGAGGTCCATCTTTGCAACTACGACACCATGCAGCACGGTACAGGTTGGACCAACAATATGCTGAATGTACCGCTCGGGATTGGCATCACGTTCTCTTCACCGATGAGTGTCAGATATGCCTTCAACCAGACAATCGTCGGAGACCTGTTTGGAGGCAACCCAGTCAGGCTGACGGCTTTAGACACACTGTTCAGCGAGTGCAGCAAGGTGGAGGTTCCCTGATGTTTAGGGCTCTCAGAACAGAGGTGATGCAAAACTTTTTTTGATGTGTGTGTGTGTGTGTGTGTGTGTACATATCTTATCACAGGTCATTATGCAACACACTCTTTCCCGTATGATTGAGTAGATTCTTTATATTTATTGAGCTGCCCCACAATTCAGTCCCGAGTGGCTTAAGGGATTCTTAGTGTGAAAAGTAAAACATATTAAGGACCTCAATACTAAAAATTTTAGTTCACTTCTGTAATGCATAGCATCCTGAACTTAATTAACTGGATATATTGTTTTGCAGATTGACACAACCCATAATGGTATTAGTGGTGTAATATCTACACTACTGGCCATTAAAATTGCTACACCAAGAAGAAATGCAGATGATAAACGGGTATTCATTGGACAAATATATTATACTAGAACTGACATGTGATAACATTTTCACACAATTTGGATGCATAGATCCTGAGAAATCAGTACCCAGAACAACCACCTCTGGCCGTAATAATGGCCTTGATACGCCTGGGTATTGAGTCAAACAGAGCTTGGATGGCGTGTATAGGTACAGCTGCCCATGCAGCTTCAACACGATACCACAGTTCATCAAGAGTAGTGACTGGCGTATTGTGACGAGCTAGTTGCTCGGTCACCATTGACCAGATGTTTTCAATTGGTGAGAGATCTGGAGAATGTTCAGGGCAGCAGCAACACGGATGCGACCATCGTGATGCTGTAAACAGAACCTGGATTCATCTGAAAAATGACGTTTTGCCATTCGTGCACCCAGGTTCGTCGTTGAGTACACCATCGCAGGCGCTCCTGTCTGTGATGCAGCATCAAGGGTAACTGCAGCCATGGTCTCCAAGCTAATAGTCCGTGCTGCTGCAAACGTCGTCGAACTGTTTGTGCAGGTGGTTGTTGTCTTGCAAATGTCCCCTTCTGTTGACCCAGGGCTTGAGACGTGGCTGCACTATCCGTTACAGCCATGTGGATAAGATGCCTATCATCTCAACTGCTAGTGATACGAGGCTGCTGGGATCCCACGGCGAACCGTATTACCCTCCTGAACCCACAGATTCCACATTCTGCTAACAGTCATTGGATCTCGACCAACGCGAGCAGCAGTGTCGCGATACGATAAACCGAAGTCGCGATACGATAAACCGCAGTCGCGATAGGCTACTATCCAACCTTTATCAAAGTCGGAAATGTGATGGTACGAATTTCTCCTCCTTACACGAGGCATCACAACAACGTTTAACCAGGCAATGCCGGTCAACTGCTGTTTGTGTATGAGAAATCGGTTGGAAACGTTCCTCATGTCAGCATGTTGTAAGTGTCGCCACTGGTGCCAACATTGTGTGAATGCTCTGAAAAGCTAATCATTTGCATATCACAGCATCTTCTTCCTGTCAGTTAAATTTCGCGTCTGTAGCACATCAACTTCATGGTGTAGCAATTTTAATGGCCAGTAGTGTAAAATGAGGGAAAGGCAGCCATCACCTGTAACAGATCGGTGCGTGGAACACAGTAATACGTAACAGAAAACAGCATTCACACTAGCTTGCAAGCTCTATCTCTTTTTTCAGCAACAGCACACACATACAACCATGCAGACAGCATAATGCACATTTTCGTGGCCACAGCAAGAGAAGCATTGGCAGTGTGGTGCTCAACACAGTCACGGCTATTGAATATCCAGGCATAACATGACAAAGCGATATGAACTGGAAAGAGCACATTAGGTCTGTAGTTGGGAAGGTGAACGGTTGACGTCAGTTTATTGGGAGAATTCTAGAAAAGCGTGGCTTTTCTATAATGGAGACCACATACAAGACACTTTTGTTAGCCAATCTTGGGTACTGCTCAGGTGTTTGGGATCCTCAACACATCGGATTAAGGGGCACATGGAAACAATTCAGTGGTGTGCTGCTCGATTTGTTACTGGTAGGTTTGTTCAACATGCTAGTATCTTGGAAATGTTGTATGAACTCATACGAGGTGTGGTTGAAAAGTAACAGGAATTATTGTTTTTCTTATAGAATCCTTATTTACTCATCAACATCAACTTTGTCTCCATCAAAGTAGTCCACCCAAGATATAATACACTTGTCACAGGGCTTTTTCCTATCTTGAAAGTGCTTCTGGAACTCACTTTTAATGGTGGTGTTCAGCTCTATAGTGATTCTGTTTGTATCTCATCAGTGGTGGCAAAACGATCTCCTGTCATGCTTCTCTTCAGCATCAGGAATAGAAAGAAGTCACAGTGGGTCAGGTCCGGCAAATACAGTGGCTGTGGCAACATAAGGGTTTTGTGTTTTGCCAAAAAGTCAGGATCACGTATTGAGGGGTGAGCGTGAGCATTATTGTGATGCAATTTCTGTGAGTGGTTTTGCCTTAATTCTGGTTATTTTCTCCAGATTGCTACCCGTAAACGATGCATAACTTCCAGGTAGTATTCCTTATTGGCCTTAACAACTACGAGGTAGGAACGCGTGATGTACTATCTGATTCTGATCGAAGAAAATAGAGAGAAGAATGTTCACATCTGATCAGACTTGTCAAGTATTTATCGGTCTTGGCTCTTCACACATTTACATTGGCATGATTGGCCCTTTGTTTCAACTTCATACCCATATACTCCTGTTTTGTCATTTGTTATAATCTTCTTTAGAAGTTCTGTATAACTGTTGACTTCAGTCTGCCTAAACCATCTAAAAAACTTCTTGGCCTGAGCCATAGGCTGTGTTGACATCAGCAACCTTTGTGATAGTGATGTGGCAATTTTCCAGAACAATTTTCTGTACTACTTTCACATTGTCATCAGTAATTCATGTGTCAGGGCATTCAGGGCAGTCAGCATCTTCTCGACCCTCTTTGAAACATGTATACCATTCGTAAAATTTTGTCTAAATTCACAGGAGATTCACCAAAATCAACAATCAACATTTTGAATGTGGTACTGCAAATTATTCCATTTTTAAGCAAAATTTAATGTAAATTCTTTGATCCATCTTTTTTGAAATTAAAAATTCACTGAGCACTCAGAAACATGTATAACCTTTTCAACTGCCACGAAGAAACAAAATATTCAAAACAGCTGAAAATGCAGACATACATGAGCAACACATGTACCAACAAGATAAACAAAATTTAAACTGGATGTGTAAAGCCTGTGAAATTAAAAAAGTTCCATTTCTTTTTTATCACACCTCATACGTGTATCCCTCATTCAGTAATTTCATGAAATGCTGTTGGCGAAGTTTAGAGAACCGGCATTTGTGACCAGCTGCAGAGCGATCCTACTGCCACACGCTTACATCTCAGGTAAGGACAGCAAAGGTAAGATAAGGGACGTCTGGTCTCATATGGAGGTGTACAGGCAGTTATCATCATCTCACTCCATTTGCGAGTGGAACAGGAAGGGGAATGAAAATCAATGGTTTAAGGTACTCTCTGCCATGCGTCATAATCCGGCTTGACAGTATGTATGTAAATGTAGATGCAGGCCTTCACCATTTTTTCCAGTCCGAGCTTGTGTTACAACTCTAATGATTATGTACTCAGCGGCTTGCTAAATTCCAATCTTCTTTACTTCTTCATTTTGTGTAAGCTATATTTTTATATGAGGTTGGAATTTTGAAACATTCTCCACGTGGGTCATCTTCAAGATAAGTTTGACCATGACTAAAATCAGCCACCTATTCTTGGCAGTTGAAAATGAAAGTGTGGTCTTCATATAAACCTTTCCCTGCTATGGATGAACTTCTGTTAGCTGTTAACCTTCCAAAATTGAATGAAAGCCGCACTACGTGTCTATTTTAAAACAATGTAGAGGAAACTTACCAGAGATAAAATTGCTGCTGTCGATACCTTATTGCACAACATGTACCCACCAACAGAATAACAGCAAAATTTCAGTTTTATCAACACCATTTCTCTCAAAAGCTGAAAACTTTTGAACTTTGCCATCATAATTACATCTGTGTAACTAAAATGTAACCTTTCTGAACACTTTGTAAACAATTTGTGCACCATATGTGCCAGTATATTGCACTTTTTTTTCTTTTTACAGGTTTTCCCCAAAGAAGAGTCACAACGACACGAACGGAGGCTGCTTGTTGATGACGTTCCATGCAGCCTACCAAAATCAGTTCTCAGAACATATTTTGGAAAATTTGGAAGGGTAGAGCAAATAAAAATACTACCAATGCCCTCCAGGTATAAGTATGGCTCCTTAAGTAGGTAACTGATGTGATAAACAGTGCACAGTCACAAGGTCACATGACACTAGCTCTCTCTCTCTCTCTCTCTCTCTCTCTCACACACACACACACACACACACACACACACACACATTGAGATCCATAAATTTCATCATCTAGGAGGTTAAGAGATTCTCATAATTACCAAACCAATGTCAATAGAGTTGCACTGTTTGTACTTGTTGGTATACCTTACAGGCATAGCTTGCAGTGGCTGCTGCTGCTTGTTAATCTATGGATAGTCCATATCCCTCAAAACCCTGTTCATAATTTGGTTTATGGAACACAATGTGTGACTGAATAAATGAGTGAAATGATTACAATACAACAAAATAGTTTGTAACTACAACCAAAAATAAAATCACAAACAACTTTACGATTATGATTAGTAAAAAAATAAATCTTGTGTTAACCTTCGATCACTGATACTCCACCATTGACCAGCTCATTTAATCCAAAGGAAATGTAGATCATTATATTCAATTTCAAAATATGTGACATAAATGGTCGTATCTTTGGCCTTGCCTTCGAAGCTTAAATTCGTTTCATTGCCATGGGATTGTTCACTGGAACCATTATGGGATTGCTTTGTCAGACTGTTAAGAATCCTTTTTCTCAGGAACAAGTAGATGTATCAAGTTGAAATTTATGTCACATATTAAGATCTATGATCCCTTGGCAGGGTAAAAATTTTAAGCTTCAAAGTCAATGCAGTCAAACTATTCGGCCATTTATGTGACATATTTTGATTCCTGAAGACTCATCAAAGCCTACAGTATACCTCCTATTGGCACAGAACCATGAAATGTAGCAAGAAGCAAGGTTTCACAGAAAAAAAAACTGAAAATTGTGGAATTGTAATTATGTCACACAAAAAATATCTTTTTACCATTACAATGTACATTGCATTCGTCATCCATCAAAAGCATAATATATACGCTTAACATTGTCAAGTTAGGGGGTGGTCTAGATTAATTTAATTTAGAAACAGAAATACAACTTCAAAGAACCAAGATCACTATTGTACAGCATTTATTGTGATAAGAATGTTGCCATTATCAGATCTTCTGCAGTACATTTCACTGAGTCTTGACCAGATGCATCACATATGGATCACATTAGAGAACTATGTTTCATGAACATGAGAACAATAGTGTATCAGCAAGTTAAGCATTAAGAAAGTAAAAAATAAAAACGTGCCCTATATATTTTGATGAGTTGTTGTACTTCCATTCCTGCAAAAGCATAAAAGATGAACATTTTCATGTAAACATAAAATGTAAGTTATAGTCATTTTTTAGTATGTTAAGTTTTATTAAATGTTTTATATCTGCATGTGTAAGGTGAACTCTCATGTTCAGGCCAGTCTGAACAACTACTGTAGAGATTTTGATACACTCTTGGAATTCACAGGACTGATACTACTTTACACAGAACCCTTAATGTGTGACTCCTATTCACATTTGGCCAGTTTTTTAAATTTCCATGCCTGAATCAGTAAAAATGGAACCCTTAGGGGATCACTTTGTTCTCTGCCTGTCTGTCTGTCTGTCTGTCCAACTGTTAAGAACCCTTTTTCTCAGGAATGAATAGATGTATCAAGTTGAAATTTATATTACGTACTAAGGTCTGTGGTTGCTAGGCAACAAAAAGAATTTAAGCTTCTAAGTCAATGGAAGGAAAGGATGTGGCCATTCATGTCAGTATTTTAATACTCGCAAACTCATTCCATTCATCAAACCCTATAGTGAACTCCCCACTGACCTGGAATCATAATATTTGGCAAGAAGCTAGGTTTTTATTTATTTTTTATTTACACATCATGTTCTGTAGGACCAAATTGAGGAGCAAATCTCCAAGGTCATGGAATGTGTCAGTACATGAACTTACAACATAAAAGTAATAACAGATAAAAACAGGTTTCATAGTGCAAGTAAAGGAAGAAATCAAAAATTTGTTAGTGTGTAATTATGTCACTTTTTTCCATTTGTTGTCCATCTATTAAGACAATTTTTCTCAGCACCAGGTAGAGATATCATATTGAAATTCATGTCAAATACGAACATCTACAGTCCCTTGGTGGTGTAAAAAATTTAAGCTTCTAAGTCAACACAATCAAAATATACAGCCATTTATGTTTGATATTTTGATACTCGCAAACTCTCTCATCAGAACTGAGAGGCAAACTATCTGTATACATAACTATATGTAAAAACAAAGATGAGGTGACTTACCGAACGAAAGCGCTGGGAGGTCGATAGACACACAAACAAACACAAACATACACACAAAATTTTGTGTGTATGTTTGTGTTTGTTTGTGTGTCTATCGACCTGCCAGCGCTTTCGTTCGGTAAGTCACCTCATCTTTGTTTTTACATATAATTTTTCCCACGTGGAATGTTTCCTTCTATTATATTGTATACATAACTAAGTTTTTTTAAAAAAGCTGCTTTATATGAGGGTGAGTCAAATGAAAACCTTAAAAATTTTTTATTGTGCAGAAGTGGTACAAAGCTGTAACACTTTTCAACATAATTTCCCCCATGCTCAATGCAAGTCCTCCAGTGCTTACAAAGTGCGTAAATTCCTATAGAAAAAAAAACTCTTTTAGTTCTCCGCGCAACCACTCATGCACCACGTGTCGTACCTCTTCATCAGAACGGAACTTCTTTCCTCCCATTGCATCTTTGAGTGGTCCAAACATATGGTAACCATGTGGGGGCAAGGTCTGGTGAGTATGGTGGATGAGGAAGACACTCAAAATGCAGGTCTGTGATTGTTGCAACTGTTGTACGGGCAGTATTGGACCTTGCATTGTCATGTTGCAAAAAGACATCTGCTGACAGCAATCCACATCGCTTTGATTAGATTGCAGGCTGCAGATGATTTTTTAGGAGGTCTGTGTATGATGCACTGGTGACAGCGGTCCCCTCTAGGCATGTAATGCTCCAAAATGACACCTTTTTCATCCCAAAAGAGAGTCAGCATAACCTTCCCTGCTGATGGTTCTCTTCGAAACTTCTTAGGTTTTGGTGATGAGGAATGGTGCCATTCCTTGCTTTCTCTCTTTGTTTCTGGTTAGTGGAAATAAACCCAGGTTTTGTCCCCAGTAACGATTCTTGCAAAGAAGCCATCACCTTCTTGTTCAAAGCAACGAAGTAGTTCTTCACAAGCATCGACACGTTGTTCTCTCATTTCAGGAGTCAGCTGCCATGGCACCCATCTTGCAGACACTTTGTGAAACTGGAGCACATCATGCACGGTGTGGTGTGCTGACCCATGACTAATCTGTAAACATGCTGCAATGTCATTCAGTGTCACTTGGCAGTTTTCCTTCACTATGGCTTCAACTGCTGCAATGTTCCATGGAGTCACAACTCATTGTGCCTGACCTGGACGAGGAGCATCTTCCACTGAAGTCACACCATTTACGAACTTCCTATTCCATTCGCAGACTTGCTGCTGTGACAAATATGCATCACTGTACTGAACCTTCATTCGTCGATGAATTTCAATAGGTTTCAAACCTTCACTAAGCAAAAACCGAATAACAGAACGCTGTTCTTCCCTCGTGCAAGTCGCAAGTGGGGCGGCCATCGGTATACTGATACTGCGATGGTATGTGTGTATCTGCACTATGCTGCCACCTAAAGGCCATTCTTCACACTGTATGTAGCACGCTTACCAACTTACAGGATAATGGTGCGAAATTTCGATTTGTTATTACAAATTTAAGGTTTTCATTTGACTCACCCTCGTATGTATGTGTACACAGATTTGATACTTCTTGGCAGATAAAAGCTGTGTGCTCAGTGCACCCATACGATAGTTTGTTTAGGAGGGGGAGATGGGGATGAAACTGGGAAGTATGAAGTATTTTTGAAGACTAAAGGTGCAGTAGCCACCAGAAAGATCGCGGGAGGCGCACATTGGCACGACGCGTCACGGACGGTAGTTGCCGCAAGTAGAGTCCCATCCACCAGAGGGCACGCGAGAATTCGGACGTGACCTCTGCCGGCATAACAACAACAACTCTGGCAGCACGGGCCGTGCCCAGTTAGTTAACATCGGGCATGCCTAGGGGACAGTCCCGGTCTACGCTAAGTGAAGTGCGACGTAAACGTGAACAGTGTTACTACAAAATTGGCAACGAGTAGGGTCGTTCTTTCGCGTGTTGCGTCGTTGTTCCGGTTTCGCAGCTTCTCCACGGCATGGAGGATTTGGTGCGGGTTTTGGTTGCGCAGCAGACAGAGCTCATGGCCACCATGAAACAAGTGCTTCCGGCGTTGCTCTCCCCGCCGTCTGCTCCAGCGCCGTTCCCTCCTCCCTTTCCCCCGTATGACGAGACGGCGGAGGATTGGGACGCATATGAACATCGCCTTCGGCAGCATTTCCAGGCGTTTCGTGTTGCCGATGCGGAGGTATGTCGTGCTCTCTTCTAGTCTTGGATATCTCCCTCGCTGTATCAAGTTTTGCGGCAGCTAGTGCCATTGCAGGAACCCTCGTCCTTGTCTTTTGACGCATTGTGTTCATTGCTGTCTTCATATTATCGCCGCCGCACGCATTTTGTGGCGGCTAGGGTCGAGTTCTATCAATGCAAGAAACAGCCCCATCAGTCTTACCGGGCGTGGGCCGCTACCCTGCACGGTCTTAGTCGCAAGTGTCATTTTGTCACGGAGCAGTCGCGAGAGTTGTATGCTCACGTTATGGTACGTGACGTCATTGTTTGTTCGGCCCCTGATAGGGGCACATTTTTGTCACTCATCTTGCTAATTATTTATTTTTGGGACATATTTTTCTGATTGTTAGACTAATGACTACCATAGCTTACACAAAGATATCGTGTGTAATGGTACAAAAATGAACTGTGAACATCAAAGAAATTAACTGCTAATGCTAAATAAGCCGGCAGTTAGAAGACCCTTCCCTCGAGGAAGTCCTGTCCATTGCTCAATCATATGAAGTCTCTCACGCAGCAGATCAACAGCTGGAAGCGTGGTGTGACGTCGCGGAGGTTCAGGACGGCGCGCCCGCGTCCACTGTGTCCGGGGTGGACGACGTGCGAGCGGTACAATCCGGCCGTTACGGCCGCTCCCGCACGGCGCGTAAACAGAATTCCGGCCGCCGGCCCCTGTTGCCGTCCTGTGCGTCATGCTATATACATCATGATCAGTCAGAGTGCCCCCAGCGTTGGGCCGTTTGTCGCAAATGTAATAAAAAAGCTCACATTGCTAAAGTTTGCCGCTCAGCCTCAAAAGAATCGAAGGAAGCAGATACAGAGGACATGGACGTTGACATTCAGGAAGTTTCATCGGGCCAGGCTCCCGACGCATCGGCACGCAAACTCTTTATCGAGGTGTCGGTTCAGTCGCGCCGGTTACAACTGCAAGTAGATACGGGCGCGGCAGTTTCTTTGTTGAATGCACAAACTTATTCCGACCTTCGATCGCCCTCGTTGGCGCCAGTTTACCGGCGTCTACGCAGTTATGGTAAACAGTTCATTCCCCTACTGAGTCAATTCACTACCGATGTGACTTACAAATCAGTCACTCGGCCTATTACTTTTATTGTTGTCAGTGATGCGAGCTCCGCTGACCTTTTTGGCCTGGATGCCTTTCAGAGCTTTCGGTTTTTCTATCGCTGACACCATACAGTTGGTCTCCGAAGATGTTCCCTATCAATCATTGGAATCTTTGATCTCAGACTTTCCAGATATTTTTGAGGAGGGCCTGGGGCGTGTTTCAGATTTTGAAGCTCACTTAATGTTGAAGGCGTCAGCTCGCCCGTGTTTTGTACGTGCGAGGCAGATCCCCTTGGCTCTCCGCCCTCAGGTAAAGGAAGAGCTAGACCGGCTGACAGCGCTAGGGGTCGTTCTTCCCATTTCTTCCAGTGAGTGGGCTTCGCCCCTCGTTATCGTAAGGAAGCCCTCGGGAAAATTACGTCTTTGTGGCGATTTCAAGGCCACCATTAATTCCCAATTGGTGGTGGACACCTATCCTTTGCCTCGTGCTGATGAATTGTTCTCTGCCATGGCAGGAGGCAAGTATTTTTCAAAAATCGATCTGTCGGAGGCTTATCATCAGATACCACTTGATGAGGACTTCAAACGGCTGGCGGTCGTCAACACCCCGTTTGGCCTTTACCAATACCAGCGGTTGGCCTTTGGAATATCCAGTGCCCCGGCGATATTCCAGCGTTATGTTGAGCATGTCACGTCGACAATCCCTCATTGTATTAATTACCTGGATGACATAATTGTCACAGGCCGCAGCACGAAGGAACACTTATACAAGCTTCGCACCCTCTTTCTCAAATTCAGGTCTGTGGGCTTGCATTGCAACCAGCATAAGTCAACCTTCTTCCAACCGTCCATTGAGTATGTGGGCTACACCATCTCTCGGCACGGCATCCAGCCACTAGGAAGTTTGGTCCAAGATATTGTTGACCTTCCTCGGCCTGCTTCGCTGAAAGAGTTACAAGCTTTTTTAGGCAAGATAGCCTATTACCACCGGTTCATTCCCAGGGCTTCCACTATAGCCCGCCCCCTGTACTGCCTTCTGCGCAAGGGTGTTCCTTTTGATTGGTCGCCTGCATGCGAGCGGGCATTCACCTCGTTGAAGGGCCTCCTCACGTCAGCCCCTTGTTTGGCTACTTTTGATCCCCATAAGCCGTTGGTCCTGGCTACAGATGCTTCACAGTATGGGGTGGGGGCGGTCCTGGCCCATCGCAACGCAGATGGTTCCGAGCAACCACTGGCGTTTGCGTCTAAAACGCTTCGTCCCGCGCAGGCCCATTACTCCCAGGTGGAAAAAGAGGCTTTGGCCATTGTCTACGCTGTTACCAAGTTTCACCCTTTCTTATATGGCACGAAGTTTCAGTTGATCACTGACCATAAGCCGTTAATATCGTTATTTGGCCCCGCCTCTCAGATTCCGGATAGGGCGGCCCACAGACTACATCGCTGGGCCTTGTTCCTCTCTAAGTACCATTATGACATTCATTTTCGCCCTACAGGACAGCATACCAACGCCGACGCTCTTTCCCGTCTTCCGGTGGGCCCGGATCCTACGTTCGATCAAGAGGAGATTATGTGTTTTCATTTGGATGTGGCGTCCCACCAAGCGGTTGATGGCTTCCCGATCACTAGTTCTCAAGTCGCCAGGGAAACGGCAGCTGACCCAGTTCTCCGGCAAGTAGTTCGCGTCATTCAGCAGGGGTGGTCATCCCGCCCTCTGGGCCTGGTCTCGGACCCTCTTCGTAATTATTTTCTTCTACGAGACCGCCTCTCCGTCTTGGAAGGAGTTTTCCTTCTGGCTACCGATGATACAGATCCTCGCGTGGTTGTTCCTGCAAGTTTACGAAGGGAGGTCCTCACGTTATTACATGTGGGGCACTGGGGTGTTTCCCGTACTAAAACCTTGGCTCGCAGACATGTGTACTGGCCTGGTATTGACAGAGAAATTAAGCACTTGGTGGCCATCTGTTCCCAGTGTGCGAGCCAACAAGCATCTCCCAGGGCAACGTTCTCTCCATGGCCGCCGGCAACCCAAGCGTGGGAACGTGTTCACATCGACTTTGCGGGCCCGTTTCTCAATGGCTTTTGGCTCATTGTCATTGACGCTTATTCCCGATTCCCATATGTGGTTCCCTGCTCCTCAACCACTTCAGAAGTTGCAATCCAGGCACTAGCAAAAATCTTTTCTGTGCAAGGTCTGCCAATCACCCTGGTCTCGGACAATGGACTGCAGTTTATTTTGCAGACCTTCCAGGATTTTTGTAGGCGCTTCGGTATTCGGCACGTTTGCTCTGCCCCCTTCCATCCACAGTCGAATGGGGAAGCCGAGCGCATGGTGCGCACATTTAAGACGCAGATGAAAAAGTATGTGCACGAATTTCCTGCGGAGGAAGCATTGACGTTTTTCTTGACGGCGTACCAGACCACACCAATGGGAGAACGCAGCCCCGCAGAGCTCCTCCATGGGTGTCAACCTAGGACTCTGCTGCACCTCCTCTGGCCTGGTCCTCGCCAGTCTTCACAAAACGGAGTATCTGGCTTTCCACTGGGTATGTCGGTCTGGGCCCGTGGGTTTGGTCGCAATCCATGTTGGATACCGGCGGTGGTCCTGCGCCGAAATGGTCGCCGGCTCTACACCTTGCAGGTGGGGGACCGGGTGGTACATCGTCACCAAAATCAGCTACGTCCACATTCGGGCACCCACCCTCCGACCTCTCGGACACCGGCTTCCCCATTGCCGGCACCTGTGTTGGTTTCGCAGGGGATGTTACCTCCTCTCCCTGCTGTGACTCTGCCGCACTGTGATGGTTCTCAGCCTTGGCAGCCTCCAGTAGCTCCAGCACCGGCATCGCCATCATTAGAGATGCCCCAGCGAGAGCTGGCCCCCCTAGCAGGCCCGGTTTCTCAGCAGGCTGGTTCACCTGTGGTCGTCCCTTCCCCATCGTCCCCACCACTGGGTCTTGCCCATCCCGAGGTGGAACAGGATCCGGAGTTCGACAGCTTGTCGCCCGTTCTGTCCCGGGCTCCGGTTGTGGGATGACGGGGGCCTCTTCATGTGGGTCACTTCCAGCCGTATTCGAAGGTTCCGGCTCGAGGGTTGGCAGATCCCCTCGACTCCGGCCTTCCAATGGATGTGGAGGTCATCGCTCCTGCCCGACGCTCCACCTTCCGACGCAGTGGATCACAGTGGCTTCACCCCCAAAGGAGGAGGAGTGCAGTAGCCACCAGAAAGATCGCGGGAGGCGCACATTGGCACGACGCGTCACGGACGGTAGTTGCCGCAAGTAGAGTCCCGTCCACCAGAGGGCACGCGAGAATTCGGACGTGACCTCTGCCGGCATAACAACAACAACAACAACAACAACTCCAGCAGCACGGGCCGTGCCCAGTCAGTTAACATCAGGCATGCCTAGGACACAGTCCCGGTCTACGCTAAGTGAAGTGCGATGTAAATGTGAACAGTGTTACTACAAAAGGCAACTTGTAAGTAGCGTTAATAAAGCTCCAGTTCCCATGCTGTTGTTGTTGTTGTGGTTTTCAGTCCAGAGACTGGTTTGATGCAGTTCTCCATGCTTCTCTATCCTGTGCAAGCTTCATCATCTCCCAGTACTTCCAGCACTTACAAAGTACATAAATTCCTATAGAAAAAAATTCTTTTAGTTGTCTGCGCAACCACTCATGCACCACGTGGCGTACCTCTTCATCAGAACGGAACTTCTTTCCTCCTTCTGAATCTGTTTAGTGTACTCATCCCTTGGTCTCCCACTATGATTTTTACCCTCCTCACTGCCCTCAAGTACTAAATTGGTGATGCCTTGATGCCTCAGAATATGCCCTACCAACCGATCCCTTCTTCTAGTCAAGTTGTGCCACAAATTTCTCTTCTCTCCTATTCTATTCAATACTTCCTCATTATTTACGTGATCTACCCATCTAATCTTCAGCATTCTTCTGTAGCACCAGATTTTGAAAGCTTCTAAACTCTTCTTGTCTAAACTATTTATCGTCCACGTTTCACTTCCATACATTGCTACACTCCATACAAATTCTTTTAGAAACGACTTCCTGACATTTAAATCTAAACTCGATGTTAACAAATTTCTCTTCTTCAGAAAGGCTTTCCTTGCCATTGCCAGTCTACATTTTATATCTTCCCTACTTCAACCATCATCAGTTATTTTGCTCCCCAAATAGAAAAAATCCTTTACTACTTTAAGAGTCTCATTTCCGAATCTAATTCCCTCAGCCTCACCCGACTAATTTGACTACATTCCATTATCCTCGTTTTGCTTTTGTTGATGTTCATCTTATACCCTCCTTTCAAGACACTGTCCATTCCGTTCAACTGCTCTTCCAAGTCCTTTGCTGTCTCTGACAGAATTACAATGTCATCGGCGAACCTCAAAGTTTTTATTTCTTCTCCCTGGATTTTAATACCTACTCCGAACTTTTCTTGTTTTGACTTAGATCTTTCAGTGCTCTGTCAAACTCTTCATGCAGTGTCATATCTCCCATTCATCTTTATCTACATTCTCTTCCAATTCTATAATATTGTCCTCAAGAACATCGCCCTTGTATAGACCCTCTATATACTCCTTCCACCTTTCTGCCTTTTCTGTTCCAAAAAATGGTGCACGTGACTTTTCGAGGGATCAAGATTTGCTTAGGCTTAACCTTTGTTGGGGATAAAGTGTGCATCCATTCCATTGGTTGGCGTTTTGTTTCAAGGGTGTCATACAATACCCCCCAAGTTTCATTCACCGTGACTATCCGAGAAAGAAAACCATCGCCTTCTTCATTGTAGCGTGTCAAAAATTGAAGTGCACTGCCTATCCGTTGTTTTTGTGTTGTTCAGTAAGAATTTTAGTGATTTAGTACTCTGTGGTTGTAAATGTTTTATTCTTATGTTGCTTATTTAGAATTAGCAGTTAATTTCTTTGATGTTCATAAATCCTTCGCAGTTCATTTTTGTACCATTACACACGATATCTTTGTTGTAAGCTATGGTAGTCATTAGTCTAACAATCAGAAAAATATGTCCCAAAAATAAATAATTAGCAAGATGAGTGACAAAAATGTGCCCTCTCTGTGTAATTACGTTTCACCAAGCACCTTCAGTGAAAATGAAAGGAAAAAAGGACAATGGTGAGGCCAGTTAGTTTTCACATTGCCTTTATATGTGGTATCGGCTGCAAACTGAAACAGAGGAAATACGTTTTGTCATTATATGTCCCATTGATAGCAACGTCCCTGAGAATTGAATTTACAGTCAAGTAAGGGCTAGGCATAGAGGGTTTGAACAAGAATATAGAAACACAGTGTGAAATGCATACTTGAATGTAAATGCAGTTGCTAGCCAAGCCTGCAGATTGTGCTGTTGTACACTCCATGAAGATGACGTACTACAGACGCAAAATTTACCGACAGGAAGGAGGTGCTGTGATATGCAAATGATTAAATTTTCAGAGCATTCACAGGAGGTTAGCGCCGGTGGCGACACCTACAACGTGCTGACATGAGGAAAGTTTCCAACAGATTTCTCATACACAAACAGCAGTTGACCGGCGTTGCCTGGTGAAACGTTGTTTTGATGCCTCGTGTAAGGACGAGAAATGTGTACCATCACGTTTCCGACTTTGATAAAGGTGAGATTGTAGCCTATCGCGATTCCGGTTTATCGTATCGTGACATTGCTGCTTGCGTTGGTCGAGATCCAATGACCGTTAGCACAATATCGAATCGGTGCGGTCAGGAGGGTAATATGGAATGCCGTGCTGGATCCCAACGGTCTCGTATCACTAGCAGTCGAGATGACAGGCATCTTATCCGCATGGCTGTAACGGATTGTGCAGCAACGTCTTGATCCCCGAGTCAATAGATGGGGATGTTTGCAAGACAACAACCACCTCCTCAAACAGTTCGACAACGTTTGCAGCAGCATGGACTATCAGCTCAGAGACCATGGCTGCAGTTACCCTCGACGCTGCATTACAGACAGGAGGGCCTGTGATGGTGTACTCAATGACAAACCTGGGTGCATGAATGGCAAAACGTCTTTTTTTTTTTTTTTCGGATGAATCCAGGTTCTGTTTATAGCATCATGATGGTGGCATCCGTGTTTGGCGATGCTGCGGTGAACGTACATTGGATGCGTGTATTCGTCATCGTCATATTGGCGTATCACCCGGTGTGATGGTATAAGGTGCCACTGGTTGCACGTCTCGGTCTCCTCTTGTTCGCATTGACGGCACTTTCAACAGTGGACGTTACATTTCAGATGTGTTACGACCCATAGCTCTACCCTTAATTTGATCCCTGCGAAAACATACACTTCAGCAGAATAATGCACAACCACATTGTACGGGCTGGAAACATCTGGTCAATGGTGGCTGAGCAACTGGCTTGTCACAATACACCAGTCACTACTCTTGATGAACTGTGGTATTGTGTTGAAGCTGCATAGGCAGCTGTACCTGTATACGCCATCCAAGCTCTGTTTCACTCAAACCCCAGGCATATCAAGGACGTTATTACGGCCAGAGATGGTTGTTCTGTGTACCGATTTCTCAGGATCTATGCACCCAAATTGTGTGGAAATGTTATCACATGTCAGTTCTAGTATAATATATTTGTCCAATGAATACCCGTTCATCATCTGCATTTCTTCTTGGTGTAGCAATTTTAATGGTCAGTAGTGTATTTGACCGTGGACGGCCTATGCGAGGGTGTCAATATGTTGCAAGGGTCAGTTGTGGTCAGAATAGTGTTTTGCATAGTTGTACACGCATTAAGTTGGAGCTTAGTGAATTTGAACATGGGCAAATCATTGGCACTCATATAATGGGTGCTTCCATAACCAAGGTACCAAAAGGGGTGTTGTCTTTCAAGAGGCACTGTATTGAAGATTTGTACTGCATTCACGGGAAATGGAAGAACATCATCTCCTATGTCACAAATGGTTGAAAGTGTGCGTTGAATGATTGTAACAGATGTTTGTGCAGGATGAGCTGCAATTCCAGAACCACTTCTCAATGACGGAAATGCCAATAATGGGAAAATGTGGTGCCAAAGCCATAAAATCTTGACTACTGAGCAATGGAAAAGGGAGTCAAATGGGTGTTGTTTCACACTGTTTCCATCTTCTCGCTGAGCTTATATCCTAAGAGTGAACAAGGCAGGTGTTTGATGAACCTCAAGGTTACTCCACAGGGTTGCATTACTGCCTAGGCTGATGCGCCCCTTTCAGCTGATCAGGTCCATCCTAAGACGCAATGCTTGTTCCCCATTGGTGATGATGTGTTCTGTGACAACAGTGCCTTGTTCGCACAGTTTACTATGCTCGAAGATGACAGGGCCCCTGTCCACACTACTCGCATCGGCCAGAACAGGGTTTGTATGAAAGAAAATGTTGGGAAAATCCACCAGAAAAGTTGGAAATTTGGATGGGATCTTCATATGAAAATCTCAATGAAAGAAATGAGATGGCCAGTTTGACAATTCTGCTGTCACATGTTTTCATAACAGCTACAAATTCTGCATTGAATATAAATATTTTGTGAAAAAGAGAACAATTGAAAGATATACAAGGGGTGTTCCATAAGTAATGTGACCAAAGTCATAAAAAATCATTTATTGAATATATTCGTACAAATAATCAAAAATTTTCAAAATAGCAACCTCTTGCATCGATACACTTCAGGAGGTAGTGTTTCCATGCCTGGAAGGCATCCTGGAATGTCCTTTAGAACTGATGTAACATGTGCCTGGATGCTTTCAATCATGTCCCAATGTTTTCCTTTCATGACTCCTTCTAACTGAGAAAACAAAAAATAGTCAGTGGGAGCCAGGTCAGGACTGTAGGGAGGCTGAGGAACCAATGGGGTCTTAGTCCTGGCCAGGAAGTCATTGACAGTGAAGGCATTCTGACTCGGTGTGTTGCCGCGGTGAACTTTTCACGTGTCCTTGATGTCGCTTCGGCAGCGTGAGACCCTCCTTTTCAGTCTTTTGAGCACTTCCAAGCAGAAAGCTGAGTTCACTGTAGTCCCAGCAGGTAAGAATTTGTGATGGAAAGTGCCTCTGATGTCAAAGAAGACAATGAGCATGGTTTTGATCCTGGACTTGCTCACGTGTGCCTTCTTGGGACGGGGCGACGATGGGGGTGTGCCACTCTGAACTCTACCTTTTTGTCTCAGGGTCGTACTCAAAAATCCACGACTCATCACCAGTGATAACTGAGTTTAAAAAATGAGGATCATTCTCACACATTTCCAACATTTCTCGGCACCGAAGCACTCGCATGTGCTTGTGCTCGTCGGTCAACACTTTTGGGATGAGTTTGGCACACACCTTTTCCATGTTCAAATCTTTGGTCACAATGCGGAAAACGGTTGTTTTTGACATGCTTAGAGTTTGTGCTATCAATTGAAGGCTCATGCGTAACATTTTCGTCGACTCGTGCGGTTGATGGCCGTCCACTGCGAGGTTCGTCAGTGATCTCTCGGCCCTCCATGGATGACTTGTGCCATCAGAAAACTTGTGATTTGGACAAGCAATCAGTCTCAGAGGCATGCTGAAGTAATAGAAACATTTCAGTGGCAGACTTCCCAAGTTTAATGCAAAATTTGATAGCGTACCATTTCTCTACAGAATGATCCATTGTGACGTGTTACATAAACTCAAAACCTGACTCCAGCAGCCAGCCGAATGAGACAAAGAGCATTTTGAAGCTAACACCCCCCCTCCATTTAGCCCAGCCAGTTACAACACGCTGAGGTGTACCGTTGGGTCAGAAAAAAATTGGTCGCATTACTTATGGAACACACTCTGTATTTCAATGTGTCATCAGTGGTGATCATCTCTTTGGTGTGTTGCAGAGATTGAATTAATGTCAATTTGTGGTAATTTGGTGTATTGCAAACATTCCATTTATTTAAGTTCATAATTTATATCTTTGAAAAAATACCACCAGTGATATGTCGAAATATTGGTCGGCATATGCGCAACGCAAGCCAACTGCATGACTGTTGACTCAATGAAACTGATAAAGACCGCAGACAGCGTTTGGAGGCCAGTCGAATAAGAATTTCTGAGATGTGATCCATTATGATTCCGTAACAATTAATACAGATTATTTCATTTCAATAAGACTTACTGAAACAGTTTTTGTCAATTCACACAAATTCTGGGTAAGATTTGGTTGGGTGAATCTCTCCTCAACTGACCGACAGACAGACAAATGCGTAGCCTAAACCACTGGAGATATAGATATGTTATACAATAAACACTTTCCATTAAACTGGCTGTGAGAAAGAACGTGCTAAGCTGTGCTGTGAAAATGTGTGGTTCTGTTTTGTCATTTTTAACAGAAAACAGGAAAGTTGTGTTTACGGCTACCTTTATAATCCTGCCTGTTTGTAGATTAAAACCATGCAAAATACTGTCATTAAAGATTCAATCCTCACAGCAGTTGGAAAGGTCTCTCCCTCATACCCTATGTACTAATGACTCCAACTGCTTCACCCATTCATTATGACTTCTATTCCCATCAAGGTTCTGTTTGCAATAACGATAAATAAGGTCAGAGAAAGAGGGGGGGGGGGGGGCAGGAGATATAAGGAGAACGGGGGGGGGGGGGGGGGGGAGGAGGAGGAAATGGGTATAAAGAAGGGGAGGGAAGATATGGACAGAGAGATGAGGGAGGTGAAGATAGATAGACAGCCACTGGGGTAAGAGATGTACAGGGAGTGGGGGGGGGGGGGGGGGAGGTGATGGACAGAGATAGTGCAGGAGCGGGAGGTGGATAGTGGATAGAGGGATGGGGGATAAAGAGAGGAAGGAGGAGAAGGAGATTGGAACGTATATACAATTCCCATACACATTTAAATTGCGAAGCATTGGAGAGTTCACTAGTTGAGATATACAGGTAGTTTCAAAAAGGACTTTACAACTTTGAAAATTCATATAAATTAGTTCATAGTACCTACATAGGTAATTGTAGTGTCAATTTGTAGGGAAATACATCACGTTTTGTCTCACGTAGTTCACTAGTACTGAATCACAGTGTAAGGAACGCTAGCAGCAGCTGCATTAGAGGTTGCTGCCTTCACTGGACCCAAGCATTCTAGCTATGTGTTTTGGTTGGAAGATCATCCAAGCACATCTGACGATATCGTTGAACAAGTGAGACAATACTTTATCAACAGCCCTACAAAACTGACCGGGCATGCATCTCGTGAATTGCAAATCCCACATACAACTGTTTGGCGTGTGTTGAGAAACCATTTGCATTTGAAACCGTACAGACTGATGATCATACAAGCCATAAAAGACACTGATAAAATTGCGTGCAAGAACTTCTGTATGGATATGTTAAACCGATTACTAGAGGATGAATATTTATTGGACAAAATCATCTTTTCAGACAAGTTAACTTTTCACTTAAGTGCCAAGGTTAACACACATAACTGTAGGATTTAGGGCAGTGAAAATCCACATTTAACACTGTAACACATTTTTGAATGCCCTAAACTGAACGTTTTTTGTGCATTGAGCCAGAACAAAGTGTAGCCCCCTTTTTTTGTGTGAGAGAACCATCAACAGGATAGTGTACCTGGATATGTTCAACAATTTTTGATACCACAGATCGATGAGGATGACCAAGAATGAAATGTTTACTTCGTGCAAGATGGTGCACCACCGTACTACCTGGCTGACGTCCGGGATTTTATCAGTGACCACTTTCCAGGCCAATGGATTGGCTTGATGCGCCAATTTAATGGCTCCTACATTCCCCAGACCTTACACCACTCGATTTTTTTTTTTTTTTTTTTCCATCAAGGATATTGTGTTTGTACCTCCTGTGCCGGCTTCTCTACCTGAACTTAGAAAAAGAATTTACACCGAGTGAGCAAGTTACACCTGCAATGCTACAGCAAGTTTGGAAGAAATTGACTTCCGATGGATGTGTGCAGGATAACTAACGAAAGCTACATACAACATCTTTAGTTTAAAGTAAAAAAACTTGATGGGTTTCCCTTCAAAGTAACACTAAACCCAACTCTATAACTTCTTTCAATAAATTTATATGAATTTTTGAAGTTTTAAAGTCGTTTCTGTAACACCCTGTACAAGTAAAGTAGTCACGAGTCCAAATATTGTGTTGAGCAGCACAGTGCTTTACTAGACAGTCCTGTCTGTTGCGATATCCTGTGGCCTTCCTCTGACCCAGATAGTCATAGGGGGAACTAGATTCCAAACCAAATATTACTCCACATTTTTCACATTGATGAACTTTGGCAGAGGTGAGAGAAGTGATAAATTATAGATGGGATCAAACCAGAGACCTTTGGATTTGTAGGCTGGCACTTTACCACTGAGCTGAGCCACACACAAATTTGAATTGCTGTGACATCTTTGGTGGTCGTAAGTTGTATATGAAGTGTGATCAGAAAGTAATGGGAATATTTTTATTTTGCGGGCTTTGGCTTTATACATCCAGTTTTCAATTTTTTTGTATTGTTGGCACACATGGCCCTGATGTATGTTTGTATTTTCAGCTGTTTTGAATGTTTGGTTTTTGTTGACAGTCAAAAACGTTGTACATGTTTTGAAGCATTCAGTGAATTTTTATTTTTGAGAAAGATGGATCAAATAATTTACATTAAATTTTGCTTAAAATGTGAAATAAAGTGCAGCACTGCATTCAAAATATTGACTGTGGGTTTTTGCAAATCTGCTGTGAGTAAGACAAGTGTTTACAACTGGTATAAACATTTCAAAGAGGGTTGGAAAGATGTTGAAGATGATGACCACCCTGGATGCCCTGGTACATCAGTTCCTGACAACAATGTGGAAGAAGTAAAGAAAATGGTTCTGGAAAATGGCAGAATCACCATCACAGAGGTTGCTGATGATGTTGACCTATCCTTTGGCTCATGACAAGTAGTTTTTTTGGACATTTTTGTCATGAAACCCCGTGTAGCAGTGAAGTTCGTTCCAAAATTGTTGAATTTCAACCAAAAATTATGTTGCAAATACCGGGTGATCAAAAAGCCAGTATAAATTTGAAAACTGAATAAATCACAGAATAATGTAGAGAGGTACAAATTGACACATATGCTTGGAATGCCAGGGGTTTTTATTAGAACCATAAAAATACAAAAGTTCAAAAAATGTCCGTGGCGCTTCATCTGATCAGAATAGCTTTAATTAGCATAACAAAGTAAGACACAGCAAAGATTATGTTCTTTACAGGAAATGCTCAATATGTCCACCATCATTCCTCAACAATAGCTGTAGTCAAGGAATAATGTTGTGAACAGCGCTGTAAATCATGTTCGGAGTTATGGTGAGGCACTGACGCCAGATTATGTCTTTCAGCATCCCTAGAGATGTCGGTCGATCATGATACGCTTGCGACTTCAGGTAACCCCAAAGCCAATAATCGCATGGACTGAGGTCTGGGGACCCGGGAGGCCAAGCATGACGAAAGTGGCGGCTGAGCACACGATCATCACCAAACGACACGCGCAAGAGATCTTTCTTGCGTCTAGCAATATGCGGTGGAGCGCCATCCTGCATAAACATCATACGTTCGAGCAGGTGTTTATCAGCCAGGCTGGTGATGATACGATTCTGTAACATATTGGCGTACCTCTCACCCATCACGGTAGCAGTTACAAAACCAGAATCACGCATTTCCTAGAAGAATTAAAGGCCCGATAACGGTAGATGTCGTAAATCCAACCCATCCCGTGACTTTCTCGTCGTGCAATGGAGTTTCCACGACAGTTCTAGGATTTTCGGTAGCCCAAATTCTGCAGTTGTGGGTGTTGACAGACCCTCGGAGTGTGAAATGAGCTTTGTCGGTCCACAACACGTTACTCAACCAATCGTCATCTTCCACCATCTTTTGAAACACCCACACCGCAAATACCTGCTACAGTCTCCATTTCGTCCTGAACTGTCTCAGCAGCATTACGCCTTGTGCTCGGTCGGCCACTACGGCGTCTATCGTCTAAACAACCCGTGGCTTCGAACTTCAAAATCATTTTCGCCACAGCTGCATTTGTCAACGGACCTGTCCCTATGGCGATAGGTTCGTAACGCTGAACTAGCACATTCCCCATTCTGATAATACAGCTTCACTAAAAGCGCCTTTTCAGGTAACGTCAACATGCTGCGACTGCTGGTGCATCTGATTCTCTCTCTCATTACAGGTCCTTTTATACATGAGTGTCATGCGCAGTCACTGACGTTTTGCTGTCCAGCGCCATCTGTTGGACATTTTGTGAACTTTTTTTCCGTTTCTTTTGTTCTAATAAAACCCCATGTCATTCCAAGCATGTATGTCAATTTTTACCTCTCTATCTACATTATTTCGTGGTTTATTAAATTTTCAAATTAATACTGACTCTTTGATCACCCAGTACATCGCTCAGAAATTGCTGAATGAAGTCAACATGATCTAGAACGTCTAAAGAAGGCTATAACAAGTGACAAAACATGGATATACAGGTATGACGTTGAAACTGAGGCCCGATCATTATGATGGAAACTACCTAGAGAGCCAAGACTGAAAAACATACGACAAGTTCGACCAGATATGAAGGTCACTGTTTTCTTCAATTACAGTGAGATAGTGCATCACGAGTACCTGCCTTATGGTTGTACAGTCAATAACTCCCACTCACACTTCATTGCTTGTTAGTGATTTTTTGACAGAAAACAAAATCTTTATTTTGCCTCAGGCACGGTATTTGCCGGGCATGGCCCCTGAAACTTCTTTTTATTGCCGAGGATGAAGAGAATTGTTGAAGGAGCTGAACTCCATTAATGAAAAGTGAGTTCCAGAAGTGCTTCCAAGATTGGAAAAAGTGTTGGCACAAACGTATTGTATCTAAGGGTGATTACTTTGAAGGGGACGAAGTTGATGTTGATGAATAAATAAAGATTCTGTAATAAAAAAATTCTGTTTCTTTTTGATCACATTTCATACAATAATAGTAATGTTCTTGATAAAATCAAATGCTGGTACAATAGTAATATGCTAGGTAGTGTCATGCTATGTCGATATATTTTCTCACTGGAGTCTTCCGTACAGAAGTTAATACAAGTCTAGAGATTCATTGAAGCTAGGGCAAAGCTCTGAGTGCAGCTACTTAAAAAGATGTGCCGGTCTATCAGTCGCAGACAGTGAGGTTATGTGAATTTGGCATCCTCTGGTGACCTGTATGCGTAGCACCCCCACCATCCCCTTCCATCCATCTCCTCCCATCCCTGGGAGACAGCGAGCGCCAGCTTGCTGGTGGAAGGTTTAAATGTGCCATCTCTTGTGTAGCCTGTGGTGTGCATAGGGTTCATTCAACGAAGATGCCCTGCACATGCCTTGTCTACCCCACAGTCTCTCCTATCTCTGTTCTGTCACCACAGTCCACACCTGCACATTATAATCGTCATTTGTTGCGTGAGATTACCCAAGTATACCAACCAAACTGCAGTCCCGCCATTGTGTGCTCAGTCAAACAATGTACCAGTGTTGGTGTATGTGTGTGTGTGTGTGTGTGTGTGTGTGTGTGTGTGTGTGTGTGTGTGTGTGTGAGTGAGACAGGAGGGCAGGGGTGTGCACGCACGTATTTATGCATTTGCTTCTATTTGCTAGCAGAACTTTCCGTAGCCTATTGACACCCTTAAAACATTCATTAGAGGCCTTCACAGCACGCACACTTATCTTTTCATAACTTAATGTTTAAGAACACCGACTTTGATGGCTACAAGTACAAACTGTAGAACAAGTGTGATACTGTAGATAAACAGCCAGTGTAGGTGAAAGATAGATATACACTGTGTCTGATAAATGTTTAAATAAATTCTTTAGTTCTGAAATAATACACTGATTTTCTCCTCCAGGAGATCACAGCGATATGCTGTAATGGAATTCAATACAAAACAAGCAGTGGATGCCATCCAAGCAGCCCGACCACATGTGGTGGAGTCTGGAGTCGAGTTTGTTACTTACCGTGGCAGTTCAAGAGATGTAAGTAAAAATTTAAAAAGAACTGACATGCCTAACATGTATAGGTAATGAGAAATGTGTCTGCAGTTTGTTGTCGCACGCCTTGCTCATGTGCCCGCGTGCTCTCTCTCTCTCTCTCACACACACACACACACACACACACACACACACACACACACACAGATTCTGTTCTGGTAAAAGTAATTAAAAAATCACCCTCTGTTTGCTGTCTAATTTGTATTCTCCAAACACTGTCCAAAGCCTTAGGATATAAGTCCAAAGGCAGCTTACCAAACACTTAATTATGAACAATCTACTATACAAGTTCCACAAACATCACAGTGCAACATTTTCTTTAATAAAAGTAGCAGACATCATAAAGCTATCTGTGAGAAGACAAGAGGTGACTGCTGTGTGATTTGTGGATTTTAGCTAACGTTGCATCCAGCGAGCAATCTAGACATTTTATGACATAGGAAACTGAGGATCGTCTGTCCTATCAGCTAATGTGCGGAAGGCTAACTGAATATTTTGAAGGAGTTACGGAGCTCGATAGGGTAACATACGATCAAATCGGCAAGACTTGAATAATTACAATTGTTAATGCTTGTCTGAGCAAAGCTGAATAAATGACCTGCATGAAAGTACACTGTTCCTGATTTTACAAAATTCTTTTGAGGGAGGTACGTAGTTAAGTATGAATGCAAGCAGAGCCGGAGCGAATACTACTAGTCCAGGCCCCAGGCCCTGACCTGCACAGATGTCCCTCCTGGACAGCTGTCTGAATTGAACTCTTCTTCGGTCACTGCCACCTCTGCCTTTGTACTGTATGGTAGGCCATATAACCACTGCCACATTGGAACTTCCGGCCACCGCTCTGCTGGGTCTTGTGTGTGATTGTGTACGGTCACCATCAATGCACTGCCATGCAATGCGGCTCTCCACGTGAGCTCACGTCACACTGTGGGAGTCTTTGCAAAATTTCTGGCCCACAGCCAAACCGAAGCCCTTCCTGTGGTGTCTCCTTTGTACTGTAAATACTTCCTACAAAACTTATTCTTTCTGGCTGCTGTTCTGTTGCCTTACAGGTATTACATTTTTTAAAATCTGGCACAAAATCTTTGATAATGTCAGCTTCTATATTTTACTTGCCAAACTTGGAATCTCAAATTTGTCTCCAAATGCTTGAAAATACGCACAAAGTCACAACGGAGACTCGTAGTATCAGACGCCCATCAGGGTTCATTACTTGGTCTGACACTCTTCTCATTGTACATCAATGATGGTTCATCAGTCTTGTCCTACTGTGAATACCACATCACCTCCAGTTATACCTAAGTGAAAAACCAATCAGTCTGAAGACAGCTATTGTGACTATCAAAGTTGACTGGAGTGCATTATCAAAATGGGCAGGAAATATAGGAATATTGTGCAATATGTCCAGAACTCTAATGGTCATTTGAGGTTAATTAACCTGAAATATTGGGAGAGACTACTGCTCTTAGTCCTGAATGAGAAATTTTAAATGTCTCTTCCTCATCAAAGAGTCTAGATATACAGGGTGGCACCCGAAATGTGTTACCATTTTGTTTTTCAATATAAACTTTATTGTCAATGCAATCTGAAAGGAACATATACTACAATGAAGAGCCGTCCATGGAGATTTGTTCTAACTCAGCACATGCTCAACATGTCCACCATTTCGTTTCCTAACTTCCTTCAAACGAACACTGAAGTTAGTGATTACCCTACGGCACATGTCTTCTGTAATTTCACTGCAATCTTGAAGAATAAGTCTTCTGAGCTCCATTAAATCACGTGAACGTTTCGGGAAAATTTTTTCTTTTAGGTGCCCCCAAAGCAAAAAATCACATGGATTGAGGTCTGGACTATTGGGGGGGCCAATTTTGTCTGTCATTGAAGTGACCTGGAAACTTGAGTGAAATGATCAGCATGTCGAAATGCTCATGTAAAAACTCCAACACAGTGTTTGCAGTATGTGGCCTTGTTCCATCTTGCATGAACCACTGTGTGTTGAAGGGCAAGGCAGCATCAAGAAGCTGTGGAATGAAGCTATTGTGAAGCATGCTCAAATAACGCTCGCTGTTCACAGTTTCTTCAAAGAGAAAGGGTCCAATAAGTCCGTGACTGGAAATTGCTGCCCACGCTGTAATCCTTGGAGTATAATGTTGTCGTTCATCAAGCACTTATGGGTTTTCAGTGGCCCAAAAGCGTACATTTTGTTTGTTAACCACACCGTCTAAATGAAAATGCGCCTCCTCTGAAAACTGAACGTTGTTGAGAGTTTCTTCCCAATCTTCCGCCCACTGAGCAAACAGTAGTCTCTGCTGCTTGTGTTCTTCAGCGAGCTTCTGTGCATGGGTCATCTTGTATGGGTACATATGGAGGTCACTTTTAAGAATGTGTTGAACGGAGTGTCTGGATATTCCCAGTTGCACTGCTGCCTTTCTACATGATTGTCCGGGATTTCTCTGTACAGCAACTCGTACCGCTTCAATATTCTCCGGCGAACAAACAGGCTTAGGCTGAGGTCGCTTCGCTTCCAATACTGTTCCTTCCTGTACAAATTTATCGTACAACCTGTGGATGATCTTCTTGCAAGGTACCCATCGTGTGTTAAACTATTGTCAAAAACGCCTCTGAGTCACAACAAGGCTTTTTGTTTCATGAAAAAATAACACAATTGCCGATCGTTGCTGTGTCATCAGTCTTCCATTGTCAGCCATTGCTGCTTACTAGTCTCCTAGTGGCAGTATCATGAATTACAAGTCATTTCGTAACTCATTTGTTTTTCCAAGCTCTGCTGGTACTGCTGTAGAGATCCCGGCGGGATATCTAATGTGCGTCGTAAATTGTGAAAGAAACAATTGGTAACACGTTTCGTGCACCACCCTGGTGATGAAAACCTAAACTGGGCTGAACACATAATTGCAATGTGCAAGACAGCATCAACATCTCTCCCTTCCATATGAAAATGTGACATCATCTTCCATTTTGGACTTAAAGGGAAACTTATACAAATGCTTATACTTCCAATTGATGATTATAGCTGTGTTATACTGAAGGGTCTTTCTGAGGAAAACTAACAGTGCTCGGAGCTGTGTTCAATGTCTGTGTACGATAGGTCTGTAATGTTCAACTTCTTGATCATATTTCACCATCTTGTGCACAGCTCTCCTGGCTGCACAAAAGTCCACAGAGATGTCTCCTTTACCATCTTATCGACATATACAATCCCTCATACAACACCTAATGAAAAGTATCTGGGCACCCTTATGTAATGTGCAACTGATGATTGGATATCACAGGAGTTGCTCCAGCCAGTATGAAAGGAGGCAGAGAGTATTGTATTGTCAGCAGACATGCAGTGACAGCAGAATGGGTCACCCAAGAGAGTGACTTTGAACACAGATTTGTCATTGGACAAAGCCTGAGTAACAAATCCATCAGGGAAATTGCAACCCTTGTTCAGCTTGCCAAGTTAACTGTCGGTGATGCGACTGTAAAGTGTAAATGTGAAGCAACAACCGCAGCTAAAACGAGACTGGGCAGATGACCAACAGGGACCGGTGGATGGTGTTTGTTAAAAATTTTGTGAAATCAGCAGTTCAGAAGTTCTTCCAGCAGTCCAGTCGGTAGTACTCGATTTTAAGCAGAAGCTGGTTTTTCATGTTTATGACATCATTTCTCCTGAACTATGTGATGTACGATCAGCAGGTCTCTGCAACCACCCTCCACAGTGTTCAATTGTCCGTGTCAGTCAGTACTTGAAGTCTGCAATTGGCTAAAGGAATCACTTACGAGTTGTGAGTTCCAAAGCGCTGCTAGCAGTCAGCTACAACGATGATTTTTACACAGAGAGCATCCCAGAGTACACCTGAGAGCTACAATACTGAGAATTGTTTCTTGGCTCTTGACAAGCTCATTGTGTAGTCTGATCAATTTGTATTTTTTTTTTTAACAGAAATTTCACGGGAAATAAGTGAAGGAAGGTACTTTATTGTAATTGCGATAATGAAATGTAACATCACCGTAAACTTCAATATTTTTACGAACACCATCACCTTTAAACCATACACCAATGGACTCCAACTGATTTATTTTTCTATGATTCCTGATACTAACCACAAATGGTACCATAGACGTAAAATACGACTGACCCATGTCCCAGTTGTACACATCGTTCAGCTGAAATGTGCGATAAACAATCACATCTCTACTATTAAAACTCTCCAGACCTGCAATAGATATCACTGCATCACCAGGATACCACACAATTGCAGCAGTGATCCAACCATTACCATGATTAGCTGCATCACTTGCGCTCCGACTGCACTACTCGTAGTAATCATCAATGGCTTCATACACCAGCTGAGAATGACTAATTCTTCTCCTACGGTGTGGCATCTCCGTTCACCATTCAGTGCTGTCGCACGCACAGCGGCACAATGACTGACGCCATCTTTCCAGGTAAATTAATCACATAGCCTCGCGCCGGCCTTATCAACTTCTGGCCACAAATAAAATTATGTGCGACTATAAGTGAAACTAGAGAGTCACATGAGCGCCACACCCAAAGTGATGTCAGCGCATGCACAGATCATGCTCTGCAGACCACAGAGATGCCCAGAGGCACCTCACACAGAGAGCATCCCAGGATACCCCTGAGAGCTACAACACCACACCATAAAGAATCACTTCTCAGCTTTTGGCAAGATCAATGTGTCGTATGATCATTGTGCATTTTAGTAAAGTTTCTTGGGAGATAGGAAGCAAAAGGTACTTTATTTTAACTGCAATAACAAAATGTAAAATTGCCAGTGGTGACGCCACTGGACAGTGGATGACTGGAAGCAAGTGATTTGGAGTGATGAATCATGCTGTGTCCTGTGGCACTCTGTTGGAATAGTTTGCGTACTTAGAGAATATTACCTGCCATCATGTATGGAACCAACAGTAAAGTATGGAGGGTGTGGTGTTATGGTATGTAGGTGTCTTGTGGTTATGATGTGGTCCCCTTATGGCACTTGAGAAAACAACTAATGCGGAACTATAAGGACACATTTTACAGCTTTGTGTATTGTGTATAGTAGAGGAACATTTCGGAGACAACGAGTGTATCAGCATGATAAGGGACCCTGTCATAAAGCAGTATCTGTGAGGCAATGGTTTGTGAACAATAACATTTCTGAAATGGATTAGACTGCGCAGAGTACCGGCCTGAAACCAGTGTACCAGGTTTAGAAATATAAAACCGAAATTTGTTTGCAACAATTATACAGCTGTATTTTGAAACTGATGAACAGTATTTTATTCAAAATAATCACCATTACTATTTATATCTCCCACTCCTCTGGCAGGCTTTGAATGCCACACCAGAAAAGCAGTTCTTCTTTTGAAGTGAACCAGCCAGTGACTCATTTTTGTACATTTTCATATGAATTGAAGTGTTGGTCAGCAAGCACGTGTCTCAGTGATACAAACAGATGTCAATCAGATGGAGCCAAGTCTGGAGAATAACCGCATGCCCTAGTATTTCCCAACTGAATGCCTCGCTCGTTTCCCTGACTCATTTTGCTGTGTGTGATGGGGCATTATCATGGAGCAATATGACTCTGTGTTGCCTTTTTCCATATTTTCGTCATTTTTCATGTAATGCTTGATTTAAATCGATCATTTGCTGCCAGTTACGATCAGTGTTAACAGTTTCATCAGGCTTTAGCAGCTCATAATAGATGACACCCATCTGATCCCACCAAACGCAGAGCATTGCCTTCTTTCCAAAGTGATTCGAACTTGTAGTAGATGTCGATGGTTTGCCTGGATTCACTCACAATTTATGATGCTTAGGATTTTCAAAATATATCCATTTTTCATCACCTGTCACTATGCGATGGAGAAACGTCTTTCTTTTGTATCTGGCGAGCAGTATTTCACAAGTGGTCTTTCAATTTGCTTGCTGTCTTCCACTCAGTTCATGTGGAACCCATTTTCCCTTTCAGCACCTTTCCCATAGTTTTCAACTGAAGAGAAATGGCTTTCTACATCACATTGAAATGTTCCACGAGTACCTGTTGGGTTTGAGTACCACCTTCATCCAATAAAGCCAGCAATTCACTGTCTTCGAATTTTTTTGGTGGTTTCCCACACTCGTCATTTCTCACATCAAAATCGCCACTTTTGAATTTTTTGAACCACTCAAAACACTGTGTTTTCCCAATAGCATGTTTGCCGAAAGCTTCAACAAGCATTCGATGCAATTCTGCAGCAGTTTTCTTCGAATGATGACAGAAAACCATTACTGTCCTCACATCATAGTTCATAGGCACAAAACTTGACATGTTCATGGGTTTCAACAGATACCGATGTATGAAACTTGGGTTACTGTGTGTTGACATTCCTCATCGGCCATTTCAGGAAGCATATGGTGCTGCAGATCGTCTTACGGGCCCTACACTGATGGCTAGCACCATCTGTAAGGAAATTACTGTTTCATACTTCTACACCTGGTAACACCTTTGGGATGAGTTAGAATGTTGACATCACTCCAGACCCCAACTCAAACATCATTACCTTCTCTTGTTCTGGCTTTTGGGGAAGAATGGGCTGCCACTCCTCTGCAGACACACAGACACGTAATTGAAAATGTCCGAAGTAGAATTAAAGTGGTCATATAGGTGAATGGTGAGTACAACCCATATTAAAGTCCACTAAAAGGTATACGGATACTTTTGATGAATAGAGTCTTTTCCCTTGATCTTAACGCTCTTGTCTGAATACCACACAAGAAACACTCATCCCATCAGAGCAAAATCCTTTCTGCCCCACTTCGTTACCCAGACACCTTCTCTGAGTCATTTTTAGTAAAGGTACCTAACAGTAGACTGATCCCCCAGGGAACTGGGCAACATATCCAGTGTCAAAAGACAGTTAATGATGTATCTAGTAAAATAACAGTAATGTCTAACTTTGTTCTGGTCACACTTTACCCATTATAATTAAGTACGTTTCTTTCCCACCAAGACCTTCCTTATTTCATGAAGTCCTTAGCTGGTACAGTAAAATTGAACTTACGGTGTCCGCAGTTTTCCATTGAATGCTGCTGCTGATAATGGTTTCCCTGGTGAAAAGTAAGCACAATGAATAATGAGTCTGATGTAGGTAGCCAATCATATTGCTAGTTTATAATTTGCTATGTTTTGTAAATGAAGTTTGCTGATATTTTGTTTCACTCACAGCAATTTAAGCTGATCTATTAGATACCGCCATAACTAGCACCTCAGAAATCTCAATATGTTATAAAAAAGCTGCTATTAGGTTCTGGCCTACCCATGCCTTTAGAAATGGTGACATATTTAGAAAAAAGGCAAATACTTCTGACAACTAAGATTTTAAATTTCATTGCTGCTCATTTCTTTCACAGCAGTTTAAACTGTGCTATTAGATCCCAACCTAACCGAAACCTTGGATATTGTGACATACTCTGAAGGAAAAAAAAGCCATGATTAGAATGAGTTTAAGCTGTGCTATTAGATCCCAACCTAACCGAAACCTTGGATATTGTGACATACTCTGGGAAAAAAAAAAAAAAAAAAAAAAAAAAAAAAAAAAAAAAAAAAAAAAAGCCATGATTAGAATGAGTGAGTGTAATTGGCTATTGTATACTCTCAGCCTATTGGTTATGACTAACAATAACAAATTGCCAACAGCAGCACACATCAGAAGAGCTGTGGGCTTCATAAGAACATTATAGCTGCTCCACAGTCTATCTAAATTTCCCTCTTTCAGAACTCAGTGTCTGAAAATATCACTTCTACTTCCACAAATACATTTTGTGTCTCTACATTCACTATTATTATTATTATTATTATTAACAACAGCATTACTATTTCTAGTGGTGGTGGTGGTAGTAGTAGTAGTATTCACTCTTAGTCGGTACCATTATTCACATTGTCATTACGTACACTATGTGATCAAAAGTATCCATACAACTGGGTGAAAATGACTTACAAGTTCGTGGTGCTCTCCATCGGTAATTCAATATGGTGTTGGCCCAACCTTAGCCTTCATGACAGCTTCCACTCTTGCAGGCATACATTCAATCAGGTGCTGGAAGGTTTCCTGGGGGAATGGCAGCCCATTCTTCACGGAGTGCTACACTCAGGAGAGGTATCGATGTCTGTCAGTGAGGCCTAACACGAAGACGACATTCCAAAACATCCCAAAAGTGTTCTATAGCATTCAGGTCAGGACGCTGTGCAGGCCAGTCCATTACAGGGATGTTATTTTCATGTAATCACTCCAACATAGGCTGTGCATTATGAATAGATGCTTAATCATGTTGAAAGAATGCAATTGCCATCCCCGAAATTCTCTTCAACAATGGGAAGCGAGAAGGTGCTTAAAACATCAATGTAGGCCTAAGCTGTGATAGTGCCATGCAAAACAACAAAGGGTGCAAGCCCACTCCACAAAAAACACAACCACACCGTAACACCACTGCCTCCGAATTTTACTGTTGGCACTACACACGCTGGCAGATGACGTTCACCGGGCATTTGCCATACCCACACCCTGCCATCGGATCGCCACATTGTGTACCATGGTTCATCAATGCACACAACTTTCTTCCATCGTTAAATCATCCAATGTTTATGCCCCTTAAACCAAGCGAGGTGTCGTTTGTCATTTACCGGCATAATGTGTGGCTTATGAGCAGCCGCTTGATCATAAAATCCAAGTTTTCTCACCTCCCGCCAACTGTTACAGTACTTGCAGTGGATCCTGATGCAGTTTGGAATTCCTGTGTGATGGTCTGGATAGATTTCTGCATATTACATATTAGGACCCTCTTCAACTGTCGGTGGCCTCTGTCATTCAACAGACGACGTCGGCCTGTACGCTTTTATGCTGTATGTTTCCCTTCACACTTCCTATCACATCAGAAACTGTGGACCTAGGGATGTTTAGGACTGTGGAAATCTCACATACAGACGTATGACACAAGTGACACCCAATCACCTGACCACGTTCGAAATCCGTGAGTTCTGCGGAGCGCCCCATTCTGCTCTCTCACGATGTCTAATGACTACTGAGGTTGCTGATATAGAATATCTGGCAGTAGGTGGCAGCACAAAGCAACTAATATGAAAAAACGTACGTTTTTGATGGTGTCCGGATACTTTTGATCACATAGTGTACATCCAAATCTTGTTGCAAGCCAATTTTTATTCTGTTAGTGTAATTTTATTACTATTCATCATATTTAAAAAAAAAATTTAAGTAACTGTTATGTGAAAGTACTGTATGTTTAAAACCATGCTCGGATGTGAGTCAGTGCCTAAAGGCCGTAATCTGATCAGATTACATAAATAAATAAATAATGTAAGAAATCATGACTGTAATTTGTGGTCTACAGATATAAATTCAAAATATGAATTATTGGGTAACAGAGGCGAAGCAAAGCTAATGCAAGCACAAAATGGTCTAGAATAACTGTCTTGCAATTTTGCAGGACCATCAGATCCTTCTAGGGAAGCTGAAGGTCAGATAGTGTGATGGAAACTGTGGAAGGGGCTGTATTACACCACATTGAAACAAGAAATTCTAATTTGCCCCTTGCCTCATGCTGTATAATAATCCTAACACAGTGCTAATACAGAATGGTGACAATACACAATATTTTAGAAGATGGTGCATGAATACGGTGTGTCTGAGAAAAGTAATGAGACTGATGATTCTTTTAACCACCAAAGTTTTTTTTTCCAATCATCATTATTGTCCTTATCAAAGTAGCTCCTTTCGGCAACTATACACCGGCAGAGTTGTTGTTCCTAGCCTTATTAGCAGCAATGGAAGGCATCAACTCCTGGGGCCTTTAACATGTCGGTCACATTCTTTTGAATGTTCTCCATAGTCCCAAAATGATGTCATTTTAATACATTCTTCAATTTCAAGAAAAACAAAAAGCCACAAGGACACAGATCAGGCGAATAAGGGTGCCTTTTGAGGTCACAAATTCCATATTGGAAGTTGCTGTGTGGCATGGGGTGTTGTCATGATGCAGCATCCACTTGGTTGCAGTGTCTGGTCTCACTCTACTCACCCTTTTTGTGAACCTTTCCAGGACATCTTTGTAAAACACTTGGTTGACACTATGTCCTGTAGGAACAAATTCTTTATGCACGATACTTTACTGTCAAGAAAGCAAATCAGTGTTGTTTCGATCTTTGATTTGCCCATTCAAATTTTTTTCGGTTGAAGACATCTCACTTCGCCACTTTGTCTCAGGATTGGACTCAAAAATCCAAAATTTATTACCTCTGATCACACGACTGAACCATTTTTGGCCACTGGCAATCCTCTCGAGAAGATCAATGAGCACATTTCTTGGATTGTCCTTATGGAGACTTGGACTGAACACCGGTCTACACAGGCAGAACAACACAGCAATTGCACATCACTCACAATGTTGTCCATCTCTCAGCTTTTCTCACACTCCTTGTATATCCACAAGTTTTTGTAATGCAGCTGCAATCCCCTGATGAAAGAAGTTAAGTGCAATGACTGCAGGACTGATACTGCTGAAGCCAGTGCCTGTGTAATACTGAGAAGAATGAATAACGAGATAGAGAAAAACTTGTCTTTGGTTCAATTTGGAGTCTGAGACTTTGGATACCGTTGGATGTACGAGCATGTTGATAAAAATAATGTTGACAGAGAGCCATACGTATCCTTTATAGGCTGGAGGAAAATACGTTTAATTGACTAAATGGAAGCTGTTGACTAAGATATGGGAAACAGATACAGAAATAGGAAAAGATAGGGAGAGCAGGTGACTAGTAAGAGTGTGATATGACATGAAAGTTTTCTGAGTACCGTACTAGGGTCAACTGACTCTGGTCGCAGAAGCCTATGCATTTATAAGAATGTCATACTTAAAACAAAGTGACAGTTAGAGTGCACAAAAGTCAAATAAATATGAAGAGGGGTGTGAGACAATGCTGAGGGGTGTGAGACAATGCTGCTGCATTCCTCCAACCCTCTTTTATATCTTTGGCCATAGACCTCTGAACGAAATCTTGATTGATATAGGCAGAACAAAAGTAGGTGAAGGGAGAATGAAAGTTACTAAATATGCAGATAGTCTTAGCAGAAACTGGAGTAGGTCCTCAGGAAATAAAAATAACAGGCAATAATAAAAAAGGGAAAAAATTTTAGTGCATAATTCAAATAAAATAACACTACAGGAAAAAAAAACTGTGGAACAAGTGAATGTCTTCACTTTCTTAGGAATCATACTTTATGCTTGTGGAAGCTACAACAGAAAACAATGAAAGGGACAGCTTATGGAAAGGAAGAATTTGAAAAATACAAGAACTGGGTACCAGAAGAACACAAGAGATTTTTAAAATGCGATATTTGGAGCTTATTTATTATGGTTCAGAAACTATGACAGAGAAGAAAGAGGAGCAATATTTGGAAAGCTCTGACATTGTTTAGAAATGAAGAGAACTAACTGGTAAGGCAGAATTAGGAATTATGAAGTGTATTAAAGAACAGTCCTGAAGCGTGCCAGAAATGGAAAATGAAAAGGGGCAGGACCGTTCTAAGGAAAAACTGTTTGGAAAGATCCATGCCAGGTATATAATATCTATCAGACAGCTGAGGGTAAGTGTAAAATTTGTTGATCTGGATGTGAAAGACTTGAGACTTCAGGATAAAAAAAGCTCTAATTTTTTGACTTAGTGATCATGCATTTTATACAAAGTTTTCCAAGGAGTAGAAAATTTTTGCTACAAGTCACACTCTGTTTACATTGTGAAAACCACTTTGTGGAGGGGCACTTGCTCCTGATAATTGATTTTTCTGTTGATCACAAAAATTTATTAGTTTTCATCATATTTTGTAACCCTTTGCAATATAATCACCAAGAAGATTCTCTTTTTGCAATTCAGGAAACACTAGGTAATGTTTCTCCCAGGTGAAACTAACTTTTGCTTATTTCTCTACTGTATACATAACTGCCTACAAGAAAATGAAAGAGACCTTTGGAGAAAAGAGAACCACTTGCATGAATATCAAGAGCTTGGATGGAAAACCAGTTCGAAGCAAAGAAGAGAAAGCAGAAAGGTGGAAGAGAATCTCTACAAGGGCGACATACTTGACGGCAATATTACGGAAATGGAAGAGGATGTAGATGAAGATGAAATGGGAGATATGATATTGCATGAAGAGTTTGACAGAGCACCAAAAGACCTAAGTCGAAACAAGGCCCCGGGAGTTGACAACATTCCATTAGAATTACTTATAGGCTTGGGAGAGCCAGCCCTGACAGAACTCTACCATCTAGCGAGGAAGATGTATGAGACAGGCAAAAGACCCTCAGACTTCAAGAAGAATATAATAATTCCAATCCCACAGAAATCAAGAGCTGACAGGTGTGAAAATTACCGAACTATCAGTTTAGTAAGTCATGACTGTAAAATACTAACACAAATTCTTTACAGACGAATGAAAAACTGATAGAAGCCGACCTCAGGGAAGACCAGTTTGTATTCTGTAGAAATGTTGGAACATGCGTGGCCATACTGACCCTACGACTTACCTTAGAAGATAGGTTAAGGAAAGACAAACCTATGTTTATAGCATTTCTAGACTTAAAGAAAGCTTTAGACAGTGCTGACTGGAATACTCTCTTTCAAATTCTTAAGGTATCAGGGGCCAAATACAGGGAGTGAAAGACCATTTACAATTTTTGTAGAAACCAGATGGCAGTTGTAACAGTCGAGGGGCATGAAAGGGAAGCAGTGGTTGGGAAGGAAGTGAGACAGGGTTGTAACCTATCCCCATTGTTATTCAATCTGTATAGTGAGCAAGCAGTAAAGGAAACTAAAGAAAACTGTGGAGAGACAGCAAAGGATCTTGAAGAGCAGTTGAATGTAATGGAAAGTGTCTTGAAAGGAGGATATAAGATGAACACCAACAAAAGCAAAACGGGCATAATGGAATGTAGGCGAATTAAATCAGGTGATGCTGAGGGAATTAGATTAGGAAATGAGACACTTAAAGTAGTAAAGGAGTTTTGCTATTTGGGGAGCAAAATAACTGATGATGGTCGAAGTAGAGAGGATATAAAATGTAGACTGGCAATGGCAAGGAAAGTGTTTTTGAAAAAGGGAAATTTCTTAACATTGAATATACATTTAAGTGTCAGAAAGTCTTTTCAGAAAGTATTTGTATGGAGTTTAACCATGTATAGAAGTGAAACATGGATGATAAATAGTTTAGACAAGAAGAGAATAGAAGCTTTTGAAATGTGGTGCTAAAGAAAAAAACTGAGGATTAGATGGGTAGATCACATAACTAATGATGAGGAGGTTTTGAATAGAATTGGAGAGAAGAGAAATTTGTGGCACAACTTGACTAGAAGAAGGGATCGGTTGGTAGGACATGTTCTGAAGCATCAAGAGATCACCAATTTCGTACTGGAGAGCAGTGTGGAGGGTAAAAATTGTAGAGGGTGACCAAGAGATGAATACACTAAGCAGATTCAGAAGGATGTAGGGTGCAGTAGTTACTTGGAGATGAAGAAGCTTGCATAAGTAGCATGAAGAGCTGCATCAAACCCGTCTCTGGACCGAAGACCACAACAACAACAACAACAACAACAACAACAACGACATACATAACTGAATCACAAGTAAAGACTTTACAGGCTTGACAAACTGTGTTTTGTAAAGGTACTGATATGTATAGTTGCAGTAGTATTTTGTTGCTATTATGAAATAACTGTCATCGTATTCTGAATGTACAGTAAGTTCAACATCATGTGAAATGCAGGTGGAACAAAGGTAGACAGAGTTCTGTGTAACATATTTCCTATTTTGTTTCAGGTTGACACTTCGTTAAACACAAGACTGAAGGACAGGATCATAGTGAAAGTACAAAAAGATAATGGGAAGTTAACTACAGATGACATACAGCAGTATTTTGCAAACTACGGCCATGTATATCACATAGAACGAGTGATGCTCACTGGAGTAGAGAGCGGGTCTTCCACGTACGTAGTCAGCTTCGAGGACTACGACTGTGCCGACGTGGCTTGCTGTAAGTACTGTCAGACGTGTTATCTTGGCATTAATGGCTGGACACAGCCCCTGACTACTAGGCTCGTTCCATACATACTTTGCAGTGGGTATGGGGCAGGGGGTTAGTGGAGATTGATGCAGATTGTGGTAGCGAAGCACATATTGCGAGAATAACTCGAACCTTTGTAGTTCAGAAAAGCTAGTGTCTGGGGGGGAAGGGTACACATGGCACATGTTGTGAAGCACCTACTGAAACCAAAACAGGTATATTATGAAAAGGCTAACCCAGTAATTAATAATTGTATTTGATCACAAACAGCACCTCTGCAATGTCCTCGCTATGTTGTAAGTGTCAGCTGTGGTCAGAATAGTGTTCTGTGTAGTTGTGAGTGCGTTATTTCAGAGCTTAGTTAATTTGAATGAGGGTAAATTGTTGGTGCTTGTATGATGAGTGCTTCCATAACCGTGGTAGCCGAAGTGTTTGGTTTTTCAAGATGCACCATATTGAAGATTTATACTACATACAGGGAAAGCAGAAAAACATCATCCACAGGGTCACAACGCTGATGAAAGTCATGTGTTGAGTGATCGTGATGGATAGTCACTGAAGAGGATTGTGACAAAAGTAAAAGGATGATAGGTGTAAAAGTTGCAATATCACATTTGAGAACCCTGCAGCATCAAAAAATTCCAAAAGCACTCATTGGTGATGTAAGTGCCTACAAGAGGAAAACCTAGTGTTGGAGCCATAAAACTTGGGATAATGGAGCAATGGAAGACTGCCATTTGGTCAGATGAGCCTCATTTCACACTATTCCCAACTTCTGGTCGAGTTTACATCCCGAGAATGAAACACGGCAGGAGTTCAGCGACGATTTGGGCAGCCGTACCATCGTATTCCATGAGTCCCACAGCAACTCTGCAAGATCACGTTACCTTCAATAATTATGGGCTGGTTTGGATGATTACATCCATCCCATGGTGCAGTGTTCGTTCCTCAATGATCATGCTGTGTTCCAGGATGGCAGATCCCCTGTTCATACAGGTGGTGTCATCTAGGACTGGTTTTATGAGCACGAGGATGAATTGTTGCACCTCCCCTGCCAGTCAATCACCACACCTTCATATTACTGAGCCTTTGTGGTCTATTTTGGAGAGCAGGGTGTTCAATCGCTATCCATCTCTCATCATTGTTTCCTGAACTTGTCACTATTTTGCAGGAGGGATGATGTAAGAGTCCCTTGAAAACCATACAGGACTCGTATTTAACAATTTCGAGATGACTGGAAGCTGTTTTGAATGCTAATGATTTCCCTGCACCTTATTAGGCATGGTAGTGTGTCATGCTCGTGATGTTTTCAAATTTTTGTCCATCCCCTGTACCTAGTTTTCTTATTCTATGCTTTGAACTACTTGCTGATACAAGAGATACACTTAGATTTACTGTTCTTTGGAATGACTTCTACATTTTGCCTCTGTCTTTGAAAGACAGTGTAACAGCAATCTGGAGCCACCCGACATGTTACAATTACAGTCCCAACCCTGTGCTGTGGGCCCAATAGCCATGTTGCACACATTCTGTGAATGTGCGAACCATGTGGCCACCCCGTCCTGCTGGTATGTACACTACACCTGGGCTGCCTGTATGTTAGCTGTTTGCCTACTCCAGCCCTCTGCTGTCCACGGGCACCTGGCTGTTCCCTGATTGGCACTCGAGCTGAAACAGCCCAAGCAAACTATGAGCTCCTCGCGAGTCCTCGAAGGCCGAAGGAATGTGTAACGTTCACGGTCTCTACCCTAGGCTTGCAGTGTGGGGAGCTTGTTGTGGTCAGTACAACGTTCTCCTGGTCGTTTTCCAGATTTTTCAAACTGTGGAGCCATTACTACTTGGTCAGATAGCTCCTCAGAAGGCATCAAAAGAGTGAGCGCAGCCCGTACCAGTGCTCCCTCTGAGTAAGATTGCTTGTCGGTACCAGAAATCAAACCCAGATCTTCTGCATGGCAGCCATTTAGGCTGACCACTCAGCTATGAAGGTGGACTGGAACAGCTTGACATAATTCATAGTGTGATTCTTATTAACATTTAAAAACCTCTGAAGTGATGTAGATGACGCTGAGACAAGTAATTTAATAAAAGAAACATGGGGCAGCAGACATCAGGAAATACCCCTAAAGCAAATGAGAAATATTGAATGTGTGACATCAGCAGGTGATGTATCTCACCACATGTGCAGCAGTTGAGCCTGTCGGTCTGTCACACCTGATCATCCCAACACTAGTCAAGTATTCACATCGGTGTGGCTCCAGGACTGCTTGCCCAACTTTAGTGTGTGAAGCTCATGGTTCAAGTCTTTTGTCTGCAAGGTAGTATTTTTTTTTTCACTAAGTTAAACAGTTATCTGTCTACACTAAGATTTGTTATTTTATTTACCAGTCTCACTGCAACCTCTGGTTTATTGCAAAGTACAATACAACAAAAACCTACCATATTGTGTCACAAGTAAATGAGTATAAGCTTTGAAACTGCACTGTTAGCAGTAAATGACCTTGCTTTCTTTACTAAATAATGTCTGTAAACAAAAAAAGAATGGACAAAAGGAAAGAAACACAAAAAAGAACAGCTTTGCCTTGGTTGCACTGAGAACAATACTTCTGTAACTTCTATGTTCACAGCAGATCACACAAACAAAAGATGTTCAAAATTTCCACCGTTTGTCCAAATGCAAGTATTGCATCATCGAATCACCCCTTCGTGGCCAACCCAACTGCTGCACATGCAATGATGTAAGTCATGTGCTGATGTGATATGCTCAAGATTTCTCACCCACTTTTGGCATATTTCCCAACATTTGCAGCCCGTACGAATCAGGAACTTTCCTAGATTCAGTAATTTTGATGCAGTTAATATATTACATTGACTTAAATACAAATGATCATGATTTGAGCATATCCTATAATTAATATTATGTAATTGTAAATATGGGTTGTATGACAAATGTTTTCGGATACACAGAGTGAACTAGAAATCTACCAAGTATCTTTCAGAGATGATAGTATGGACAAAAACAAGAAAAACATATCCAGTAAACATGGACTCCAAAGTGCATACCTTAAGAGCAGTGAGCACCACGAAAAATTCTCTTCTACCAAACAGATATTCTTATCCCTTAAGGTATGCATTTTAGAGTCCTCCTTTGATGCTTACTGGACATTTTTTTCTTGTTTTGGACCATACTGCCTCCTCCAAAAACACGGAAAACAGAGCTGTCAGTAGAAGAGATGTGTTCAACAGTATGGAAGATGAACAAGTTCTCACAGCTCTTAAGGTATGTGTTTTGAGCCTATGTTTACCAGATTTTTTTATTGTTTTGGTCCATACTCCCACCTCTGAAAGTTTGTAAGTGGAGTTCTGGGTCATCTTGTGTAAAGATGTTTTTGATTTGTGGTCATTGTGCCTCATTATAGTTGTTTATATTGCACATAGGTACCTAATGGTAGTTTCCTGTTTGACTGAAACTGATAGTTTTAATGAAGTGATACGCTTATTGGGACAACCCATGTATGAGGTCTGTTCAAAAAATTCTGGAACATTTATAATTTCGTGCCAACGTTGCATAGGAGCATCCCTGCACACACCTGTGTTTAATGTGTAACTGCCGGAAGTTTCATTGTTGTATGTCTGTTAGTTATCAATCAGTGCTACATTGGTAGAATGTTGTGTCATACAGGTTGCAAATTTTGAGATGACAGAGCCAGAGAAACAATGCATCTGCACTAAATTTTGCATGCAACTCAAGAAAACTTTCACAGAGATACACCAAATGATGCAGGAAGCCTACGTTGTGAGTACCTAAGCTGTACTCGGTTTTACGGACGGTTCACAGAGTTTAAATATGGCAGGATGTAATTTAAAGATGACTCTTGTCCAGGGCACTTTTTAAACTTCAATGAAATTGTGCATTCCAATCGAAGACTGCCTGTCTAAGAGATTGCAGAAGGATCTAATATTTCAGTTGGATCATGTCATGAAATCCTGACAGTGTCTTGGAATGCATTGTGTTTCTGAAAAATTTGTCCCATGGCTCATGAGTCAAGAGCAGAAAGACCTTCACCGCGCAATCTGTGAAGAGTTTTTGGATCATACAAATGAGAATGAGGTGTTCCTAATGAGAATGATAATTGATGAGATGTGGGTGTATAGTTATGATGTTGAGACCAAAGTTGGGAAAAGTTCTCCAAGACCCAAAAAAGCTTGTTGGGTCAGGTGAGGTCAGGTCAGGTCAAATGTCAAAGCCATGCTAATAGTTTCTTTGATTTTGAAGGATTAGTTCATCATGAATTTGTGCCAAACGGACAAACTGTTAATCAGTGGTACTATTGGGACATGTTGCAATGCCTCCAAGAAAATTTGAGAAGGAAACGGCCTGAAACGTGGGGAGACAATTCATGGCTCTCGCATCACGATAATGCATGTTCCAACTGTACTGGTTGTTATCTTACTCATTTCTTAGGTAACTGAAAAATTGTTTGTAGAATCTTACGTTGTATAGTGTGATAGGACAACACTCTCACCACTTGTTTTTGAATGGGAATAATATGACCAGTCCCAGCACAATTTCAGCACGAATTATTTTTTTAGTAGTTGCTTAAAGATTACACACTGCAGATCTCATTTGTCTAGGGGGTTTCATAGTTTTCTTTGTCTGCAAAATAATCATTCCAACATCAAGCGTGGCCTGGGTTTTCTTCTGTTTAAATAAACTCCACTGGATTGGAAATACTTTCAGCTAAAAATTATATTTATTTGTACTTTTTGCTAGGAACTACACCATTTTCATTATCAACATTGATAATCTAAATCCATTATCCTTCACTTGTCAGAAAAGCAAGTCCGTTTTCCTACAAGACTGAAAAAAAAAAAAAAAAAAAAAAAAAAGTGGCGGGCAAGCCATCATGTGTCCAGAAGCTGCAAATATTCCCACTTCCTATATACAGGGTGTTACAAAAAGGTACGGCCAAACTTTCAGGAAACATTCCTCACACACAAAGAAAGAAAATATGTTATGTGGACATGTGTCCGGAAACGCTTACTTCCCATGTTAGAGCTCATTTTATTACTTCTCTTCAAATCACATTAATCATGGAATGGAAACACACAGCAACAGAAGGTACCAGTGTGACATCAAACACTTTGTTACAGGAAATGTTCAAAATGTCCTCCGTTAGTGAGGATACATGCATTCCACCCTCCGTCGCATGGAATCCCTGATGCGCTGATGCAGCCCTGGAGAATGGCGTATTGTATCACAGCCATCCACAATACAAGCACGAAGAGTATCTACATTTGGTACTGGGGTTGCGTAGACAAGAGCTTTCAAATGCCCCCATAAAAGAAAGTCAAGAGGGTTGAGGTCAGGAGAGCATGGAGGCCATGGAATTGGTCATACTTTTTGCTTCAGATAAACCTTTTCTCCAATGGTCGATTACATTACACAACATATTGAAAAGTGCCGGCACGACGATGAACACAAGAGCAGAGGAGTCGGGGAGACGTGGTCAGCCATTTGACTAGGACCACACCATGACAGGAGCGGCTTCTGCGAGAAAAGAATATAAGTGCTGCTCCTGCCAGCCTCGGACGCACAGTATTAGCACAGTACTAGACCCAGAGAGTAGCAGACCAGCACAGTTTTAGACCAGGACAGTAGAAGACGAACACTAGTAGAAACCACGCTTTAGAAGAGAGCATATCCATTGCTTACATGGACATTGTATACAGCAAAGAACACTGACTGTTTGCATGTCACCCATTGCTTGTGACAACTCGTAAATTTGAAGTTAAGTATTGTCAGTCTTCTTTATTGTAATAAAAACTATTACTGTGATTTACTTGAATTGTTGTATAGCTATCCGAGAAAGCAGTATCCTACAGGCACCCTATAAAGAAACAAGAGGGCAAGACCCCACAATGCACCCGCACATTCATCCCTGTTGGTGTGTGACTATTACACAAAAAATGTAATCACTGTGCTGACTCACCTTCCGTACTCTCCAGATTTGTCCCTGTGGACGACGTTTTTTTATTTCCAAAGTTGAAAACCCAATTGAAGGGATGAAGATTTACAATGGTAGACAACATAAAAGAAAATTTGCAGATGGCACCTCACATGATCCAGCAGGAGGTGTTCCGAGATTGCTTCTGGAAGTGTAAATGGGCTTGGGAGTGGTGTGTCAAATGTGGAGGAGAGTATATCGAAGGAGACCATGCACAACAAGTAAAAGGTAAACATAGAAAAATTTTGTAGACAAAGTTCTGGAATTTTTTTGGACAGACCTTGTATTTTCATAAATATTTAAAAGCTGCATATCACCACCACCTTAAAAAATGTGTATTTATTTATGTGAAATTTACATGCTATCAATTTCACTGCCATATGTTTCCATCAAATTCACCATAGAAGATACCAGAATCAATATACATCTGAAATAGGGCTATCCACAAAGTAACTCCATTTTCATGTGCCATGGGAAACCGTAAATGGACAGAACAGCTGCTATACTGACTCAAGCTGTAGGTCAGTATTGTCAAATCCAGGGACGGGCAGGAATCCTGCACGTGTGCGGTGCACTTGCACGTGTGCAGTTAACAGGTGTTCAGTGTGCACACAGGGGCATGCTGGCCACCCACTTCTCTCCCCTCCTCACCATACCGTCTCTCTGCCCCTTCCTCTGTAATGCGTTTTGTTTACTAGCTTCCTTTATTGAATGAAGGAATAAGGTTGTTAGGAGTGCTTGAAAGAAATCATGGTTTGAAAGAGTACCTATTACCTAAGATACGTTTTATTTAATTATCACAGGTGGAGTTTACAATACGTTTAATGTCTGGATCAAAATTTCTACATAAAGACAAATGCAAACAGTTACGTAAACTTTCATCACTGATGTTTGCTCCTAATGGAGACTTATTAATTTTCATAACAGAAAAAAAATCTCTCACAAACGTATGTCGAACCAAGCACTGACATTATCTTCGCGGCTTTATGATGGAGACGAGGAAAAACTTGCTGTGGAAAGTCATGATAAAAGTCTATTACACGTGTTGCCAAAAGGAACTTGTCTCTCAGGCGAGAATTACACTGTAGATCTATTAATTCCATTTGCAAATTGGGGTGAATATCATCTACAGAAACAGCAAATGGTCTCGAGGACCATTCAAAAGCTTGGGATAAATATGATATATCCCCAAATCGCTTGATAAAGTCCTCTTTTATTGCACTAAGTACGGAAACATATTTTTTGGAATTCTGTTCTCGCACAGTAGACAGAGTAGGGAAGTGCACTGCGTTCCCTGACGAGAGCTGTCGTTCCCACAGCTCAAGCTTGCTAGAGAAAGCTTGCACCTTTTCAGCCATTTCACAAATTAGATGGTTTTCTCCTTTTAAACTTGTGTTCAATGCGCATTCATGCGTCCAGTAATGCCCACTAAAAATGTACGGTCGGCAACCCACTCTGGATCTTCTAACTTGTGGTTGTACCTTCCTTTGTCCTTTAAAAACTGATTTATTGGTATTCTTAGCTCAAAAAATCTTTTGAGTACATTACCGCGGCTAAGCCAGCGGACTTCACTGTGGTATGGTATGTCACCGTACTTTTCCTCAATTCCAGCCAAATATATGTGAAACTGTCTATGTGTAAGCCAGTGGGATCTCAAATAATTAGCTGCCCGAATAACCACTTGCATGATGTCCCCCAGTTTTGCTGCTTTTGCACGAAATACTTCTTGGTGCAAAATGTAATGGATGCTGTACAATGATTCTTCTGTACGCCGTAGCTTTTTTCTCAGTAATCCGACAAATCCCATTTGTTCCCCTTTCATTGCAGGGGCTCGGTATGTAGTCACAGACACCAAACGTTCCCAGTTTAAGCCAGCTGAATCAACAGCTTCTTTAACGACTTTTAGGATGTCTGCGCCGGTGGTCGTGCTTTTTAAAGATATCATATCTAAGAAATCCTCTGTTATGTGCAGAGCAGTGTCCACACCGTGGACATAATCACTAATTGCGCGGTGTCTGAAATATCTGTGGACTTGTCAAGTACGATGGAAAATGCAGTAAACTGCTGCACTGCACTCCTTAATTGACAGTAAACGTCACGTGCCATGGCACTTATACGACAACTTACAGTTCGCCGAGAAAGAGTGATAGCTCGAAATTGGTTTGCATTCAGTGGGCAAAGTAAATCAGCAGTGTCATTGATGCACTCCTTTATAAGCTCACCTCCAGCAAATGGTTTTCCAGCTCTCGCTATATTAAGCGCAATCTTATAACTTGCACGTACCGCTGGGCTATCATTGTTGTCGTCCTGAAAAATTAAAAACAGCTCTCCATAAAATTTTAAATCAGTTAGACGAGAGACATTACAAAAGGAAGTCGCAGATCCGACAATAAATTGTACTCGTCCTTGTGAAATTTATTATAATGGCGTTCAATACTAAACTTCCCCTTACCAGTGAGGATGTTGCCACTTATTAAACATTTTGAAATTTCACATTTTTACACAAAGAAAAAATGATTCTCCCATTCCTTTTTAAAAGATAGCAAATCTCCACTTCTCCGTTTCCTTGATTCACTCTGCATTTTCCGGTTCTTGAAATACAAAATTCACTACGTAGTGGTCGCTTCGCATGAACGCCCGCAGCTTAGCCTGGTACTACACTACCCCAACTTGCCGGCTGTCCGCCACTGCCCCGGTCGACGATTGCACGTGAGCAGCACATGTGCAGTGCTGTGTGCTCATGAGCCGCGTGCAACGTTTGCCCACCTCTGCTCAAATCTGTGATAGTGAGAAAGCCATGTTGCTTCACATTTCTGTACAGTAGATGTTCAAAACAAGTGCTGAATTGAAAGTCCTGCCAAATGTGAAATCTGTTCTGTAATATGATTTTAATGCCACTGCACAGTCAGCAATGAACTGATTAAAAAACTGACAAAATATTTCACAATATTTCAACTGCCAGACAACTTTTCACATATTCCTCAGCATTTTTTTTGCATGAGATTGTGACTAAGCAGTTAGAACACCATGTGTCCTCTGTCTGTCGGATTGCAAAACTCTTTTCAGAGAACCACAGAACTCAACAGATGACTGCTTGTTTGATCTTTACCTTTCATTACAGAGAAGACCTGCCAAACAGATAAGGATTCCCCATGATAATGTGAAGACAAAATGACAGTCAGTGTTGCGGGGTTGTACTGCCTTTCCCAAACAAACCAATGAAGACATACCAAACTCTGTAAACCCGAAATGTTACGGCTACTTTTGTGTGTGTGTGTGTGTGTGTGTGTGTGTGTGTGTGTGTGTGTGATAAAGGGATCTTGTTTGGTTTTATGCTGTGTGAAGGACAAACAGTTCTAGAGCCTTTGTGTTTCATTAAGAAAAATGAGGAAAGCCATTCAAAACAAATGAAGCATTGTCTTTACTACTTGTGTGTGTGTGTGTGTGCGTGTGTGTGTGTGTGTGTGTGTCCACCCTAGAGTACAGTCTCAGCTCCAGGTGATTTCTGTTGCTTCATGGGCACAAAAAAGTGTCCCAACTTCCACTGTTTAGGCTCCTACAAAGAATTACTGGATGCTGTCATAGGCTTGTGTCTGAATTTTATGGAGATGGGATTTATCAACTTCTTAAGCATTGTGATGAATGTCATTTTAACCCTACTGGATCTTGTTGACCTCCATGACTTATTCAATTAAGGATGGTTAGAAGAATGCAACCACCCACAAATACTTTTAAGAAGTTTTATTTTAATGCACTACATGTTCTGGACCATTATGCCCATCTTCAGGCACCTGCATGCACATTCCGCAAGCCACTGTGTGGTGGGTGGCGGAGGGTACCCTTTACCACTACTAGACATTTCCTCTTCTCTTCCACTCGCATATGGAGTGAGGAAAAAATAACTCTCTATATGCTTCCATATGAGCCCTAATCTCTCTAATCTTGTCTTCAAGGTTCTTATGCTAAATTTACATTTGTGGCTGTAGAATATTTCCGTATTCTGGAGGCACGAGAATCATTTGGCAGTCAACTTCAAATTCCGGTTCTCTAAATTTACTCGACAGAGTTCCCCTAAAAGAACATCATCTTCCCTCCAGGGATTCCCGTTTGTGTTCCTGGAGCATCCCCGTAATATGTACGTGTTACTTGAACCTGTTAAAAACAAATCTAGCACCTCCCTCTGAATTTATTCAATATCTTCTTTTAATCCGACCTGGTGCGGATCCCAGACGCTCAAACAGCAGTCAACAAGGGTTGCACTAGTATCCTCCTTGGTCTCCTTTACAGATGAACCACACTTTCCTAAAATTCTCCCAGTAAATTGAAGTTGACCAGTCACCTTTCCTACTACAGCCCTTACACACTCATTCAATTTCATATTACTTTGCAACATTACGCCTAGATATTTAACTAATGTGATTGTATCAATGCTGTACTTGAACATTATGGGATTGTTTTTCCTACTCAACCACATGAATTTAAATTTTTCTACATTTAGGAGTACCTGCCATTCATCACAGCAGCTATAAATTTTGTCTAAGTCATCTTGTATCCTCCTACAGTCACTGAACAACAACACCTTCCCACACACCACAGCATCATCGGCAAACAGTTGCAGAGGGCTGCTTACCCAGTCTGCCAGATCATTTATGTATGTAGAGAATAACAACACTCCCTCTTACACTTCCCTGGGGCACTCCTGACAATGCCCTTGTTTTAGGATTGTCAGAGCTTGTCATCTGCTCCTGTACTTTCTAAGGATATTTAAACAATTAATACCATTTTGTATGCCGTATGGATGGCTTGTCATATTTGCAAACAAATTGCTATTGTGGATTCACTTGAGAACATATAAACTGAATGAGTTGTGTGCATTTACCTTTGCTTCGGTGTATGCATAAGAACCAAATATGAGACAAAACACCTTTACCAGAACAAATGTTAAGTGCACATTCTCATTCTTGTTATATGTTATCACTTCTATGCACATTAATACATTTTACTGCATTATATAAATCATCCACACTTAAAATGAAGTAGGTCAACTATGTAAATATTCCTATGCATGACAGGAATACACGTGCTGCTAACATTCTTGATAATAAAGTATCAGTTTGGCCATCCGGAGATGAGCAGCAAGGCCCAGAACCTGTCATGGCAGTAAAGATAAAGCATCTTAAAACATATGATAAATGCTTCAACACAAATGTTGATAATGTAGAAAAGCAGTGCAAAGGTCTACTGATAAGATTTTATAAACAAATTTGTTTCAACCATTCCAGTGTTTCATATGTGGCCTGGCAGCTGCTACTTTGTGTTCACATGCATGCATGATCGAAGGAAGAGGCACTGTGGCAACTACAGCCGTTATGAATGATATGGAAAGTTATTCGTAGTTGCAAATATGAAAAGCTATGAGCTGTATAAGGGAATGACAACAATGAAAATTTGTGCTGGATCAGGAATCAAAGGTGGATTACTCACTTTATGTGAGTGGTTGCCTTAACTGCTTTTGCTATTAGTGCACGGCTCACAACCAGACCCAAATTTCTATACATCGTTCGTTCCTGCGTCACACCCCATACTCGTACACACATTGTGTGATTTTTGTACAGGGGAGGACATTTTATTTGAAAGTCACTGCCCAGTATCAGCAAATAAATATGACATTGCAGTGCCTGTGTTGTTAAGAAAAACAATGCAGTGTTCCGAGGGACATGCAGTGGCCGCCTTAACCACTTTGGCTATCCATGCATGATACATAGCCAGGCACAAATTTCCATACGTCATCATTCCTGTGTCACAGTTTGTACTTATGCGCACATTATGTAATTCCTGTACAGGGAATAGCAACCACTCGGGAAGTCTGGTTTCGAATCCCGGTCAGGCACAAATTTTCATTGTCATCATTCTCTGATACAGCTGATGGTTGTTTGTATTTGCAACTGCAAATATATTTCATGTATTTCATAATGGCTGTAGTTGCTGCAGTGCCTGTTCCTTCGGACATGGGTGCAAGTCCAAAGAAACACTGCATCATTCTTATTAACAACACAGGCAACTGCAGTATCGTATTTATGCGCTGATACCTGGCAGCAACTTTCAATTAAAACCACCTCCTCTGTACTACGGGAACTAAATAATGTCTGTACTGAGTACAGGTTGTGATGCAGGAATTACAGTGTACTGAAGTTTTGATCTGGCCATGTACTGCACACGAATAGCTAAAGCAGTTAAGTGACTGCTTGGATAAAGTGGAAAATCCGAGTTTGAGTCCCGGTCCATACAAATTTTCATTGTCGTCATTCCCTTATACAGCATTTCATGTCCTGGATATCTGTTTTTCATCTATGAATTTTCAATCAATTGACACCCACACAGCTTTCTTTTACTATGAAAACTGCAAGAAGAAAGGAAAATAGGTGCGAGGGCTACAACAGAGAAAGGCAACGGAGGGAATGTGACTGCACCCACATGAAGAACTGCCTTGTGATGGATAGTGTTGCCATTGACAGAACTGGAATAGGGTATTCCTGGTGGATGTAGAGGAGGGCCAGGGAACAGATCCGATTAAGCGGTGAATGAGTTCGACTTCCTCACTAATGCGTCCGCTCCACTTGAATCCAGTAATAAAGAAGAAAAGCTGGTTGGAGAAAACAGAGATTGGACCTGAGTAAAACTTTTCAATGGGTACAATTAGTCTGTGGGTAACTCAGAGTTTCTGAAGGTGCACTTCTCTGATTATCTCCAGCACTATCATAGCAGGCGATGAGAAAACGAATGATGTTGTCTTTTGATGAAAGTCACTGCATGGACATTGGCACTGCGTGTTCTAATAAATGTTATCTCTCATACAGAGAAGCAGGTATGTTGAAATTTATAGTGACTTGCAATTACAAATAAAATAATTATCTTTAAGCACGTCAAAATTTAGGTCAAATATAAGGTAACATTCTTGGAAGAGCAGAGTGCTTTTGTGAATGTGGGTTTGCGCATTCAAATTCAGCACTGTGATGATCTTACAGTTCAGGGAAGAAGTTACAGAGTAAAAATATATTTGAGATTAGCTTTTTTATGTTTTTGTTCTCAGTTGAGTCATGCATCTGACTGGAGTACAGTAGGCTTAGTCTACACTGATCAGGTTAATTGGAGATCTACTGAAGTCATTTAATTTGTGCTGCCAACAAGTATTTATAGAATCAAATTTATATAATTTTGAAAATGTTTTTAGGCCTAAAAGTAATTTTGCTAATGAAGAAATAGCTGACATGGTACTAACATATAGAGAATATCACCAGATACATAAAAGCAGTAGAATTAATTGAGAACAACTATTTCTGGAAAAAGGGAAAGAAAACAAAATTATAGTGTTCAGTTCATTGGGGGAAAAAGAACAAGTAGAGTGCCTGCATCTTAAAACATATTGATTATTATTTTAAGAGGCCATTGTGACTTGTTTGTCAGAGTGAAAATACAGTGTGCTTCAAAATGAACATACGGGTTTTAAGGCTTGGTAGAATTTATTAAATTCGACTTATAATTATAAATAACACATCAAATGAAGAGCAGCTCAAACAGATTTGTTTGTGTATCCAAGCACAAAGGTAAGAGTCTGGTACGACCAAGAATGAATGAAAAACATTTTGAATGAGTGAGAATCTATCAACTGTAGTCCCAAGAAACCAGTTCGTCTTTGTCGTTTGCAGTTGTTACAAGCTCTAAAGCCTACGTACTACGGCTTATGTGCCAACTTCGCAAACAAAATTTTGCTGCATGAGATGAACATTTTCTGGACCGTGTCATCTTCAGTGGTGAATGTAAACACAGGTAATGTGTGTCTGGGAGTAAGCAAATCCCCACGAGATGGTACAGTTGCAACAAGACTCCTCTCAAGTTTTTCGGGGAAGTAACTGTAACTGGCATTTCTCAGCAGAGAAGTGGTGTGCCTTCTCACTGGCATAACTCAGCCTGCGACTGGTTAAACGACTTTGTACCTGACTGCTGGATTGGCCACAACTGGATGACAGACCTAGTTTTATATGATCTTCATGTTCACACACGATCTGACCGCATGCGATTTTTGCCTTCGGAGGTTCATAAAGGATGATACGTATCTGTCTCCGTTACCAGGTGATCTATCCAACTTCAGAAACAGCACTGTTGCAATGATCACTATAGACATAATGATCAAGGTTTTGGAAAAACTCGCCTATCGACTTGAAGTGTAACGATGGTGCTCACTTTGAACACTTTTAAGAAAAACTGTTATAGTTGCTCTTTCATTTGATGTATTATTTATAATTGTAAGTCAGATGTAATAAATGCTATAAACCTTAAAAACTGGATATTCATTTTCAAACAACCTGTACGTTATCAGTATCTTCTGTGTATCAAAAAGTATCTCTTGCGCCCTATTCAACAAGAGGATGATGAAACCTCAACATGTCTATAAAAACAGGTCCAATGCCTCCACTAATGTATTACTCAGGTATCTTAATGTTGGTAAGATATCAGAATTTCTGCCTTTCTTTTTTCACTTGTTGGTATAACTGAAAAGAGGCACCATAGTCTGTCTCACTCATTTGGATGTTTGATCCTTGAGGTTTTGTGTCCAGGGACAGACTAGTGGAATGTTCAGGGACAGACTAGTGGAATGCAGATGTCAGATGTCATCTACCAGAGGCTGTGACAGGCGTGAAGGAAGATTATGTCATACTAACAGTCAAACAGTTCCAGATGTGACATTTACTGTGTGTGTCCAGCTATTAATGACAATGTGTTGTACCTTTTTCATTCAGTTGCCATTACTTCAGAAATATTTGTATTTATAATTTATGGTGCTTATACATTTATATGTTTTTTCCTAAAACAGTAAACAGTCCACATACTATCAAAGGTGTGGAGAACATAACCTGTGAAAAGATGGAAGACGATGAACTCCTCTTGTCGGGGACAGAGATGGACCCCATTTGCATCGAGTACGATAGCGATGTGGAGGAGGTTCCAGTCGACGACCCAAAGACGGAGCCATCTTTTACACGGCAGAATGAGGAGCTGAAAAGCCTGGACGAACCATCCACAAGTGGCTTACAGTCCAGTGGAGGGAAGCGACTGTCGGGTGAAGGGGCCGATGTGTAAGCATGTGGCTTTTGCCAGAGACAACTGTTATTTGCTTATCTGTATGTGTTTACTGAGACACATTTTTAGGAAAAATTTCTGTTTGTTTCTCTTGAGTCTGGCCTGAGCAGCCGGAGATAGCAGTTATGTGTGTGTGAGGTGCGCTTGCTTGTGTGAAAGCGTGAGAGTTCTAATGAAAGCTTTGGCTGTAAGCTTAAGGTGTAACAGTCTTTTTGTTGTGCATGTCTGCAAGTCAAATGTGTCATCTTTACAGTGAGTTGCAATCTATCCTTTCCATATCGTTGATACTCCAACCTGGACCTGCCATTGATTGATTTTTCACTTATTATTATTATTATTATTATGCATTCCATCATTCTACGTCTTCATCTACATCCATGCTCAGCTACCCTCTGTGAAGAGTATGGCGCAGGATAAATGTTTCTTCTAACTTTTTCTATTTTGATGATAAGTGTTGATGGATGTGTTGATCTGTAGAATTACCGCAGGTTAATTCTTGAAAGTATGTACAATATACCGGTATATTTATTGGTCAGAATATTTCCTATGATGAAAGGACCCTGCTAATCAGTGCCTCTTCAACCTTGCATCAGCTCTTCTGAGCAGATGTCATCTCCTTTTGCATCGAAAGACACTGAAAGAGCTTCATGTTGTTCGGTGCATCCACTGGAACAACACATTGAGACAGTTTGAACTCGATATATTGCCTACGGTATACAATTCTAAATAATGATAGAGTAAATACATCTGCATATTCCAGTCATACAAGAGAATGTGTGTGTATCAGAGTCCATCAAGACAATAACCATTGGTACAAATATATTTCACCACCATTTGTTCTCCAATGAGCATTTCTTTATTGTCACAGAGATCATATTCTCTCCGTGCCCTTCAGCCACAACACCACAGAGCAGACAACCCACTTAGCAGGTAGAGGCACCCGCTTGTGGCTGCTCAGACAATAAAACGTCACCCAAAAGTGGGGCACTTTCTATTGCTAACTATCAGTCAGTGGAGAACAGGGAAGTGGGGCATCTCATTCCCAGAATGATATGTCACCCTTCATGGACACTTCACATAGTACCACATATTGGGATTTTTTCTGTTCAGTTTGCATGTGGAACATGGGAGTAGTAACTACCTAAAGCCTTTGTGCATGCTGTAATTAGTTTACTGTCATATTCCGTGCAGAGCAATACATAGGGGGTATTCCTTGATTTATCACTTTATTGTGATTCCTGGAACTTTGTAAGTAGGATTTTGCTGGAAAGCATACAATCTTTCTTCAAGCGTTTCCTATGGTGTTACAGCCCAACTCTGCAGTTTCTAAGTTTAACATGTTGGAATTTTCAACTGATTAGTTCAACTGTGCTCTTGTTTCTTTCAGCCGGGACATAAGACACAACTATCTTGAAATAAACTCGTTAAATTCTTTCTTTGTTCAATTAGCAAATTTGTAATGCCAGGAAGAGACTGGATTGGAAAATGAATCCTTCAGTTGTTCTTCTAAAACTGCTGTATTTCGTGATAAGTGATCAAACATGATGTATATCACTGAAGCATGTTTATGTTTAGTAATCTCAGGATCTGATATCGATCTACAAATAAACTCAGAAATTGAAATAATTCTCCCTCATATAATAAAATTAATGTATCTTAGTAGGTAAGCTCATTCTATCATTCCTCTTGCAAAAGAACCAGCACTTTTTACTTCTTGAGTAAGCACACTGAGAAATAACTTCCACTTCATAACAACTTTATTAGCATCGTATAATAACATACGGGTGTCAGTGGGCATGCAATAATGAGTAAACTTTAGAACAAAGATTGACTTAATATACCAATGCTTTCAATTAAATCTCGAAAATATTCAGAGATCAACAACAGTTGGCAGCACAATCTTCTTGGAAACACTGGCCTTCGCTCCAATGCTGGCTGCCACAGTGAAGATGATACTATGTCAGCGTATTGTGTCATCCACATCATCAACATATTCCAAAAGAAAACTAGCATTCACATAATATACAATTACAATCAATTAAAACACAGTACAAACAACTTTTCAATCAATCAACCAATATGGTATGATTTCTTTACAGGGTGTTTCAAACCTTACAGGTAACATTCAAACAGATGATAGTGAGTTCACAACCGATTACGTTGAGATAGGGAACCAATGATTGGAAATGCATATTTATTGTGTTATGGATGACATATACAGCATATACCACATAACGAGTGGCATACCAACTATTTCTTTAGGAGTGGGGGTGGGGGGGAAGCATACCTATTTACTGATTTCGACTTTCAGCAAAACCGTTTAGAATATGTGGATACCGATAGCGTGGGATGTTGTATTAGGTGATCAGTGATATGCTGTTCTACAGAGAGAAACAGCTCATTATTGCTAAATATGGACCCAATTTTATAGGTCATGCTCTTGCAATTCGTTGCTTTAATTTTTAAGAAGACATTATTTATCTGGGAAGACATTGGTCCTACTTTGTTGCGAAACCATTTCCGAAAAGGAGTTAATATTTAGTGTAGAGTGCAAATATTGATCGGCCAGAGAGAAATCTTTTGTTATTATTATTATTATTATTTTAAAACCCTGTGCATCACATCTTAATGACAAAAAGAAAAATATAATTTGTTTGAAAAAGAAAGAGGCATTTATTTTGTTTTTATTTGGACTGCGTACAATTTCGAAATGTAGTTTTCCTTTTGACAGTTCGGGAAACAAATTCTTTCATGACATTCTAAGATTAATTTTTCTAGCCCTGACTTGATGAACATGGAGGAGTAGATAGGTGAGTCTTAACTGAGTCATTGTTGGTCTGAGGCAAGTTTTAAGTCGTCTCAATGTGCTGAATGACCTCAGAGGGCGCTGACACTACTGGAACTATCGGAATCGGAATGATGAGGCGAATAACTTCCTGAAAGAGTTCTTTAACCCTACTAGGTTCAACATTAAGTTTTCTTCCAACAGAGGGTACATTACATGGTCGTATACCAGTCGTAATGGTTCGTAGCATTTCACCTGTCCAGGTTAAAGTCGGTTATATGTACTTCAGGCAATTTGTCCAAACGTCGTGTAGATGGAGAATGTGTTTTGAAAGACATAATAAGTATCTTGTGGACATGGGATGGTCGCTTTAGATCCTCTTAGTTGAACCTTCGATCATCTCATTCAGAAGGAGAGGTCAAGAATTTCAAACAGATATTTCCAAAATTTTTGTTCTTGAGACAATTTTTAAGGGAACAGATGGTGTTTCCATGTGTTGCGATTTTGATGGTATTTTTCTCAGCTGAGAGATATTTGGGTCTTTCATATTTAGGTTGTTAGAATAATTGGATTTCTCTAACAGCACATCAAATGCTTCCATAATCCTAAAATTTGCAAGAGCTACTTATAGCACCTCTGCAGAATGTTTCACTCTGGATGCATTAAAATTTTGGTTTTGTAGGGATCTGGCCAGTTCTTCACACAAACACTTCAGTTGCTACCGTTATATAAAAAATAGTTTCAAACTTTGTGAATTGCTTTGCATAGCCCCTCAGGAGTGGCCTTCTTTTGTCTCTAACTGAGCTCGGGGTACATTCAATTTTTCATCACCATTTTCGGGACCCACTCATAGTTTTCTCTGAAACGTGTCAAAGATTTAACTCTTACAGCCCATCACTGGACTTAGTCATTGAGCTTTTGGGTTTGGATTCATCTCATCAACATTAGATGGTAGCACAACATCTATATACATGTTTTTAATTTTTGCAGATTCTAGAATTATATGTGAGACGTCTTTCACAGTTACAAGTACATGGTACATTGAATCACAGCTTTTCGGAACATCCTGTAGTGCCGGATACACACAATGATTGCTGCAGTGGATGTAACACTTTGGCTGGCCTTGAAGAAGGATTTCCTTCACACCTTTGTTCCAGCCACACATATTAGCTGCACCATCGAAACAGTGACAGTCTTAGAAGGATGTCTTTAATGGTAGTTGCCAGCTTCTGCGCCTTGTTGTCTGGTGCATAAAACCAGAAAAAGTTCTTTTATTTCGAGTATCTCAGTATAAACACAACGTGCACAAAGAGTGAACTGCTCCTGGCTCGCCAAGCCATAATTCTGTAAAATGGGTAATTTTTTTATTTGTTACACAATTTCTGCTGTATCATATGGGCCATAATTTCCAGTACTTCATTTTGTATCCTGGCACCTATGAATTGTCACGGCATTTGTCATATCTTCAGTTCTGGCAATCATACTTCCTCTCATCGAGAAGTGTCATGAGGTTCCCAGAGACCATTTCATGACCTCTCAGTGTGTTTCCTATTCGGCCTAGGAACGTGAGCAGACTGATAATTCCTAGTGAAGAGTTCTAGCTTTCTACTGATCAGTCAGCAGATGTTGCGTGACTTGGGCAATCACAGGTGTGCCATTTTCATGTTGCTGAATAATTACGAGAGACACTCTATGAAAAAGACTCTTCTCGTGTATCTTGAACTTTTCCGTAGCTTTCTTCCAGTCACAGAAATCATCTTTAAGAAAAGCCGTCTGTTTCTGTGATCGTCTGTTGTTCACTAAGTTGATGGACTGAATGCAGTCATAGTAGTAAAAACCGCCACTCTTTTCTTTGTAATGTAGCCATGGATACTTAAGCTTCTCTGATGGGTGACATTTTGTTTCAAACACAGGTATACTTGAAGTAGAACCCATTGTGTTTTCACATGGGAATAGGGTGTCTGCATGCTTTGGCAGTCCTGCCACAATTTTATGACCATCGCCTCTACCCGAAATCGTTGAGGAATAAAAACATGCAACATGACGTATCTCGCACACATTACACTAACATAAAAATAGCTTTCAACAAGCGAAGTATGTTAATGGTGAGACATAGTATAATATGCACAAACACAGATAGAAACACTCATAGTTGACCATAAAATATTTAGCTTACCAGTATCAATGCTTGTGCTTCCATGTAAGTATCTTCGACTAGTATTACTGCTATCTAACTGAGGCTGGCCATTGTCATGGGTAACGCTAATACAAACAATCTGAGGGTTTTTAATGCTACTACAACTTTCAAAAACATTCCTTGATAGATTTTTGCGACAATGTGCAGTACCACATGTAAAATAACCAAATAGTAATAATCATATATAAATATCAGCCATGGATCGATGTACACATAAAAAGAGAACGAAAAGTTAGATAATGAAATTTAATAGTGACCTTATAACTCACTAATTGTAGTGTCACAAGTAAGAGGAATCACTGTAAACATTATCAAACATCTACATAGTGGACTATGAAGAGGCTGCAAATCAAACCTTAAAGCAATACTGCAGTGTAAACAGAAGAACATTAACATTAGACCTAACAAACAAACTTGTACAATTCATACCAAATATATTGCAAATGATGATTTATTAGATGGAAACCCACATGGTAAATAAAATGTTTTCAGCTGTAAAGATAATGTGTACTACCACATATGTTCAATGATGAACTGTTTATTTGACATTCAACTTTTAGTTGTTAAATTAAGTTACGCAAATTGAACAGTGTCTGTACCATTACATTAACATTTGTGATGAAACTGGTATGAAATACAAAGAACTCAAATCTCGTTTTCTGTGTACAAATGCTTTTCTCAATGGCTGTATAACAGGCAAGAATGAAGCCACACTCATGTATAACACTGTACTTTTCCTTTCATAAGCTAACGAATGGCATTAATATACTTCCGTTTTATGATACATAAAAACATCTCAGTATTTATTGTACAGAGACCTACTCATTTCTTTGCGTACTATTATTTGCTGAAAACCTTGTTTCAGTATCTTGAACTGTTTGTGTGCTGTGACTTGTCACGTTGCACTATCCATGGCGTGCAGAAACTTATCATATGTGGCGTATCACCAACACAAACAATCCATTTACTCTAAAGTGATGTCATTCTTCATTGCAAATTCTTCAAATTACGTTCAATGAGTTATGGTTCTTCACTGTCAAGCGCGAATGTTCGGCTGTAATATATCAATATTTTTATGAAATCACACAAGAAACGTTCCATAACTAAAAGAAATACCCCAAGCCAATCCATAAACATCATTTTACTTAATTTTTGTGTGCAAATAGTAAAACTTTTTCCGAACGAACTAATTTCAGAAAAGGATGTAGCTTTGCTTCATTTCTATAATACAATGCTCCATATGACTGAAAATTCGGTTTCGGCTTCCGTTGTTTCGCGTTCATGGCGAGAAAGTTTTCTATAAGCAGTCCGCAACAATAATGCCATGTCTATGAGCCAGTGGTAATGAATTGCGACAATAAATCGGATAATAAACCAATGCATACTAGACTTCAAGATAAAATTATCTGTAATTCCTTAGTAAACCGAGGACTGTTGTTAACATGAAAGACATAATCTAATCAACAAAATAATAATTGCTACGACTGGAGTGCATTGCTTAACTACTATCGCAGAGGTGATTATGAGAAATGTGGCCCCTTAACAAATCAGCATGTCTTACGTACTCCAATGAGACATAAATGAGGGATGTTTGTTACTAGGTCAAATTAATTAAAATTTTCAAACTGAAATTGGAATGTAGTGCGTGTCATGAACTACGAACTTCATAACGGCTTGCTACATAGTAATGGTTTGAAACATACGTCTCACTTTTCCGATCCTGCAACAGCAGTGGACTTTTTTCTTGCTGTGGAATAAACGGGTGATCTGAGTACACTGTTACGATGCCTAATTTCAGGACAAGCTGTAATGGCTTATGGAGGAATTTTCTTGCCATGCTACACCTACCTCAAACGCATGCGTCCAAATACTAGTTTTCTTGCAACTTACAAGAATTATTCCATCTTAGTTCTCGATTCGATGTTATATGTACGTAGTTTGGACCTCTCTGTAGAAGTTTAACTTGTATTGTTAATACCGATTATCGACAACTTTGTTGATTGAACCTCTACTTGCTTTGTTGTAGTGGTAGGGAATACTTATTCACCGACCGTTGTTAATTATTTGTGGAAATTATTTCCATTGTATCGGAAACAACTGACATCTCTTTGCAAATACTTACAGGTACACCATAGCTGCCCCCTCTCCACCGCTTTACCAAAAAGTCTCCCTAAGAAGTGTGGGAATGTAATTACAGTTAAGTTCTTCAATGACCTACAAAGAACATTTAATATTGAGCTAGAAAAGACGTAAAATATTACATACCTTTCACCACAGAGGTTCACGCATATCACATCGAAACTGCAAATCAAATGTGCGTGTCTTTATTCTGTACAGAAAACTGGAGGAAAATCACTGGCTAGACTGCACGTTTGTTACTAGAGAAACAATGCATGGCGATGTACCTACGGCGTGAAGGCATGATGGTCGTGAAGAGCGGTAGGGGGGGGGGGGGGGGGTAAGAGGAGTGTTGGAATACTGCCTCTCCTCACATTTAGGCTATCTCGTTGTTTTTATTTTCTTAAATGTTGGATCGTTCGTAGAGTGCGGCGGGCATTGTCGTAGCAGCGAGCCAGGTCAGGCGCACCAACTGCTGTTTGAGCATTCGTATCGGAGTTTGTGATTTTCGACAGGACCGCACGGGGCTTGTCACTGCGTGATCACGAGACTAAACTGATCAAAAAAAGTTTTTGCACCCCCTCAGATCTACGAACGTGTCAGGACTTGGATTCAAGGGCAACAGAGCCAGGTCAGGTGTACCGACTGCTGTTTGGGGATTGTTGGACTGTTTTTGTCATTTTTGAGAGGACCGCACGGGGTTTGTACGTGCGTGACCGCTATACTAAACTGATCAAAAAAAGTTTTGCACCACCTGCAAATCTGCGAACGTGTGTGGATTTAGATTCAAGGGGAAGCGAACAGTAAGTGACGAGGGTGGTTTTGAACAGTATATTATTACGGAGGTGCAGAGGATAACTTTTAACAACGTAAAGGGACAGCAAAATCAATTTTTTACTATCAATATTTCTGCTTTAATTCTGGCGCTCCATCCCCAAATTGGGCGCACTGGACAATCTGTAGTTGGCCTATACGACATAGCCGGTCCTGAGGGCTCCATCAGTCTCAACCACAGTTCGAAAGTGCTATGCAGAATTTTTTACGTATGCATACGGAGGCTGTCCCGCATTAAGAGTCACAGACTAAAAAAATGGGACGAAGGGAGAGGACAAAATGTAGTATGTGTTACAAGATGCTTGTCAAAAGCAAAAATCGCTGCCTTCAAAAATACTGATTCCGTATTTCGTGACGGCAGCATGGTTTATTCACTGGCTCTGCCTATAGATCAGATAAAACTCCAAGCGAATTTGGTGGGGATGGGGTTGGGGGGCAGAAAGCTTATCTGGCCTCCTCCCCCCCCCCCAGAATTACAGGTGGTGGGTAGTGCTACTGCTCTCCCTGACGCTGCTTTCCCCACCCTCTCTCCCCGCGGCTTTACGGTGTTGAGCATAATAACATCGTAGCTCATCGTAGTTGTTCAAAGTTATGACTGCCAGTATCAACGCATGCATGGCAATGGTGTTGTTTGTTGTACTAGAAGATAGGCAGCTTGAACCCTAGCATGCACGTCTTCGTCCATTTTTAGAGGGGTTTCGTATACCTATGTCTTGATTTAATCCAAGACGAATAACTCCAGAGTTGTGAAATCCAGAGATTGTGCTGGCCATGGGACAGGACGTCCCTTTCCAATCCAACAATGAGGATATATGTTGTTCAAGAGCTTGTGGACATTAACATCGAAGTGGGCAGGTGCAGCGTCGTGTTGAAACCGTGTCCTTTCACGGACAACAAGGGATACGGTCTCCAAGAGCTTTGGCAGCACATCTCGCAGGAATAACAGGTAATGTGGACCAGTCAAAGAGGGAAGCAGCAAATAAGGTCCTGTTAGGGATCTTGGACAATGTCCGCCCATGTGTTAACAGAGAATTGTTGCTGGTGTCCTCCAGTGTGGGTGGCGTGAGGATTGTCCTCACTCCATACATGACTGTTGCGCCTGTTGAAAGCACAATCACAAGTGCAAGAGCCCTCATCCATGAACAATACAAATTGGCTGAAGTTTGGCACTACAGAGCTGCTGTGGGTAATCCAGGACAGAAGTGAAAGTGGGAACTCAGAATCTGTTGATCCCAGTGCTTGCACACATTCTTTGTGATAGTGGTGTGAATTTGTTCCACCAGTACTATACAATCTGTATACTTCAAAGTGCGCATTTTGCGGACAAGTTGATGGGTGCTTATTAATGGGTGGTTGGCCACACGATCCATCCCTCAAAGTCTGGTGTTCGAATATGTCTTTGGCAGGAACCTTGACTGGCTCTTTGTGGCATGAACGACCTCGTCACTCGTTAAGTTGGTATCGACAGGTATAAACATCTTCCACTTAGGATTGTGCATGTTTGGAAAGCATTATCTGTACATTTGAACTGCTTTACGGACACCACATCCTGCCACACGATGCCTGCCAGCTCTCGTGACTAGTAACAGTGCATCTTTGACTACGCATTGTGCACTGTACACAGTAACACACCTCACCATGGACACATGACAAGCTGTCAGATGCAAGGGATAACTGATACCTGGTATAGCGGTGTGTGCGCGGCACACGTTAATGCGCCAGTGCGATGCCTTTGGTCATAATATGACACACATGCTGTGAGCTAATTTGTGTACAGTATGTCTGTTTGCTGGTCAGGCGTGTACGGTGCTTATCACCTGCTACCTATTCCAGTGTACAACAGACACCCAGTATGCTTACGAGAGTGCAGCAGAACTGCATACGCTACTGCAATATATGCACTGAGACTGGAGGTCGTTGCTTTGAACAATTACTCTATTGTTGTATATGGTGTATGCTGTGTATGTCCATTACACAATAAATGTGTGCTCCTTCTCACTTTAAATTGTTGTGTACCCACTATCACCTGTTTCAATTTGATCCAAAATATATGGGACACCCTGTATAATATGTCATCTTCTCGACTACAAACGCTAGCAGAGGTTGAAAATACCGCTTCAGCTGTAAATTTCTTTATTTTCACACGACCGGTTTCGGACTGTTATAAGCCCTTCTTCAGGTGTCGTAGCTGTGCTGTGGTCCTCGAGCACCAGCACCTGAAGATGGGCTTATAACAGTGCGAAACCGGTCGTGTGAAAATAAAGAAATTTACAGCTGAAGCGGTATTTTCAACCTCTGCTATAATGCTCAGTTGCGGATGTTCCTCCAACTGGATTGTTTGTACATGCGCCATGGCGGTGATAGATCAGTGTGACCCTTTTTGATATATATTCAGTATTCCTTATGGGCTCTTATTGATAAGAGTCATACCTACTTGAGCAATATTCTAGGATAAGAGTTTTGTTAGCAATCTCCATTGTAAGCTGAGCATATTTTCCCTGAATCCTAACCAGTAAACCAAAGTCTGTCACCTGCTATACTTACAACTGAGCCTATGTGATCGTTCCACTTTATATCCCGACAAATTCTTATAGCCAGCTATTTGTACAATTTGATTGATTCGATTAGTTACTCATCAATGTTGAGCCTTGGGAAACTATAAGGGTCAATCATAAAGTTTCCGTTTGTGTCTGGGCATTGATGCAGCTTATATGCAACATGGTGCAAGTCTGATGTGGATATACAGGGCGGCCCATTGATCGTGACCGGGACAAATATCTCACGAAATAAGCCTCAAACCAAACTACAAAGAACGAAACTTATCTAGCTCGAAGCGGGAAACCAGGTGGCCCTATCGTTGGTCCGCTAGATGGCGCTGCCATAGGTCAAACGGATATCATCTGCGTTTTTTAAGTAGGAACCCCCATTTTTTATTACATATTCGTGTAGTACGTACAGAAATATGAATGTTTTAGTTGGACCACTTTTTTCGCTTTGTGATAGATGGCGCTGTAATAGTCACAAACGTATAAGTACGTGGTATCACGTAACATTCCGCCAGTGCGGACGGTATTTGCTTCGTGATACATTACCCGTGTTAAAATGGACCGTTTACCAATTGCGGAACAGGTCGATGTCGCGTTGATGTGTGGCTATTGTGATCAAAATGCCCAACGGGAGTGTGCTATGTATGCTGCTCGGTATCCTGGACATCATCCAAGTGTCCGGACCGTTCGCCGGATAGTTACGTTATTTAAGGAAGCAGGAAGTGTTCAGCTACATGTGAGACGTCAACCACGACCTGCAACAAATGATGATGCCCAAGTAGGTGTTTAAGCTGCTGTCGCGTCTAATCCGCACATCAGTAGCAGACAAATTGCGCGAAATCGGGACTCCCAAAAACGTCGGTGTTGAGAATGCTACATCAACATCGATTGCACCCGTACCATATATGCACCAGGAATTGCATAGCGACGACTTTGAACGTCGTGTACAGTTCTGCCACTGGGCACAAGAGAAATTATGGGACGATAACAGATTTTTTTCACGCGTTGTATTCAGCGACGGAGCGTTGTATTCACCTTCAGCGGTAACGTAAACCGGCACAATATGCACTATTGGGCAACGGACAATCCACGATGGCTGCGACTAGTGGAACATCAGCGACCTTGGCGGGTTAATGTATGGTGCGTCATTACGGGAGAAAGGATAATTGGCCCCCATTTTATCGATGGCAATGTATGCTGATTTCCTACGTTAATGCTTTACCGATCTTACTGCAAGATGTTTCACTGTGTGACAGAATGGCGGTGTACTTCCAACATGATGGACGTTCGGCACATAACTCGCGTGCGGTTGAAACGTTATTGAATAGCATATTTCATGATAAGTGGATTGGTCGTCGAAGCACGATACCATGGCCCACACGTTCATCGGATCTGACGTCCCCGGATTTTTTTCTGTGGAGAAAGTTGAAGGATATTTGCTATCGTGATCTACCGACAATGCCTGACAACATGTGTCAGCGCATTGTCAATGCATGTGCGAACATTACGGAAGGCGGACTACTCGCTGTTGAGAGGAATGTCGGTACACGTATTGCCAAATGCATTGAGGTTGACGGACATCATTTTGAGCATTGATTGCATAAATGTGGCATTTACAGGTAATCACGCTGTAACAGCATGCGTTCTCAGAAATGATAAGTTCACAAAGGTACATTTATCGCATTAGAACAACCGAAATAAAATGTTCAACCGTACCTACGTTCTGAATAAAATGTTCTCGGGTTGCCAACCGCGTCATTTGCTTAAAACTACATGAGCTTTCGGCCAAGCACTCCTTGGCCATTGTCAAGTGTTATGACTGTCAGTGGGCTGTTGGTGCCCCGTTATATACGCTACCTGCCGGCTGTGACGTCACTGGTGCCCGTGACATTGCCATATACGGGCATGTTTTGAGTCGGCGTTCGATGTGCCCTCTTCAACCGCGCGATCGCTGGATCCCACGCAGCGCTGAGCTGCAAGCCACCGTCTCCATTCAGGATGTTTGCGGTAATTTTTATTTCAATAGCTTCCTTTATTAAACTGTCCCAGAAGCCGTTAGTGCGAGCCACGACAGAGGTATCGTCAAATTTTATGTGGTGAATGTTTTCTAACGCATGCTCAGCTAACACAGATTTCTCTGGATAGCGTAGGCGATATTACCTCTCATGTCCTTTCCTGCGTTGTTCCATTGTTTGTCCGATGTACTTTTGGCCACACTCACGAGGTATTTCGTAGACTCCAGGTGTTCTGAGACCTACTGCATCTTTAACTGGTCTCAGTAATTGACAGATTTTCATTGGAGGCGTGAAGATTGATTTGATCTTGTGTCTTTTCAACGGGCGGCTTATCTTGCCCGACGCAGAGTCACAGAATGGCAGCAAAGCAAGTTTCTTTTCCTGCTCTTCGTCGGTGGTCTTATTCTGATATTTCTCAGAAATCACTTTTTTCACTTGATGGGCGCTGTAGCCGTTATTCCTGAAAACCTTGCGTAGGTGGCTCAGTTCATGGGGCAGGTTATCGTCGTCTGATATTACTCTTGCACGATGCACCAATGTTTGTAATACAATGCTCTTCTGTGCTGGATGATGATACCTGGTGGCGTGCAGGTACAGGTCTGTGTGAGTGAGTTTTCTGTAGACGCTGTGGCCAGTAACGGCTACAGCGCCCATCAAGTGAAAGAAGTGATTTCTGGGAAATATCAGAATAAGACCACCGACGACGAGCAGGAAAAGAAACTTGCTTTTCTGCCATTCTGTGTCGGGCAAGATAAGCCTCCTGTTGAAAAGACACAAGATCAAATCTATCTTCAGGCCTCCAAGGAAAATGCGTCAATTACTGAGACCAGTTAAAGATGCAGTAGGTCTTAGAACACCTGGAGTCTGCCGGCAGTGGCGACCGAGCGGTTCTAGGCGCTTCAGTCCGGAACCGCGCGACTGCTATGGTCTAAGGTTCGAATCCTGCCTCGGGCATAGATGTGTGTGATGTCCTTAGGTTAGTTAGGTTTAAGTAGTTCAAGTTCTAGGGGAGTGATGACCTCAGATGTTAAGTCCCATAATGCGCAGAGCTATTTGAAACTGGAGTCTATGAAATACCTTGTGAGTGTGGCGAGAAGTACATCGGACAAAGAATGGAACAACGCAGGAAAGAACATGAGAGGTACTGTTACCTACGCTATCCAGAGAAATCGGCGTTAGCTGAGCATGCGTTTGAAAACGGTCTCCACATAAAATGTGACTATATATCTGTTGTGTCTCGCACTAACGGCTTCTGGGACAGTTTAACAAAGGAAGCTAATGATATAAAAATTACCGCAAACATCCTGAATAGAGACGGTGGGTTGGAAGCTGAGCTCAGCGGCGCGTGGGATCCAGCGATCGCGCGGTTGAAGAGGGCACACCGAACGCCGACTCAAAACATGCCCATATATGCCAATGTCACGGGCACCAGTGACGTCACAGACGGCAGCTAGCGTACATAAGGGCGCACCAACAGCCCACTGGCAGTCATAACACTTGACAATGGCCAAGGAGTGCTTGGCCGAAAGCTCGTGTAGTTTTAAGCAATTGACGCGGTTGGAAACCCGAGAACAGTTTATGCAATGTTATCGCCGCGAGACTCTGCATTCGCACAGTACCTACGTTCTGTATTTTAATTTTAAAAAACCTATCTGTCACAGACTGTTCGCCTAAAATTGTGAGCCATACGCTTGTGACTATTACAGTGCTATGTATTACTAAGCGAAAAAAGTGGTCCAACTGAAACATTCATATTTATTTACATACTACATGAATATGTAATAAAAATGGGGGTTTATTTTTTAAAAAGGCAGTTGATATCCGTTTGACCTATGGCAGCGCCACCTAGCGGGCCAACCATAGCGCCATCTGGTTTCCCCCTTCAAGCTTGACAAGTTTCGTTCTTTGTGGTTTTGTTGTTTGGCGCTTATTTCGTGAGATATTTGGCCTCGTCAGGATCGATGGATCACCCTGTATATCTGTTGGTGAATACGCGTGCCTATATGTTTGTTTGGCGCTTCAATGTATTTTCATTATGTTTCCAGGTCTCGCAAGAAGTTTTGTGGCTACAATACATTCGAGAGGAACGTACGCACACCCCAGAATACTACAATGGCGAATCCGATTCCGAGTGTTTCACACTTACCGGGAACACGGACGCCCACAGTTACGAACGGTAGGATCGGATTGTACACGCCACAGGGCGGTAGCAGTAGCGGCGGCCAAGGCAGCGGCACGAATTCGTGGCACACGCAGGGAGCGCCGGGCAGGCCGTTCTACAGAAACCCGGTGCAGAGGCCGCTGCAGAGCGCCACCCCGGCTCCGCGCGCCGGCGACGCCGCAGGCCGCGACGGCGGGCTCGCCGCCGCGGTAAACGGAGCGGGGCCGGGGCAGGCGCAGGCGCCGGCGGACGCGATGGCCAAGGTGGGCGCTCTGCTGGCCAACGCGGTCCAGCGCGGCGACGACTTCCGCAAGCGGCAGGCGGCGGTCCGCCCGTACCGGCCGCAGATGCAGCTCCAGCCGCGGCCGCAGCGGCCGCCGTTCCAGCCGCGCCTGCCGCAGTGGCGGCGGCCGCGCCCGCAGCACTTCCAGCCGCGCGAGGAGCACCCGTGGCAGCCCGTCAAGCAGGAGCCGGAGTCGCCCACCGGTCCCCAGAGGAACCTGCCCGTGGGCGTGCCTATCCCGACCAGCGGTACGTGGCCCGTCTCCTTTCAACTGCACAATAATTCTACATCTACATCTATACTCCGCAAGCCGCCTGACGGTGTGTGGCGGAGGGTACCTTGAGTACCTCTATCGGTTCTCCCTTCTATTCCAGTCTCGTATTGCTTGTGGATTGTCAGTATGCCTCTGTGTGGGCTCTAATCGCTCTCATTTTACCCTCACGGTCTCTTCACCAGACATACGTAGGACAGCCGACTGGCGGTTCTAGGCGCTACAGTCTGGAACCGCGGCACCTAAAGAAGTACCTATACAAATAACAGAGGTACGAGAAATACAAAGTGATGACAACGTTTTGTCTGCAAACTTCTGAAGGAGGTCACAGTTTTATCTGCAAATTTCAGGATCATAGCGAGATTTTAAGTTTTCTGCTTCGGAAACTGCAGCGATAAGGCTGGCAGTAACACTTCGTTAGATAGTACCGTAACTGGCAACTTATATTAGAGTTTGAATTATTTATTCCTCAATTCGAAACATAGTATTTCAGAGATTATTCTTGAAACTGAGGAATACTTAAGCAAGGTTCTTAGTCGTTATGTGAAGATTGGTTAAATTTCAATGCGTCACTTGCACTTTAATCGTGAAATATGTGTAGATTACCTTTCTTGGACTCAACAAATTTGGGAATTTCATAGACACCAGAAGTCTCTAGAACAGAAGTTGTGCTTTTCAATTTCGTATTTTTTGCACCATCAAATTGTTCATTTCTATAATTAGTAGTTTGGGAGGAGCTACACATACCCCACCTCTTCTTTTGTTCAGATGTCAGGTTCCTAAGTTGTGCTTTTTAAGTCGCCATAGCACGAATACAGTATTCGTCCCCAGTTTACATATACACTTTTCATAAATTTTGTGTAATTCTCCTTAGTTTTCCCACTTTGAAACTTACTGTATGTTATTCTTTACAGAAATATGATCGAAGACTTCTTATCTAATACTTGACGTTCAGGGCAACACATCTCGAATTTTTATTCAAATAACCTTCAGAAGTGGCATCTGCTTATCATCTATAGCTTAAGCATGCTTCCTTCAGAGTCAACAACATTATTGCACATAAATCGCATCACAGCGTAACCTCAACACACTACATTATCAAGCAAATCTGGGTCCCAGCTGCCTGTCGTCTGCTGAAAAGCACAAAGGATCCCAACGAAGGGCGTAGCAAAGCGCTTTACGCAGCCTCCATTTCCAGGAAATTAGCATGACCGATTGCACATATGTAGTTGCACTGTTGGAAATTTAGGCACATGCACAAAGTTGAACACAAAGGCATCGTGTGTTAGCAGAATAATAAATTTGTGATGTGTCCTCAAACTTGGACAGAATGAAGTCATTTACTTTATTGACATTGAATTGTTCATTTGAAGGCGAAAAATAGCCTTTTTCTGAAACCAATCATCTTAGTTGAAATGTTGTGAATATCTGGGTATATTTTTTTAAAATTAATTTCAATACAAAGGTATTTTCTTCTTTCTTCTTCGCGGATGGATCACTTAGGACCACGCGTAATCAACATTTGTTGGCCTTCCTTTTCACCCAGTATTCCTTCATAAACAACGAATGGGCTAGCTTTCGTTGCGTAGACCGTGTATGTCGGTTAGTTTTTCTCTCTTCTTCCTCAAAACCCCGTGTGTTTGTGATTTTTCTGATTTCATTTCTAACATGTAGATTTGGAGACCCTAATTCTCTCAGGTCTTTTTCCATCTGTTTGTACCAGTTCAGTCGTGTAGTTTTGTTCTTTAAAAATGTATGGATTTTGTGTGTTAACCTGTTTGAGTCCATTCTTTCTAAGTGCCCCATGAATTGGATTCTTTCATGCGCATTGTGTCTGTTATTTTGGAGATATTTTTATATATTTCTGCATTGGGTTATGGATAATGTACCCCATCTTTAGTTCTTGGTCCTAGGATTTTCCTCATTATCTTACGTTCTTTCACTTCTAATTCCTCTTTTAGTGTTCTGTGTTGAAGGTTGTTTAGTGTCTCCGATGCACAGATAGCTTTGGGTCTAATTACTGTTGTGTAGTGTCATATTTTGCAGTTCCACGAGAGACTCTTTTTGTTGTAAATGTTTTTTGTTGACTGAAACGCCGTCTCCATTTTCTGGACTCTTGATCTGACAGATTTCTTTTCATTACAATTTTCTGCAATCCATTCACCTAAATATTTAAATTCTTTTACTCGAGAAATGTAGTTATTAACAATTTTGAGATCAGAAGGTACATCTTTGACGTCAGTCATAAATTTTGTTTTTTCAAATGAAATTTGTAATCCTATTTTAGCTGCCTGTTCTTGTAATAATTCTAGCTGTTTCTGTGCATCAGTAATGTCTTGTGCGATCAGTGCCATGTCATCAGCAAATGCTAAACAGTGTAATTCTATGCCCTTATGTCTTGGTCCCAGTCTGTGTGCTGGTGCACCTGCTTTTTTCCATTCTCTAACAACTTTTTCAAGAGCACAATTGAAGAGCACTGGGGACAGTACATCCCCTTGTCGTACTCCTGTGTCTATTTCAAATTCTGTGCTCAATTCTCCCATAAAATTTACTTTGAATTTGGTCTCCGTGAGTGTTTCGTTTATGATGTTTGTTGTCTTTTGATCTAGTCCAAATTCTGCTAATACTTCAAAAAGGGATTCTCAGTCTATACTGTCATATGCTTTTTTAAAGTTGACAAACGTGATGACATAACTTTTGTTTGAAGTACTATGTAAATATTTCATTGAGTTTTTCAAGTTAAGACATTGTTCTACGCAAGATCGATCTTTTCTGAACCCACCTTGGTATTCGCCTAGTTTTGAACCCAGCTGAGGTTCTGTGCGGTTTAGTAGGGCTTTAGACAGAATTTGGTATGTTATTGACAATAAAGAGATTCCACGATAGTTGTTGGGGTCCGTTTTACTTCCTTTTTTGTACAGAGGATGTATGATTGCAGTCTTCCAATCTGTGGGGATTTTTTCAGTTTTCCAGATTTCATGTATAATTTCTTTGAGTTTTGCAATAAGATTTTCTCCTGCATTTTTCCATAATTCTGCGATGATTTGGTCTTCTCCTGATGCTTTGTTATTTTTCAGTGACTGAATTATCTCTTTAATCTCTTGTAAACTTGGTGGCTTTGAGTCTGGGTTTCATTGTGTATGATGGAACTCAAATTTTTCTGCAGGCTTTTCACAATTCAGTAATTTAGAAAAGTATTTTGCAAGAATTTCACAGTTTTCGGTGTTGGTATGAGCAACGGTATTATTAATACTCAAACAATGGAAACTCCACACAGAAATATCAACAATGTACGAAAAGGTAGATTGCTACTTACGGTAAAGAAAGTACGTCACATTCTGGAAAGACTCAATTCAAAAGACACATACACAAAGCTTTCGGCCCCATCCATATTAAGCAAAATAGAAACAGAGAGATGCACACCCACAAGCGAGCACACGTCACGCAGACATGACTGCCCACTCCTGCAGCTCAGGTCAGAATTCAAGATGATTATGACTGTGGCTGAAAGCTTTGTGTAAGCGTCTTTCAGTTGTGGCAGTCTGCAACTTAACGTACCTTCTTCGCAGTAACTAGCAATTTGTGTTTTCCCACATTGTTGACGTTATGAATACTGTATTTATTTTACTGTTTCTTGACTGAAATTCACCATTTCCAATTTTGAGCAATTTACTAGCAAAACATATATTATCTTGTCTGGAAGATATAACTCTCATATTAGTTTTAAGCTCCAGTTTTATTATATGTGCCTGTAGGTATGATCTTTTCAAAGATACCTTGACTTCCTTTGCCCTCGTCCCTCGTGAGACTACTGGTAAGATCTGCTCCCCTCGAGTGTATACTGGAAAAAAAGAAAAATAAAGAAAAGAAGATTGATTGTAGGCTGACTGCATTTTCTCAGTAATCTGGCAATGAACCAAAGTCAGCCATCTCCTTTGACTGTGATAGGCAAATTTGGTCATTCAGCATCATATTCTTACAAACTGTTACTCCCAGATGTTTGTTTTAGTTGACTTATTTCAGTTGTGACTCATATTGCATTTTAAGAAGGGCACAATTTTTACCTTATTGAATATTATTTAGACCTGATTGAATATTTGTGCAGCTTTTTTTAAAAACGATGCTAATTCATTACATATACTAATTCATTATAGATAATTGCATAATCTGTAAAAAGTTCAAGCTTGTTATTAATATTGTCTGCCAGGTCACTAATAAATGACAAGAACACCAAGTGTCATAATATACTTTCTTGATGCGTGCCTGAAGTTTGTTTCACTTCTGTCAGTGGCTGTACTGGAGTTGGACAAAAATATTGAAATACCCGAGAAATGCTTTGTTGAATATAAGCCAAGCCTGCAGGTTGCACTGTTATGTTTGACTGTGAACACCACCTGTGCAACATTCTCGGTATGTTTCAAATATGAATCATGGTCAGAACAGTGTTGTGCGTAGTCGTGTGTGCATTATTTTGGAGCTAAGTGACTTTGAATGCTGGCAAATTCTTGGTGCTTTATGGTGGGTGTTAGCTTTACTGAGGTAGCCAAAGTGTTTAGTATTTTGGGGGGTTACCATATTGGAGATCTAGACCACATCCAGGGAACACAGAAAAACGTAGTCCACTAAGTGACAACGTGGACGAAAGTGAGCATTGAATGATTGTGACAGATGGTCACTGAAAAGGATTGTGATAAAAATAAGTGAATGACATGTGCAAAAGTCAATGCAGAGTTGAATGTTACACTTGTGAACCCTGTCAGAACTGATAAACATGAAGGGACCTCCATAAACTGGGAATTGGATGGTGTGCTGGAACTGCAAGACCACTCACCATTGCTGCAAATGCTAGTAATAAGGAAACGTGGTGTGGAAACAATAAAAGCTGGACTATGGAGCAAAGGCAGAAAGTCATTTGGTCAGATGAGTCTTGTTTCATACAGTTTCCAACTTCTGGTCAAGATCACAGCCCAAGAGTGAAAGGTGTTGGGGTTTGATGATGATTTGGGCACCCATATTGTGCTGTTCCACGGGTCCCACGAGTACTCTGCAAGTTTACATTACTGCCGAGGATTATGCGACCACTTTAGCTGATCAGGCCAATCCCCTGGCACGACACCCGTACCCCAATGGTGATGCTGTGTTGCAAGATGACAGGTCCCCTATTCACACAGCTTGCACCATTCAGAACATTCAACACAACAGCTTAATGTGAGGCATTGAAGAAGTACACAAAATTAAAATTGTGTGGTATGAGTAGCTGGAAGTATTCTTTGCACCCACAGGCACCTCTCTGCCATGAAGTATGAGAGCTGTGTGCAGAAGTGTATCACTCTTCCAAGTACTTGCCAATCCCAATGCTGCCTAACTTTAGTGATCTGAAAGGAACTGATGCATCCAATGCAGCACGGCCAGAATCGTTGACACTGAAGAAGTTACGATGTGTGACACGGTATACAAGGTGTGCACTTCTGACTGGAGGTTTTGAGTTCGTGCATGACAGTGTGTGATGGTATACTGCAGGTGTAACATCATTACTTCTCAGTTTATTTCAATGGCAACAATTCTGTCACCCCAGTTACAGTCTGGACTTAGGTCATCTTTTCTCATCTCAAGAAATCTATTGCTGGCCAGCACATTGCAAGTGATAATGAGACTGAGGTAAACATCCAAAACTCATTGCAATCGGCCAAATTCTACAAAATGGGTAAGTTGCAATTAGTTCCAAGATATGACACATGCCTTACTTTGTGTGATGCATATGTCAAATAGTAGTCGAAGGGGTGTAGATTTTGCTGTAATAAAATACACGTGTGAGCAAGTAGCCAATCTTTTTTAATACCCAAATGCTACTCATTTTGTGGTTCAGTTTTGTACCTGTAAACAAACACAAAATTATTATGGAACTTTGCCGTTTTTTTGGGTGATATTTAAAACTGTGTGACTGCCCATCACAAAACCTCAATCAAGTGCAAATTTTGTTGTGTACCCCATATGATTGTGATTTTGTTATTAAATTTTGGTATAATATCAAGTCAAATGCTTTTCAGAAGTCATGAAATACTGCATCCGTGGTTTTCTGAATGTATTGGGGAGGAAGGGGGAGGCAGCGTAAGCTTGTTTCATGCTATCAGGGTTTTTAAAATGAATCCTCATCACTCTTAATGGACCAAAACTAACAAGACTAAAGGTAATTTCGGGAGTACCCCAAGTGAGTGTTATGGGGCCATTACTGTTTACAGTTTATATTAAAGATTTAGTGGAAGACATTAGAGGACCTGTGAAGCTATTTGTAGACATTAATGTATTGTATAGGAAAAAATTAGGTAGAAAATTGCAGGAAGACCTGCAGTGGATCGACAATTGGTGGTGACTGGCAGTTTCCTCTGAACGCAAATAAATATAACATATTGTGCATAAATAAGCAAAGAGAGCCACCACTGTTTGCTATTGGTGAGAAATCACTGAAAACAGTAACTACAATAAAATAACTAAGGGTGACCTAAAGTGGAATGACCACATAAAATAAATAGTGGGAAAAGCAAATACCAAGTTGAGATTCACTGGGGAATATTGAGGAAATGTAATTCATCCATGAAAGACTGTTTCTTAAGTGTTGTTTATCAGTGTGGGACCCTTATCCAATAGGATTAATAGCAGAGATAGAGGGGATCCAAAGAAGTGTGGTACATTTTGTCAGAGGATTGTTTACTCAGTTCAAGAGCATTACAGAGATGCTCAACAAACTCCAGTGGCAGGTGCTACAAGAGAGGCATCATGCATCACGGAGAGGTTTACTATTAAAATTCTGCGAGAGTACATTCCGAGAAAAGTCGAGTAACATATTACTCCCTCCCATATACACATCTTGTGAAATGATCATGATTAGAGAACTTAGAGCTCACATGGTGCTTTACGAACAATAATTCTTCCCACATGCCATTAGTGCAGGGATCAGGAAAGGAGAGGAAAAGATAGTGGTACTAGGATAGAAGTACCCTCAGCCACATTTCATGAGGTGGCTTGCGGAGAGTAAATGGAGATGGACACGTGGGTTGGCATAGAAGAGGAGAGGTCTTTTGTGTGATATGCCCTATTTAGTGATTTATCTGCTGAGGCACTGTTTATGTTCCTTGGAAGAATTGTATACATTCAGATTGCTCCAGCAATCTTTCAGAACCTTCCTGTTGAGCAAACTGGATTGTGCCCAGAACGGCGCTCCACTGATTAAATTTTATCATTAATAATGCTTATTGAAGCAGTATACCAAATGAAGTAGAAAACATGAGTTGCTTTCCTTGATCTAACAGCATCATATAATGGGGGTAGGAGGCATGATCTGTTTTATAAATTATTATGCCTTAATCTGTGCAGAGGGGCAATAAAACTAATTGACAACATGTTCGCTGGAAGGATATTTGCTGTAACTGCTGCAAAAAGGCACTAGCTGTTTGAAAGTATTAAACAGTGTCTTACAACAGGGATCCATCCTTACTCCTCTCTTATTTAATTTATGTGTATTCCATATTCCTCCAATTGAGTCTAGAAGCTTTGGGTATATGGATGAGTGGGCTACAGCTATCCAACACAAATCCTCTGAAACAGCTGAAGAAATCCTAACTGATGATTTAGACATCTTAAGCCAGTACTCTTCCATAAACTGAGATTACAGCCTAACTCAAATAAAATGGAAGTTGTCTGTTTTCTTCTGTCCAATAGATTTGCAAACAGAGCCCTTGATGCTTATTTTGAGGAAACTTCATTGTAACACACATCCAAAATACCTTGGGATCACATTAGACTTGACTCCTTCTTTAAACATGAACATTTGCTAAGCTCAAAAGCAGAAATAAATTCTTCATAAGGTCTGTGGCACTAGTGGGGAATCCTCAGCAGACACACTTCAAATACCAGCGCTCAGATTGGTGCACTCAACAGCACAGTACTGTGCATCTCTCTGGCTTAATAGTTCTTATGTGAAAAAGATAAATGTGTACACCTACGCACATTGTTAGTGGATTGGTACATCTAGTCCCACGTACAAGTTACCTATTATTAGTTGCATTCCACATCCTAATATCAGACAGAAGCTATACATGAATACCAGAAGAGTATTGATAATTCCGATCTCTTAGTATTGAATGATGTATTCTCTGTGGAGTGAAAAAGTTAAGATCAGGACCACCCACTCTTTATCATAGACAGGATTCTTACTGAAAATGAATTCAATGCCCTCTATGAATGGAAATGCTGTTGGCAACATTTCTATCCTCTACATTACCTGGACTCCACCACATCCAGGAGAAACCCTCTGGATTTGGCCAGCATCACGAAATTTTGGACAAATCTGAACTGCATCTGAATGGGCCCATGGAAGATGTGCAGTCACTCTCCACAGGTGAAGCAAATCTTCATTGTCACCTTGTGACTGTGGTGTGAAATGATAAGACAATTGCTCATGTTGTATCAGCATGCCCTACATGTGGATGCTTTTCGACAGTGATGTAGAAAAGACTGACAGTATTAAAAAAAGAAGACAAATTGCTACTCACTGTAAAGAAGGGATCGTGAACTGCAGACAGACACGACGAAAAGACTTTCGTAGAAACTTTCAGCCAAAGCTGTCTTCAGAAAAGACGATATAATGACTTTACTATGCTAGGATGTACAGAAACACCATACAAATTTAAAAGTACAATGATTGAAATTAGGTAAGTTGTGGGCTTTGGTGTTAAATAAGGCAAAACACACCAATTCTTCCCCATTAATAGCTCCATAACACACATCAGCATGACTCCGTAATGTTAGGCAGTTGGCTTGTTGAGCTCATTTGAGATTGCAGTTGCTTCCTAAGTCATCATAGCCTCTGATGACAATTTCAGCATTCTAAGACAAAACATAGGCAGATAAATATGTTTTGGACCATCACCTAATGCCCATAAAATAAAAATCAGCAATAATGCAATACTGGCTGTTAAAGTCTGCATTTTATATGATATAATTTTTATGAAACATTCGTTGTCGCATCTAATCTAGGTAAAACCATATGTTTTGATGAAATCCTCCATTGCCTTAATCAGTAACAACTAGACCTTGTAGCTGCTGCTGTTGCAACCATTTGTAGCCCATAAGTTGCTTGTGACTGATTGGCATACTTTATCATCACATCATGCTGCCAGATTTTGTGTCCACATCTACACTGATAGAGCCAGGACTCTCATAGGAACATAAATAATTTGGCACATTTTCCTGTGTCTTCCCAGCATTGAGAGCTCACTTCTGCATATCAGTAAGATTATAACTGCTGTCCTGCTTACAGCAGTTCCCGGATTCTGCTGCTCTTTAGTAAGAGAACACCAGTGTGTAGAAGCATGTTTTGGTTTGTGGGACTGAGTTCAGCAACTGCCCCTGATTTTTCAAGTTCTCAATTTTTTATTTAAGTAACTATATTATTCTGCACAGCAGTCAGTAATGGTATGGATAGACTAACTGATGTAGTTGCTTCCTCACTCATAAGGAATCTTATACATTGCAGAGACCCTGAGACCAAGATTGTCTTTAACTGGACTCAGCTCCTTTACCTTCATCTTCATCTGCATCAACATACATACTCTGCAAGCTATTGTTTGCTGTTTTGCATGATGTATCGTGTACCACTATAAGCCATTTCCTTTCCTCTTCCACTTGCAAATAGAGTTTAAAAAACTGCCTATCTTTTGCCTCTGTATGACCCCTAATTTCTCGTATCTTATGTATTGTATGTTGGTGGCAGTAGAATTGTTCTGCAGTCAGTTTCAAATGCCAGTTCTTCAAATTTTCTCAATAATGTTCCTCGAAAAGAATGTCAGCTATCCTCCAGGGATTCTCATTTGAGTTCCTGAAGCATCTCTGTAACACTTGCATGTTGCTCGAACCTACCAGTAACAAATCTAGCAATCTAGCAGCTGACCTCTAAATTGCTTTGATGTCCTCCCACAACCTGACTTCATAAAAATCCTAAACACTTAAACAGTACTCAAGAATATGATTCTTCAATTCCTCTAGGCGTATTTTATGACGAAATAAATCTCGGGTGAACAGCCTGGTACGAGTGTGCATAGGACACAATATTTCGGCAATCGACCACGTTGCCATCATCAAGTGTGCTGATTTACTGGCCGCCGGTGAGCGGGCGCTGGTATATGTAGGACAATCCCCCTCCTGCTCCTCCCTCAGGCACTTCCTATGAGTCGGTGCGGTCCGCGCTCCGCACACGGTCCAGGTACAGCATCCGTTCTCCTGCCGTCTGGGCGCTGCGTCCTAGGTCTTCTCGTTCAGGAGGGTCTGCCAGCACCGCTCTCGTTATTCTTCCCTCCTCCCCCAAAGTCGGTACACTCTGGGAAATATCCTTTTTCTTCTTAATCCGGGTGATCGCGGGTTCCCACGCCTTGCTAAGGATGTCATAATTTAGTTGTGGCTCCCTTACTCTGATCTCTGTGACTTCTTTGATGACACAGTCCCAGTACTTGGAAGTCTTTGTCAGGACTTTTGTTTGGTCATAATCTGTGCTGTGGAGTTCCAACAGGCAATGCTCAGCACTTGCCGACTTACTGGGCTGTTGCAGTCTAGTGTGCCGTCGATGTTCTCAGCATCGGTCCTCAGTGGTACGAATGGTTTGACCTATGTATACGCTACCGCTTTGGCAAGGTATCTGATAAACCTCTGATTTACGTAGACCGAGGTTGTCCTTGACACTACCAAGAAGGCTCTTGGTTTTGTTTGGAGGACGGAAGATGGTTTTCACTTGGTGTTTACGTAAAATGCGTACAATATTTCCGGATAAGGCCCCACAAAATGGAATAATACCCAAGGCCGCCTCCTCCTGAGGTTCATCCTCAGTTTCTGCCGGTGTGTAGAACCTTCCGAATTTGTCCTTCCTCGTAACCGTTCCTCCGAAACACGGTCTTCAGATGGTCCCATTCTTGTTGGAGACTGTCCCTGTCAGAGACGGTCTGAGCTCTGTGTACAAGGGTTTTAGCACGCCATTCTTTTGTGCCGGGTGGTGGCAGCTATCCGCATGTAGGTACAAATAGAAGAAAAAGGATATTTCCCAAAGTGTACCAACTTCGGGGGAGGAGAGAAGAATAACGAGAGCGGCGCTGGCAGACCCTCCTGAATGAGAAGACCTAGAACGCAGCGCCCAGACGGCGGGAGAACGGACGCTGTACCTGGACCGCACCGACTCATAGGAAGCTCCTGAGGGAGGAACGGGAGGGGGATTGTCCTATATATACATGGCGCCGGACCACCGCCGGTCAGTACATCAGCGCACTTGATGATGACAATGTGGTCGATCGCCGAAATATTGTGTCCTATGCACACCCGAGATTTATTTCGTTACTCAAGAATAGGTCACACTAGTGTCCTATATGTGATCTCCTTTACAGGTGAACCACACTATCATAAAATTCTCCCGATAAATCAAAGTCAACCATTTGCCTTCCCTGCCACAATGTTCACATGCTTGCTCCATTTCATATCACTTTGCAACGTTAAGCCTAAATATTGCAACGTTACGCCCAGATATTTAATCAATATGACTGTGTCAAGCAGGACACTACTAATGCTGTACCTGAAGATTACTGGTTTGTTTTTCTTACTCAACTGCATTAACTTATGTGTTTCTACATTTAGAGATAGCTGCCATTCATCGATATCCACCCATACACCAGAGCATTGTCAGCACAATGCTGCCCATTCTTTCCACCAGATCATTTATGTATAAAGAAAATAATAGCAGTCCTATCTTGTTGGGTAGTTGGAAAACGTCTAACGTCTCCTCTTTACGGACCCTGCATATTTTGCAGGATGAAGCACTGCAGAAAGGAAGAAACACATTAAGTAGATTGTCATGTGATACTTCAAATTTTCATATCTTCGTTTCATGGAGAACATTGATTCTATATCTTGAACCCCGTAGCCATTATTTCAGAACACGTACTTCAGATGATGACCTTGGAATCCAGGTGGCCTTCATCACAGATGGTTGTAGCTGTATATATTAATTTTTTGAAAACAGCTCACTTGTAGACATTATATCCTGAATTACTGGAGAAGATCATTTGTTCCAGTGTTTGTGGAGACTCTTGCTGTACAATGTGTTTGACCATGAAAGCTTGCTAAAAGATAGCTTAGTGTCAATTTAGAAACCGTAAAATGTGATATATATCAATGACTTGTATGGAAAGAAATAGCTCAAGATGCCACACTGGCTGCAGGTTCCAAACAATAATGGTATTGCTTTCCAAAAAATACCCCCGTTTGGTCAATAAAATGGAGATGACTGAGATAATATTGGGAATCTGCTTGTGAATCACATTTTTGGCCTAACTGCAAAAATGAATGCAATCATGAAATTTCCCTGGATTCACATTTTGCGCATGGTGATACACCCTAGAATTTGCGTTATATTCAAACTGCCTTTTCTATCTTATATTGTGCTATTCTTCTTGGGAAGGCAGATGATAGTACATGTGGATATGAAAAAAATTTAAGGACATCTTAGCTCAAGAGTTTCACAAAATATTCAACAAAGTTAAGCTACAGGACAAATGTGCCTTCTGGAGTGCAGATACATATGTAGAGATAAATGTCCAACAGGTTTGAACTCTTTCATCCTTGTTCCAACTTCTTGATTCCCACAATAATTGTCATGTTCCTCCACATTTATTTATGCATTTTGTATCTTTCACATCATCTTGTGTTGTTTGTTTTTCTTTTGACCAGTTTCCTGGTTCCCCATCGTGTTTTCTCTGATGCTTCTGCTCTTTGCAGCACCCACTATTGTAGTACCATAGTGTTTTATCCTTTATCTCTGGCACCTTGACTGTTGCCCCCAGATTACATCTATATTTACTCTATGAAATGTCCTCCAATTAGAAGATTTTTCAATTTTTTAAGTTCATCAATTATTAACAAAATTTAACACCTGGGTTCTCAGCTGAAACACAGAAATCTATGTTAAACACCCACATACTTAGCACATTTCTATCTAGAGAGAGAGAGAGAGAGAGAGAGAGAGAGAGAGAGAGAGAGAGAGAGAGAGAGAGAGAGTGAGTGTGTGTGTGTGTGTGTGTGTGTGTGTGTAAACAGATGAGACAGTTTTGAATGTTAATTTTCATTAATACATTATGAACATTCTAAACAGTTACTATAGCTGGAAATGTGCTAAATGCAGCCAAGTGTTTTAGCTTAGCTTTCTGTGCTTCAGCTGAGGACCCAATTTTGTTAATAACTGACAAATTTGAAAACTGAAAAATCTACTAAGTGGAGGATGATTCATAGGTAAATAAAAATGTAATCTGGGGGCAATACTCAAGATGTCAGAGATAAAGGGAACAACACTCTAGTATCACAATAGCGGGTGCTGCGAAGATCAGAAGCATCGTATATATGACAATATATGTGTATATCTCCTCCAAAACCCCTGGATTGATTTCAACCATATTTGGCACAGAAACACGAGTATCAGCACTGTGGGGTTTATAACCTCCTACCTCCAATCAGAGGGGATATGGGCAAAAACGTGTTTCTTGTAGTCCGTGGCAAATGGGTTGCCTTACACAACAGGCACGTAGCCGTGTCAGTGTGCCAAAACAACCTGCTCTACAGGGCAGCCCATATATTATAGATAAGATTCCCCCCCCCCCCTCCCCGCCCCCACACTCTGTCATGTAGCCTGCCCTGCAGCCTGATTTATTGAACGGTGTATCAGGGACACACATGCCGATGAGCATGGCTGGGGACAGGTTGAGGTGAAAAGAGGAGGACATGGTCAGAGTGGAGGGGGGGGGGGGAGGGGAGGAAGATATTGTCAGAGGGGGGGGGAAGAGGAAATGGACAGAGTGAGGGAGGAGAAGATGAAGAGACAGAAAGAGTGCAGAGGAGAAGGGGGGGTCAGCACGTTTGTCGAACACATACATGGGCGAAGCCACAGGGAAAAGGGTACTATTCAATAAGATAATGGTTCTTATCCCCAACTGGCTATCTAGATTTAGGTCTTCCATTATTTTCCTGGGTTGAAGGTTAAGGTGTAAAGTGAATGCCAGGATAATCCTTTCTAAAGATGATGACTGATTCTCTTTCTCAATCCAAAGATTGTGCTCTGTCTCTAATGACCTCATTGTCACCAATCTACTTTTCTTTATATAGTTTTGAATGAACAGCAATGGGTTACCACAGGTTTTTGGCATAGTAGTGTATTTGAAATTGAGGTAATGAAATCTTTTGTGAGTAGTAATAAACTGAAAGTATATCTCAATAGATTAATGTTGGTATAGTAACTCTTGCAGTTTATTTTTGGCCTCACATTCATACATCCTTGTTGCATACTAACTCATAATCTGAGATATATTGCCTAACAAAGAAGGGAAACACTCAGAAGGGGAAGAGGAAAAGAAAAGAAACTTCATGAGCTTAGAAGGTGTGTTGTGTTGTTTCAGTGATTACAAAATTGAGTCAGATTTATAAAGAACTATGCAGTGTGAACCCACTTATCAGTATGATGTACTTCTCTGGCCTGGCACTGATTCACTTAGAAAGTGTGTTGTAAATCCATTGCATCCTCTCCTGAGTCAACTGTTGTAACTAGTCCTTGATGTCCTGGGCACTGCCTCTGGGAAGGCGTTGATGCCCGAGATGGGTCCACACGTGTTCTATCGGAGACAGGTGTTCGGTTCTTCCTGGCAACAGGTGTACCTCACTGACACACAGACAGTTTGTGGGGACATATGCTGTGTGTAGACAAGCATTATCCTGTTAAAAAATGACACCACGATACTTTAGCATGAGAGGTAACACGTGATGATGTGGGATGTACAGGACATACTATTGTGCCACCAGAGTTACCTCAGTCACTATCAGCTGTGAACTGGTCATACCCCATGGTTTCCCACACCAGGAAAAACAGTGCTGTGCATATCCAAAATATTGGAAGAGAGAGACATTTCCCCAGGCAACTACCACACTCACCAACACTAGTCATTTATGATGGTGCACAACTGAGATTTGTCACTGAACACCATGCAGGGCCATTCATCACCTGTCAGTGCTTCTCGGTCACAGCACCTCAAATGCAGCAGTGTATGTTGGGTGTTAAAAGAAGCCTACACGTGGGATGGTAATTCCCTAGTCCAGACAGAGCTAATCTCTGACCAATGGTGCAGGATGACACAGATTGTTGCAGGGAGTCCATTACTCGTTTTGAGATGGTAGCACAAATGTGGAGGAATTACAAAGTGCTCTGTACACAGCACGATGATCCTACCTCGTGGTGGTCAGGCATGGTCGATCGGAACTGACCTCGATTGTGACTGCCCTCACATTCCCGTACAGTTCATCATCATCTGTCACATCTGAATGCCCCACAATCTGTGATCCGACTGACCAGCCAAATGGAGACCCCCGATGAAGCCCCTTTTGAGCTCTGTCAGGTGCCGATATGTCTGTCACAGACAACTACATGGCATCTCTGTTTCTTTCTCAGTGATCACTCAATGTCTGACACTTCATGCCCCTTACATACCAGGCCTGGTAATGACACTAACTATCAACAACATTGGTATATTTCATTGGCCAGTCTAGCAGCCGCAGAGAATTGCAATTTTAACTGTGTACATAAGGACGGTATGTATGAAGTTACATTAACATAGAACTGTGACTTCTGGGTGCTTCACATTTTTTTCTCAGGCAATGTACATAGCATGTATATCACTGTGCTCAGCCTATATTGTTGTCAGACTAGACTGTAAGTGTTTATGCCCATGTGCAGGTCTTGCCGGACCCAGCCACGTGACACGCTCCCGTCCGTGGCGCCCGCCACCAAGTAAGCTCTGACTTGTCCTACTCACTTTCTCTCTTCGACTCCAGTGAATGGGGTGTTCAAAGTTTGTTTTCTGTCTTGCAGGTCCCGCAAATGTTCGCAGCTTCATCCCTCGTGCAGCTGGGCAGCAGGGCCCGAGATTTTAAATGTAAGTGAAATGTTTTCAATATTGAGAAAAGTGGGAAAGTTGGCAGTTGCTAGTTGTTTATGACTTTATTCTGGTAAACTAGTTTGGGGCACAATGCTCACTTTACTAGTTCTAGAACTGTTGAAAGTTCAAACACCAGTCAGTGGTGGCATCCTCGCATGGTGTCCCATATAATGTCGAACAGTGCTTGAAGCTAGTCTTTGATTTTAATTATTTTAAATAAATGCTGTCTTATTTATTTCATCACATTTTGTGTACAATATGCTTACTTAAGGAGCAAAGTAATTGTAAGTGTATTGTTTACAAAATTTAGTACAGCACACTTGCATTTCTACAAAAATAATTAGTTTTTGGAACAGCAAGAGAACATGCATTGAATGCCTTTACATGTGTATTCTTGTGCCACAGTTTGGTGAGTAGATTTTTTATCTATACAGTTACATGATGTTTTAGTGCTTATATATCTGATTTCCTAAAATTTTGATAAATGGAAATAAAACATTTCAAGTGTTCTGCCATAATGCCTTCCCTAGAGATGAGAAAGAAATTGTGTTTCCAGACGGTTTGTTCCAGGGAGTCTCCAGGAGTGCTATTGTAGTGGTGAGAGGAGCCATATCCAGCTTGTTTTGGCTGTAGGTCTGGAGGATAATACTCATTGGATGACTGTGAGGGCAAGAAAAATTATGGCTCAGTTGAATGTGGCAGTTGCAGTTTCCAAGAGATCTACATTCTCATCTACATTTGTTCTCTGAAAACCACTGTCGTGTACATGCAAAAGGGTACTTTCTATTACCATTTATTAATGATTCTATTCATGTATGGAATGTGGGAACAATGACTGCTTTAATGCCTCTGTGTGAGCATTAATAAATCTACAGTTACAGCACTGATAAGTAGGAGGCCGTTGCATATCCATAGATTCTTCGCTTAATACAGATTCTTCAAACTTTGCAAGAATGCTTTTGTGGAATAGATGGCAGCTGTTGTCAGTTTTCAGGCAGTTCAGCATTTCAGAATTTCAGTAACTTATTCCTGTGGGTCAAACAAATCTGTGACCAATTGTTGTGCTGTTTCGTGTTTTTGTGTATACATTTGATATCTCGTGAAGTCTCTCTTTGTATGGGTCCCATACACTTGAGCAGTATTCTGAGACGTGACACGCAATAGGCAGAAAAGAGACACAATGCTTAAATGCAACAATTTTCGATAAACAAATACAGCACTTAAAAGCAGGTAGGAAAATATGATGGGTGTTTCAGTTAATAAAGTTCAAACACTACATCTTTTAACCAATTTGTTGCAACCACTAGACCCCCATGGTCCGTGTACCACCATTTGGGTTTAATTAGCTATGAGACAGAACTACTGGCAGTACTTACCTTCACAGGATGAAATATGTAGTCTACTGCTGCCAGTCAAATGTAAAAGTGGCAACACTATCCTACCATTCAAAACTATTAGTTGCTCTGTTGTGGAGGAAAGGGGGATACTTTGGGAGAGGTTCAAAAGGACAGGGCACTTACATCTCAGGATGAGAGGCATGCGTCTGTATGTAACACTTTTTTGCATCTGTATGTAACACTTTTTTCAGATATGAAATGGAATAGTCACATAGACTGAGTCATAGGTAAAGCAGGTGGCAGACTTTGGTTCATCAGTGGCATACTGAGAAAATACATTGCTTTTAAAGGAGAAGGCTTAAAAAACACTTGTGTGATCCGTCGTAGGATATTGCTTGAGCTTGTATGGCTAACAGGAGAGACTCAATGGATACAAGAAGGAGCCATGAGAATGGTCACAGGTATATGTGACCCACAGGACAGCATCTCAAAGATGAAAACCAGTTGGCAGACACTGGAAGGTAGACACCAAAAACAATTATATTTATTATTGATGTATGATAGCTCCTCCGCATTGGTAATGTAATTTGGAAATTTGTGATAAGATCTTATGGGACCAAACTGCTGAGGTCATCAGTCCCTAAGCTTACACACTACTTAATCTAACTTAAACTAACTTACGCTGAGGACAACACACACACCCAAGCCCTAGAGAGGACTCGAACCTCTGATGGGGTAAGCTACACGAACCGCAATGAGACGCCTCAGACCGCGTGGCTACCCCGCGTGTCAAGGTGATGTAATAAAATTGTTTGTCTCATAAATTAGCTATTCATAGTATGTACAAACAAAAAATACTCAGCATACAGTGTGAGCTAGTAACAGGTTTTGGGTGAGAAACTAATTTGGTTTAATAAAATTCTGAAACAGAGTCATGGCCAGTGATCTAGCAGTAATGCATGTGCATGGAAACCAAAAGTTCTTGCGAATCGGATCCTGATCATACTACAGTTTTTTTTCAGTCTGCCTTCACCTCTTTAAACTTCAGCCCCATTACTGAAGTGGCGTCCAATTGATTGGCATGTGAATGGAAATATGTTAACCTTTAGCGCTGTCTTACGTCTACAGTGTTGCAGGCACAGAAACAGACATTCACATAGCCTTGGACTATGCATCAAATAAGTGTTTTTTTCCTGAGAAAAAAAACATTAAATGGTCATTAACTTAGTGAAATATGGTTATCCAGGGATTTCACCAGATTCTGGAAAAATTTTGTTATAATGTTAGCTTCCAGTGCAGTAGATACCTGGAATTGGAGCTTCAAACTGGGGTAATTGTCCCCAGTGGTGAGAATTAAAAGTGTCAGATCTGACCTTGTCGCCACTGGTATAGCGTCATTGTACAGGGTTATTACAAATGATTGAAGCGATTTCACAGATCTACAATAACTTTATTATTTGAGATATTTTCACAATGCTTTGCACACACATACAAAAACTCAAAAAGTTTTTTTAGGCATTCACAAATGTTCGATATGTGCCCCTTTAGTGATTCGGCAGACATCAAGCCGATAATCAAGTTCCTCCCACACTCGGCGCAATATATCCCCATCAATGAGTTCGAAAGCATGGTTGATGCGAGCTCGCAGTTGTGGCACGTTTCTTGGTAGAGGAGGTTTAAACACTGAATCTTTCACATAACCCCACAGAAAGAAATCACATGGGGTTAAGTCGGGAGAGCGCGGAGGCCATGACATGAATTGCTGATCATGATCTCCACCACGACCGATCCATCGGTTTTCCAATCTCCTGTTTAAGAAATGCCGAACATCGTGATGGAAGTGCGGTGGAGCACCAGTGGTACGTTTAGCTCCATGCTTGCTTTATTCGTCGACTTCCGCGGGCTACACGTGAAACTTGCCCGCACACGTTCAACCGTTTCTTCGCTCACTGCAGGCCGACCCGTTGATTTCTCCCTTATAGAGGCATCCAGAAGCTTTAAACTGCACATACCATCGCCGAATGGAGTTAGCAGTTGGTGGATCTTTGTTGAACTTCGTCCTGAAGTGTCGTTGCACTGTTATGACTGACTGATGTGAGTGCATTTTAAGCATGACATACGCTTTCTCGGCTCCTGTCGCCATTTTGTCTCACTGCGCTCTCGAGCGCTCTGGCGGCAGAAACCTGAAGTGTGGCTTCAGCCGAACAAAACTTTATGAGTTTTTCTACGTATCTGTAGTCTGTCGTGACCATATGTCAATGAATGGAGCTACAGTGAATTTATGAAATCTCTTCAATCATTTGTAATAGCCCTGTATTTTACGTTTCCCATCATTGTCAGTATCCCAACAGGATCAAGTATAGCTTAGAATACAGTTATTAGACACAATACTCGATGACATCTTTATTCATTCTATGACACTCACGCATGCTTTACGCAAAAGTTATTAATCATCCCAGTACTTACACTTCACTTTTCAATTTTGTCTTTTTATCAAAATATACTGGTTGCAGCAACAGTTGCACAGACATCTCTGTCAGTGGAATGTCATGCATCGTTCTGTCCAGGTGTGAACGGAATGACACATGTGTACATGTAGAGAGACGTGTGTGTGCCTGCATTTCATGTGAAGGAAAACACAGGCACAAGGGAACTAAGTGCAAGATGCACAGATTTTAAATGCACACTTATTCCGTGTGCTACTTCCTGACCACTAGAAAAGTCTCTGGACACTCTCGAGGTTATGCTGCAGCGCACGTCTCTGCATGCTATCAAACCTCATTGTTGACCATTCTCCTGTACAAGTTCCTATTCCTAACCTGATTAAAAACATCCAGTCAGTTAGTCTCCTCTCTGCTCCTGATTGGATAGACTCTGAGGCACTGTTAAAGTGCATCTAGAACTCTCGCTGGAATCGACTGGCATACTTTCTGTCACAAGCCACTTCAAAACTGTCCACTTTAATTAAAATTGAGACAAACTGGAAACCTAGGTATACGATATTTTAAACTCAGCTGACATAAAAAATTAAAAGTCTTACTTTTACCACTCTGTTGGAGGATTTTAGCCTCCACCCCCCCCCCCCCCCCCCCTCCCCATGCATTTTACAAGAAGGTGTGAATATAGCTGTCCATGCAAAATCTTTACATATGTATTGTTAATTTTGTGGAAGTGGACAACATGAGGTTTTTTTGACTCATCAGTTTTCTGACTGGTTTGATGTGCCCTGCCATGAATTCCTCTTCTGTGTCAGCCTCTTCATCTCAGAACAGCACTTGCAATCTATATCCTCAATTATTTGCTGGATGTATTCCAATTTTTTCAACCTTTGTCCGTAGCACCACATCTTAAATGCTTCAATTCTCTTCTGTTCTGGTTTTCCCACAGTCCATGTTTCACTACCACGCAATTCTATGCTCCAAATGTATATTCTCAGAAATTTCTTCCTCAAATTATGGCCTATGTTTGACACTAGTAGATTTGTGTTGGCCAGGAATGCCCTTTTTGCCAGTGCTAGTCTGCATTTGATGTCATCCTTGCTCCATCTGTCATGGGTATTTTGCTGTCTAGGTAGTAGAATTCCTTAACGTGATCTACTTTGTGACTATTAATCCTTATCGCTGTTCTCATTTCTGCTACTTCTCATTACTTTTGCGTTTCTTCAGTTTACTCTCAATCCATATTCTGTACTCATTAGACTGTTTTATTCCATTCAGCAGATTATGTAATTTTTCCCTTTCACTCAGGATGGCAATGTCATCAGTGAATCATATTATTGATATTCTTTCAGCTTGAATTTTAATTCTGCTCTTGAACCTTTCTTTTATTTCCATCATTGCTTCATCGATGTACAGATTGAACAGTAGGAGCAAAAGACTATGTCCCTGTCTTACACCCTTTTTAATCCGAGCACTTCATTCTTATTATTCCCTTTTGGCTCCTGTACGTATTGTACAGGGTGTTTGTAAATTCATATCACAGTTTTAATGCTTTATAAAATTTATTACATTAAACTTACAGTCATAAATGATATGTCAAATGAAAGAGCAACTTAAAGAGTTGTGTTTGGCACCAGTGTGCATGCACAGTGTTCAGTGTTTCCGCCACAGTCTGCTGAATTGGTTGAAGTGCTTGATAGGCCGCAAGGGGCCCAGTGACAGGGCTTGCTTTGCACAGCCTCCTCATTCACCCAGCCTAACACCATGTGATGTTTTCCTTTGGGGCTTCATCAAGGATTGTGTGTATGTGCCTCCACTACCAGCAGACCTCCCTGAATTAAGAAACTCTATTGAAGCAGCTGTTGCTGCAATCACTGAAGACACTCTTATCAACTGGCGAAGAGTTCTCAGGCTTCCAGCCAGGTGGCGGTGTCTTCAAACTGCAGTTTGAAGACACCGCCTCCCGCCTGGAAGCCCGAGAACTCTTCGCCAGCTGTATACGCCGGGAAAGCATACATTCACACTCTTATCAACGTTTGGGAAGAACTCTGCTACAGACTGGGATGTGTGTTGTGTGACAGATGGAGTTCACATTGAACATTTATAGGGTTCTAGGTCAACAGGTTCTATGAACGTGAACGTGTCCTGATTCTTCTTTAGTTTTGCTTCCATTATCAACAGCAATGTCAGAATTGCCTCTCTGGTGCCTTATCTTTCCCTAAAGCTAAACTGATCATCATCTAACACATCTTCAAATTTCTTTTACATTCTTCTGTATATTATTTTTTGTAAGCAACTTGGATGCATGAGTTGTTAAGCTGATTGTGTGATAATTCTTGCACTTGTCAGCTCTTGCAGCCTTCGGAATTGCGCAGATGATACTTTTCCGAAAGACAGGTGATATGTCACGTCAGTATTAATAGTCATTTTGTTGCCACATCCCCCAATGATTTTAGAAATTCTGATGGAATGTGATCTATACGATCTGCCTTATTTGATCTTAAGTCTCCCAAAGCACTCTTAAATTCTGATTCTGATACTGGATCCCCTTTCTCTTCTTGTATCACATCAGACAATCCTACCCCGTCATAGAAGTCTTAAATGTACTCTATATCCCTATCTGCTCTCTCCTCTGCTTTTAACCGTGGAATTGCCATTGCACTCCTAATGTTACCACCCTTGCTTTTAATTTCACTGAAGTTACTTTGACTTTCCTGTATTCTGAGACAGTCATTCTGACAATCGATTTCTTCACTTTTTCTTGCAGCCATTTCATCTTAGCTTCCTTGCACTTCCTATTTGTTTTGTTCCTCAGTGACTTATATTTTTGTATTCCTGAATTTCCCTGAACATTTTTGTACTTCCTTCTTTCATCGATAAACTGAAGTATTTCTTCTGTTACCCATGGTTTCTTTGCAGTTAATTTCTTTGTACTTACGTTTTTCTTTCCAACTTCTGTAATTGCCCTTTTTAGAGAGGTCCAGTCCTCTTCAACTGTACTGCCTACTGAGGTATTCCTTTTTGCTGTATGTATAGCCTTAGAGAACTTCAAGTGTATCTCGTCATTCCTTAGTGCTTCTATATCCCGCTTCTTTGCATATTGATTCTTCCTGATTAATCTTGTAAACTTCAGCGTATTCTTCATCACTATTACATTGTCATCTGATTTTATATCTGCTCCTGGGTATGCCTTACAATCCAGTATTCAATTTCAGAATCTCTGTCTGACCATGATATAATGTAACTGAAATCTTCCCATATTGCCCACTCTTTTCCAAGCATACCTCCTCCTCGTGTGATTCTTGAACAGGGTATTTGGTATTACCAGCTTAAATTCATTACAGAATCCAGTTAGTCTTTCTCCTCTCTGATTCTTTGCCCCAAGTCCATATTGTATTGCGAATACATAGAAAGAAGGATCCTTTATTGTATGATTATATGATAGCGGAACAAACACTGGTAGCAGTTACTTCTGTAAAATATCTGGGAGTATGCGTGCAGAACAATTTGAAGTGGAATGATCATATAAAATTAATTGTTGGTAAGGCGGGTACCAGGTTGAGATTCATTGGGAGAGTGCTTAGAAAATGTAGTCCACCAACAAAGGAGGTGGCTTACAAAACACTCGTTCGACCTATACTTGAGTATTGCTCATCAGTGTGGGATCCGTACCAGATCGGTCTGACGGAGGAGATAGAGAAGATCCAAAGAAGAGCGGCGCGTTTCGTCACAGGGTTATTTGGTAACCGTGACAGCGTTACGGAGATGTTTAATAAACTCAAGTGGCAGACTCTGCAAGAGAGGCGCTCTGCATCGTGGTGTAGCTTGCTCGCCAGGTTTCGAGAGGGTGCGTTTCTGGATGAGGTATCGAATATATTGCTTCCCCCTACTTATACCTCCCGAAGAGATCACGAATGTAAAATTAGAGAGATTAGAGCGCGCACGGAGGCTTTCAGACAGTCGTTCTTCTCGCGATTCATACGCGACTGGAACAGGAAAGGGAGGTAATGACAGTGGCGCGTAAAGTGCCCTCCGCCACACACCGTTGGGTGGCTTGCGGAGTATAAATGTAGATGTAGATGTAGATGTATTCTCCTGTAACCTTATCTTCTACTCCTTCCCCTACAACTGCATTCCAGTACACCACGACTATTTGATTTTCATCTCCATTTATGTACTCTATTACCCTCTCAATATCCTCATATACTTTCTCTGCCTCTTCTTCTTCAGCCCTACACCTGAACTGTTTTTGTCTGTGTTGGTTTGCTGTTGATTCTGATAAGAACAACCCTATCACTTAACTGTTCACAGTAACACACTCTCTGCCATACTTTCCCATTCATAACAAATCCTAACCCCGTTATACCATTTTCTACTGCTGTTGATATTACCCTATACTCATCTGACCAGAAATCCTCATCCTTCTTGTCATTTCACTTCACTGACCCCTAGTAAACCTAAAGTGAGCCTCTGCATTTCCCGTTTCAGATTTTGTGGCATCACTACCACATTCAAGCTTCTGACATTCCATGGTCTGATTCATAGGATATTATCCTTTCATTGGTTCTTCAATCTGTTTCTCACTTTTCTCATAGTCACCTCCTTGTCAGTCTTCCTCCGGAGACCCGAATGGGGGAGTATTCTGTAATCTTTTGCTAATGGAGAAATCATCATGACAGTTTTTCAATTATAGGCCACATGTTCTTTAATGTAGTGGGGTCCATTGCCTTCTGCATCTTCATGCTGTAGAGACTAGTTATTCAAAAAAGAGTAATAAAAAAAATTTCCAGTTCAAGTAAATGTTATAGGATTTCAATAGCTTACCTATGAGTTGCATTTTTTAATATAAGAACCATTTTTAAATTTGAATGCTTCAGTCAGTGGCATGCTTACATGCACAGAGTACCTTCACCTGTTAGTTACCTAGAGATACCATAACAGAAACATTCATCCATTTTTACATTTGTTTGTGCATATTTAACATGTGTCAGATATCTGAAAATCTGTTGTGTGAAATATACTCAGTGACCAAAATTCATTTACAAATTAGTGAAGTAGCAAAGGAATTCCAAGAATATTTGAACGGAATGGATGATGGCTTGAAAACATGTTATAAGATATCAACAAAAGTAAAACAAAGGTGACAGAATGTAGTAAGATTAAATCAGATGATACCCATACAGTTAGATTAGGAAACGAGACACTAAAAGTAGAGATTTATTATTTGGGCAGCTGAGTAACTGACATTGGCTGAAGTTGAGAGGATATAAGTGCAGCCTGGCAATGGCGTGATCATGTTTCAGATAAAGAGAAATTTGGTTACATCAGTTGTAAATTTAAGTTTATCTAATGGTATTTGTCTGGCGCATATCCTTGTACGGAGGTGAAGTGTAGACAGTAAGGATTTCAGACAAGAAGAAAATATAAGCTTCAGGATTGTTGTGCTACAGAAGAATCTTAAAAATTAGATGTCTAGATGAGATAACTAATGAGGAGGTAGTGAATCGAATTCAGGAAATTCGTGGCACAACTTGACTTAAAGAATGGCTAGATTGGTAGGACACATTCTGAGGTATCAGAGAACTGTCAGTTTGGTAATTGAACGGAAGTTGGGCAGGGGTAAAAAATGCTTGCACATAATAATTAGAATGGAGAGCTTTGGACTGAAGTTCACTGCACCAGCAATAACTACAGTGGTCTGTGGTACTGTTAACATTTCTGTTAAACATCTTTACGAGTACAAGATGCAGTGATCATTACATTGAGAAGAGTGGTACCTTAAAATGGTTTTCAGCATTATGATGAATTAATGAACATTTCATAAATAACTATATGACTAATGTTTTGTGGTATAATGTATGTGGTTTCATTTTGTAACATGATTTCATTTTACTTTCCAGTCTTACAGTAATGTTCCAATAAAATTTCACAAAATTCTCTTCAGTAATTATGACAGAAAGTAATAACTTTGGCATGTGTTAAGAATATGGTAGACTATGTTGTATTGAAATGAGGTTATTATCCATCTCTACTGTTGTAGCCTAGGAAATATAAATTACAAGTTGCGACATCAGCAGATGAAAAATAGACCATGCACAAGCCTACTGTCAGAGCTCCGATGCACCTAACTGTTAAAGTAGTTTGCAAAATTTAGTCATCTGCAGATAAAAAAGTTGAAAATGTGTTTGCAAATACAGGGTGGCGCATGAAATGTGTTACCATTTTGTTTTTGAATATAAACTTTATTGTCAATACAACCTGAAAGGAACATATACTACAATGAAGAGCTGTCGATGGAGATTTGTTCTAACTCAGCACATGCTCAATATGTCCACCATTTCATTTCCTAACTTCCTTCAAATGAACACTGAAGTTAGTGATTATCCTACAGCACATGTCTTCTGTAATTTCACTGCAAGCTTGAAGAATAAGTCTTCTGAACTCCACTAAATCATGTGTACGTTTTGGGAAAATTTTTTCCTTTAGGTACCGCCAAAGAAAAAAAGTTACATGTATTGAGGTCTTGACTATTGCAGGGCCAACTTTGTCTGTCATTGAAGCGACCTGGAAACCTGAGTGAAATGATCTGCATGTCGAAATGCTCATGTAAAAACTCCTACACAGTGTTTGCAGTATGTGGCCTTGCTCCATCTTGCATGAACCACTGCATGTTGAAGGGCAAGGCAGTAGCAAAAAGCTGTGGAATGAAGCTATTGCGAAGCATTCTCAAATAACGCTCGCTGTTCACAGTTTCTTCAAAGAAAAAGGGTCTAATAAGTCTGTGACTGGAAATTGCTGCCCACGCTGTAATCCTTGGAGCATAATGTTGTTGTTCATCAAGCACTTGTGGGTTTTCAGTGGCCCAAAAGTGTACATTTTGTTTGTTAACCACACCGTCTAAGTGAAAATGCGCCTCGTCTGAAAACTGAATGTTGTTGAGAGTTTCTTCCCTATCCTCCACCCACTGAGCAAACAGTAGTCTCTGCTGCTTGTGTTCTTAGTGAGCTTCTGTGCACAAGTCATCTTCTATGGGCACATATGGAGGTCACTTTTAAGAATGCGCTGAGCGGAGCGTCTGGATATTCGCAGTTGCACTGCTGCCTTTCTACACGATTTCATGGGACTTCTCTGTACAGCAACTCGTACCGCTTCAATGTTCTTCGGCGAACAAACAGGCTTAGGCCGAGGTCGCTTCGCTTCCAATACTGTTCCTTCCTGTACAAATTTATCATACAACCTGTGGATGGTCTTCTTGCAAGGGACCCATCCTGTGTTAAACTGTTGTTCAAAACGCCTCTGAGTCACAGCAAGGCTTTTTGTTTCATTAAAAAGTAACACAATTGCCGATCGTTGCTGTGTCATAAGTTTTCCATTGTCAGCCATTGCTGCTTACTAGTCTCCTAGTGGCAGTATCGTGAATTACATGTCATTTTGTAACTCATTTGTTTTTCGAAGCTCTGCTGGTACTGCTGTAGAGATCCCAGCGGGATATCTAATGTGTGTTGTAAATTGTGAAAGAAACAATTGGTAACACATTTCATGCGCCACCCTGCATGTGTACGGGATTTATGGATGTTGATAGGATTTCTCTTACCTACAAAGACATCTATTAGTATCTGTCAATTTCAGAGAAGCTTCCTAGATATTAGACTGTTTGTTGGGCTTATGTACATTTGTAACAATGTGTTCTTTTTTTCAGTTCTAATAAAATTTTCTTTGTTTTTGTAACCCCTCACGTTGGGGTTCAGCAGTTGAAAGAAAAGTGTCATTCACATACAACAGAATTTGTAAAATTACTCAGGATTTGATTGATGTGCCTCATGAAAGCAATGGAAAGCTCCAAATTTAATCAAGAACTACTTATTGGAAGGCACCAGTTGTTTCTTTTCTGGACAACACTTGCAGCAGTCATTACTTCCCTTGTCACAGACCTAGCGAGGTGGCACAGTGGTTAGCACACTGGACTCACATTCGGGAGGAAGAGGTTCAAACCCACATCTGGCCATACTGATTTAGGTTTTCCACGATTTCTCTGAATCGCTTTGGGCAAATGCTGGGTTGGTTCTTTTAAAGGGGCAAGGCTGACTTTCTTCCCCACGCTTCCCTAATCTGATGACCTTGCTGTTTGGTGCCCTCCCCCATATCAACCAACCTTGTCACAGATGTTTTGTGGGTGATTAGTTTTGCAAAAATATGGTGACAGGTGGCACTTCAGCTAGCACATGACACCAGAGTTACGGTGAGCATGGCTTCAGCTCTGTGCCCTGAATATGGCCACACGAAGGAGCTCACTGCATGCAGATTGGAAAGGGGTCTTCATATGGAAGAAAAAAAAAGTTAAAGAAACAGAGAGCACTTGGTCAAAACAATGTCAGATATTGAGTGTTTGCTATTGTGTATTTGACTGTTAAAAAGCAGTAGATTCATGAAAATTATATCAGTAAGTCCTCAGTGCTTTCATGTCCTGCGGATGTAGTGCTGACACTACTGTTATATGGTGCAGTATGTGAGACTCTGCTCCCCATCCGTCCTTAGTCCATTGATACATATTTGAAGTGTACTTGCTTTCTGCATGAAATAATTGGTCATCTCTTTGCAAAGGCCATTGTGGATTTATCTGTGCTCAACAACCACTTACCCCAAACATAGAAACGGAAGCAAAGCCATGCATTACATATTTGCACCTGAGAAAAATGTCATTCCATTAATCAATAAATTTGTTAACCGACTGCAATTATATACAGTGCCACTTTGTCAAAAGTCTCCATGTGATTTGGGTACATCTATGACTAACAGACTTTATTGCCTTAAACTTAGCAGACTCAGCTCAAATGATAGCTGAACACACCTACAAGTGCTTGACACCTAACCATTTAAGTCTTAATTGTACACAGACTTCATTTTGCCATTTCAAACCAGCAATAATGACCTGTTGACACCAGAAATAGACACTGATGGCCATACCCTGAATGAATACTGCCGTTCTCAATACATTTAGTCCTTAATTCCTTGGTTTCCACATAGATAACAAGTTGAAATTGTGTCACTGTATCAATAATTTAATAAAGAAGCTCAGTTCATCTCATTGTGTCCTTAGATGTGTCTCTCATTGTGTTGAATTGAAGACAAAAGTGTGGTATGCCATGGCGTAGATACAAGTTCTTAGGTTGGCACTACAACACTGACACCGACGACAGCACCCTCTAGCCGGCGCTGTGCAGCTCTACGAGTGCCGCTCGAGATTCAGCCCATTTGATTCTGAGTAGATGTCCAAGCAAGCAACATTGTTTCTATTTCCTAGTGAGTGAGACACTACAGATTTTGCCTGTGTAACTTTTGTGAGCTTCGATCCATCTGACCTCGCACCTACGTGCTCCTCAGTGCAAAGTTAGATATTCACGTTATTATGTATTCAAGTTATCATTGTTGTGAGATAGTAATACCACCTTTACCTTAAAAGCTGTACCGAGAGATTTTTACCTCACTTGCTCCTACTCGCTTTCTACATTCGGCCTACCCTTCAGTTTACAGGAGCAGACCCACACGCTGCCTTCCAGGTGGGGTACAAGAAAAAGTGTTAGCCTGCTTTGCATATATTCACCTGCTGTTGTCATATGGAATTATCTTCTAAGGCAGTCTGATATCCCAGCCAGGTGAGTCCGGTGGAAGGCACAGAACTTGAGGACAACCACTAGACAGCATTGATACATTTACGAGCACTGGATGCGCCACTGCTGTAGTGGCCACGGGGCCACGTCTGTTCTGCCAACCTATCAGCATTCGCGGCCACCCTTTTAACCTAGCAGCTCAGTCTTAAGTCGTGATCCCACTGTGCTCTTATATCATTGTCACTCCAAGGTGTCACAGGACTCTGCCACACCATAGGTTTTCACTCTCAGGTTACTCGTTGGAGTTGTTATTCTGATGTGTGGCCTCTGTTCTCTGTCTTGCTGTTGTTGTTTTCTCAGCTCACTGTTGACAGCCTTGGCTGTTTGGCCACTTTTTGCAGGTTTTCGAGTTTTTTTCCAGTCTTGTCAGTCTCTCATCACAAGCAGTGTACCTAAAGTAAATGAAGTGTTTGTTCAGCACGTGTGAGTTGTAAGAACATTGTGTAAAGTACATAACTGTACGCCTTGCAGAAGCTCTTTCGAGAAACTTAAGAGTTCTTACACTCCCTTCCCAATACATTTAGTCCTTAATGGTTTTTATTGCTGACAGTTAAAATCAGTGAACTGTGATCTGCAGTCACAATAGAAGACAAAAAATAATTTTCGTGTAGACTTTGCCCCTCTGTCCAGGGTTCAATATGTTGTTGTGTGCTCTGCTCTGAGGGTTCTGTACAAAATTATGTACAATGAAGGGGGAAAAAAACTGCAACACCAAGAAGGAGTTGTGTGACACAAAGGAAAGTTGGTAAGCATGTCTATTCAAATTTGATACCAAACACATAAGAGTGGCACTAGTGGCCTCACTACGAGGCTGCAAATAAGGTTTGTGTAAATACAGGGTTATTACAAATGATTGAAGCGATTTCACAGCTCTACAATAACTTTATTATTTGAGATATTTTCACAATGCTTTGCACACACATACAAAAACTCAAAAAATTTTCTTAGGCATTCACATATGTTCGATATGTGCCCCTTTAGTGATTCGGCAGACATCAAGCCGATAGTCAAGTTCCTCCCACACTCGGCGCAGCATGTCCCCATCAGTGAGTTCGAAAGCATCATTGATGCGAGCTCGCAGTTCTGGCACGTTTCTTGGTAGAGGAGGTTTAAACACTGAATCTTTCACATAACCCCACAGAAAGAAATCGCATGGGGTTAAGTCGGGAGAGCATGGAGGCCATGACATGAATTGCTGATCGTGATCTCCACCACGACCGATCCATCGGTTTTCCAATCTCTTGTTTAAGAAATGCTGAACATCGTGATGGAAGTGCGGTGGAGCACCGTCCTGTTGAAAGATGAAGTCGGCGCTGTCGGTCTCCAGTTGTGGCATGAGCCAATTTTCCATCATGTCCAGATACACGTGTCCTGTAACGTTTTTTTCGCAGAAGAAAAAGGGGCCGTAAACTTTAAACCGTGAGATTGCACAAAACACGTTAACTTTTGGTGAATTGCGAATTTGCTGCACGAATGCGTGAGGATTCTCTACCGCCCAGATTCGCACATTGTGTCTGTTCACTTCACCATTAAGAAAAAATGTTGCTTCATCACTGAAAACAAGTTTCGCACTGAACGCATCCTCTTCCATGAGCTGTTGCAACCGCGCTGAAAATTCAAAGCGTTTGACTTTGTCATCGGGTGTCAGGGCTTGTAGCAATTGTAAACGGTAAGGCTTCTGCTTTAATCTTTTCCGTAAGATTTTCCAAACCGTCAGCTGTGATACGTTTAGCTCCCTGCTTGCTTTATTCGTCGACTTCCGCGGGCTACGCGTGAAACTTGCCCGCACGTGTTCAACCGTTTCTTCGCTCACTGCAGGCCGATCCGTTGATTTCCCCTTACAGAGGCATCCAGAAGCTTTAAACTGCGCATACCATCGCCGAATGGAGTTAGCAGTTGGTGGATCTTTGTTGAACTTCGTCCTGAAGTGTCGTTGCACTGTTATGACTGACTGATGTGAGTGCATTTCAAGCACGACATACGCTTTCTCTGCTCCTGTCGCCATTTTTTCTCACTGCGCTCTCGAGCACTCTGGCGGCAGAAACCTGAAGTGCGGCTTCAGCCAAACAAAACTTTATGAGTTTTTCTACATATCTGTGGTGTGTCGTGACCATATGTCAATGAATGGAGCTACAGTGAATTTATGAAATCACTTCAATCATTTGTAATAGCCCTGTACATGCTGTAATGATTCATTAGTTACCTTTGATACTGGATGTGGTGAGTTGACGTTAGTCAAGAATGCCTCGAATGCAATAGAGACGCAACTATCAACACCTCAGAGTGTGAATGAGGTTGGGTACTAGGGCTACGAGAAACTGTATATTCATTCTGCGATACTGCGGAAGAACTTGCCAGGGACGTAGCCGCTGTCCGTGATTGCCAGCAGCAGTGGTCATGAGAATGCTCGATTGCAACAAGACCGGGCTCCGGATGCCCACGTGGCACTACTGAGAGGGAAGACCGTCATGTTCGGCATATGGCTCTAGCGCATCGTACTGCATCTGCAGCAGTAATTTGAGCAGCAGTTGGCGCCACAGTGACGTAACAAACTGCGACAAATAGGTTACTTGAAGGACAGCTCCGAGCCAGACACCCTGTAGCGTGAATTCCACTTACCCCAAACCACCGCCGTTTGTGACTTCAGTGGTGCGAAGCCCATTGGAGATCAGTGTGGATGTCTGTTATGTTTTCTGATGTAATCTGGTTCTGCTTTGGTGAGCAGTGATGGCCGTGTGTTGGTTAGGAGGAGGCACACTATACACACGTTGAATCTACACCTGGAGTTATGGTCTGGAGTACTATTTTGTATGACAGCATTCACGTGGTTATCCCATGCATCCTGACTGCACATTTGTACACCAGTCTGGTGATTCAATCTTCTGTGCTACCATTCATGAACAGCATTCCATGGGGTGTTTTCCAACAGGATAATTCTCACCCACATACCACTGTCATAACCCAACATGCTCTAAAGAGTGTTGACATGTTGTCTCGGCCTGCTCGATCACTATATCTGTCTCCAAGCGGGCACATATGGGATGCCATTATATGACAACTCCTGTGTCATCCACAGACAACATTAACTGACCCTGTATTGACTAACCAAGTGCGACAAGCGTGGAACTCCATCCCACAAACTGACATAGGGCATCTGTACAACACAATGCATGCACGTTTACATGCTTGCATTCAACATTCTGGCAGTTACACCGGTTATTAATGTACCAGCATTTCACATTTTCAATGGCTTATTTTGCAGTTACATTAAACTGTAGTCTTGCAATATTAATCACTTAAATGTGTTACCTAGACAAATGTGTTCCCAAAATTTTATTACTCTACATTAATTATTTTTTGGTGTTGTGATTTTTTCCTTAACTTTTTTTAACTTATTTTAGTACATATTAAGTCATTATCAGATGATCTGTTTTCAAAGAAAGAAAAAGTGTGGCTGAATGGTCTGGTGCAAGTCTTTCTATTGGAGACCACTCTCGCAACTTACGTGTCATCCAACTGGGGAAGGGGATACAGTTTGATGAGGAATCTGAACCTTGCACTGTTTCTAGTGACTCCACACATTGTTGAGAGACGAAGGCTGGATTAAAATGATGACTAAAAAATCCACAGTGTGACCGAAATTTGATCCTGCAACCTCTCAGTTTCAGGCGTGTGCTTTACTGCTAGACCATCAGGCTTGACACGTATGTAGGTAGCTCATCTATAAGTTTTGATTGAGTGAGTTTGTGAGTATCAAAATATGTTAGATGACCATATCTTTTGATTGCATTGACTTAGAAACTTAACTCTGTTTGTGGTGTGCGCACTGTAAGACCTTCGGTACACACACCATCAGATTATTTGACTTGTCGCTCTAACGAAGTAGGCGAGTGTCAGCAATATGTCTCGTGGTCTTATTTTGGCATGTTTATCTTCTGCCGTTAGCTTAGACGATAGAAATGCCACTTGCACGCTTAGAGTAGCAGATTGATGGTGACCAACTTTAAACAGAACTTGATTAATTTTCACACACATTTATTAAAATAATAAAAAGCATAGACATTACGTAACTTGATTCTGGATGCTGTTTACAATTGATAATCTGAAGTTCCTTTGATCTTGGTTCATTACTCTTATTCTCACATATCTCTGATACTTGAGAAAGTGTCTGTTCATTTATCTTCATGGCTATGTACAGGAATATGGTAATCTTCTTAGGTGCAGACTGAAACTTGACTATAGGCTGGTACAGACTGGTGCAGACAAATGCAGACTTGTACAGACTGGTGCAGACAAATGCAGACTAACTAATCGGAGGTCTGTACACTTGTTATAATACCTCGCGCGTTCAGGTATCACTGCGCGAGTGTGATCGGTGAGGAGAAAAGGTTCTACGTTAGCAGCAATCTCATTGGCTGTGTTACATACTAATACGCGGATCGGCGGAAGCAGAATTTGGTCCGTCTCTAAGGCAGCGCCATCTCGTAGTGCGGAGACGGACGAGCGCTGCACCTGCGCTGTTGTGCTTAGCGGGGCGTGCTCTAGTGGGAAAGTTGTGTACGCGCTGACTACGCGGAACTATGTACACAAGACACCGCCAAGGGACTGTAGATCTTAGTACCAGACATAAATTTCAGCTTGACACCTTCACGCATCCCTGAGAAAAAGGGGCATTAAAAGATGGAGAGACAAACAGATGGATAGCAAATGGCAAAAAAATATTTTTTTATGTGGCAAATTACAAATTAATAATTGTTGGACTTTATCCTTTATTTGTATTGTGAACCCTTGCCTCTCATTAAATTTCATGATTCTCAGTCAACGGTAAGTACTTACAAGTTTTGATGAGTGAGTTTGTGAGTTTTGAAATATGTGACATAAATAACCATATCTTTCATTTGCACTGATGTAGACAATTAAATTTTTCACACCACCAAGGGAGTGTAGACTCTAGTATGCAATGTAAATTTCAACTTGATACCTCTATTTGTTCCTGAGAAAAGGGGTCTTAACGGATGGACAGAAAGACAGACAGAATCCTATAAGGGATTGAGGTATAAAACTCTAAAAATTAAAGAAAATTAAAAACATACACCCTTCCTATTATCTGGCCATCTTGATTTAGGAATTGAAAAGTTCTGTTAGCTACCTGGCAAATAACATTGTTTGTTGTAAAGAAACATGAGATGTAATAATGTAATCCAAATAGCACTCTGTGTTTCTAAATTTAGGTAAATACTTTCTTTGAAAAGTACCATTGTAATCAAGTAACTACTAAGCTACTAATAGCAGATGAATGACTGAGGAGACACCCATTTGTTTTAAAGTATGAGGGTCACTCCAAAAGAAATGTACACTATTTTTGTAAAAATACACTTTTCATTCTGCATGTGTGAAAGTTTTACAGTGTGTAGATACATCCTTCCCACTTGTTTTCAAACTTAGTTCAACCTGTTCCCATGAGTGGCGCCATCACAGCATGTCTACAAAATGGCTGCTACACTTGACGTTCGTGAGAAGCAACGTGCTGTCATAGAATTTCTGTGCTGTGAAAACAAGACAGTGGGAAACATCCACAAGAGGTTTAAAAAGGTGTATGGAGATGCTGCTGTCGATCGCAGTACAGTTAGTTGGTGGTCAAGCAGGTTACGTGATGAAAGCAGGCACGGCAATATTGAGGATTGTCCTCGCAGCAGCAGGCCTCATACTGCACACACTCCAGACAATGTGCAGAGAGTTAACGAATTGGTGACTGCTGACAGATGCATCACAGTAAACGAATTGTCACGCTACGTTGGGATAGGCGAAGGAAGTGAATGCAGAATACTGAAAGTTTTGTCATTAAAAAAGGTTTGTGCCAGGTGGGTTCCCTAGATGTTGACAGTGGCTCAGAAAGAAACAAGAAAAATGGTATGCAGCGAACTTTTGGAACAGTATGAGAATGGTAGAGATGAATGTGTTGGAAGAATTGTGACAGGTGATGAAACATGGCACCATCATTTTTCACCAGAGACGAAGAGGCAATCAGTGGAGCGGCATCATGCAAATTCAGCCAAGGGGGAGGGGGGAAGGAAATAAAAAAATTCAAAACCACAACTTCTGCTGGAAAAGTTATGGCTATGGTGTTTTTCGATTCCGAAGGACTCTTGCTTGTGGACATCATGCCAAGTGGAACCACCATAAATTCTGATGCATGTGTGACGACACTGAAAAAACTTCAAGCTCGACTGAGTCGTGTTCGACCAAATCGGCAAAAGCAGGATGTTTTGCTGTTGCACAACAATGCACGGCCACATATCAGTCAAAAAACCATGGAAGCGATCACAAAACTCGGATGGACAACATTGAAACACCCACCTTACAGTCCTGACCTGGCTCCATGTGACTATAATCTCTTTGGGAAACTAAAGGACTCTCTTCATGGAACAAGGATTGAAGATGATGACTCCCTTGTGCACGCTGCCAAACAGTGGCCACAACAGGTTGGTCCAGAATTTTACTGTGTGGGTATACAGGCGCTGGTTCCAAAATGGTGTAAGGCAGTTGAGAGGAATGGAAATTAAGTGGAGAAATGAAAATATTGTTCCTAAAGGATGTATCTAAACACTGTAAAACTTTCAAACATGTAGAATAAAAGATGGATTTAAAAAAAAAAAAAATAGTGTGCATTTCTTTTGGAGTGACCCTCGTAGCAGCTTCCTTACTCATTTGACTCTTTAAATTTATAAGGCATAAGCATGAAAAGCCCTAAGCAGAATGGTAATAATTTAGTGTTGATAAAAAATAAAGAATATGTATGATTTCTTTGTCTTGTGTCAGTTTATACCTTGACATGACTGAATCAATGAATTTTTCCAGTACATTGCCATTTTTGCTTTTCTAATACTGTATTTATGAAATGATTACTGCATATACACTGGTTTGTGATACTTAAGGATGAAAGTAACTTTCATGTGATGTGTCACTGCCACGCAACACTGCTCAGTGAAACCTGGACCATACGTAGAAAGAACTGCTACAGTGTAGTAAAGATCATAACAGAAAGGAATACGCTATGAGATAAACTGAAATGACACTTTTATTCACAGACAGTAATTACATTAAAGTCACCGCAATTTATGATGGTTTGCTGGACATTACAAATGGCACAGTGCAGGTGTGGAATGAGAGAGTATTTGGTGACTGGACTGGCCTGCCTGTTTCTCCAACTTAAATCTTATCGATTAAATATGGGATGTGTTGGGAAGAGATATTGCAGTTTGCCCACATCCAACGATGACATTCCAGCAGTTGTCAACCACATTCGTGGAAGAATGGAATGCTCTACCATAGGAACTCCTTACCAACCTTGTAGCCAGCCAGGGAGTACATTGCAGAGCCCACATTGCTGTCTGTGGTGACCACACATGCTGTTAAGAACCAATGCCATTCTTTATAATGTCCAGGAGACTGTCAGGAACTGTGGTGACTACAGAATTATTATTGTCTTTGAATAAAAGTATCATTTCCTTTCGCCTCATTGTGTCTCTCTTGCAGTTACCTTTTGTATTACATTGTAGCAGTTCTTTCTATGTTGTCCAAGTTTCATCGAGCAATGTTACTTGGCATTTAAACGTCATGCGAAATTTACTTCTGTCCTTAAGTTTTGCACACCAGCATATTGCAAATATTTGTGTTGACAATGAAGATTGAAAAATTGTATTTTTGGCTCTGTTGTAGGAAAACTAGCTGCCAATTTGGACAGGCATATGTTTCGTGGCACGCAGCCGTGTGAGGAAGCAGTGGGGAAATGAGTGAAGCATAAGCCCTGACATGTACATCACGGCGTGTATCATGTTAACCTTTTGTCTTATGTAAACTTTTGTGTGGGATAACTGAATTAAGAGAATTGACCTCTTTGGTGTTGTGTTTACAAAAGTACTGATACAATGTAATGTATTGCTAGTAGTTGCCGAAGTTAGAAATGTAGCTGGCAGATGTTTTCCCATGTACAGGGTATTACACTGTGTCCATAGAGAAAGGGCACTGTGATAAACTTTGCCAGTTACTACTGACTACATACATTTATCTTGACTGTAATGTCAGTGTCCCCCATGCGTGTCCATATGTGTGATACTGCGCATACCCAAAATGAGGAGGAAAAATAAAATTAAAAGAAAGTGCAGAAGAAAGTATAATCTTTCCAGTAGTCTGTTATATGCAGAAATTGATGTATATTCTTTTTAAGAGCTATAAGAAATAATGTGAAGCTTGTGTAATTTTAAATGTTAATGTTGTTATCATATATATTTTATTGTAAAGGAAACATTATAATCAGTCATGTGTTTACAAACATGTAGTTTCTTTTATTACTTGGCAAAGGAAGCTGAAGACCTGGCCAGAAAAGCATCACACTGTGTTTATGCCCAAAAGCAAAAGCGGTAATAGCATACACTCCAATGTTTTTAGAAGTGTAGCACTTACTTTCTACTATGGCTGAGTCTACGGTTTGCTTTGTCGGATAACAATGTAATAATGTGCGTGTGTGCCTGCATGTGTGCACACCCAGGCACACACAAGTGTGTGTGTGTGTGTGTGCGCGCACGCGCTCATGCCCACACACACACACACACACACACACACACACACACACACACAAACTCGAGGAAAATGTAGTTATGTATTGCATGTTGTGTGATTGATGTTTTGATGTTTTTGTCTTCTTGGTTACTAGTGCTGCCAGATAGATGGCATAAACTTTTGATGAGACTGTAAGCTGTCAGAAGCTGCTTATAAATAAGCACACTCAATACTGTCTGTGTTTCATTACAGTTCTGGTAACTGTCAAATATATGAGTTGATGAATTAATTACTTCAAATATCAGACTCAAACTGATGTTGGAGTTGTTAATGTAAAGTGAGGATCGATTACGTGCCAAATTAGTTAGACTGTACTAATTTTGAAAGGCTTGTCAACTGAACAATTCTCATACCAGGGTGTTAGAATTTTACAATGTACATTGGTTACACCGTTTTTGTGTTTACTAGGCTGTGAGCCAAATGTTCTAAAATACAAAATATATATTCACTGTCATAATATGCTAGTGCATCCAAGAGAAAGTGTGACATCTGCTTCACGTTCAATTGTTGGCTAGAATTAGTATAAAGACATTATAGTGTTAGTAGGTTGTTGAATGTTAACACAAATGGCCAATTAAGAAATCTTTAGATATCTTCAGAAGATTTTCAGCACAAACAAGGTATCATTTCCTGGACCAATATTTGGCTGGGAACTCTCAGGCATTTTCAAGGCAATTTGAAATATATCACAGGAACACAATCTACAATTATTTATTCATCAAGATCCGCATCTGCTTCTTTTACACTTGGGTCAAAATGTGACGTGTTGTGCTATCTCACAATGCATGCGTCACAAATGAAGCAGTGCATCTGATGTGTGCATCAGATACGAAATAATGCAGGGCAGTCTGGCAGAAAGTTCTGCGCTTAAATGATTTACCAGTCTTTTCTTTTAATAGCTACCTTACAGAAATATCTGTACACCAACATGATTCAGAGGTTGCATAGATCAACAAATGAAACCTCAAATTGGTGGCAGGTGTCACAAATATCAAGTGAGAATGGTTCTGAATGGAAAATGCTCTTAGAAAAAAAGACAATGGAATTCATGAATTGATCTGAGATCTGATAATTCTCTGTTTGCAAGCCTTATTGGATATTTGATCCTCTGGGACAACTTCAAAAACCACACTCAAGATAGAATATTTAAACATGTTTAGTCTTGATGTGTTTATAATGTAAATTATGGGCCACATTGTTTATCAGTTCCTTTGTGCAAGAGAAATACTGCTGTATTTGAAATGTTTCTCCAGCTTTATATACTCTTTGCTCATTTTGTATGTTCCTATGCATTTCATAATATAGCTAAACATTGCTACAGATATTTGTAGTTATCGATGTTTTCTTTGAAGAAGTGTTATCAGTAGGTATATTAATATAAGGAAAAAAATTGGTTGTTGATTTATAAGAAGACAGAACAGATAATCAGTACTTGCGTTCAGTAGGCAAAATTCCAAGTAATATTGTAAGACACACAAAAAAACTAGCTCTCACAGCTGTTAATTCCTTTCTCGGGAAGTAAGGAGGGATATATCTGGAAGGATAGGCAAGTGGGGTTGTCCAGTAACAAGGATACCACCCAGCAATTGGATTTTTGTAATTTTTTTATATTCATGGAACATGAAGTTCATAATTCAAATATCAATATCCCAAAGCAGGTTGATGCATCTCTAAAAAAATTCTTGACAAACTTGACTTTGCAGTTTTCCAGTGAACTTGAGGAACTTTAACACCCTAAAATGTTGGCAATTTTCACAACAGGCAGTGTGGATCACTGGGTAGCATTGGATCACGTAATCAATGGATTGCTGGTTCGAATCTCACAGTGACTTTTTTCCATTCAGTTTGAATACCTACACATTTAAAAATAAAATTCATCAAATATATGCTAATTATCACACATCTAATCATTGTTTTTTGTGAGAAATGCACATCATCTTGTTTTTAATTACATTCCGCATCCAAAATTCCAGACGTTCATTGAAAATATAACTTCTTAACTGTCAATATATTAGTAAAGATTGTTAATAAATATAGGATGTTGCTTATAATGTAAATGCTACTTATGTTTATAATATTTTTTAATTTTAATGATTTTTTATATAGTATTTATATTGAAGAATTTATATTTGCAATGGAAAGTGTAATTTTACATGTGTTATGTAATTAGAGACAAGAAGACATACATTTTTCATAAAAATAATGATTAGATATGTGCTAATTAGCACATATTTGATTAATGTTATATTAAATTATGTAGTTATTCAAAGTGAATGTGGGAAAAAGTCCATGGCGAGATCGGAACGAGCGGTTCTATGATTACCTAGTTACCGTTCTCCAACACTACTGAGTGGCCCATGGTGCCTATCATGAAAATCACCTTCATTTTGGGGAATTAAAATTCTTGAAATTCCATGGAAAATTTCAAAGTAGATTTTCTTGAAAATTTTTATAGAGTTCCAACAAATGCCTTTGACATACTTGAGTTTTGAACTCAGATAGGTTCCTCTGAAGCTGCAGTCTGAATGACCTGTCACTTCTTTGCAACCTTCCAAAGCCAATATCTTTTTCTTCCTGAAGAGGAAACTAATCATTCTGCAGCCTAGGTATAATTTTTTTAGCTCTATGTATTGATAGAACTTCGAATTTTGTCTCCTGAAAATAAGAATTGGGCAACAGTTCTATTTCTTTATAATTCTACAAATATATGTACATTTGTAAATAACTAGTCTGGAATTTTTGTCAATATAGCAACAGTTTTTGTTGTCATATAGTTCAGCAGCAAACCAAAAGATGTTTGTTGTCTGTATTTTAATTGTGTTCTGCTTCAGCATATACAGGGTGTCCCAGAAGAAATGGTCAGTATTCAGGGAACAATCATTCAAAGCAAAAAATTGTAGTTAGTGCGGGCTCTGAAATGCATTCCTTAAAAGCCATGAGCACTTGTTTGGTAAAAAAGATGTGTTTCTCAGTAGTGAAGATGAAAAGTGCTCATAGTGTGTATGGTATGCACTTTAGAGCCCATGTTTACTAGGCTTTTATGCTTTGACCAGTCTTCGCGAGACACCCTGTATATAACTAGCAGAATTATAATTTTTATGTTATTTTTAAATTTTACATTTTTTGTAAGTACCTGACTGCAGAGAGTAGTTTTTTACTTTTATTTGTATGCTGTATCACCGTACTATTAAATGTTGATTCTGCTATAATCTTCCTGTTCAATAAAAGTGAGCACTAGCTCTAAATTGTGTCAAATTAACTGAATATGATGCCAGTCACAGGAGATCTTTGAGGAAGTAATCACTTGCCACTCAAAAGGCCTGTGCCTAAGGCACTTGTCTCCCAGTGTGAAACTGTGTATATTACCCATGTTGTACATCAACCATTCTTATCTGTTTTGGTTATTTGAGCTACTCTTCCTTCCTCTTTCCCTTCCTTTCGAAAACTATGAATTAGCAAACTGATCTTTTAAATTACCAGTGTAAGATGTGATGTTTGTCTCGAGGACTGGCAGTTTTCTCAGAGCTCACATTTCTCTCCTCCAGTTCAGTATGCAGAAGAAAGAAACAGTTACGTTGACTTTAACCTCTCATATTCAGAGGAATGGTGCTTTGCCAACAGGAATTCAAGGTGGTCAGGTAACAACTTATAGTTTTCAAATGTTCACTCTTGATCTAGCTACAGTGCTGTCCCCCCCCCCCCCCCCTCCCCAAAAAAAACTCTCTCTCTCTCTCTCTCTCTCTCTCTCTCTCTCTCTCTCTCTCTTCCCCCCCCCCCCCCTTTCTCCTTTCTCTTTCTTTCTTTCTTTCTCTTCTGATTTCAGGAAAACATTTTATGATTGATCTAATAAACCATCTTCAGAGCTTCTTGAACTGTGAGCGGAATGAGGCTAGTATGTGTGGCTAGTGAGGGAGAGTGAGTGTGTGTCATATACAATTTTTGTTGTTTATACTTTTAATTCTGGCCTGAAATATTCATTATAGTAGTAGCTTTACTTCAAGTGAACATCTGTTCCTGAGGAAGTAGGCCACATATCTGCATCTGAGGAAGTGGGCCAAACACCGCACAACCATTCATCGTGTCCCGTTTAGTATAAGACTGACTATTAACCTCCAGAACTGGCACCACTGTGGATAGTTAAGTTATATTATCCTAGCATCACCTGCTGATGTGGTCATTAGTAACCAAAAGAGATCTGGTCCTTCCTCTTGCTTTTACTTAGCTGCTATGTGTTTCCATAAACCTTACGACAACTTCTGTGGCCCTGCCCATTTGATGCCCATCAGTGTGCATCTGTAAGCATTAGTGTACCTGACAAGCACTGAACTTTTAATACGTAATGTTAAAATGAAAGTTGCACATGTTGTATATAACATTAAAGTGGATGCTTGCATTGTTTCTTTATCATCAGGACATGTATAAATGATGGATATTTGCCAGAGGAAGAAAGACAAATGAAAATGACAGACTTTTGATTAAGAAGAGACAAGAAAGAAACAAAACGAATTAATGGTCACAGTCACATGCAGACTGAAATAATTGTGGTACCAGAAAAATTAATAGAATGCTCTGCATTGAACATACGTGTTGTTACTTCTGGAGATATGTATGTCATAATGCAGTTTGAAGGACAGTTCCAAACATAATGGATGAGTAGTTCACATACAATGGTAGGGAACAGAAACAGTCTTATATTCTGCCATTTATAATTTGTCACTCAGTTAATTTACATTAGGTTAATATGTCATGTTGACTGACAGTAGCCATCTGGCTTTATTTTCCACAATAATTTGCACAAAAACTTGGTTGATCCACTCTCTATCTACAAAAATTACACTGGACAGACAGACTTATGTACTTGCAGATGGAGATCTGCTCAGTTTTTCTGACAGTATTCTTGAAATCAGTAAAAAGAAACAGATTACCAAACCACATTTTGCAACATCAAAAAATGAAGCTGTCATTTCGACAGATGGTAATGAAAGAAATGGAATCTGACGATAAAATCTCAAATGTTGTCCTAGGTGAGGAATTTTGACAGTTTTACTTGACATAATGACCACAAAATGTGCTACAATCCTGCAAAGAGATTAGTAACATATTTATACCAGAGTATATATAAAATTAGTGTATATTTTTAAAGTTACATGCAATTTTGATACATGTTTTGTCATTAAAAGACAAAAATAACTGTATATTCAAGATTGTATGGATATATTGTGCATAAAAGTGTACACTGTATGGTCAAATTGTGTTGTAAATTGAACTTCTCCATTTGATAGCTCATTACTGCTTACTGTACTTTAGCATAGCAAACCAGCATTTATGAATGTTTGAAAGTGAGCTTTTGCCTGGAAAGTCTTATATTTAAGGTATAGGTTGTACTGATGGAAAGGAATAATGGAAAATCTCATTTCTTAATAATCTATGCTCACTGTGTTATTACGCTGGGGAGCCTTATTAACTGCAATAATTATGTTTATCCTTAGCTATTATCTGTTAAAATGTTTAGAATTTTTCTAGACTCAGTGTTTATCATTTGTTTTCTGAATAGTAATTTATATCCAGCTCTGGTTAACCTTTCAAGTCCAATGATTAAAAAAAAATATGTAAATTTAAAATATTTCATGTAATTAACCTTCATTATCGTAGTAAGAGACAAACACAAGTTGAAATTGGCAAAAGGTAAACAGTCAGTTGTTTTAAGGAGGTAGTTTCACTTTGGAACCAGTGGGGCATACAATTTCCAGCCAACCATCATTTCATGTAATTTATTTGAAAGTAAATTCACATTATTCCAAGACAAAACCCCACAGCTCAAAACTTCCATAGTCTCTTAATTCGTAAAACTATATAGGCCTAAATAACAAGCAAAAATGGGCCTAAAATTCAATAAATTATGTATCACAATTACATTCTGTCCCATGGTTTCATTCTGATAATATTATAAAAGCAGTAGTACAAACTTAAATGTATGTTACAATAACTTATATATAATTTCTTATACTTACTTTTACTGTCAAGATCCCTTCAGTATGGGCACTATAAAAGAAATCGAAGTCAGAATCTCCTACAATCATGTAGCACAGTCTGCATGCTGAACCTTCCTACAATCTGCTACATTTATAGAAGCACCTCAGTGTACCACAAAAAGTCTCTGTCTTGCAATAGAATTGATGGTGTCATGCAAATGCATTGGTACTTAAAAAAATAATAATAATAAATTTGTGGTTTCAGGCAGAAACCACTGGGGCTCAAAAGGCTGAAAGAAAACTCAGTTTTACATTAAATGTGTATGTTAACAAAATATATATTATCCACCAGGATCACTGACAGAGGCTGTGGAAACTACTGCTTCGGGTTTATGTAACAAACTGTTTTAGATCTTACGCAGCAGTAATAATAGGTCTTATCAATAAGCATATCATACTGCAGTCTGTGCCAAAATGCTATGGGACTTTAAGTATAGTGATTTATTGCTCATTGATATGACCCATTACTATTGGAATTGAACGTCTGAAACTGGTTTATTATACGAATTAAAGAAGGTAATTGCCAAAATTCGCACTAGTGATCCAGACAGACAAGAAATATTCTGTTGAAAACAGAAGTGATAATGGTCTTATTGTTGACTCAGTCATTTTGTATATAATTATTGTCTCTCCATAAGTGCTTGTGACTGTGTGAATAGCAAAGCTGCATGGCTTCATTAATGATTAAGAGGTGTACAGAATAGCCATGTACATACTCATGTGACAAATTAGGATATTCAAACCTTGTAGGATTGTTATTCGAGATATGTTGCATCAGAGAGATAACAAAAACAGAAAAAACAAACCTATTTTATAAACTTTATAATCTGTTTCACACATAAATACATCACATGGCTTTGTCTTAAATTTGAATGAGTTTCGAGTTACAATAACAATTCGTCATGTATCAACTCTTCTTTTAATAACATCTAGTATACTTTAGAGAAACATATTGGTAGTGATTGTACAGCAGCTTTACCAGTTATAACTTTTGGTATATTCATTCTTTCCAGAAATTCTGTGTCATTGTTATTCTTCAGATCATTCATATACTACTTTCTGTGCACTAGCTCTTGTCCAGAAGCATTTTGTATGACAACAGCAGAGACTCAGTTGAGCCTTAAGGAATAGTGCATCCTCTCTCCATTCTCTTCCCCCAAATATGGCATCAGGTGATATACGAGTTGAGTTGAAGGAACAGTATAAAATTTGCAAAATGTGAGTACATTTTTTGTAGATGCTATGCTGTTTACGTCAAATCATAGTGTGGAGTACATTTAAATATTAAAATATGTATGTAAAGTTTTCATGTGAAAAGCTAAAGTCTCTCTCTGCGGAGCTGTTGTTAAGGAAATAACAATTTTTTCAACTGTACGTAGTTACACACTTGTAACACCTACTGGCCATTCAAACATGTTTGCAGGTGTTACAGTTTGCTGAAACCAAATCCAAAACAACCTACTTTGGCATACATACTGACAGAAGAAATTTTTGGATGATATAAAATGGCAACACATTAAAACCCTGGTTCATTAAACCAGGGTCAACAAAACCCGGGTTATCCAAAACAGCTACGAAAATCCCTCACCCGTCAAAAAAAAAAAGTTACAATGCCAGCAATAGTGCATTCAAATGATTGTTTCTTTCCACTGTGTGTGTATTTTGTGCTATGCTACAAATAATTAAGTGCAGTATACTGTACATTTATGTAATGTAATCTTAAAAATTTAATTTTAACTTTAATAAAGAACATAAGCATAGCCTACAAAGAGATTTTTGAATCTGTCTGGCTGTCAAAACTTTCAATAATCCTTAATACCATAGTGTTCATGGTTTAACCAAAAAAATTATTGTCCGAAATGGAATCTCCTCCCTACCCCAATAGTTCTGTTAACCAGGGTTGTGTTGTATGAAGGGAAGTTCTGTGAATACAAACAATAAGCACAGTCGCTGTATATTTGAGGTGTTGAGCGGCAGATTGAAATGCAAAATAGGAGTAAAACATTTTTGTGTGGCTTTTGAGGCTGTTATCTTCATAAACTAACGGGATACTAGTTCAAAAAATGAATGGCAGTATTCATACGTTGTTTTACTTGTTGAACTCTGCTCCGTACCTCAACTGTGTGGCGAGTGGCTGTGTTTATCCATTGTGATGCCAGTAGTGGAGTTGTGAATGTTTCAAATAGCTGTTTTTCAAAAAGAACAGCTACACATTTTTGACTGGAGATTTATGTGGATGTAACATAAGGACTTTCGATGGTTATTATGTTGTGAACAGATGACTTAGTCGCCACCACCTGGTGAACATTGTGTATATATTATTGATTAATAACACAAAAAATATTTTACATATATTGTGAATGTTTGTATAGGATGCAAAAATATAAGATGAGTAATCAGAAAGAAAAAAATCCATTCCTTAAGTTGACAGTCATTGGCAGATACATGTATATTTGTAGCTGCTTGCATTTTCAGAATTATCAGTATTTTGTGTGTAATTTTTTGTGTGTAGACAGGCATGTATAAATGTGTTTCATTGTTTCTGGAGTGTGTTTGCTTAAAACATAAATGTGTTTTGATGTGATATGTAGACAACTAGTCAACTGAAATATGTATTAATGTGGCTTCTCCAGATTCTGCTTGTCAGTGTTATATCTATGTGTCAGTTCAACAAATTCTTACATATCGATAATTGAATGTCAGTGGTGCAAAATGCAGTAGTTAATTCAACTAGACACTGTAATCCCTTTCCTGTGTCTGAGGTACGCACATCAGTCTGGTTTCGCACTCATTTATTGTCTACTTTTGTACAAAGTATATCATTGGGTCACTAAATTATGACAAAATGATGATATGCAACTGGAAGCCATGTTCTCTCTTTCGCTTGTTTATGCTACATTTAGTTCTCAGCACAACCAAACCTGTTACACTCTATGTTCAATACTACTTAACCAATAGAAAGGAAACAGAAAATGGCCAGTGCTAAATGTACATTGCTGAAATGTTTTGGATTATTATTCTGTATATGAGAAAGTTATCAGTAATTTTTGAGTCTCTTGTTTAAATCATTAATCTTCTAGTCATATAACTTGAATGCAATCTACAATTAAATGAAAGGTACAAAAAAAGTGCAGAACCGTTATTCACAAATGTATGGAAACTGGTGCTGTTTTTAATTTCTGCGCATTATGGTAAGACTTACTGTGCATTTTCTTATGAATACAGTATGTCAATGAAAGCTCCTGAAAGAATGCTTTGACAGATACATTCATAGTTTCACAAATTCCTTGTTGCTGATTTTACAATTTATAAACCAACTGTTTTATTGTAATGACTTGTTCAGTTTTCACAAACCTCATTACTCTATAGATAATTTTCTGACAATGTCTGTTGTGTATGGCAAATGTTTTGTTAGTGCCGTGTAAATACCTAGTTTATTTCTTCCAAGTTGCAGCTTTTGTAATATTTGTAAATCCTACTATGTTCCAATAAAATGTAAATGTGTGTGTTAATAATCTGCCTCCTTGTCTTTCATCACTAACACATCATGCCATTATCCATTCCTATCAGAGGCAGAGTAGTGAAAGATGGAAATACACAACAGCACCAGCTGAAAAGAGATGGCAGCAGTAGCAATAAAATTTTAATTAATTAATTAATTCACCCATTCTTCATGTTCTGTAAATTGATGGAGAGCCTTCAAAGCTGTGGAACGAGTCAAATCATTTGAGAACAGCTAAAAGCAGCCACTACAGTAGAGCCTTCAGACTCACTCATAAGCTTTTCTCCACAATCTTGCAGCTAGGAGGTGCAGTGGGGCAGGCTGTGGTAGTAGTCATCATGCGCTGCGAGACTGTGAATTTTTGATCCGCCATACCTGTAGTGGTGGTAAGACTCACTGGCACAGGAGTGCAGTATGTTACTCTTTAACCGTTATGATGACAGAAGAGAACTTTCCATGAAAATTACCAGATGAAATGGACATTCTGCTGCACAGACCCAGAATAAGCTGGAATAGTTTCAGCTGGCACAATTTAAAGTTACTAGTTGTTTAATTTATTAGAAATTTGCATCATTTTATGCCAAATAAATGAGATAACTAAGCCTTTCTGGGTGAATTTTTGTAAAGTTTTCCTTTTTTCCTCTTATAACCATTTGAAATGAGAGTGTCTATGTTTATTGTCTCACTTCTTATACTTTCTTAACAGTGGTGTGCCGTAATTATAAAAACTGTCCGCCTCTGTAGCGTAGCGGTAGCGTTTTCGCCTATCACACAGGGGGCCCGGGTTCGATTCCCGGCAGGGGACTGGGTGTTGTGTGTCCTTCATCATTTTCATTGTCTTTGACCTGCAAGTCGCTTAAGTGGCATCAACTAAAAGAGACTTGCAATAAGGCGACTGAACTCGCCTGCATGGGGGCCTCCCGGCCAACAATGCCATACGCTCATTTCATTTCATTCCAGAACATCCCCACTAAATGTTTCTTCTTTTTTCACCTTGTAATTTGTGGAGTTCTGTTTTGCTGATGATGCAAATGGCTCTATCTTCATCCACAGGTGTTTCCAACATTTGCTGTGGTAGTCAGATACATTCTTCCTTTTTTCTTCTCTCTCTTTAAGCTTAATAATCCCACACCAACTTCTTTTCACTTTTAGATATTAATTACAATACATGTTAATTTTTTTTTTTTTAGTCGCCTGTCTTCTGATGAGTTCCTCTCCTGTGCTATTGTTTTCATCTCAGAGCAGCACTTGCAACCTATGTCCTTAATTATTTGTTATACATATTCCAATTACTGTCTTCCTCTACAGTTTTTACCATATGCAGCATTACAGTTTATGAAGGGTAAACTGACATGTGAAAGTGTGAGATGAGAAGACAATGCAGTAGTCACATGTAGTGGGGATGGGGTGGGAAAAAAGAGAAGAGAAAGGAAAACGGTGAATGCTGCTATGGAATGGCCATTCTAGTTAAAAATAAATAAATAATATTCATCAGACTCTGAATTTCAGTAACACATTAGTTGACTATTCCACTTTTCTTTCTCAACATCTTTTACCTGTTAATTAATATAAAAGTTTTCTGAACTTAATGCTTTGTTATATTGTAAAAAACTGTCACACGAGGTGAGGAGGGGGAAACCCAATGTTTTGTGTGTGGTTCTAGTGACTTAAAACATCTGTTCTGTTACCAGAAAATTTTTATGTCAGCTGCCTCTGGCTGTGAAAGCACGCACAATATATATGTTCTATGTCACTTTTGACTTACATTCAACAAAGGAAAGAAAGGAAACCATGAAGAAATTCAACAAAAGGCAACACAAGAATAGCATTGACATTGTATATGGAATCCTGGAGGGTACTAAAACAAAAAAAAAAAGTATTAAAAATAAATATCTTTTCTTTCTTACTTAATAAAAACACACAGAGCTTGTAAGACAATGAACAACTTAAATATCTGAAGCACTATGTTCATTATTGCTCCTCTGTTCCTCTCTTTCCACTCTGTAACACTGAAAGTCATTTATGGAAGAAAAATAATCTTTTTCACACATTGTTTTACTAATCTGTAAAGAGAAACCACTGAAAACTAAGTTTTTTGCACTCTGAATGTCTACTGGCACATCTTCAACTTGAGATGACTTCACTGAACAGATTCATATGTGGTGCTATTGATGGTGTCGTGTATCCAGGCCAGGTAGTGGGAGACGCGGGTGAATATGTCCGGCAGGCCGGGGTGGGCACAGCCAGACCCGAATGACGTGATGCCGGCCACGAACCACGTCCCGTCACCAGAGGGGCACTGCAGTGGGCCTCCAGAGTCTCCCTTGAACGGAAACGGAAACAAAAATTGAGCAGCTTTCATAATTTCTTCCGGGTTAGACAGACGCATTAGCAGCACACATCAGACAGACTGTTGTTAAGTGGACCAGCATTATCTTTTGAGAGAGACTATCATAAGCACCAGTATGTGCTACATATGAGGTTTACCTGGAAAAGAACCTGTCTTTTAATGTACGAGTCTTGTTCTTCTGTTTTTAAGAATGAGCAGTAGATGTCGCCATTGAGTAGAGAGATTACTTTTGTTTCAGAATTTGTTATTTGTTATTGCTAAATAATGGCAGCTCAGAAACTGGACAAGTAATTTGTTTATAGTGAGTGTTTAAAGAAATAATGTCGTGTCACATGAAGTTTTTTGTCGAATTATTTTTTATGATTTTCATAAAGGCTTTACTTGGTAACAGTGCCTCAAATCATATCATTCCACTTTTTGTAATCGATTATCTTCAGAAAAGACTCATTTACAAATGATCTGCAGAATTTTGTCACAGTAATGCTTCAGTCAGTGGTCAAATTCATGAAGACTGACTGCAATTGGTTGTCATTGAGAAAAACATTGACAATGTGTGTTACGTAACTGAAGAGGTTTGGTATGTGGTTTACCTTTGAGATAGAGGAATCCCTAGGCATTTTGAAGACTATATTCCATCCAATATTGCATAAAAATTTAATTGTGAAAAAGATCTGTTCCTGACGGATTCAACATAGTGTGACTGAAGATCAAAATCGGACACATGTTAACTGCTGTAAGGGAATGGTCAACATATTTAACCACAAAATACAAAATTAGTATACAACATCATAAGAGCATACTTATTTTGGTTATGAGCACCAGTCACTTGTCTGAGGGTTCCAAGATCAATTGAAAACAACTGACGCAGTTACGACATGATGCCCTTCTCTCAACTTGTTGTGACCATCGTTTTAGAGGACTGAAAAACTGTTAATGCTGAGTGGTGTACAACAGTCTGTTTGCAACAAATGATCAATGAAACTACCAAAAATGAGGATCATCCTTCACTGTGATAGTGCCAGCTGTCACTAAGCAGCTCAAAAAGCTGACTATTTGAATGAAAAACAAATGGCCAATATTCCCCCGATTTTCTGTCTAATGACTTCTTTTTGTTTCCATATGTGAAACAAAAAGTGTGTGGTTAGCTGTTTTCAATATCTCAAGAAGCTACAGAATAATTTCAAAACTGTGTTTCTGAGGTAGTAACATGACAGCAGAAGAAATGTTTCCAGATGTGGTCTGAGTGCAAAAGTTTACAAATTTTAAAGATAAATACTTTTTTGAAACAATAAAATGACTACTATAAAAAAGCTTTTCTTTTGTTTTTTACCTGGTTGCAATGAGCTAATTAGTTTCATCAGAAATGCTGGCAACCAAAAGTAATGGAACTATAAAATTCTTCATGGTGAATGATGACAGCCAAAACCGTTGCAGGATAAAGATTTATTAAAATGCTTGACCATGGTTTTGGTATATCTAAATATACCTTCATCAGAAGTAAAATACCTAAAATTACATCCTGCAATGGAGATTAATAAAACAATTGCGCCAAAGGTGTCGTCAGTAGTTAAAACATCATCTCCACTTATACAACATGATTATGTCCATAATCATTGCAGGATGTAATTTTAGGTATTTTACTTCTGAAGAAGGTATATTTAGATATACCAAAACTGCGGTCAAGAATTTTAATAAATCTTTATCCTGCAACTGTTTTGGCTGTCATCATTTACCGTAAAGAATTTCAACAGTTGCTGTTTCAGCCATGTTTAAAATCTGGAACTATAAAATTCCATGGGGAAAATCTTATGAGCAAATAGGTAAATTTGGAAGGAAAGATTAATTCCAAATGAAAACTATTATTCTTCTTTTCAGTAACATATTTATATTAGCTCAAACTTAGTTAGTTTAAAAGATATTGTTCACTGAAGATCTCACCTGATCCAATCTTTTAGTGAAAATTATAGACAAACTACTGCAAATTTCTGGGATCTGTCAATGTACTTTTGATCGCCTGATTTTTCTGTATCTACTGACACCCAATTTAAAGGAACAAGGTTTCTTAATTATAAATTGCTAACTTTTCAATATTAATGAATCCCACCATCATAAGCCAGGCATTCTCAGCTACATAAGCATAAAGTAGTACTGCATATTTTAACAGAAGCTGCTCATGATAAATTATATACAAGCAAAACATAATCACAAAGTCAACAGCCGATAAAAGATGAACTTTCTGACCTACAGAATTTGTAAACTATTACAAATTAACAAAGTTGAGCAACATCCTGTAGCGAGTCTATAAGCCAAAAGCTCATGCGATTTTCAGTCAGTCTGCTCTTAGGTTCCCTGCAATATTCTTAACCAAGAGAGTATAGATTGCATAAGATTTGTATATATTACAAGGGCATGCTGAAAATAATGCCTACAGTTCTTTTATTCTGCTCTCAATATCGGCTGAGGTACTACAGGTCAAGCATATTACCCAGTTGACTTTCCTGCTTCCCTGATACAGGACTCTCAATTTTACTGTGTAACATGGCAGTTGGTAATTTTACTATGGTGGTTCATGAGAAACTGTGTGCTGTAATCTGAGTTTCCCATTACAGAAAACTGTCCACACATGGAGCACCCTCATGACAATGCCTGAACACACACGAGCATTGTGACTAATGCAACAATCTGGCACTTCAGGTTTGCCGTCATCGATCATCTTCTGTATAGTCAGACTTGGCCCCATCTGATTTTCATCTGTTTGCAGAACTTAAAGATCACCTTTGAGCACTTCACTTTGTTAGTGACTAAGTAGTTCATGAGGAGGTTAGGGTATGGCTCTGTCAGCAAAGTCAAACTTTCTACAATGACATTGTCAATAAACTGCTCTCTTGTTAGGAGAAATGTGTCTTGCCGGGATGACTATGCTGAGAAATAAATATTATATATAAAAACAAAGATGAGGTGACTTACCGAACGAAAGCACTGGCAGGTCGATAGACACACAAACAAACACAAACATACACACAAAATTCAAGCTTTCGCAACAAACTGTTGCCTCATCAGGAAAGAGGGAAGGAGAGGGGAAGACGAAAGGAAGTGGGTTTTAAGCGAGAGGGTAAGGAGTCATTCCAATCCCGGGAGCGGAAAGACTTACCTTAGGGGGAAAAAAGGACAGGTATACACTCGCACACACCCACATATCCATCTACACATACAGACACAAGCAGACATATTTAAATATGTCTGCTTGTGTCTGTATGTGTGGATGGATATGTGCGTGTGTGCGAGTCTATACCTGTCCTTATATTATATTTAAATATTCAGAGCCATCACTTTTCAGCACACCCTCGTATTTGCCTGTCACAGCTAAAATTCAGATCCATGTGAATACTTCCGCAATACACATTTTTCATAGTCTTTAACATTAGCTAGTAATACGATAAAAGAATCATAAATTGAAGATGCAGCAATACTGTAAGCTTTAAAAAAGCAGGGCCATCTAGCATATTTAGTTTCAAAGGGAACAGCAGCAAACAGCTGAATAATTTTGAGGTTTCACAACAAATGTTTCTTGGTAAACTTGCTACTAACAGGAATCGATATCGTTTCCTTAAACTGATACCAGCGGATACGTATAACAGTGTGGCAGGGCAAGATGGGAGTTCGATGCATCCCTTGCTCTTACATGTGTAGTTTTTCTATAAGGGTACACTCTTGTCCATGATACTGTCACACTTACTAAATGTATCAATGCACTGCTCTTCTTTGTATTCTCTTTTAATCATACCTGGTACAGCTCCCAGACCGAAGAGTTAACACTCGAGGTTTGGTTGAACAGTAAAGATTGGTTTCATAAGTTACCAGTGCCTTCTTGTGATTGAATTACACTTCTGATGATTCCTCCAATGACAAAGTATGACATCCGCCTTTTGTAAAACTATTGTTACATGACATTTCCACTTTACATCACTCCATAATCATAACTCCAACCGGCATGTTTTGTCAACTGCCTTTAATTTGGTCACTGACTTGCTTTGAACGTGGTTGTACAGTTAAAGACTAAAATATTGGAAGGTGAATTATTGCTGTCTGACATACACTCCTGAAATATGATAGAATATACTTCTTCCTATTTAAGTGGAGTTTTTTTTATGTTTGTTTATGTTGAGCAATGGTGGTTTGTGCAAAATTTTTCAAATGTTCTACAGTATTATAAAAATAAACAGTTAGTGTTTCACTATGTCATCACGAGGAGTATGACTTAATATTGTTGTGGTATTAGCTCTATCTTATGCGCTAGGATCAAGTGTATTCTTTATATGTTCATGACTGTGGTGCACATTGTTGTCGCTGGGCACAGTTAGGAGTGTTGCCATCTGCTTCTGGTTAGTTTCAGTGCCTGTGCGAATGAGTTGCAAATGAGCCCACCTGTTCCTTGAATTGCCCCATTAGGGGGACGCTTCTGTCAGATGTTGTTTACTATCTGCCATTCATCTTTCTTTCGTAGCAGAAATTCTGTCCTCCTAAGACTGTTGTTTCCATTCTTTGACCTTTTTCTGGAGTTTACGGGTCAGTCTATGGGCCTCTCTCTCTTGTCTTCCAGGTTACAAAAATGAACCCACTGTTCATGACTTCTCTTTTGTTTTGTATCTTCAGTTCCTGAAACAATGGTGGGAATTTGTCGAAGTTGGGTGTCTGTGAAGAAGTGTTGTGAGGCTGCTCTTTGTTTTCCCTTTTTAATTTTCTCTGTCAGTGTTTGGTTTGTGAAACTGACAGTTTGTGATAAGAGGATAAGTTGTTGACCATCCTCAATTGCAGGTTAGGATTTAGTTTTTAATTACTGCAATGTCCAGGCATGGGAGTGCAGATGTGTGAAGTAAGGTGTCGTCGTTGGTTCTCTGAATCCGTGAACTGTTATGTTGAGGTTTGCTTTGAGGTCTAACAGGATCCGTCCTTTTGGGTTGTTTTTTGCGAGTTATATGCTCTGTTTTTGCTATTTAAGTATCCTCCTAGGACTACTCTGTCATAATCTAAATACTATACGCATATCATCTGGGATGAGACTCTTCTCTGGACTCAGGCAGGCAGCATTGCCATTTGGACTGTGACGTCAAGTGTTCACAGCCATGGCAGCTATACGTGACGGTGGCATATTTCTCTTTCGGCTACGGCAGTGATCCCTCCACCTCATTGTCCTTTTTGTTCCATCCTGTAAACATTCACGTTTATTATCGACTCAGTTGTTTCTTGGAGATGGGTTTCCGAAATGAGGGCGATGTCTATCTGGTAGCGATGTGAACTCAGTCATCTTTGTATGCAGTCCATTTGCATTCCAAATGCAGAATCTAAAGTTTTTTGTTCATTGGCGGCCGTCCGTTTACGGTGTGAAGAAAGCCTTCTGAACAGTCTCAATTACAGAGTAAGTATTTTTCAGTTTCTGCTGCAGTGCAGTGGTAGTTTGGTGGCATGGTAGACTGTGGCAGGACTGTCGGCATCTCACTGGTGGATAGGCGGTGTTGGCATATGATTCTGTTTGTCTTAGCTGTCTCGGCTGTCGTGATGTCCTGAGTGGTGCCGTTTGTTTAGGTTAGACTTCTTGTATTGCTGGTGTGGGTTGTTGTTGGGAATCTTGTTCTTCTGGCACTGCTGAATTTTCATGATAATCGTACACTGTGTGGGTGGTTTGCTTGCTAAAGTCTTCATTTGTGGGGCCATAGGGTCCGCAGTTGCTTTATAATTCATGAGAGTATTTTTCATCCGTCGTTGCAACTGCAAAAAATGCGTGATTTTTTCACCAGACGCGTTTCGCTTTATTGAGGTAAAGCACCGTCAGTGGCCTGTAATTAAGTTATTTACATTTTGATTTGCTTTTTAGATCGAAAAAGAGTTCGTTGAGAATAGGTTGATTTTTACTTACGGTGATTTTTCGGCTGATTTCTCGTTTATATTTTGTTCTTGTCCTCTGCTTGTACACTCCTGGAAATGGAAAAAAGAACACATTGACACCGGTGTGTCAGACCCACCATACTTGCTCCGGACACTGCGAGAAGGCTGTACAAGCAATGATCACACGCACGGCACCGCGGTGTTGGCCGTCGAATGGCGCTAGCTGCGCAGCATTTGTGCACCGCCGCTGTCAGTGTCAGCCAGTTTGCCGTGGCATACGGAGCTCCATCGCAGTCTTTAACACTGGTAGCATACCGCGACAGCGTGGACGTGAACCGTATGTGCAGTTGACGGACTTTGAGCGAGGGCGTATAGTGGGCATGCGGGAGGCCGGGTGGACGTACCGCCGAATTGCTCAACACGTGGGGCGTGAGGTCTCCACAGTACATCGATGTTGTCGCCAGTGGTCGGCGGAAGGTGCACGTGCCCGTCGACCTGGGACCGGACCGCAGCGACGCACGGATGCACGCCAAGACCGTAGGATCCTACGCAGTGCCGTAGGGGACCACACCGCCACTTCCCAGCAAATTAGGGACACTGTTGCTCCTGGGGTATCGGCGAGGACCATTCGCAACCGTCTCCATGAAGCTGGGCTACGGTCCCACACACCGTTAGGCCGTCTTCCGCTCACGCCCCAACATCGTGCAGCCCGCCTCCAGTGGTGTCGCGACAGGCGTGAATGGAGGGACGAATGGAGACGTGTCGTCTTCAGCGATGAGAGTCGCTTCTGCCTTGGTGCCAATGATGGTCGTATGCGTGTTTGGCGCCGTGCAGGTGAGCGCCACAATCAGGACTGCATACGACCGAGGCACACAGGGCCAACACCCGGCATCATGGTGTGGAGAGCGATCTCCTACACTGGCCGTACACCACTGGTGATCGTCGAGGGGACACTGAATAGTGCACGGTACATCCAAACCGTCATCAAACCCATCGTTCTACCATTCCTAGACCGGCAAGGGAACTTGCTTTTCCAACAGGACAATGCACGTCCGCATGTATCCCGTGCCACCCAACGTGCTCTAGAAGGTGTAAGTCAACTACCCTGGCCAGTAAGATCTCCGGATCTGTCCCCCATTGAGCATGTTTGGGACTGGATGAAGCGTCGTCTCACGCGGTCTGCACGTCCAGCACGAACGCTGGTCCAACTGAGGCGCCAGGTGGAAATGGCATGGCAAGCCGTTCCACAGGACTACATCCAGCATCTCTACGATCGTCTCCATGGGAGAATAGCAGCCTGCATTGCTGCGAAAGGTGGATATACACTGTACTAGTGCCGACATTGTGCATGCTCTGTTGCCTGTGTCTATGTGCCTGTGGTTCTGTCAGTGTGATCATGTGATGTATCTGACCCCAGGAATGTGTCAATAAAGTTTCCCCTTCCTGGGACAATGAATTCACGGTGTTCTTATTTCAATTTCCAGGAGTGTATTTTTGAAGTACTTCCTGGAACTTTTGGCATCCTCTGAATGTTGCAGAGTGTGCTTCCCCACAGTTTGCACATTTTGGTTTTTCTGCCCTGGGGTGGGTGCATTCCACTGATCTGTGATGCCCTGCACAACGGACGCATCTCACTACCATACTGGGATAATTCGCAATTTGTTCGAACCGCTGGCAATGTCGGCATTGGACAGCACCAGCACCGTCCTTGCTACCGTATGTCTCAACTCGCACTCTTGTGTACAAGAGAAAGCGGACGTCACAGATTTTGTCACTGTCCTATCCTGCAGGCAGGGTGACACAGTAAACTGGTTCGTGTATGAGCTCTTTTGTATTTTGTCAGGAATTTTAAACTGGTTGACTTGTAGGACGCTGTACCCTTTCTCTGGAAGTTCTTGAAGCAATTTTTCTCTGCAGGCAGAAACAACGGGGTGTTCAAAAAGCCTCTCCGCAGTGCCGTATGATTGTTAGCCGCGCGTGCCGTACGAATGTTCGCCTGCTTGGGTTACTTTCCTAAAAGTGGACTCTAACATTCCACTGTTTCATTTATCTCAGCCAGCATCAGTAGTATCCATTTAATTCAGTTTTCCCGGAGACAACACTCCCACATCGCGATACTATGCGAGATTTGGCTAACAAATTTCGAAGTACGGGTTCAGTGACAGATGCACCAAGAAGTGATCGTCCTAGCGTTTTGTCTGAGGATAAACTACTCGATATTTCCGATAAAATGTCCATGAGTCCGAACAAGTCAGTAAGAAAGCTCGCCCAGGAAATCGATGTTAGTGTAGGAACGGCCCACACAGCTGCAAGGAAAAAATTAGAACTTTTCCCATACAAGTGTCAGTTGTGCAAGAACTGAAAAATACTGATCATGTCAAGAGACGTCATTATTGTCAATGGTTCAAAAATTTCGTTCAACAAAATGGAAGGGATATTCTGAATGAAACGTTTTTCACTGATGAGGCGTGGTTTTACACGAAATCGCAAAATTCTCGTACGTGGAGTACTGCAAATCCATTGTGTATTCATGATGAACCACTTCATTCTGTTAAAATAGCAGTTTGGATTGCAATTACTAGACGTAGGATTGTGGGTCCCATATTTTTCAACGAAACAATAAACGCACAACGATACTGCAGTGATATTCTGTACCCATTCATAGGAGACCTTGAGTTAAGTGAAATACTGAACGGTTATTTTCATCAAGACGGTGGAACCGAGCATACAGCTCGCGTTTCAATGTCACTGCTTGCTGATGGTTTTGGTGATCGCATAATTTCACAGGGACTTTGGCCTCCACGATCGCCTGAGCTAACACCACCTGACTTTTTCTTCTGGGGTGCAGCGAAAGCAACTGTCAATGAAAACCGTCCAAAATCAATCGATGAACTGAAAACTGCAATATCCATTTTCACTGCTTCTGTTACAGAAGGAATGTTACAGCTTGTGTTTGGAAACATGATTAGACGAATTGAATTGTGTATTCAACAACATGGGGGACATTTTCAACGTTTAATGTGAAAATTTGTAAGTAGAAATGAATACTCAGTAAATTAATAACTTGTATTTCACTGAGTTTCATTTCGGTATATTCACTGCGGCACACGGCACGCGCGGCTAACAATCATACGGCACTGCGGAGATACTTTTTGAGAGAAAAAACTTTGATTGCCCTTTGCTCGTCAAAGGTCTTGAAATGGCAATTGATGTGATCGTTTCGGTAGATGGCTTTAAGGCTGTCATCTAGTTGTCCTTTGAGTACTGTACTTTATTGAGCTCTCTGTAATGTTCGGTGTGGTAAATGGTGACCCGTGATACCTTCTGGAGCATGTTCATCTTGATGTCATAGTTTCATAGTGTTTTCTCTTTCGGCACTATTGGCGCGTAGCAGTGTGTTGTCTGCATTCCTTCCCTCGGCTTTTTATGCAGGTTTTCATATTCACTATGGGTGTCGTCGTTCTGTCTTCATGTTGTGAAATCCTCCATATCATGATTCAAGGGTGCACCTCCTTCTTAGCAATCTTGTTCCATCGTCGCTTCACCGTCAGTGTTGTGGCATTATTGTTCTTCTGACACTCCCAGTGGTGGATTATTGGAAGCTGCTGCTGGATTCTCAGCGTTTTGTCTAGCTTGTTGGATGACATGTCGCATTCCCTCGCAGATCTCTTTCTATTTCTTTTGGTGGATAATGAAAACATCTTCGTACAGTTTAGACGCATATTTCCATTCTTATGTTTTAGTACGGCGCCCGTGAATGTCCTATTCCGGGAGTCTGATGTTTCTCTGTTTGTCTGTCCTTGCCTCTCGTAAACCATGTCCACAGCCTAGGTTGCCAGCGCCGATGATCCTCCAGTCTTTGCCGTGTCCGTCGTTATGTCAGACATAGGAGATATAAATATAAAAGAAACTGGCATATTTTGTTTATTTTCACTCCATGATGTCATATGTTATCATACCTTGGAGATAACTCCACAAACAAGAGAAAAATGTTTTAGAGTACAGAAGCGTATAATAAGAGTAATGAGTAGTATAAATCCAAGAAAATCATGTCGAAACGTTTTCAAAGAATTGGACATATTAACCACAGCTTATCCGTATATATTCCTTAATGAAGTTTGTTGTAAATAATACATCTCTTTTTCCAACTAACTGCTTAGTACACAGTATCCATACTAGGAATAAGAACAATATACATAAAGATTTAAAATCACTTACTCCTGCCCAGAAAGGAGTCCAGTATTGAGCAACGCATATTTTCAATAAGTTACCAGCAACCATTAAGAGTTTAGTTTCAGACAAGGCACAATTTAAACATAATTTAAAAGAATTTTTGGTGGCCAACTCCTATTCCATCCATGAGTTTCTCAACAAGTGCAGTAGACCATTTTAATGAAAATTTATTATACTTTAATTTTTGACAATACTTGATTGTAACAGCCAAGTAACTACCTACTGTGTGAATGATGGATGTATGGAAAGTAGATGTAAGTCTAAGTCTGTAAATAGTGGACGTTTAATTTTAAATCTTGTACATAATCTGACTGTTCTTAACTGAGGATCACTGAAACGAATAATTTACTTTAAATTTTGACAATACTTGGTTGTAATAGCCAAGAAACTAGCAAATGTATGAATGATGGATTTAATGAAAGCAGATGTAAGTATTAAACCTGTAAGTATTAGAAGCTTAAATTTAATTCATGTACATAATTTTACTGTTTATTGACTGAGGATCATTAAAATTAATGAAACTCAAGTTTTTCTAATTACATTTTTGTAATGTGTTTATCTGTCAAGTTCCACACCCAGGAGGATTCCCTCTTTTATGGGTCTATGGAATGAATAATTAATCTAATCTATAATATTCTTCTCGGGTATGCAGCCGGACCATAACGTCTTCATGACACACTATTTCCGCGGTCCAACTGGCCGCCATCTTCAGGTGAGAACGCTGGTGCACAATCTCGCCGGAACTGACTTCCCAGCACAAGCGGCAGCCCCTATATAGGCCGCAGAAGACCCACAACGCGTGCGCGAGGTGCCGTAGCTGCCCTCTAGCGCAGTTAACATGCCGCGCCGCCAGTTGTGGAAAGAGGCGAAATCGAGACATCGCTGTCAAAAATAAAAGAAAAAAATTTTTATTCCGACAATTGAAACACAGATCGTTGTTTTTTAATGTCAGATAACACCGGGTCCCAAGTCTTCCTTAAAAGATAACCCTTGTCTCTATTAATAAGATTGTCAGATAAACGAATCTCTATGGATTCTTTTAAAACACAGTCCCAATAGCGAGATGCAGGGGCAACCATTTGTGTCTCGTCATAGAGCATTCTGTGTCCCTCGGTGAGACAGTGCTCCGCCACTGCGGATTTCTCAGGCTGAAGCAACAGTGTGTGCCGCTGATGCTCAACACATCGGTCCTGAATGGTCCGGATTGTCTGACCAATATAAGCGTTCCCACAGTGGCAAGGGATCTTGTACAGACTGTTTACTGCGCTAGAGGGCAGCTACGGCACCTTCTCGCGCACGCGTTGTGGGTCTTCTGCGGCCTATATAGGGGCTGCCGCTTGCGCTGGGAAGTCAGTTCCGGCGAGATGGTGCACCAGCGCTCTCACCTGAAGATGGCGGCCAGTTGGACAGCGGAAATATTGTCATGAAGACGTTATGATCCGGCTGAATACCCGAGAAGAATATTATCAATTATTACGCCGGGAAAGCCTTCGTAGTCTAATCTAATCTAGTCTAGTGGAGTGGCCGATGAGGTTGCCGACGTGGCAAACCCCGCTGGACGGCGATCGACCAACACCAGCGTGGGTACGGCTTTTACACGTGCACGCGCGGTACGATCGCGCTCTCCACTGCTCCAGTGACTCCGCCAGACCCAGTGAGTTTAAAAATTCACGAGTGGCTAAAAGCCCCTATTGCATCAGCGCCTCACGTGTGCATATCTGTGGCTACAGGCTGGTTGAGGTAGACCTATTACACCATCTACGCGTGATATACCTGGCGCACATGCGCGGTAGACGGTAATAACGAGCGAAACGCAATTAGAACTGTCTGATCTCTCGTAAAGCTGTTCATTCTACCACGCGAAACACAAGGGGACCGTGTGACATATTGGAACGTCATTCGTTCAAATTATTTATGTGAGCTCAAAGTTCCTATTTAATAAGAAATTGTTTCTTATCATTATTTATTAAATAATTGTTATTCTCTTATGTAGGTAACTACTGTTCTGAATTACAGACTCAACAGTTACTTTTATATTACACAGGTATTTGTGTTTATACAGCATTTTGCACATGGAGGGCGTACTTGTTTTTGGAGCTGTTGCCCTGGCAGTGACAGTAAATCTTCGGATTAGGGCAGAACGACGAAAACAAAAAGCCAGACGTTCTTGGGCTCCACACTGGCTGGAAAGAAGGGACGGAGGCAGGTGATCATATTCACTGTTTATAAAAGAACTAAGGCCCGAAGACCCGCAAGAATTTCGAAACTTCGTGAGGATGGACATGGCCTGTCTCGAGTAGCTGGTGTCTATGATAGAAGATGGAATTAGCAAGTGTGACAGAGTCATGAGGGAGTATGTCTCACATCCCAAAGGTAAGAATTAAATCATACACTACTCGCCATTAATATTGCTACACCACGAAGATGACGTGCTACAGACGCGAAATTTAACGGACAGGAAGAAGATGCTGTGATATGTAAATGATTAGCTTTTCAGAGCATTCACACAAGGTTGACGCCGGTGGCGACACCTCCAACGTGTTGACACGAGGAAAATTTCCAACCGATTTCTCATACACAAACAGCAGTTGACCGGCGTTGCCTGGTGAAACGTTGTTGTGACGCCTCGTGTAAGGAGGAGAAATGCGTACCATCACGTTTACGACTTTGATAAAGGTCGGATAGTAGCGACATTGCTGCTCGCGTTGGTCGAGATCCAATGACTGTTAGCAGAATATGGAATCGGTGGGTTCAGGAGGGTAATACAGAACGCCGTGCTAGATACCGATGGCCTCGTATCACTAGCAGTCGAGATGACAGGCAGCTTATCCGCATGGCTGTAACGGATCGTGCAGCCACTTCTCCATCTCTGAATCAACAGATGGAGACGTTGGCAGGAGAACAACCATCTGGACGAACAGTTCGACGACGTTTGCAGCAGCATGACTGTCACCACGGAGACCGTGGCTGCGGTTAACCTTGACGCTGCATCACAGACAGGAGCGCCTGCGATGGTGTACTCAACGACGAACCTGGGTGCAGGAATTTCAAAACGTTATTTTTTCGGATGAATCCAGGTTCTGTTTACAGCACCATGATAGTCGCATTCGTGTTTGGCGACATCGCGGTGAACGCACATTGGAAGCGTATATTCGTCATCGCCATACTGGCGTATCACCAGGCGTGTGGGTGTGGGGTGCCATTGGTTACACGTCTCGGTCAGCACTTGTTCGCATTGACGGCGCTTTGAACAGTGGACGTTACATTTCAGATGTGCTACGACCCGTGGCTCTACCTTTCATTCGATCCCTGTGAAACCCTACATTTCAGCAGGATAATGCACGACCGCATGTTGCAGGTCCTGTACGGGCGTTTCTGGATACAGAAAATGTTCGACTGCTGCCCTGGCCAGCACATTCTCCAGATTTCTCACCAACTGAAAACTCTGGTCAATGGTGGCCGAGCAACTGGCTTGTCACAATACGCCAGTCACTACTCTTGATGAACTGTGGTATCGTGTTGAAGCTGCATGGGCAGCTGTACCTGTACACGCCATCCAAGCACTGTTTGACTCAATGCCCAGGCGTATAAGGCCGTTATTACGGCCAGAGGTGGTTGTTCTGGGAACTGACTTCTCAGGATCTATGCACCCAAATTGCGTGAAAATGTAATCACATGTCAGTTCTGGTATAATATATTTGTCCAATGAATACCCGTTTATCATCTGTATTTCTTCTTGGTGTAGCAATTTTAATGGCCAGTAGCGTATGTTTATACGTTTTGTAATATACCAACCTAGATCACGAATAAAATATCGGTAAATGCCCTGTTGTGATGCAGGCTGGTTGTAAAATTACGTTTCCTGGCGATTGGGGATTCTTTTATAAGTCTGGCTTTGAGCCAAGAATAGCACAGCCCACCATTCCAAAAGTTGTGGATGCACGTACTGCAGTTTGCAACACTTTAAAGGGGCAATACTTAAAGGTGCACTTGTGTTATCTTTCCGAGTTTGGAGTGTGTTTGTGTTACTCGGAGTTTTGCAGTCCTCGTCCGTCGCATTGGGCCGAAGTGGACTGACTTTCTCGCCTGTCACTGACAGTTTCTCTTTTCTGGCATGCTGAAATTTAGCGAGAGATCCAATCAAACCCAACATGAACTTTCACAAGCAATGGCATAAGGCATTACGACACAAATCGAAAATCACCGCGTAACGTTATATGCATATTACTAAGAAAGAAACGATTGCTGAGTGGCAAAAAAAAAAAAAAAAAGTTTTTTTCTGCATTTAAGAAAACGTACTTACTAAAAAAAGACGGAAAATCTCCAACTCGAAAATCCGAGTTAGAACTGCTCTCTATTTTGGCGCGCGGATAATGTGTGTGCTAGTTTCTGTAGTTTCATCCTTTCTATAGCTAGATAGCTGTCGTGCTCGACCAGTACCGTTCACGACGGATCGACGTGTAAATACATCCTTAACACATGAGTTGCAGTAATCCTTCTCACAGCCAATGTTAACTAGCCGTGACATTGACGGTGGTCAGAATACTGAGAGGCGCCATTCTATGGGTTTTTCTGTGCTGAAGGTGAACTGCTTTATTTGGAGAACTGTTTAATTTTTCTTTGCAACTTGTTAAGTGAAATATACAGGGTGACTCACTAACTACAGCCACCAAGAATAGTTCCGAAAGTATGATAGGAGCTGAAAACTTTGTGGGACGAAAGTTGCATGGGGCAATGGAGGCCATAATATGACGGTTTTTTGTTGCTAGGTGGGGTCACGTCAGAGATATGAAGGTCAACTTTTTTTTTAATGGCATGCTATAGTTTGGTAGTTATTTTTTGATACCGACTATCGAGACGAATCCAATGATGTGTAACAGTAAGGTCTTTGAAGGTCACAAAGGTGGCATGAACGTCCATTTACAGAAGGTGTTCGAAGTGATGACCATTGGCGTCAATGCAGTGCTGAAATCTTATCATGGGTTGAGTGGTATTCCTTACCACTTCGGCAATTATCGAAACACATGCTCTGACAATTCTCTCTCGTAGATCTTCAGGTGTAGTTGGAACCACTTTATAAACTATGTCTTTTACGAATCAGCACAAGAAAAAATCCAGAGGTGTCAAGTCTGTCGAACAAGCCGGCCACGACACATCTCCTCCGCGTGTAATCCAATGATTTGGGAATTGTCTCTGCAACTCATTTCTAACCTTCAGCGAAAAATGAGCCGGACACCCATCGTGTTGATAGCACATTCTGTTCCTTGTTCGTAAAGGTATTTCTTCCAATAACAGACCTAAGGTTTCTTGCTAGAATCTGGTGTACTTCCTACCATTAAGATTTCCTTCGATGAAACAGGGGCCTATAATTCTGTCCTCCAGAATCCCACACCATACATTCACCGACCACGGTTTTTGGTGTGCAACTTGCCGTAGCCAGCATGGATTTTGCAGATGGCCAATAATGCATGTTATGCAGTTCAACATTTCCATGGTTCGTGAATGTAGCCTCGTCAGTAAATAAAATCAGAGTAATAAATGCGTCATCCCTCTGAACCTGAAGTTGAGCCCATCGGCAGATTTCAAAACGACGCATACAGTCCGTATCAGTTAATTCTTGGTGGAGACTGATATGGTAAGGATGATATTGATGGCGATGCAGAACAGGAACAACACTACTTTGGCTCATGCCAGATTCCCTTGCGATTTGATACGAGCTAACACAAGGATCTCGAACCACAGTGGCAAGAGTACCAATTTCCGTCTCCTCGTTAGTAACTTCCCTTGGCGGATATGTTTCCCATGCGTTAAAGATCCAGTTATTCTCAGTTTATCAAAATGGTTTAAATGGCTCTAAGCACTACGGGACTTAACATCTGAGGTCATCAGTGCCCTAGAACTTAGAACCACTTAAACCTAACTAACCTAAGGACATCACGCACATCCATGCCCGAGGCAGGATTCGAACCTACGTCCGTAGCGGCCGCGCGGCTCCAGACTGAAGCGCCTACAACCGTTCGGCTACAGCTGCCGGCTCTGTGAAGTAGGATAGATTGTGATCTGTGGCATCTCTGCCGAAAGAGAACAATGCTGGCGGGCGCATAAGTGGTTCGGAGCACACCGTTCATCGTATATTGTTGAACATGGAGCTCTGAAAAAGAGCCTGCTTGTTCACACATTGAGCCAATGACATCGTCAATTACGATTACAGTGGGCACGGGAGCATCAGGAGTCGACCGTCGATCGATGGAAACGTGTCGGCTCGCCGGGTGAACCACATTTTTGCTACTTCGGGTGAACCACATTTTTGCCACACTAAGTCGATGGTAGTCTCCACAAACGCCGTCATCGAGGTGAACGGCGGCTTGAAACGTGCAGGGCACCACGGGCGCAGGCGGATGGGAGCAGTGTTACAGTCTTGGAGACATTCTCCTGCGCTTGCGTGGAACCTGTAGTAGTAATCTATGACATGCTGACAGCTGCGAACCATCTGGATCCCTTCATGCTTGATGTCTTCCCCGACGGCGATGTCATCTTTCTGCAGTATAACTGTCCGTGTCTCTGAGCCAGAACCATGCTACGGTGGTTTGAGGAGCGTTATAGCTTACTCACGTTGATGTCTCGGCGACCAAATCCACCTGAAGTACATCATGTGGAACCCATCTGGGTCGCTATCAGGCGTCACTATCACCGTACGCAAAACAGTGGCCCGTTATTAAGGCGAATTACAAGACCTGCGCGTAAAAATCTACTGCCACATACCTCCAAAAACCTGCCAAGAAACTGTCGAACCATGATGCACAGAATCAGTGATATATTTCGTTCCAAAACCGACAAACAAGCTATTAAGCAGGTGGTCATAATGTTTTGGCTCATCAGTGTCTGCTTTGAATCGTGTGTTGCTTCTTGCCTCTCAGTAAGCTTTGTAGCATAAGTGACGAGTAGGCTGTTATTGTGCCAGGTGCTATTATGCAGCAAAAACATTCTACATCGAAGTGCATATTTGTAAATGGGATAGTGTGGTATAGTACTTACACCGTACGGTATGATACCGCATTTAGTAAATTCTGGTTATGCAGAATTCACTAGAAGATCCAGTGACGAAAGCATGAGACTGTGTATTATTTCCACTAGAGTGGAAGGATGCTCGTAAAACGTATAGTTCTACTGAGATGTGTTGTCCTTAGTACTCGTTAATAACGTGTGAACACATTTGCGTAACTACTGTTGCGTTTTTATCAAAAATGGCTCAAATGGCTCTGAGCACTATGGGACTTAAGATCGGAGGTCATCAGTCCCCTAGAACTTAGAACTACTCAAACCTAACTAACCTAAGGACATCACACACATCCATGCCCGAGGCAGGACTCGAAACTGCGACCGTAGCGGTCGCGCGGTTCCAGACTGTAGCGCCTATAACCGCTCGTCCACCCCGGCCGGCGCGTTTTTATCATTTACAAGGAAGAATGCCTTAGTCATTAAGACTACAAAGTAGACTCAGTGGCAACAAGCAACACCGTTCAAAGAAGGAATACACATTCATTCCGTGACAAGATATAATAAAGTTGTATACCAATTCTGTCAAAAGCTACTAACATGGAGTGCTCCATTAAATGCGAGAAAGTAAACAGGACGGATGCGAGCTAAAATAAAGTAGAATGCGAACAATATACCTACAACGCATTTAAATCGAAGAGTTCACACATGGATTCGTAAGCAGTAACGAACATACATTAGTTCACAGAATACTATGCAACAGAACCAGCTTCTGTTTTACCGGTGTATGAAGCAAAAATAAAAGTCGAATAATTTATTCCACAGAATACCACGGATGTGCGCAAAAATAAAGCAGAAAACTGCAACATATTCACAATGCTATTCACAGTGGAATACACACAAATAGTTGCAATCAGGAATACAATGCAATGAAACCCGATTCTGTGTCAGATGATTTTTAGGTTTTGACATGTGTTAAGGAGCAATTTTTCCATCTGATAATGCCCATATGGTCAATATTATTATTGGGTTGTACACATTCACAATTTTACAGTCTAACGGCGAACATGGCATCATTTACAAAATTTTGCATGACTGTGAATCCCAGCTACGAGAAGTTGATCTTAGTTTTGATTGAAACTTCTCGAATACGTATATTATTTAGCAATGTCACAAAAACATCTCACCGTGGGAAGTGACGCAATGGTTATCGCACTGGACTCGCATTCGGGAGGACGGCGGTTCAAACCCGCGTCCGGCCATCCTGATTTAGGTTGACCGCGATTTCCCTAAATCGCTTCTGGCAAATGTCTGGATGGTTCCTTCGAAAGGGCACGGTCGGCTTCCTTCCCCATCCTTCGCAAATCCGATGGGACTGATGACCTCACTGTTTGGTCCCATTCCCCAAACCAACCGAAAACATTTCAGTTTGCAGACATGTACTTTTACTATAGACTACAAGGCCTACCCATAAACTATAGGGACCGATGGCCTTTGTAGTCTGGTACCTTCGACCCCCACAAACGAACCATAAACAATAAATGCAAAGTGTTGTCATCTAAATCGCATTTATAATTAAAAATACCGTTTTTCGCGCGATGTGTTCTCATAAATTCACTGCCAGGCCACAAGGAGTGCTGCTGTCGTTAACGCCATTCTCACACTGTACGAGTTTCACAAGCACTAACTTGTGTCTTTTCAGAAATGAGGCGCGGTAGGCTTCAACTGAGCAACCAAAACGACTGCCAAATGAAGGTTTACAACATGAGGAATATGTACAACGTGACAAATCGAAAGAGAAAATGTGGTGTCGGAACAGACGACATTAAGTATTCACTTTTCACCCACTGGATTACTAATAATTTAAGTACTGGATAGTACATGTAATTTGAAAATAAATTGCGGCCAGTTTCATAATTCGTTTTCAGATATATACGCTGGCTTTATGGAAGTTCCAGACAATAGAATTTGTACAAGAGCGTTATGTACCCTCATATAGCAAGGCAACTTCATTAACATAAAATGAACATAGTTACAGTTTTCACGTTTGTACTTTTACGTAAAATCGATTTTGTCCAAGTGTTCGGTATTCTGAAACCCACTATTAACTGCATGCATGTATTTTCCGGTTATTTTTGACGTTATATTAGATTGTTAACTATTTGCTGTATACTGTACTTTGCCAGGCATCCTGCCACCAGTATGATGGTGCAGCAGTGAGTGTATTTAGTAGTGAGTGTATTTACACAATAGCTTTGTACGTAATATTATTTTCTCCAGAAATTTCATTCAGGCTTGCTGTGTGAATCTGCACGTATGTAAAAGTGAAAACTTCATTTGTCTTTTCGCTTCTGATGTCTCAATGTGTATTTCACTGATACGTTTGAACAGGTTTTTTTAACCTGAATGTTAACTGACTACAATACATTTTAGCAATGATGTTAATAAATACTCGCTAGCAGCAGCAGTGTACAGATTACTTCATTCAACTAATCTTAATTTGGAGTTCTCGCCTCCATATTTTATTTCAATGCTGTCTGGACGTTTCCTGGCAGCATGTATAATCCACACAAATGGAATTTTTGCATCTACTGCTACCACCACAACCATAGAATTTTTCGCGTAAAAACTGACGAGCAAAGAACAATACAGCTTTGAGTGTCATTTCTAAACAGAATGAAATAATATTCGGCAAAACTCCACCAATACCGAACGCTTCTCAGGGGATCCGACAGAAAGCATATTACGCTCCCGTCCTTAGCTAACATAGTATTGTAATTAAAAACCAGAATATTGCTGAAACTATAGCTTATAAATTCAGAGGTTTCAGAACTTCATCACTGTCTACTTAATGCCAAATGTTAATACCAAGTAATTAAATTATTCTCCACAACCCTTAAACACAAAGCTGAATTATAGGGTTGTCAACTTTCAATGGAGACGAAACAGGACAACTCAAATATGTATTATTATTATTATTCACAATACATTGCATAATACATATATTATGCCGTTACGACAGGAAGCATGCATTTAATTAACAAGATACTCACTGTTAATACTGCGAATACAGCCATTTCTGCCAGCCTCTAGTTTTTTGCTTGTTGTGTTTTGAAATTATATTTCACAGCTTTAATAGGTTTTTTCCCGTTGTCGGATTTGAGAAATTTAGCAATTTCAGCACATTTCATACGGTAGTTAAAATTCCAAAATAGTTCAGCTTTCACCGTTTACACTGTTTCTTTCACTGCTCTAGGCATTTAGCATCACACTGAAAATCCGCTCTACTAAAACACTGGACGGTGGCACTAGAACACGTTGAACCACTTTCAGCAAATTATGTGCTTTGCATCTCTTAAAAAAAAGTAACCCATTTGCTTGAAATGTTTGAGTCTGATAAGTCCTTACTGAACGGCAAGACGTCATTCAGTGCACATATTTCGGAAAATAATTCGTCACCGTTTATATTTATGTTGAAATAAATTTTCATTGTGTTCCCAAATTTAAGGGGCTCTTCAAGATTTAGCTGAGAGGTAAGCTTGAAAATTGAACCTTCACTAACGTCAAACCATTTTTCTTAATATTCCTTGCTGAACTTCTGTGACAAATTTTTCTTGTTCCTGTTGCGGACATTTTTTCATCTCTTGTAATACTTTGAACCCGAAGAAATTATTTCTTTGTCTATTAATAATTTCTGTACGCAGCTTCAGGAATACAGAATATATTCTAGTTATCTGTATATAATCAATTTTCACGTGTTTCATGGTTGTATTTAATAAATACACAACGTTGTGGACAAAATAAATGTAAATCTCAGAGAGTGTTACTGTCGCATATGTGTCGCGAATGTGCTGAAAGTGTATAGCTAAGGATATAATACTGCACAACGTGTGCCAGCAAAGGAGTAATGTGACGTCAGCAGGGACGTTAGGAAGCAGGAGGAAATGCGTTTTTGTGGTAAATGCAATGTGGGCTACGTGACCAGCAGCATAGAAGCTACTGGAAGGAGCCGGGGTCGGGAGGCCAGACCCTGATCGCATGGGAGACGCGTCATGCGAGCCTACACTATGTGATCAAAAGTATCCGAACAACCCCCAAAACATACGTTTTTCATATTAGGTGCATTGTGCTGCCACCTACTGCCAGGTACTCCATATTTGCGACATCTGTAGTCATTAGAGATCGTGAGAGAGCAGACTGGGGCGCTCCACGAAACTCACGGACTTCGAACGTGGTCAGGTGACTGATTGTCACTTGTGTCATACGTCTGCACGCGAGATTTCCACACTCCTAAACATCCTGTTTCCGACGTGACAGTGAAGTGGAAAAGTGAAGGGACACGTACACCACAAAAGCGTACAGGCCGACCTCGTCTGTTGATTTACAGAGATTCTCTGCCTCGTGATGACTGGGTGTTGTGTGATGTCCTTAGTTTAGTTAGGTTTAAGTAGTTCTAAGTTCTAGGGGACTGATGACCATAGATGTTAAGTCCCATAGTGCTCAGAGCCATTTGAACCAACTTACAGAGACCGCCGACAGTTGAAGAGGCTTGTAATGTGTAATAGGCAGACATCTATCCAGACCACCACACAGGAATTCCAAAATGCATCAGGATCCACTGCAAGTACTATGACAGCTAGGCGGGAGGTGAGAAAACTTGGCTTTCATGGTCGTGCTACTGCTAATAAGCCACACATCACGCCGGTAAATGCCAAACGTCGCCTCGCTTGGTGTAAGGAGCATAAACATTGGACGATTCAATAGTGTAGTGCCACAGTAAAATTCGGAGGCGGTGGTGTTACGGTGTGGTTGGGTGTATCATGCAGGGGGCTTGCACCCCTTGTTGTCTTGCGTGGCACTATGACAGTACAGGCCTACACTGATGTTTTAAGCACCTTCTTGCTTCCCACTGTTGGAGAGCATTTCGGGAATGGCGACTGCATCTTTCAACACGATCGAGCACCTATTGATAATGCACGGCCCGTGGCGGTGCGGTTACACAATAATAACACCCCTGTTATGGACTGGCTTGCACCGAGTCCTGACCTGAATCCTACAGAACACCTTTGAGATGTTTTGGAACGCCGACTTCGTGCCAGGCCTAACTGACCGACGTCCTCAGTGCAGTACTCCGTGAAGAATAGGGTGCTATTTCCAAGAAACCTTCCAGCACCTGATTGAACGTATGCGAGAGTGGAAGCTGTCGTCAGGGCTAAGGGTGGGCCATATCGAATTCCAGCATTACCAATAGAGGGCGCCACGAACTTGTAAGCCATTTTCAGCCGGGTGTCCGGATACTTTTGATCCCATAGTGTATGTAAGTGGAGCCGCCGGCGCTGCTAGGAGGTTCAGATTCCGATCTCAATTTGCCTCAGACGCTGGATGGAAGTTAGTTTCTCGTGGCACCTGACAGCACAGGGTACATGCAGGTTACACAACATAATCAATTTGTTAGTGTTTCATGGGATTCAACTGTAGTATCCGGTCCTACTTCGTCGTTCAGTCTCAGTTATTATTCAAGAGTTCCTCGTACTTTTTCCTCGCAGAGTTTCTTTATCTGAAAAAATTCCAGCCCGTATTCTCAGGCACCAGGTCTTAGAGATGGACGAGACACTTCACAATTGGACACAGCATCAGCTTCCATCCTGATCCTCTCGCAGGATGCTACATTACTTCATCGTCCACTTCACTGTTGTTTTCATGGGCTACAAATGTCCAAATAAGTTCAGCGGTATTGTCTTCACCCTGGCTTAGAAAATAGCACTTCAACAGTGGCCAGATCAGGAACAATGTATCTACAGCAGGAAAAAAGAATGAAAAGGTGTGTAGGAATATGCCGGAGTAGTGTGGAGTACTCTGCAGGAACTCAAAGAAATTCATCTCACTCACCTTCTTCGCGCTTGAAGAAAACTCATTAAAGAGCTTAACCAATAATGATTCAACGTCTTGTGACGGTAGTTTTAGCCCATATTTCTTATTATTATGCAGTATACGGTATGTATGTTACAATGTCCTTCAATAAGATGTGGTGTTTCAAACATTTTTTCAGCTCCACGAAAATAGATTGGTTTTTTCCGCGATTGACGGAACAGTTGTCAGCACCATAAGCAATTAGTTGCGATGCTGAAAGACCAGGCTTAATTATAGAAGTTGATGCTTCGTCAGCGGCTTTGGAAAAATCTGTAACAGCTGACGTCGTTCCCGGATAGCAACTGTGAATAATTTCATATTTCCTTTATTTGAAACATCACCTGCAGTCGATACTGTGTTGTACCAACTTTTTCCCACATTCTCGTGTGAAGCCAATACATTCTTTACTTTAGTTCGTCCACAGTGAATCTTGGATGGTAGTTTCGACTCTTGAAACAAAAAGTGAGATAGGGGGGCGTTTCCACAGTCTTGTGAACGGTAACTGATGATGTTTCACTCCATTATATGTTAATATTAGTTCCTTTACTGACACCTCCTCTTCCTTAGTAGTTCCGCTTGCACGACATACCTTTGAAAAGTGGAGTTTCTTAACACATGCTACACCTTATCAATGTGAGCCTTGGTACTTGCATGATGCTTTGCCGCTTTCATTGAGTCGTATTGCACTGTAAAACTTACACGGCATGTTTTAAAATATGCGGTATACTCATCTTCTTTCGAAAGTCATCCCGAAACGTCTGTTTCTTGTAGCCATTTGTCATTGAAATAACACGTCGCTGTTTTTTAGCCTGCTGTATTTGAGAAGCTCACTGTAGTACGACGTTATATACGCACACGTAACAATCAGTCATTACAATGCCGTTCTTAAACACTTCAACTTTAAACTAAACGCATGCCGTCTGCGATTCACGTAATACAACCGCGACAAATGCTTCACTACATCAATCGGCCGCGCGCAGCAATGGGTATACTTCGCGCGATCATTTTTTCGACAGCGGTATTCCTTTTCAAATCAGTACGTCTTCACTGCAAGCACTGATAATAAAATGAAAATGTGACATTGCCACGGCTTGCTTTGTTTGTTGTTTTTTGCCCCTATACAATATAACTGGGCAGTAGAACAAATAAACTGATATTGTGACTCTGCTTTATTACCCACATGTAAGTGACATGCTGCTGTGATAGGAAAATACAAGCTATTGTTGGCCTGTCTTTCCTAGTTCGTTCTTACTGGAGCGGCTTTCACATTACTGGGCGACAGTGGACACCACAGTGTAATAAAAATACAAAGCCTCTTTGAAACGGGTAGTAAAATAAATGAACGCGCCAACTTTTATTAAAATACATTGGAATTCGTTGTGACAAATCCACAATGCTCCCAACTAGTGACACAATCGAATACAAAACATTGAAACCAAAGAGTAACGAAACTGAAAAGTTTAACTGACTCCATTTTCATCATTTGGCTTCTTTAAAAAAGTTTAAAAAAATGAAATTAGTAAATATGAATTTAGCCTAATTTCAGGGGGCACGAAAACCGGACTTTTAACGTCCGCTCGGGACGTTCGACCGGATATCATAGTTTTCATTTAAAAACGGGGCTGTCCGGTCTAAAACTGGACGTTTGGCAAAGCTAGTTGAATAGTTTTATCTCAACCACTGTTTTGTCCACTTCATGCAAGTGAAGGCTCGACACATCAAAGTGATGTGCAGGAGCTTCCACCAGTAGTATCACAGCCGCTACAGATGTGGCATTTCTGGATGAATCTGACTTGACATTGCCAGTGCCACCACCAAAACCACACTGAATGTAGAAGAGTGTGCTACAGCCAGGTTTTCAACACGCTCAAAAATGAAGAAATGTGAAGGCATTCCAGTGTACTACAGTTAATTGCTGACATACTTTAGGCGAATGAAAGCTACTAAAAGTCACAAAGCTAGGCTGTCATGCAAGAAAAAGTCCTAAAAATTGTGTATAACGCTGTAATCAATAAATTTTGTGTAAATTTCATGTTCGACTACTTTTTTAATGTCAGTACTTTCATGGAAGTACACTAATACTTATTACCCGTCGAGAGAATTGAATGTGCGCATATTCATATGATGTCTGGCTGCAGCCATAATGACTGCCAGAAGTGGTAATTACGCACCTTTGTGCAACGAAATCACTTTAAATCCGGCCAGTCTGAGGAACTCCGCGGTAAAGAGTGGATAGTATTAACACATTTTGGTTAACATTTAAGCCACTGAATCGATTTCAGCCGAACTTGGTACACGTATCATTATTATTTTTTTGTTAAAAATAATCTTCATTAATACAATACAATACAATGATAATTATACAAATAACCCACCACCTAAACTAATTAGTATCATTATCTATGGAAACAGTGGATATGGTGGTAAGAACCACCCACCTATCAAGGGGTGAGGATGGGGATGAAAAATAGCTGTAGGTCTCGGCTTACGAATATCTAGACTTTATTCAGCCCGATTCTGAGAAAGAGAGCACTTAGTAACATGCAACAAACTTTACACATAATTTCAAACCATTACGAAACGTTTTCTCGCTGACAATCCCCACGAAATAATGAAAGCAAAGAAGTTTACCGCTTATTACATTTCTGCCGTTCATGCAGAAATACTGCCACATCATCTATGGCGTTTTAATTTATTACTTCTTTACTTTCAGTTATACTTGCGACTATGACTGTTGATATTTTTAAAAATATCGGGAACTTGATATATCGATATTTAAAAAATATCATTATCTGCTCTCAATATGCCAAAAAAAGTTATCGTTGCATCGACGGTAAAACTATCGGCTGCACATTGTGAAAATATTGCCAATTTTAGAGCTGTATACTTAAGTGTTGATTTATTATTAGATATTCTGTATATCAACAAGCAAGCAGCCTGATTATCCCCCCCCTCCTCAGAGCAAGAACTGAAAGGAAAACGATGCACGTTCACACTCTTGGCGATAACCGTTTTGCAAACAATGACAACTGCAGGTAAGCGGAACAATAAAAGGTGTCCGATGGGTTTGTCGTTCGGTTTCATCACACATCGGATTTGTCTGGAACACCTCATGTCGACTT